>NC_092739.1:133850908-134450908 GCF_047496795.1 Chiloscyllium punctatum
CAAGACAAAGTTTTTCACTGTGCCTCGGTACACATGACAATAAATTCAATTCAATTCAAACATGAGAGACAATGTCTGCACAGTAAGGCTTCACTAACAGGAGTAAGATAAATGACAAGTGAATCTTGTTATTTTTTCATTAAAGTGGCCCAGATGAAGAATAAATGGATACTGTCCCTCTCTCCTCTGAACAGTAACATAGGGTCTTTGGCTTAATATGTAAGAACAGATCAGTTTTACATCTTGGTCAAAATATGACATCTCTAAGTGTGCAAAACTGCTCATTAACTGAGCTGTAGTATCGAACTGGTTAGTTTCTCCAAATCTCTGAAATATGATTTTAACCCACAACCTTCTGATCATTCTTATACATGGGGGAAGACTTGATAGCAAGGATAATCAATCTAGTTGATAAGCCCGATGTACTGGAAAGGTTATCTTAACTAAAAATGGGTGTCTCTAATCCAAATGGGTTGATCAAAGAAGTGGAAGGACTTGTCAAAATCTTTCAATCAATGCAGGAGGGATCAGAGAAATCAAGAGGAGAGTAGACATGAATATAAAAACAAAAAGTGATATGAAACCCAACAGATCTTCCATCATTGTTTCTGAAGAAGATTCTTAATATGATAACCCTGTTTCTTTCATCATAAATGTAGACTCATTCAATTCTTCCAGCTTTTCTGTTTTGTTTCGGATTTGCAGCATTTACAAACAAGTTTGCGAATGGTATCAAAGTTGGAGATGTGACAGTTAGACCATAAGACATAGGAGTGGAAGTAAGGCCATTTGGCCCATCGAGTCCACTCCGCCATTCAATCATGGCTGATGCGCATTTCAGCTCCACTTGCCAGCGTTCTCCCCGTAGCCCTTAATTCCTCTAGACAACAAGAACCTATCAATCTCGGCCTTGAAGACATTTAGCGTCCCGGCTTCCACTGCACTCCGTGGCAATGAATTCCACAGGCCCACCACTCTCTGGCTGAAGAAATGTCTCCGCATTTCTGTTCTGAAATGACCCCCTCTAATTCTAAGGCTGTGTCCACGGGTCCTAGTCTCCTCGCCTACGGAAACAATTTCCTAGCGTTCACCCTTTCCAAGCCATGTATTATTTTGTACGTCTCTATTAGATCTCCCCTTAATCTTCTAAACTCCAACGAATACAATCCCAGTATCCTCAGCCATTCCTCATATGCTAGACCTGTCATTCCAGGGATCATCTGTGTGAATCTCCGCTGGACACGTTCCAGTGCCAGTATGTCCTTCCTGAGGTGTGGGGACCAAAACTGGATACAGTATTCCAAATGGGGCCTAACCAGAGCTTTATAAAGTCTTAGTAGTACATCTCTGCTTTTATATTCCAACCCTCTTGAGATAAGAGACAACATTGCATTCGCTTTCTTAATCACAGACTCAACCTGCATGTTTACCTTGAGAGAATCCTCGACTAGCACTCCCAGATCCCTTTGTGCTTTGGCTTTATTAATTTTCTCACCATTTAGAAAGTAGTCCATGCTTTTATTCTTTTTGCCAAAGTGCAAGACCTCGCACTTGCACACGTTAAATTCCATCAGCCATTTCCTGGACCACTCTCCCAACCTGTCTAGATCCTTCTGTAGCCTCCCCACTTCCTCAGTACTACCTGCCTGTCCACCTAACTTTGTATCATCGGCAAACTTCGCTAGAATGCCCCCGGTTCCCTCAGCCAAATCATTAATATATAATGCGAACAGCTGTGGCCCCAGCACCGAACCCTGCGGGACACCGCTCGTCACCGGCTGCCATTCTGAAAAAGAACCTTTTATCCCAACTCTCTGCCTTCTGTTAGACAGCCAATCCTCAATCCATCCCAGCAGCTCACCGCGAACACCATGGGCCCTCACCTTGCTCAGCAGCCTGCCGTGTGGCACCTTATCAAAGGCCTTTTGAAAGTCTAGATAGACCACATCCACTGGGTTTCCCTGGTCTAACCTACTTGTTACCTCTTCAAAAAATTCCAACAGGTTTGTCAGGCATGACCTCCCTTTACTAAATCCATGTTGACTTGTTCTAATCAGACTCTGCTCTTCCAAGAATTTAGAAACCTCATCCTTAATGATGGATTCTAGAATTTTACCAACAACCGAAGTTAAGCTGATTGGCCTATAATTTTCCATCTTTTGCCTTGATCCTTTCTTGAACAAGGGGGTTACTACAGCCATCTTCCAATCATCCGGGACCTTTCCTGACTCCAGTGACTCTTGAAAGATCTCAACCAATGCCTCTGCTATTTCCTCAGCAACCTCTCTCAGAACTCTAGGGTGTATCCCATCGGGGCCAGGAGATTTATCAATTTTAAGACTTTTTAACTTTTCTAGCACTATCTCTTTCGTAATGGCAACCATATTCAACTCAGCCCCGTGACACACTTTAATTTTTGGGATATTACTCATCTCTTCCACTGTGAAAACTGACGCAAAGTACTTGTTAAGTTCTCCTGCTATTTCCTTATCTCCCACTGTTTACAAAAGGACATGGATAAGTGAGCAGAATGTGCAGACAAATGGCAAGTAGAATCTAATATTAAAAAGTGTGAGCTGATCCATTTTGGCAGATGGGAGAGGGAGAGGCAATTTGGACGTCATGGTAAAGAAACTTGCACACTACAAGGGTGATGGAAGCAGAATGTTTGACAAATGAGAAATAAAGTGATTTGTTTGGGACTTGAAGGAAATAAATTTGAAAGGTTACAAGCATAAACCTGTGGAAGACATTTGCTATATTTTGAATTAGCATGGACTTGATGGACCAAAAGCCTCCTCAGTGATAAAAACTCAAAGGTAACAGAACCAGTGGTGAACCACAGTTCACCAGTCATAGTCATAGAGGTGTACAGCACAGAAACAGACGCTTCAGTTCAACTTGTCCATGGTGACTAGATATCCTAAATTAATCTAATCCCATTTCCCAGCACTTGGCCAATAACCCTCTAAACCTTTCCTATTCATATACCCATCCAGATATCTTTTAAATGCTGTAATTGTACCAGCCTCCACTACTTCCTCTGGCAGCTCATTCAATGCAAGCACCACCCTCTGCATGAAGAAGTTGCCCCTTAGGTCCTTTTTAAATCTTTCCCTCTCACCTTAAATTTATGCCTTCTAGTTCTACTCCCCCACCACAGGTAAAGAACCTTGTCTATTCGCCCTGTCCATGTCCCTCATGATTTTATAAACATCTATAAACCTCAGCCTCTGACACTCCAAGGAAAACAGCCCCAAACTCTCACTACAACTCAAACCCTTCAGACCTGGCAACATCCCTGTAATTTGTTTTCTGAACTTTTTCACATTTCACAACATCCTTCCTATAGCTGGGAGAAGAGACTTGTATGCAGTATTCCAAAGAGTGGCCTAACCAATGTCCTGTACAGCTGCAACATGACCTCCCAATTCCTATTCTCAGTGCACTGACCAATTAAGGCAAGCATACAAAACACCTTCTTCACTATCCTGTCTACCTGGGACTCCACTTTGAAGGAACTATGAACCTACACGCCACAGTCTCTTGGTTCAGCAACACTCCCCAGGACCTTACCATTAAATGTACTTCAGCCCCAGGCTCCTGATCTTTGGGTAGCATGGTGGCTCAGTGGTTAGCACTGCTGCCTCACAACACCAGGGACCTAGGTTCGATTCTAGCCTCGGGCGACCGGCTGTGTGGAGTTAGCACATTCTCCCCATGTCTGTGTGGGTTTCCTCTGGGTGCACCAGTTTCCTCCCACTGTCCAAAGATATGCAGGTTAGATGGATTGGCCATGCTTAATTGCCCATATTGTTAGTGCATTAGTCAAATGGAAATGGGTCTGGGACAGTTACTCTTCAGAGGATCAGTATGTTTTTGTTGGGCCAAATGGCCTGTTTCCAAACTGTAGGGAATCTAATCTTACCGCTCCTGGTGCGGAGGGGTGTGGGCAGTTGGGAGGATCTCCTCTTCGGTCTGCTATTAGGTCTGGCCAGCCTGGCTATAAACAGGTCCAGGCAGTGGGCCATGGAGGTGGGTCATCTATGCCAACTAACTGCCTGTCCCCCTTCCACTGTCATGTCTGAGTTGAGTCCGGGGTCCTTGGAGACAGAGTACGTGGTGTCCACTGATACTCTCGATGTTTTTAGGAAGAGGTGGGCACCATGGTTCAGCATGGGGTGGGGGAGGGGAAGGTGTTGGCTGGAGTGCTTTATTTCACTCTCCAACTCTATTTTGATTTAATCTCTACCCCCCCCCCCCCCCCCCCACCCGCACTTCACTTTCTTCACATAGCATTGCCCTTATCAAGCTTTGTTTGGTACTGCAGAAAAAGTGCAAAAAAATGAGCTCATGGGATCCAGGGCAATTTGACAAATTTGGAACCAGGCTTGGCTTAGTGGCAAGAAGCAGGTGATGATTGAAGAGTGTTTTTGTGACTGGAAGCCTGAGTCCAGTGGTGTATCAAAGTTTGTTCATTAATCACCTAGATATGAACGCAGGAGGTATGATCAGTAAGTTTGCAGAAAACACAAAAATTGACGTGGTAAATAGCAAGGAAGAAAGTCTTAGATGAGCTGGTTAACTGGGTTAAACAATGGCAAATGAATTTAATCCTGAAAAGTGTGAGGTTTTAGGAGGGCTAATAAGAAATAGATTTGATTCTCTACAATGTGGAAACATGCCCTTTGACCCAACAAGCCCACACAGCCCTCCGAAGAGTAACCCACCCAGACTCATTTCCCTACATTTTATCCCCGACTAATGCAGCTAACACTATGGGCAATTTAACATGGCTAAGTCACCTGACCTTCACATCTTTGGATTGTGGGAGGAAACCGGAGCACCCGGAGGAAACCCACGCAGACACGGGAAGAATGTGCAAACTCCACACAGATGGTTGCCGAGGCTGGAATCAAACCCAAGTCCTTGGCACGGTGAGGCAGCAATGCTAACCACTGAGCCACCATCCTGCCCCTAAGGTGTATTTGTTGAATGATAGGAGCTGTGGAAATACACAGGATTAGCAGTACTTGGTGTTCATGTCCAGAGATCTTTGAAGGCAGCAGAACAGGTAGATAAGGTAATTAAGAAAGCATATGGGATACTTGTCTTTATTAGTCAAGACATTGAAGACAAGAGCAAGGAAGTTATGATGGAGTTGTATATAATTTGAGTTAGGCCACTATTGAGCACTGTGCGTAGTTCAAATCACCACACTATTGGAAGGAGATGACTGCACTAGAGATGGTGTAGAAGAGATTCAGCAGTATGTTTCTGGGCTGGAACAAATCAGCTATGAAGAGAGACTCGATAGGCTGGAGGTGTTTTCCTTGGAGCAGAGAAGGCTGAGGAAGTGATGTGTACAAAATTCCAAGGGTAGATATGGAGAAAACTTTCCCCTTTTAGTAGAGGTGTCAATAGCCAGTGGGCACAGTTTTAAGGCAAGGAGCAGGAGCTTTCGAGGAATTTGAGGTAACCAATTTTCATCCTGTGGCTTGTGGGTATAAGGAGCTCACCAAAGAGTGTTAGAGGTGGAAACTCTCAAGGCATTTAGTCTATGGTTAAATACTTTAAATAGCATATCATACAAGGCTATTGGCAAGTGCTGGAAAATGAAATTACAGTTGATGAATTTTTTTTTGACTGGTACAGTTAAATTATCACAGATGGGCCTCATTCCATGCTGCAAAACCTCCACAACTATGACCTTGGGATGTCCTAAGGAGAAGGCACCATATAAATTTGTCTTTCTTCTTTTTCCCTTACACGCACCACTATAACACCTGTTATCTGATTTTATAATTTTCAGTAGTTTCATCACAGATTGGTGCATCATGGCAGGATTAAAACTGATGTCAACCCTTGAGCCAATACTTCTCCTAGCTACTTCCACTGACAAACACACACATACACTCATGCTGATCGAGAATTTGGATTGGACTCTACTTTATGGCCTTCTCAGTCAAATAAACTTCTGACTCTATTGAGTTTGACCAAAAGACTCTACTTGAGGAAAATATTGAAACATTATTGATGCAAATGGAACTACCAAATCTATAGAACCGAAGGTAAATAACTTAGTACATATGTTCATTCATTCATTCATTCAATTCTTTGCAATTATTACAGAAAAATAATTTTATTTTCAAATATACAGCATTCAATACATAAATAGCATTTAACAAGTGTAAGTCCATCATGTACAAAAATGTAGCGAGACAATATATACAAATAAGGCTATGAAACTGGCATTTGTTATTTAAATTATCAGCAGTATAAAAATTGTCGTGGCTTATAGCATTAGAGAGTCATTGCAATGGAAGCTGCGACTGGCGCAGGATGTCTGTAGGCTTTGTAATGGAAGTACAAATGTATTGTGCGAACTCAGCCCATGAGCAGCACAGCCAATGTTCAGGAGGTCTCTTGACATTATGTGAGTACAATGTGCTAAACAAGCCCTGCAGAACAAATGAAGAAACTGTATACTGTAGTAAGAATAGTCTTTCTTGAGACAAAGGCTGCGGCAACTCCTCGGGAAGGCATCCAGCAACTTGTCAACTTCAAGTCCCTTGAACATGCTGTAGCGTAACTCCAAAGATCACCACGGTAATGTTAAAAGTGCAAACTAAAGAAAATAAAAGGGAAAAAATGTTTTATGTGCAATATGAAGTTTAATAAAGTTCACAAACACAGCAAGACACAGTCAATAAATCCAATAAATTGACTTAGGTTGAACTATCTACTTCACCCCTCAGGCTCTTCAGTATGCAAAAACAAATTTAATTAATTCTTCAACCCTTTTATGTTTTGTTTTATTCATTCAAGAGTTGAGGGGTTCACTGGCTAAGCCAGCGTTTATTGCCCATCCCTAATTGCCCAGAGGACAGTTAAGCGTCAACCACATTGCTGTGGATCTGGAATCACATGTAGGCCAGACCAGGTAAGGATGGCAAGATTTCTTCCCTAAAGGTCACTGGTGAACCAGATGGTGTTTCCAACAATCGACAATGGATTCACAGTCATCGTTAGACTCTGACTTCCAGATTTTACTGAGTTCAAGTTACACAATCTAGCGTGGTAAGATTCAAACCCAGGTCCCCAGGATATTAGCTGGGTCTCTGGATTAACAGTCTAGCGATAATACCACCCTCCCCTATAATTTTACTAAAATGTTATAATGCAAAAATTGTTATTTGCCTCATTGCCACATGTGATAATTTATATGTCAAGTTTTTATATTTTGTTTAGAAAAACATTACACCTATCTTTCTGCTATTCCTATTTCCCAATTTTAATTGTGTACCCTGCTATGTAATCCTTCTCCGTGATGCCATGATACTGCCTTTGAGACTAAAAGTGTGCTACGAAAAAGCTTGTTTTTCTCTTATCTCTCACATGAAATATCAGAATGCTTTACTGTCATATGGAGAATGTGAACTGTTTCTTTTGTCCTTGAAGTCAGTTCTGAACATCATGTCTCAGGAGGGGTATGTTGACTTTGGAGAGGGTGCAGTGTGAACTTACCGATGATACCAGGTCTGAAGTTATGTTTCTAGTAGTTGCAATCTTTTGCTTGTGCAAAACCTTATTGCTAAACTCCCCAGAGCTCAAAAGTTTGAGGAGAATCTAACGAAGATCTTTCAGGTAACAAACGAACCTTATGGGACAGGGACTAAAACATTTACCTCAGCTAGAGAGTTAAGAATTAGTGGGCAAAGTCTTTAAATTGGAGCTAGGAATGAAATCAGAAAACACCTCTCACAAAATAATAGTAGCAATGTTGAATTCTGTTCCAGAAAATGCTATGAATTTTGAGAACATTTATATTTTTGATAAGTTTATATTTCGTAAGGATATCAAGGAAGATCAAAAGTATAAAAAATTGAATTGAGGTACGGATCTGCCATGGCCTAACTGAATGCCAGAACCGGATTAAAGGACTAAATAGCCTACTCCTGTTCATTCACATGTCTTGTGTCTTGCAGTGCCACTCTCTATTTCACCCTATAGGATAAACCAAATGAGAATCTGAAATTTCCATTCCTCCGATGCAGCAGATCAGAGAGAGTGGTAGTGACTTATGTTCAGCAACTCTCTCTGAAAGCACAGTGAACCTCAGAATCGGTTATGATTGCACTGTACTGCAAAACATTAAGTTATAAATGTGCAATAACATTTCCTCTTTAACCCCCATTCTACTGAACAAACAGATTCCAAGTGGACAACAAAAACATGATACTCGATAATATACCTTCAGTGCAGTAGTGATGAGTTTGCAGCAAATCATGCACTTGCCACATGTGGGAGGTAAAATATTGACTTAGCTGGATAATAAAAGACTCATTAATTATCATTATTAGGTAAATCTGCCAGGCCACTGTAGTGAATCTTTGAAGCCAAGGAGTAGGAATTTTGGCACCACAAAGGTCTGTTAGTTCTTTGAGAATACAAGGATTTTTTTTTTAAAATGTTAATGTGAGTGTCACTACCAAGGCAAGCATTTATTGCCCTTGAACTGAATGGCTTGCTGGACAATTTCAGAGGGCAATGAAGAGTCAAGCACCTTGCTAAGGCTGTGGAGCCACACATCAGCCAGACCAGGTAAGGATGGCAGATCTCACTCCCTTATGACAAAGTTTCATAAGACTACCTTTCAATTTCAGAGTCGTTCACTGAATTTAAATTCTACCAGGTGCTGTGGCAAAATTTGAACCTGTGTTCCTGGAATATTATTATGGGATTCTGGATTACTTCCCAGTGACAGGACCATCCTTGTTCCCCTGTGAAAAAGGGAAGAACAGCATTGCCAATGGTGCCAACATCAAGCTAGCCTTTTGAGGACCACAAAGACAAGCACTGATGAAAATCCTCAGCATGTCAAGCAGGAACTCTGAAGAAAAACAGAGCTGATATTTCAATTTGATGACCCTTGTCAGGACAGCTCTGATACGGTCACGCTGTTTCTTATACAGATAATGCCTAAGTTGAGTCCAGGGACTTATTAATCATTAGACTCATTAGTTTCCCTATCACTTTTTTCTCCAGTGATTGTTATTGTGTTTATTTTCTATTGTCCTTTTGCACCTTGAATATTTAGTAACTTTAGAAATATGATTAGTATTTTCTACTGTGAAGACTGATTCAAAGTATTTATTCAACTCCTCTACCATTACTTGGTTCCTCATTATTATTTACCCAGCCTCATTCTCTAAGGCTTTTGTTCACGTTGGCTTCTCTATTTTTTAATATATATATTTAAAGGAGTTCTCACAGTTCATCTTGATGTTACCTACAAGATTACCCCCAAAGTTTATTCTCTTACTCTTCATTATTTTTCTGGTCATTTTTTTTTGTTTTATAAAACTTTCCCAATTTTAGGCTTACCATTAATCTTTTTTGTTCAATTTTGTTGTATCCTTATTTGCCATGGTTAACCCCCAGGTTAGCTTAGCTCCTTCCTAGAATCCTATAGCTCACTGGAATATGTCTTTGCTATAAGCCATGAACTATTACGGCATTAACAACACTTGCCAACCCCATTTTAATTGCGATACAACGAGGCTTTACTTTGCATTTTTTGGGTCAAAGCGCATTCAAAATATTTACAGTCATGCATACTGACTTTATAGATTTGCATTCAATGTTTAACATTATTAAATTCCACTTTACAATGTGCCTTAAACTTTAAACAAATCCTAAAGAATGCATTAATTCTGCACAAAAATGTTAACAATGAAATGTTGCTCAGTACCTCATTTTATTTTTTAATTGGCCAGCCATCTAGACACTTCGTGAACATCATTTCCCTTCCCGGTGAAATTTTCATGGTTGAGGGACTGGTCGCACAAAATGTGTATCTGTGAATAAAACCAGCTTGAATTTAATTTCATTCTCCACAACCACGTGATGAAGGAGCAGTGCTCCAAAAGCTAGTGCTTCCAAATAAACCTGTTGGACTATAGCCTGGTATTGTGTTTTTTTAACTTAATTTAAATGAACTTTTTCCTCCATCTCACCCTTTAGTTTTATCAACTGATTCTGCCTCTCATTCTTTCCTCTTTCTAACTAAAGGCTGCAATGTTTCACAAGCAGAACAAGCGAATGAATATTTCAAATGTCGTTGTCAATCTGCCAATTGGCCAACAGTTGTCATAACTGAATGACATTTTTATTGGATGGAATAAATGCCCATCAGTGATCACACTGAGAAATGGAACATTGCCATTTTGGCTACACAGCAGTCAGCATCGAGGTCTCTCAGAATGCCATTTTGTAAATAAATTAATTTTGCTCCGTTTTCATAGAAGTAGCATCAGCAGAAGACTTGCTATGCATTGAGAAAACGAACGAGTTGGTGTTGCATGATGCTTTCTCTTGCATTTAGTGCAAGACACCATTTGTAGAGGCATTGGGAGTTTGTCCTATAACCATCTGCCCAGCTGCTGTGCTCATTGATGCTGTACAGCATTTTGGAGCATAATGCTTTATTAAAAACACACTCCTCACGGCGATAAATTGATTGGGCTTAAGTATGTGGCTGCCAAGGATTTTATACACAACTTAAAGATTTATAATTTTTTACAGTTCATTTATTTCCAGAGGTTTGAAGACAACTTTTGAATTATGTTGGGAAACTTTATGGTCCTTTCTCAAGACTCCACCAATACTTCAGCAACAATTATTCTGGAAATTATCCAGGCTCTTCATTGAATCTATACAGTGTGGAAACAGGTCCTTCGGCCCAACAAGTCCACACCAACCCTCCGAAGAGTAACACACCTAGACCTGTTCCCGTACCCTATTATCCTATATTTACACTTGACTAATACACCTAACCTAAACATCACTGAACACTATGAGCAATTTAGCATGGTCAATTCACCTAACCTGCACATCTTTGGATTGTGGGATGAAATCAGAGCACCAGGAGGAAACCCACGTAGACACGGGGAGAATATGCAAACTCCACACAACTCCAAGGCTGGAATCGAACCCAGGTCCCTGGTGCTGTGTAGCAGCAGTGCTAACCACTCAGCCACCATTCTCCCAAGTAGAATAATACTCATGCACCTCATAGGAGTCATCAGGTGAAAGGGCCTGCTTGCTCAGCTTTCAAGACATCTCCCTGCTTGGCAGAAGGAATGGGAGGAGGAGATAAAGCAAGACAGAGTAGCACCAGATACTACAGAAAAGAAGGCACAGGTGGGGGAGCTGGACTTCTCCTCTCTGCAGATACTAGGCATCCTTTAACCTCTAGACCTCCAGTGGTGCATCCAAGAATATGTGTGCCCTTACATTCACTCCTTCAGCACTCCTGAAACATGGTGACCTGTGTCGATCAGCCCACTCCACACCATATTTACTTCTCCATGAAAATAATGTCCAAACAATGTTTGTGTTTGCACTGCTAGGCAAAATCCAATTATGATAGTCAGCAACTTGGCCTAAGACTCTGCTAAAACCAAATTTCTAAGCAGGTATATGTCAGCAGTACAGCACCCAGCACTGGTGCCAAGGGTTGCTTTCAACACAGCAAGGATATCTGAGTAAGCCCAAGTAGGAATGCTCATCTGTAGCAAGAGAAGCACGAGAGAAATCAATTGAAATTATCTCAGAAAGAGAATATAGAGACAACAGAAAAAGGGGGTATCATTCTAAAGGGGTGGTGGTGCAGATGGCCCTGGGTGTATATGTGCACAGAGTATTAAAGGCAGCAGGACAGTTGGGGAGAGCAGTTAATAAAATATACAGTGTTCTTGACTTCATAAATAGGGAGCACAAGAGCAAGGAGTTGATGTTGAACATGTATAAGACACTTTTTAGATCTCAGCTGGAGTATTGTGTATAGTTGTGGGTGCCACATTATAGGAAAAATGTGACACATTGCAGAGAGTGCAGAAGTGATTTACAATAATGTTTCCAGGAATGAGAAAGTCCAATTATGAGGATAGATTGAAGAAATTAGGACTATTCTCTCTGGAAACAAGAAAGCTGAGAGAAGATTTGATTCAGGTTTTCAAAATCATGAGTGGACAGGATAGAGTAGATGGAGAGAAGTTGTTCCCATGCATAAAAGCAACAAGAACAAGTGAGCCTGGATCTAAAGGGATTTGCAAAACAAGCAACAGCGATGTAAGAAAAACTTTTTCACACAGCAAGTAGTTAGGGTATGGAATGCCCTACCTGGAAACCTGGTGGAGGCAGATTCAAGAGGAAATTAGATTATTATTTGGATAGGAATTATGTGCTTGGGTATGAGAAAAGAGCAGGAGATTGGTAATCAGTAATGATCCTCAATTGAAGAGCCACAGCTGGAATAATGAGCCGAATCGCCTCCATTTATGCTTTAACAATTTCGTGATGGGAGATACAACTAAGGGCAGCTGTATCCCCCCACAGGTATTTGAGTAACGGCTACAATTGGGGTCCCAGCTGGCTTGGTCTGGTGGTGCGGTCTGTGGCAGTCAGCTGGAGAAAAGGACAGCCCTCCTCTCCACCAGTCCATCATCGAGATTTCCAGGTCTCTGCCTGCGATGCAGGGAGTGAGCTTTCCTTTCCTCTGAGCCCATGTGGTAGCAGTCAAGCACCACAGTGTGTGGGGCCATTCCTCACTTCCAGCCTCTGAAGTGGAGAGTAGCTGAGCTTTAAGTATGGCAGCAGCAGCATGGAAACTGGAGAGTCAGCAGTGGAGAGCACTTTCACTTCTTCAGCTGCACAGTCCTATGAGGGAAAGGTATTCAAGAGCCCAGTCACAGAATTAATGAGGTGAAGAGCAGAAGATTGTGTGAGAAAAATCACTCTGAGCCTTTGTAGACAAAATACTTCAAACTGAAAATGGGAAATTTCTGCCCAAGGAGTCAGAACGAACTGGGGGCAAACCTACTACATCTGGGACCAGAGCAAATGTAAAATCACTTTCATGATGTGACAGGGAAGATGCAAATTGAAAAAAAAACAAAAAGGTGTCACAGTAACATTTTTATCTGCTTCTTGTAAACCAGAACACTATGTACTACAGCTCACTGAATGTGAATGAAACCAAGGCTTTGTTATATTATAGGTGCTCCAAGGTCATGGTGACAACAGGATTAGATCACAGTGTATTAATATCAGGCCAAGCCTCTTGTATGAGCTGCCCCATTCATCAATTTGAGGGGGGAATCTGACACAACACAAACATGCAAATCATTCTGTTTCTTCATGTGCAAGAGTACATGATCATTCTTTTGTAAGATGTAAGCATAATTGGCAAATCCAGCAGTAGTTGCACAACCCCAATTTCCCTTGAACTGAGAGACTTTATTCATTTGTGGGATGTAGGTGTCACTTGGTGACCAGCATTTATTGCCCGTCCTTAGTTGCCCTTGACAAGGTGGTGTGTGAGCTGTCTTCTTGAACTGTTGCAGTCCACCTGCTGTGGGTTGAGCCACAATGCCTTTAGGGAGGGCTTCCAGCAACAGTGGAGGAACAGCAATACATTTCCAAGTCAGAATGGTGAGTGGTTTGGAGGGGGAACTTGCAGGTGGTGGTATTCCCATGTATCTGCTGCCCTTGTCCTTCTAGATGGAAGTGGTCATGGGTTTGGTAGGTGCTGTCTTTGATGAATTTCTGCAGTGCATCTTGCCAGACCATTTTAGAAGGTAGTTAAGAGTCAACTACATTGCTGTAGGTCTGCAGTCACACAGAGGCCAGGGCAGTTAAAAATGATAGATTCCCTTCTCTAAAGGAAATTTGTGAACCAGATTGGCTTTTAGCAATGAAAAGGGATCATTTCACCAAGGCTTTTCAACTCCAGGCTGGGTTTTTATTAATTGAATTTAAATTCCACAAGCTACAGGGTCAGCAAGGAGCTTGAAACACAAATCTACATAGCATTATCCTGGGCCTCTCGATTACTAGTCCGATGACATTATGCCCATTTGAATTGCAGAGAGATAACCAGGCAACAAAATCGAGTAGCAGCTGCTCTACAACAGGGGAACTCTTTTCCAAACCAACTGTAAAGCTGATTAAACAGCAGCCTTACCAGCACACTCCCTTTGTAATTCTGATAAGAACCCAGCAAGAAGGTTCTCACTAAAATCCTGATTCTGGCTTAATGTAGGAATTTCTTGGAAAACCTCTTGCGGGAAGAGAGCATAACTTCTCCAAACAAGGCTATCAATTCAGCAGGGAGCTGTGACTGTGCAGGGGATTCCCTACATCAGCAATCTCATATTTCCATGTGGTCAGAAGGGTCGAACACTTCGTCAGCACTGAGTGAGTGAACTGGGCATTGACTCAGCTTCTAGTCAGAATCATTCTAAGAACTAGTGGAAAAATGTCATCTTCCTCTCCATGAAAATGATCTAACTATCTGATAACTATTAGGTTGTGCCAAACATTTCAAAATCTTGATAATGGTGAGTGGGACTGCTCCATAGTATTTCAGGCGCTTATTAGAATAGAGACCAATGTTTCCTTTCAAAAATATTTCCTGTCCTGTACAGTCAAGTTTTCAGAGTTTGACTCTCTATATTGCCTCATGTTGTCTGTACATACACTATTTCTCCCAGAATGATGTCACGCAGCTGTGGAGCCACATAGTTTAAGCAGGAATATTGATCCAATCATTTGCCTGAGCTGTAAACCTTTGACTTTGTCAGTCATCATGGTCCTGAGTCAGCACTTACGCTGATATTTAACCCTCTCCTGTGGACCTTCAGCACCCGCTTCAATTTCATTTCACATTGAAAGGCTGGCTAACACAAGAGGTACGTAATGACAGAATGGAGCAGAAATGGCAGGGAGCATATGCCAGTAATCTGTGGGGAGTGCTTTCATCCACCTCAGGGGCCCTCACAGTGCAACAAAGGAACATGGCTATTTCTAGATGCCAAGAGGACATCAATTCATCTTATTAACTTTCTAGAATTCTGTTTGTCCCATGATGCTATGATGTTGGAGTTGGGGTCTAATCATAGCTATTAATCTCTATCAGTGGGACTACAACAGACCAATCAGAAGGTGAGGAAAGTCCCCATGGTTTGGTCCCCCCAAGCATGCTATACTTAGCGTGCGTTGTATGCATTTATTCGTGCACAGTATTCCAAACTTTTATCTTCTAAATGAAACTTAACTACTTTGAAATTAAGTGAATCAACACCATCCACAGTTAACGTCTTCTGGGAACACCTGTTCCACAGATTGAACTATTGGCCCCAGAATTTGCTGGGTGGTGTGGTTTAGGATGAAGCTAGTTACAGAACCCAGCAAGGTTAAAGACACAAGGGGCCCTGTTGAACCTAATGCCTGGATTATAGAACATAGGACAATATAGCGCGGAACAGGCCCTTCGGCCCTCAATGTTGTGTTGACCTGTGAACTAATCTAAGCCCACCCCCTTACACTAGCCCATTTTCATCCATGTGCTTATCCAAGGATGGTTTTAATGACCCTAATGTGGCTGAGTTAACTACATTGGCAGGCAGGGCATTCCACGCCCTTACCACTCTGAATAAAGAACCTGCCTCTGACATCTGTCTTAAATCTATCACCCCTCAATTTGCAGCAATGCCCCCTTGCACTTGCAGACGTCATCATCCTAGGAAAAAGACTCTCACAATCTACCGTATCTAACCCTCTGATCATTTTATATGTCTCTATTAAATCCCCTTTTCGCCTTCTTCTCTCCGATGAGAACAGACCCAAGTCACTCAGTCTTTCCTCATAAGACCTTCCCTCCAGACCAGGCAACATCCTGGTAAATCTCCTCTGCACCTTTTCCAATGCTTCCACATCCTGCCCGTACTGGGGGTAACTAAAACTGTACACAATATTCCATTATGTTAACAATTGTTTACTCCATTTCCTGTCTGGTGAGTGTGGATATGGACAGCTAGGCCAAGGCTGGGAATACCAGCAGCTTGAGACTCTGCAGGTTGGAGAGATCCACGGTGGGAGGTCTGCAGAACAAAACCAGTGGTCACCCATTTACAACAGAGATCAGGCATTCAAAGGTCTTTGAAACTCTCTTCCAGAAAAGATGATGGAAGCAGAGTCCTTGACTAATTTTAAGGTAGAGGTAGACACAGAAACACTGACAGGGTTAGGCAAGAATGTTAAGATTGTGAGGACTGAGGGATGGGGGAATATGGGATGCTAGAAACCTGGGAAAGTATGAGTAACTGGGACCCATTTTCCATGCTGCTCTTGACCCATAAGGAGTAGCGGAAATGAACCCTTATGAAAACTCACTGCCTGAAATTAGCCATGGAATACTCTTGATAAAAACAATGACTGCAGATGCTGGAAACCAGATTCTGGATTAGTGGTGCTGGAAGAGCACAGCAGTTCAGGCAGCATCCAAGTAGCTTCGAAATCGACGTTTCGGGAAGGGCTTTTGCCCGAAACGTCGATTTCAAAGCTACTTGGATGCTGCCTGAATTGTTGTGCTCTTCCAGCACCACTAATCCAGAACATGGAATACTCTTGTAAATTGACCTTTACCACAATTTTAAACATACAGTGGAGATAATCATATCCTTCAGTGATAGTGTAGATGGCCTAAAACCAGAAAGCCTGCCTATTCCTCAGACACCCTCATGTTGGTTTAAATCATCTTAAATAGGAATAAGAATCATGAGGGTTTATAAATCCAATAATATCACACTCAGAACAATGATTATAATTACCCCAGTAAGTCCATACTTACTTCTTCTGCATTTCCCCAGACTTCACACGGATCTTCCTTATTTCCAGCTCTTTTAATTCTTTTCTTTGATTAGAATTTGACCCATACCAGAGATTTTTGAGCTGTGTCCAAAATGACCAGGATGATGAGGAACCTTCCCATATTAGTTTAATGCTAAGCAAATCTCCAATGTCTTCCTCCAGGTAGACAAGGAAGGAGCTTGTCCTGTTTGCAGCAACTTGCTCAGGCCTGGAACAGAACAAATATTTAACACCTCAAAACATAATCCCAAAGCTTCAGCGATCACAATACAGCTGAACCTTACCACACAATCAATGATGATAGCAAAAGCCCCAAAATTCTGATGCTGTGCAGGGAGTCTGTGGCAGAAGCTCTCAAATTTAGTCTGGGAATAAAATTAAAATTAATATTCTGCCACCAAATTATCAGGGAGAAAGGTGGGGGTTAAACATCAATCTGACCTACTTCAGAGTGGTTGAAGTCAGAGGAGGGAACTCTAAGACGAAAAACTGTCTGAATGGTGCCTGGGTTCTGCTGAGTGACTGGGACACGGAGAGAATGCAGGATGTTTGGTTCCTGGGCAAGTCCATGCCCAGTTCTTGAGTTGTGCCCAGGGAGACGTCAACCTGCCATCCAGCCTGAAATAACCTCCTTCATTATGGAATTGATTGACCCTTCTAAAATTAGAGATCAGCCTGGATTTTTAGTGACCCACTGACCCACCCCCTTGGTTCATTTTTGAAATTTCTGAAAGGAATCTTCCCCTGCCATGTTTCGTGCCAAAAGTGCCATGAGACATTAGGCATATTATTATAAGTCTAGTTCAAGGCTTATATGTTTTACAGTATAACTTCTGGTTTTAAGCATTATAGTTTTAACCCTTTAAAAAATGGAGCACCTGTTTGAGAAACTGGTAAAACAACTGACATAAATGCAACTAAACCAAGCCTGGATTTTTTTACACCTAAAATGTAACTTATAAATGTCTTACAAGGTCAGAGGTAACAGTGAACAGATTGACAATGAAGATCCATCTTTAACCAATGTAATGAACCAATCTGGAGGGAGGACAATTATACTCATTAGAAATATAAATTATATATATGAGTTGCAGAATCAAAATGTTGTGCTTAAGGTAAAATAACTCAATCTCATTTCTGTTTGAATCATTCCAAAGAATGCCACATTGTCATGGCAGTAATGACTTAAGGCGGAGCTTGGCTACAATGTCCTTTTGTTTAGCTGACAAAAACAGACTGATCAGATTTGGTTTCATGAGGGAAAAGTAGCTTGAAGACTTTCTCTAGCTTGCAACTATCGAAATAAATCTAAGTGTCCCTCATTTAATCTTATGACAGAATCAGCTTGAATGATTAGTTGGGCAGTGATGCACAGAAGCTGTGATAGCATCTTAGGAAAACATAGTCCATATATGTCCAAAGTGAGACAAGGAACTGACAAGTCTACAGATGTGAGGTCTTTAAAGAAAATTGGAAAATCAGTAAGACAAAAGCTAATGGAAGGATCACCGAGAAATTCTGACCTCATGGAATAGCTGGAAACTAAAGAGAAATGAAATAAGTGGCGCAGAAGGCTGTCCCATACTTTTGATTGGTTCTAGGAAAAGTGAATGAACCTTCAAGACGTAAGATAGGAAAACTCTTGGGCTAAGTAAAAAATCAAACTGAGTTTATAGCATAAGTCATTATGAACTACATTATTAGGTTAATAGTACAAATTTTAATTCTTTTTGACACCAATAAAAATTAAAAATCCCATGATATTGTTCTGTTACTTACTGGTTTTGGACACTGCCTCAGTACCCACTTTCACAGTCAGAGGGTCAGTACTGAGGCAGTATTCCACAGTCAGAGAGTCAGTACTGAGGGAGTGTCCACAGTCAGAGGGTCAGCCCTGAGGCAGTATTCCACAGTCAGAGAGTCAGTACTGAGGGAGTGTCCACAGTCAGAGGGTCAGTACTGAGGGAGTGTCCACAGTCAGAGGGTCAGCCCTGAGGCAGTATTCCACAGTCAGAGGGTCAGTACTGAGGGAGTGTCCACAGTGACTTTAGATTACTTACAGTGTGGAAACAGGCCCGTCGGCCCAACAAGTCCACACCGCCCCGCTGAAGCGCAACCCACCCATACCCCTACATTTACCCCTTACCTAACACTACGGGCAATTTAGCATGGCCAATTCACCTGACCTGCACATCTTTAGACTGTGGGAGGAAACTGGAGCACCCAGAGGAAACTCACGCAGACACGGGGAGAACATGCAAACTCCACACAGTCAGTCGCCTGAGGTGGGAATTGAACCCGGATCTCTGGCGCTGTGAGGCAGCAGTGCTAACCACTGTGCCACCATGCCGCCCACGTTTTAAAAATTATTCACGTTACCCCCTACACTGTGTCCTGGTTCATCATCATCCACATCCACCTCCCCAAGAGAGTCAGTACTGAGGGAGTGTCCACAGTCAGAGGGTCAGTACTGAGGGAGTGTCCACAGTCAGAGGGTCAGTACTGAGGGAGTGTCCACAGTCAGAGGGTCAGTACTGAGGGAGTGTCCACAGTCAGAGGGTCAGTACTGAGGCAGTATTCCACAGTCAGAGAGTCAGTACTGAGGGAGTGTCCACAGTCAGAGGGTCAGCCCTGAGGCAGTATTCCACAGTCAGAGAGTCAGTACTGAGGGAGTGTCCACAGTCAGAGGGTCCACAAGACCATAAGACATAGGAGAGGAAGTAAGGCCATTTGGCCCATCGAGTCCAATCCGCCATTCAATCATGGCTGATGGGCATTTCAACTCCACTTACTGGCATTCTCCCCGTAGCCCTTAATTCCTTGTGACATCAAGAATTTATTAATTTCTGCCTTGAAGACAATTAGCGTCTCAGCCTCCACTGCACTCTGCGGCAATGAATTCCACAAGCCCACCACTCTCTGGCTGAAGAAATGTCTCCGCATTTCTGTTCTGAATTTACCCCCTCTACTTCTAAGGCTGTGTCCACAGGTCGCCTAACGGAAACAATTTCCTAGCGTCCATCCTTTCCAAGCCATGATTTATCTTGTAAGTTTCTATTAGATCTTCCCTTAATCTTCTAAACTCCAATGAATACAATCCCAGGATCCTCAGCCATTCCTCATATGTTAGACCTACCATTCCCGGGATCATCCGTGTGAATCTCTGCTGGACACGCTCCAGTGCCAGTATGTCCTTCCTGAGGTGTGGGGACCAAAACTGGATACAGTATTCCAAATGGGGCCTAACCAGAGCTTTATAAAGTCTCAATAGCACAACAGTGCTTTTATATTCCAACCCTCTTGAGATAATTGACAACATTGCATTCGCTTTCTTAATCACGGACTCAATCTGCATGTTTACCTTTAGAGAATCCTCGACTAGCACTCCCAGATCCCTCTGTACTTTGGCTTTATGAATTTTCTCACCGTTTAGAAAGTAGTCCATGCTTCTATTCTTTTTTCCAAAGTGCAAGACCTCACATTTGCTCACATTGAATTCCATCAGCCATTTCCTGGACCACTCCTCCAAACTATCTAGATCCTTCTGCAGCCTCCCCACTTCCTCAGTACTACCTGCCTGTCCACCTAACTTTGTATCATCGGAAAACTTCACTAGAATGCCCCCAGTCCCTTCATCCAGGTCACTAGTATATAACGTGAACAGTTGCGGCCCCAACACTGAACCCTGTGGGACACCGCTCGTCACCGGCTGCCATTCCGAAAAAAGAACCTTTTATCCCAACTCTCTGCCTTCTGTCAGACAGCCAATCCTCAATCCATACCAGTAGCTCACCTCAAACACCATGGGCCCTCACCTTGCTCAGCAGCCTCCCGTGTGGCACCTTATAAAAGGCCTTTTGGAAGTCTAGATAGACCACATCCACTGGGTTTCCCTGGTCTAACCTACTTGTCACCTCTTCAAAGAACTCCAACAGGTTTGTCAGGCATGACTTCCCCTTACTAAATCCATGTTGACTTGTTCTAATCTGACCCTGCTCTTCCAAGAATTTAGAAACCTCATCCTTAATGATGGATTCTAGAATTTTACCAATAACCGAGGTTAGGCTAATTGGCCTATAATTTTCCATCTTTTGCCTTGATCCTTTCTTGAACAAGGGGGTTACAACAGTGATCTTCCAATCATCCGGGACTTCCCTGACTCCAGTGACTTTTGAACGATCTCAACCAACGCTTCACTATTTCCGCAGCCACCTCCCTCAGAACTCTAGGATGTAACCCATCAGGGCCAGGAGATTTATCAATTTTAAGACCTTTTAGTTTTTCTAGCACTTTCTCTTTTGTAATGGCAACCATACTCAACTTAGCCCCCTGACTCCCTTTAATTGTTGGGATATTACTCATGTCTTCGACTGTGAAGACTGATGCAAAGTACTTAAGTTCTCCTGCTATTTCCTTATCTCCCATCACTAGGTTTCCAGCATCAGTCTGAAGTGACCCAATGTCTACTCTTGCCTGTCGTTTGCTTCTTATGTATTGAAAGAAACTTTTACTGAGAGAGTGTTCCACAGTCAGAGGGTCAGCCCTGAGGCAGTATTCCACAGTCAGAGTTAGTACTGACAGAGTGTTCCACAGTCAGAGAGCCAGTACTGACAGAGTGTTCCACAGTCAGAGAGCCAGTACTGACAGAGGGTTCCACAGTCAGAAGGTCAGAACTGAGAGAGTGTCCACAGTCAGAGGGTCAGAACTGAGAGAGTGTCCACAGTCAGAGGGTCAGTACTGAGGCAGTGTTCCACAATAAGAGAGTCAGTACCGAGGGAGTGTTCACAGTCAGAGGGTCAGTACTGAGGGAGTGCTGCACAGTCAGAGGGTCAGTACCGAGAGAGTGCTGCACAGTCTGAGGGTCAATACTGAGGGAGTGTCCACAGTCAGAGGGGATGTTAAGAGTGATTCCCTGTCTACCCTACTTTGAAAATAAGGAGAGTTTTTCCTGTTGACCTGACCAAACTTTACCCATCAATCAATTTCACTAAAGCAGATTATCTTATCATTATCGCCTTGCTGTGTACAAATTGCTGCTGTATTTCCTCTGGCAATTACACTTTAACAATACTTTATTGGTAGTAAACTACTTTGTAAGCCCTTGAGGAGTGTTAAAAATTATACATAAATGCAAGTATTTTGCATCTCAAGGTCAAAGCTGTTTCCTGAAAACAATCATGATCCACTTAATTGATGGGTGTGATACACAACAGGAAAAATAAACTTCTATGTAACAACTTCCACTATTCAACTGACTTGGGATGATTCCACAAAAGTGAAATTATCAAGTTTAAATAAAAAATTGTGGAGAAATACTAACATTACTTTATTAATGTAGTAATGTGGTAACAGTCATTTTAGATTCTTTAAACCCTGACAGAAGCTGGGTAGGAGAACAGATGAAATTACCACAATGATGACGTGCTCCCCCCCCGCCCCCCCCCCCCCCCCCCCACCACACCAAACCCCAACCCCCACCTTCACAACCCGATGCCTGCAAGCAACTGCTTCTCTGGGAGTTTCCATGTTAATTTACTGTTTTATGTGCCTGCTAAATACAAAAGAAATTGCCTCTATATCCCACACTTATTGTATACATGCATTCCAGAAATAGCCACTTGCAACCTCATTATTAACTTTCAAAGATGAGGCATACATACATTTCGATTCTGGTCTTCTTGCTGTTAGCTTTGGTCCCATACAACTTAACATGGAGTTCAGGATTTGAATTCTGTATTTCTTCTGCACTGAACAAGTGCAGTTTCAACTGGTAGTGGAAAACTGGAGAAGAAGTATAGAAAATATTTTAACTCATAGAGGATAACATTTTAAAAGTCCTGTGCAATTCAGTTGTTTTTTTAGGAATCTGGACTAAAGATGCCAAAATCTCAGTGATTCAAAGTCAATAAGTGCACTTGGGTTGGTGTATGCATTAGCAAAGTGGTAGCTCTTAGAACTTGCCTCTTTTAACTTTTTTATTATTGTTGGATGTACTGAGATACAGTGAAAGGTATTGTGGTCATGCTAACTAGACAAATCATAACTTACATACGTACCTCAGAGTAACAGAAGACATTGTGGGAATGCAGCAAGAAAGATTCTGAGAAAGTACCAGATTCAAACTAAATTTTAAACTAAATTGTTGTTTTCAAAGGAGGTACCTTGAAAGACTTTAGCCACTTGCATATAAATCTCATATATGTGAGGCATTTCCAGGCAGAAACATTCTTCTTATTACTCCTTCTAAATAGAAAGTGTAGCTGTTTTAAAACATCTGTGTTTTTGACCATGTATGTAAGGCTTTCCTGTTACTCACCTTTAAAGGGCATATCTGCTCGTGTCTTCAGGTACATCTTGTTGAGACGTTTGCTTCTGATCTTTTTGACATTGTAGCCCAGCTTGTTACAACGATTCCTTCGACAGCTGAGGCACATTCCCTTCTCGAATGTCTTAGTGTCGGGACATCGATACATCAGACTCTGCTTATCCTGGTTCAGGATGGAGTCAACGAAGAGATGCACTGAACGCTCATGCTCACAATAAACAACTTCACCAATATCTGCCAATAGAAATAAGGAAACGATTATAACATTCAAAAATCTCCACACATGTTCCTTACCCTTACTGAAGAAACAGACAAGGACCTTTGCTACAATTTCCCCAGGTGTTGGCTTTCTTCCTATAACATAAAGATTCTTCAAACTGGCCGAGAACATCAGTAAGAATAGCCTAACCTAAATATGGGGCCTACCACAGCCAAACTTATAATGCTCACATTAAGTTTAAACACAGTTTCTACAGGCAATTAAGAGTCAGCAGAATTAACTACCTCTGCAAGGAGGGAATGGAAGTAGTATAATTGTCCATTCACTTCAGAGCCTTAGAAATTTCAATTAAATCTCAATAGGACCTTGCAAAGCAGCTTGGCCTCCCTATTATGAATATGAAAAATGAATACTAGGGGTCCACTGAAGTCTAACTGAACTTTTCAAGCTTGTAAAGTTCACTGGCAAAATTGTTGCAGCATATTATAGCGAAGGCTCAGATGTCAAAGCACGGGCCGAAATAAAATTAAGAAATTTTGCATAATCTAAAATTTGGTGAAAAGTTTTCCACATATGCCACTGTGCAATAAACTAATAATAAAGGTATCTTATGGAAGTTTCAATGGATTCAAGAAAAAGTGACTGAACTATGTAGAAAGGAGATAGGATATTGTGAGAATTAGATGCAGGGGCAAGACAGATGGTGATATTTGCAATTGGACAGGTTCCTTTAGCTTAGGGATCTTTCTTTCTTCTAAAAGTTCATAAAACTGCTTATTAATTTAGGATCAACCAATGCAGAACTAATTGGGAGTCAAACCTGGCGCACACCTGACGTCTTACAGTTAAGTCAGGTCATGAGCTGGTTTCAAATAATAACCAAATAGACTCAGTGAAAAATAGAGCTTTTCTGACAATCAGAAAGAAAACTAAGAAACAGGTAATATTTAATTAAATGACCCATTACAGAACAATCCTAATGAATAGAAATTACAATGAACAAGCATTTTTAGGGCAGGGTGTCAAAATATTGAAATACATACTTGCATTGGCTATAATACTGATGACATCATGAAGGCCACATCCAGGCTGGAAACTGCCACCATTTGGATACACATCAATATGGCCAATTGGTTGTTTGATGCCAATGCTAACTCCCAGTGTATCATATACAAAAGTGTGTAGTACATCTACAAAGTCTGCATCATCTGGGGAGAGTCGCTGATCAGGGTTGACCCCTTCAAACATGGGTCCAGCTGGATCCAAACCTGGAAAAAAAGGATATGTTTTTTTGTTTCAGTGAAAATGACTCCTCTGCACTCACTGCTTTCTGTCTCTCAGAATTGGCTGGCAGCTCTGAAGGTCTTGGCTGCAACAAAGCTGCATGGTGGGTATTGCTGAGAGTGTAGACAGAACTACACATGGCGCCCGATAGAATCCTGTTCACAGGCAAGTGAGTGGCATTTGGGTTGGGGAAGGGAGGGAGGCAAAGCAGGGCAGGGCTTGAAATATGATCTGGTACGAAGGAAGAAATACATTCAGCCATGGTATGGAATACTGAGCTATAAGCTATTTTTCCCATATGCTTATGCAGTTGAAGTCAAATGTAATATCAAGTTCATGCCTTTTTTTTGTCACTGTCTAGGCCAGCATTTGTTGCCCATAGAGGCTAGTTAAAAGTCAATCACATTGTTGTGGGTCTGGAGTCACATGTAGGCCAGACCAGGTAAGGATGTAAGTTTCCTTCCCTAAAGAACATTAGTGAATCAGATCAGTTTTCCTGACAATTGACTCATGGTAATCATTAGATTCTTAATTCCAGATTTTTTACTGTGGTGGGATTTGAACACAGATCACCCAGAAAATAACCTGGGTCACTGGATTAACAATCAAGCACTAAGCCATCACCTCCCCACTTAACATGGACTACAAAATTATGAAGATTTACAAGGTAAAAGGCAGCCACTCAGTTTATCAAGTCTGTGTTGGTTATTTTCTTCCCTAGTCTCTTAGAGTTGCCTTGTATTTTCTTCTCCTTTAAATATTTGCAACTTAACATTAACATAAAGTCCAACCTCAATTAGTCTATACACAGCAATTCTCTACGGAAAGAAATTGCTGTCAACCTCAAATTGCTGGAGCAGTATCACTGACTTGCCAACCTTTCCCAAGATTCAGTAATTAATGCTATATCAGACAATCTCATTCAGCTTTAGTCTCAATGTCACTTCATATATTGTATTATTTCACTGAGGGTGAGGAGACAATTATCAACCCATCTCTACCTCAGAAGAAGGGCCTCTCTCCTTTATGGTAACTCTTACAGGAGAACTGGCAGCAGTACCACAGTAAAGTCAATATTCTACCAATCCTTAGTCAAATGCATCTTGGATATGATACACTAGGTATATATTGTCAAAACATTGAACCCAACGTCACCAATCATACCTGTTATTCGTCCAATTTTATTTTGTGTAGCTTTTCCTGCAAATCCTGCAACATGAGCTCCCAAGCTGTAGCCAATCATATGTATCTTATGAAGCGGCACATCAGTCACCTGCTGCAGTTGTAGAAATTTTTAAAATATGCAGTTAGACAATCTTTTTTTCAGAGTAACAGTAGATTAAAAATAAGCAGCTTGTTTCGTACTTTTTTTTAATGTTCCTTGCTGGACAGTACCCTTCACAGGATATATTACTGTAGTTTATAGCTATGCTAGCCACCCAACCAAAATTAATGATGTTTACTTTGATTGACAACTACAATAGAGAACAACTGCTGAGCTGTAACGTTGCATCACTTACCTCCAGCCAGTCAACTAACATGGCAATTTCTCTTCCAACCACCTCTGAGTTATTGACAGCAATTGTATAAAGTTGGTGTGCACGCTCAAGCCAGTTGACTACAATGATGTTTGCATATACTTCTTGTGTTTGCAGAGCTTTAACCATTCCGCTGATCCAAGATTCCATCAGTCCAGTTGTCTAGAAACAAGAGCAATGATTATAAATAAAAGTAACTTCTTCATGTTTCACTGATAAACTTTTGTGAACCCTCAGTAGGTTTTAAGAAAATTTAATTTGTTCTAAGCCTCATCAACTGTCCTCCTTTAAGATGCTCCTGGAAACCTAGCTGTTTTGCTTTATTGATTATAGGCATACCAAATAAGTGCAAAAGAACACATCAACTCTTGAGGTGAACTATAAGATAAACTCATATAAAAGCACACCGCCAACTCCAAAAATAACAACAATTTGTATTATAACATGTTAATCACATGATAAAAAATTCCAATGTACTTCACAGTGGTGGTATTAAAAAAATTGACACCAAATCACATAAGGTGAAAGTCGGGCAAATGCCAAAACCTTCGTGAAGGTGTTAAATTTTAAGAAATGTCTTAAAGGAGGAGACAGAAAGGCAGAGACATTTAAGGAATGAATTCCAGGGTTTAGGTCTTGACTGAACTTGTGGCTAACACAAAAATTAAAGTCAGGAATGTTCAGGAAACCAGAAATAGAGGAAAGAGGAAATTACGGAAGGTTGTAGGTTTGGTGGGTATTATAAAGAGGGGAAGGGGGTAAGGCCTTGGGGTATTTCAAATCAAGGATGAGACTTTTCACTATTGAGGCATTGCTGAACCAGATGCCCATCATTCAGCGAGCACAGGAGTGATGGGCAAATGGAACTTAGGACACAGAAAGCAGACTATTGGGCACCTTTAAATTTATCGTATCCAGCAAAGAGCTGAGATTCTCCCTCAAGGTCTCCCTCTCTCACCTAACTTCAAAATGCAGACGCAGTAACTGGATAACTGTCAGAGGCATTAACCAACACTCTTGCCACAGTGTAATTATAATTGTCTTCTATTTGATCTAATGATTGCTCTACTTGCTCTTACTCTGAAAACAATCTTGGTTCAAATTTGAATTAGTTAACTAAAGAAAAGAGCTTAAGCCCTTTTAATTACTCATATCCATTATATATTTCAAGTGAGATCTCACAGATTATTCCCACCTCGTCAAATATTCAAAGATGAGGATAACAGCGTTTAGGTCACCCTTAATAATTGACTACAAACTTCAAAAAATCTGAAAGGAACAGCCTCACTTTTATTTGCCAATCACTATCTACTACAATGTTACTTGGTCATTGATGGTTGAACAACTTGCAGTTTGCATTGGGAAATGTTCTGTATTATATGCGTCATTTACATGATAAAAACCTAAGAATCAAGGATCAGCAATCATTTTTATACATGATGTTCTTAGAAGCACAACAGTAACTTGCTTGAACATAATAAAATGCCCTAAAAGTGTTTTGCAGAAGAGTTGTTAAACAGTATTTGACACAGCAAGCCACAAAAGGATATATTGGAAAAGGTGACCAAAGTTTTATTCAAAGACATAAGTGTAAAAGAGTATTTTAAAAAAGGAGAGAAAGGGAGTGAGCTGGAGGGGTTTAAGAAGGAAAAACTAAGGCTGGAGGCAACTGGAGGTAGGACCAAGAATGGTAGAGTAATGAAATCAGAGATGCTAAAAGAAAAATAAGTTTAGATGATGGAACTCAAAGGATTGGACGGCTGCAGTTGGTCAGAGGGACAGGATGGAATGAGGCAATGAGATGAATGCTGCACTGTTATACACACTTTCTTATTAAACTGAAGTCTTTCTGCTGCCTCGTGTCAATGTAAAAGATCCCATACCTTATCCCTTTGTGTGTCATCCTGATCTTGAGTAAAATGCCTTCACTAAATTTGCTGATTTGGTACTGGGATTGCACAATTTGCCACAAAAATTTCTGGGCTAAATTTAGTGTAGGGTGAAGGAGGCTGACCCACTTCTGATCAGGAAACAATGAACCTGATTTTAACCATATGCATCAATGTTGGGCTTCTTTATCGTTTAATTTTGATATACTCAAAGCTTTTATAACAAAATTAAGTCACTCAAATACTCAATCTAAATTTTTTTTAAACCTGTCCTTTTCCAACAACTTAGTGAATCATGTTTTTATTTTTGATAACAGTGTGTGTGAATAAAGCACAGTATTTTAAGGGCTGAAAATGTGTTGCTGGAAAAGCGCAGCAGGTCAGGCAGCATCCAAGGAACAGGAGAATCGATGTTTCAGGCATAAGCCCTTTTTCCAGCAACACATTTTCAGCTCTGATCTCCAGCATCTGCAGTCCTCACTTTCTCCTCCACAGTATTTTAAGGGCCTTGTTTTAAAACGACTGCTCCCCAGAGTCAGAATTAATGAACTAGATTTTTGAAAAAACTCATTGCAAGTCAATAAAAAGTTTGGTATGGTTTATTTACTGCATAAAATAACTACAGTTTTAAAGGTTTTAATCATGTTCCCCAAAAGATTAAGATTATTTGTTGATGTGCATCTGAATATTTGAATAATTAGCAAAATGAGATATCTAAGATGATCAGTACTTCAGTTCTGAGGAGATTAGACAATATTAGCAGACTGTGCAACTCACCGTCCACCCATGGATGATAACAAATGTCTTAGAAGTCACGTTGAAGTTACATTTCACCAGACTCTCTCCCACACCTGCAATAATGTCACAGTCCTCATCATCAGTCAACTTTGAGTTCTGAAGGCTAAACTTTGTCTGAATATTGCTGTAGTCCCAACCTTTATTTTCCTTATGCATCAGATTGTGGCCCGATTTGCCTGTAAGAAAACCACTAAAGGTCAGGTTCAGGAACTCAGTACAAGGTTGCAGTTAAACTAAAAAATGAAATAATAATGAAATACTAAAACTCTACTCAAACTCTGATATCTGCTCATATACCCCAAGGCTATGTATTGTCTAGAGACACAAAAGGAGACAAGAAAAAAGGCTTACGACTGCTCCAAGAGATTGGATCAGATTGTGCTGGTTTGTTCCGTAGAGAAAATTGAAATGGTACAGCAAAGCAAGATTGGACCCAGCAGTTGTTAAAATCATTTTATAAAGTATGCTGTATATGTTAGTATAAAGATGAAGGTATTATATCAGTTATCAGTTAACATTGCATTCAAGCTTTGTAAACTCAATTGATTTTTGATCTAGAAGATGGTCTGCCTAAGTTTGGGATTTGGCCTGATAACTTGAGCTTTAGGTCTTCTTCATTCCATATAAGATATACAAACTGTATTAGCATTCACTATTTTATATAACCAAATAAGTTATTCAAGTTGTACTATGACAGGCAACGTTCCAAAAGGTCAATTCTTCAAATCAAATGAAGGCGCAGTGCAGAAAATGTGTAATTTTTAATTGAACTGCAACGAATATATTTTAGAAATTCATAACTGTCATGTCAAACGATAAATCACAACTATAACAGAAATCCTTGAACTTTAAAGTGAATGATGTAGTTTTCTGTACAACATGTGCCAAGAAAAGAGGAATAAATGAGTAGAGGACATAAAATAAAAGACTTCTGTCAGCACACAAATTTATGAACATCATTTAAAGGAAAAGTTAACGTTAATAGAATTCACAATTTATTTTGCTTATATGAGTAATCTACCAGAAATGTAAAATACCAGAGGAAAATATCATCTATAACATCTAGGTTTTATAGTGGGGATAGTGTCCCTACATCACAGCATGAATGTTGGTTCCATTTAAAAACCCTGTGGCCATAAATGTAGTTACCCAAGAGCAACAGGGCTCACGCTAACATTCCTACTGGAGCATGAGGACCCTGCCCCTATGTCCCATTCCCATGAACAGCCAGCCAATGAAATGGGAATATTTGCGACCACAGGTTATCTCCAATTGGGCAAGTAACTTGGAACCTGGACTTACAGGTAAGTCAGTATGGGGACACATGCAGGTCAAGATTCGAGTGGTGCAGGAAATGCACAGCAGGTCAGGCAGCATCCGAGGAGCAGGAAAATCGTCATTTCAGGCAGGATCCCTTTATCAGGAACGACCTGCCAAAACGACGATTTTCCTGCTCCTCAGATGCTGCTTGACCTGCTGTGCATTTCCAGCACCACTCTAATCTTGACTCTAATCTCCAGCATTTGCAGTCCTCACTTTCACTCACACATGATGGTCAATCAGGCAGGCTCCAGGGAGCTGGGTTAAGTGACCAGTGTCAATAGGATGTGATGGAGTGGGTAGTGCAGGAAGAAAGGTTGAAATATCTTGGTGGCTACTCAGTCAGAAGGCCACTCCTCCATCCCAGATACAAGGCTCACCAGGTTTTGCTGAGTACTTGGAAATTTGGCATTAGCATCCCATGGGGTGGGTCAGCAGAAGATGCAAAATGTTGGTCAAATTTATATTCAGTTTAACAATTATGAACTCAGATGCTCATAACTAATTAGTTTCAACATCCTTGATGAAATATGTTAAGAATGTTACTGCAGAAGTAAGGAAAATTTACTTTCTTGGATGACCTGTAATATTGGGCTTATTATTCTTGAAATAACTGGTCATTATCCTTCAATAAATCTCCAGTAGTTATATCACAATGATTTATCCTTCAGTGGTGAGCTCCTTCATATTACAAATGACGTAATTATATCCCACTAAGCCCAAAGGAAGGTCTCAAGTCCTTGGTCAATCACAGAGAAGTGGTGGTTCATCGAATCAACCAGCACAGCAAGGGAAGGCACTGCCCATTCTATCTGTCACTGCTTTGCTACAACTATCCAATAAGTCTTCTCCATAGCCTCATCATTTTTGCGCTTCAGGTATTTATCCACAGTGTATTCCACATCATCACAATAAGGTGCTGTTAAAATAATTGTTGCAATACCAAAATGACATCCCTTGCAACTGGATTAGAGAGGATGGGGAAAAGTTCTCGAAATCCAGCGACCTCAGTGTAGTGTATGTGTGTGTGTGTGTCTGTGTGTCTGTGTGTGTGTATATGTGTGTGTGTGTGTGTGTGTGTGTGTGTGTGTGTGTGTGTGTCTGTCAATCCTCACAGAACAGGCTCAGAGCTCAGACGGGAAACATAACCATTTTGGCAAGGTGAAGGAAAGTAGCTGGTACTCATTGAATTGTCCCCTACAGGAAATCAATCACTGTTTGTGTGAGTGGAGGCCAGTGTATCACAGGAATCAGTGATCATTCCCTTATTGTTTGTGATATGTGGAAACAATATAGCTGAGAATGTAGGGGAGATGATAAGTAGATTTGCAGATGACACAAAGATTGCCTGAGTAGTTAACAGTGAGGAGGAAATAGACTGGTTAATCAGATGGACAGACCAATGGCAGATGAAATTTAACTCTGAGAAGTGTGAGGTGATAAGTTAAGAAAGTGTTCAATGAATGGCAGGACACTCAGAAGAACAGAGAGATCTTGGGGTGCTTGTCTACATATCCCCAAAGGTGGCAAAACAGGTTAGTAGGGTGGTTAAGAAGGCATGCGTGACACTTGCCTTTATCACTCATGACACAGATTGTAAGAGCAGAAAGGTTATTTTAGAGCTGTTCAAAACTTTGGTTAACCATAATCAGGATAGCATGTGTGTGTCTGGTGACTGCATTATAGGAAGGATGTGATTCCGCTAGAGTGGGTGAACAGAAACATCTGAAATGATGGTGTTGAAGGTGAAACTATAGTCAATAAATAGGAGTCTGATGTAGGTATCCTTGTTATCCAGATCTTGCAGGGATGATGGTAGTTGGTAGGGAGATGGTACCTGCTGTAAACCTGTTGCGCAGGTCAGCAAATTGTAAAGGATCAGGGCAATTTGGCAGGCTGGGGCTGATGTAATTTCTGATGAAGGGCTTATGATTGAAACGTTGACTCTCCTACTCCTTAGACGCTGCCTGACCGGCTGTGCTTTTCCAGCACCACACTTTTTGACTCTGGAGTTGATGTCAGATGTTCATAATTATGGTGGTCAGAGCCACCAGGTGACAGTCATTGAGGCACCTGCATGATTTCTCTTTGGCACTCAGATGACGAAGCCACTCCTGTCAGCTGGTCTGCACAGGATGGCCAAGGGACTCTATCCAGGCCACACAACAACACCTCTATTCCTCTGGAGACTAAGGAACTTCAGCACATCCACAAAGACTCTTACCAATTTTAATAAATGTACTATAGAAAGTATCCTATCTGGATACCACAGCGTGGAACAGCAACAGCTCTTCCCAAGACTGTAAGAAACTACAGAGAGTTGTTAATACTTCCCAGCCCATCATGCAAACCAGCCTTCCATCCATTGATTCCATCTGTATTTCCCGGTGCATCAGGAAAGCCGCTAACACAACCAAAGCTCCCTCCCACTCAGTGAAACTCTCTTCCACCCTCTTCTATCAGGCAGGAGATATAAACATTTGATACACATAAGAACGGATTCAAGAACAGCTTCTACCTCGCTGTTATCAGACTTTTGAATAAACTTCTCAAATGTGTTAATTCTGATCTGCCTTTCTGCATCTTCTCTGCGGCTGTAACACTGTATTCTGCGCTCTGTTCTGCTAAGCTGATGCACTTCACATGGTTCGATCATCTGCATATCACCCAAAACAACACTTTTCACTGTATCTCAGTACGTGACAATGATAAATCAAACTCAAAATCAAACTCAAATGCAGTACCTGGCAGGATGTACACCTCGCAACTTTTAAAAAAGTACGCAGATGAGCAGTTGAAATGTCATAACATTCAAGGCCAAGGGACAAATGTTGGAAAGTGGGATTATTGTAGATTGCCCCTTGCAAACTGAATGGGCAAAAGGACATCTTCTATACTGTATGACTTTACTGTAATGACACTGTTTGGGGGGAAAGTGAATGGAGACACAAAAACCAAACCCTGAACAATTAAAGAAAATACACAGGGTGGGAAGTGAGGAGTTTTTCTTAAATCGGGCAGGTTTAATCCAGAATTTACACCTGTTTTTAATAACACTGACCACCAGTGTGTTACACAAAGTATACAGTGTAATGCTGACTCATGAGAAAGATGTCTGCTCTGCCACTCCTATCATCTTAATCCATTCTTCTATTAATAGCCACTCAGATTCAAACAGAGTTACTGACCTTACAAAGCAGTGTTTCACCTAGGGAGGAGATTTGGTAGGAAAGAACAAAGAAAGATAAACTAAGATGGAATCAATGTCAGTACTGTAAAGCTATATGTGGGAGGAGGAGGCAATGTGATAATTGCTACATTTTTTGGATTTTACTCAGGGCATTTCTTTTCCTGGTTTCAATATCTGAGACCACTCTCTAATTGAGCTTACATTTCCCACAATCAAAATGGTGCTTCTAGTTACTCAATAGTAAGGCCATTGATAACAAGGCAAGCTAATTGAACAGAAAACGACAACCAGCAACTGTTATATTTTGTACCCTTGATTTTAGAAGGTAAGAGAGTAAACCAACGCATTGAATTTATTGGTTTGGCCTTTCCTTCATGTACCTAACCAGTGCTGATTGCGCAAGTTTGGTTTTTGTGTGATAATGTAAACAGCCTGATAGCAAGTCTAGATTCAGTTCTAAATCTCTCTTCTTTCAGAACAATGTAAAACAGACTGTTAGTTCACCACTCCCTGTTTTAAGCTATCCACCGTAGCAAGAATTAGCTGCAGTTTCCATGTTTTGGAATGAATGCAATGACTGTTGGTCATTGTTTTGCAATTTAATCTGCTCTTAACACTGTAGGTATATTCGCAACGTGAAAAAAACCACTACCCATGATACAAAAAATATTTTACTTTGGTCATGAGGATATCAAGTATGGAATGCATTGTTTAATGTGGAACTGAGCAAAATAGTTCCAGGTTCGAACTACAGTCTGAATTCATCTCAGCCAGGAAAGGTTGATGAGCTGTAATTAACTGCTTAATCATGATGTGGGGAAAATTAAACCAGGAATTCCACATTTGATTACTATTTAACAACTCTTGCTGAAAAATTCATATATGAGGATATTGGGAAAAAAATAGAACCAGAATATCAATGATTCCACCCAATGTAGAATGGCACTCTAACATTCCCTCAGCTCAGTTATGAAGAATTGCCACTTGGGTAACTATTACAGGGCAGCTAGTCCCAAAGGAAACTGTTCTGATACTTGGAAAAAGTGAGCAAGAAAAAGTAGTCAATCAGATAAGCTATGATTATAACTATACTTTTCCAGGAAACTAGCAGCCAGCCTGTGTCCTATATTCACAGAGCCTCTACATGGTAACTTGATGCTACGTTACTGTGACAAGCATCTGTTTTGATTCACACATGTGAATGGCAGAGCAGGAACTAGCACATATTTTTGTTCATCATAATTTTTAAATTGGGCAACACAGTGACTCAGTCGTTAGCACTGCACCAGAGTCTCAGGTACAATTCCACCCTCAGGAGTTTGCACATTCTCTCTGTGTCTGTGTGGGTTTCCTCCAAGTGCTCTGCTTCCTCCCACAGTCCAAAGATGAGCAGGCGAGGTAGATTAGCCAAGGAAGATGCAGAGATGGAATGCTCATTGGAGGGGCAGTGTGGACTCGACGGGCTGAATTGCCTGCTTCCACACTGCAGAGACTCAATGAATTGAGCTATGAAACTCCCTCATCATCCAATGAGCCCTGTTTTTACCCCTTAACCTTGTTGGAATGTGCCGATGTGTGTCCCTGAAGTATCTGCTGCTTAAGGTATTGCTGCTCATTTTTGTTTATATGTTATCCTGGCTACCTCCCTATATATCTTCAAGTGGTTTGTTCAATCTAAATAAATGTAAGGTGCGACATTTTGGTAGGGAAAATCAGGGCAGGACTTATACACTTGAAGGTAGGCCCTGGGGGGTGTTGCTGAACAAAGAGACCTTGGAGTGCAGGTTCATAGTTCCTTGGAAGTAGACTCACAGGTAGACATGATAGTGAAAAAGGCATTTGGTATGCTTGCCTTTATTAGTCAGTGCATTGAATAGAGGAGTTGGGAGGTCATATTGCAGCTGGACAAGACACTGGTTAGGCCACTTCTGGAATACTGCATTCAATTCTGGTCTTCCTGCTATAGGAAGGATGTTGTGAAACTTGAAAGGGTTCAGAAAAGATCTACAAGGATGTTGCCAGTGTTGGAGGATTTGAATTCAACTAGGAGACAGTGAGGACTGTAGATGCTGGAGATCAGAGTCAAGAGTGTAGTGCTGGAAAATCACAGCAGGTCAGGCAGCATCCGAGGAGCAGGAGAGTCAACGTTTCAGGCATAAGCCCTTCATCAGGAATGAGACTTGTAGGTCAGGGCTGAGAGATAAATGGGAGGCGGTGGGGTTTGCGGAAAGGTAGCTGAGAAAGTGATAGGTGGATGAAGGTGAGAGAGAAGGTGATAGGTCAGTGGGGGAAGTGATGAACAGGTCTGGAGTTGGAAGCTTGGGACTGGGATAATGTGGGGGGGAGGGGAAAATGAGGAAACTGTTGAAATCCGCATTTATCCCGTGTGGTTGCAGGGTCCCAAAGTGGAATATGAGGCATTCCTCCTCCAAGAGTTGGATGGTAATGGTTTGGCGGTGGAGGAGGCCCAGGACCTGCATGTCCTTGACGGAGTGGGAGGGAGAGTTGAAATATTCAACCACAGGGGCGGTGGGGTTGGTGGGTGCGGGTTTGAACTATGGTTAGAGGCTGAATAGGCTAGACTGTTTTCCCTGGAGCTTTGGAGGCAGAGGGGTGACCTTATAGAGGTTTATAAAATCATGAGGGGCATGGATAGGGTAAATAGACAAGGTCTTTTCCATGGGTTGGGGTAGTCCAGAATGAGAGGGCATAGGTTTAGGGTGACAGGGGAAAGACATAAAAGAGACCTAAAGGGCAACTTTTTCATGCAAAGGGTGGTGCATGTATGGAATGAGCTGCCAGAGGAAGTGGTGGAGGCTGGTACAATTACTACATTTAAAAGGCATCTGGATGGGTATATGAATAGAATGGGTTTAGAGGTATATGGGCCAAATGGGCAAATAGATTAATTTAGGATATTGGCATGGACCAAAGGGTCTGCCTCCATGCTGTACATTTCCATGACTCTATTACTCTAAATAGGATTAGATTGATTAATGATATCCGGTCAGCATGGATGAGTTGGACTAAAGGGTCTGTTTTTGTGCTGTACATCTCTATGACTCTATGATCTATGACTAGAAATGCTAACGAATAGAGGAGTTTATCTTTGAACCATGCATCAGCAGGAAGCAGGATGACTTTTCAGAAAGCATTTGATGTCTCATTGTCTGGATCCATGAAGCAGTCTATTGGAACCTACTCAACATTCAAAGAATCTCATGCAAGTTAATTATTGAGGCTTGGGAAGTAATGACGCTTTCAACAGCTGATACAAGAGAAGGTGATCATGAAGGTTAAAAGTGGAAATTCAAGTCATAAGAATGTTATGAATGCTTGCGTTCAAACTTTGCAGCTGAACTTACTTGAAGAATAGGTTAACCTCAGTAAACATTAAACTCAGTACATGGAAAATCACTGGGGCTGAAGTTATCTTGCATGTGACAGATGCTTCAGCATTCATATGTAGGTGAGAGCACACACACACACGAAATACATTGCCTCAGCTATTGTATTGCACTAATTCATAAGTATCTAGGGAACATGCCAGAAACTTTTAAAGTTGTGAAACTTTTAAAATAATGGTCCGAATAGGTTGCTGTGGGTTTAACTGTTATTGGCTTGCCGCAATTCCAGATTGGTCACATGATAATCCTCACACCAACTCTCCACCCACCCCCTTCAATTTAAAGAGTTAATTACTACTAATTGGAGACATTAATTGGAAACTAAAACAGACGTTGCTGGAAAAGTTCAGCAGGTCATGCAGCAGCTGTGAAGAGAAATCAGAGTTAACGCTGAGGGTCCAGTGACCCTTCCTGAGAATTGCATCCACAGTTTTCCCGGCTTTTATCCAGATGTTAATGGTCTGGTTTCTAGCTACATAAACGCTAACCTGTCTGCTGAGACGGTGATTCTGCTGGTGCTGCAATGGTTTTTTGGCCACCTTCTGAACAGGTTTAATTTAGTGGACTGGTAGGAATAGCTTTGGCCTGGAAGAGGCAGAACAGCAAGGGAAAACAGGGAAGAACAGGAGCAAAAATAGGAGGAGGAACTCACTGTAAGCTCCACCATCTGAGAAAGCCAAATTTGGAGCAGGAGGTGACCAAGAGTAGAGAGTGTCAGAACAGTGTGACGTGAATGGACCACCAGTGACTCTAAATCCTACAGGTCTCAAAGTGTAACATTCCCATATTTTCAGGGGAGCAATTTACCTACAGAAACCTCAGTGAGAAGAAATGTTTCAGGTGCATTTCCTCTATAAAGAATGTGTTAAATGAGCGACTTCACCTCCTGCAGTAACTAATTGAACTTTAGGCCAGGGCACTGACAATGCTGCCTGTGGCTGACACAGTCACTGTGGCTCTATTTCTACCATAGTTTCCTTTCAGCTTGCAGCAGATGACATGAGTGCCATTTTACAGTTTTAAGGGTGCCAATACGCTAGAGAATGACAAGGGGCTCTTCACATCAGGAAGCATACTTACATCCCTTTCCCATGGTCAGAGAAAAGGAGACTTAGCAAGCAGTAAATTTAAATATATTGGAAGTTTATCTAAGATCCATGTTGCCATGTACAATTCTTATCATTCATCTAGTATCTTTCTCAATACATTTCACTTTCTCAATGTCGATCTTATTTGCAGATAATATATTGTGTTTCAATCGTCTGTACTGCCTTTATTCAAAACAGCTCATCATGTTAAATGCTACTTTCTGGTTTGGCCACTAATTCCTATTAGAGTCTACAAACAGCTACAGAACAGAGTAGCAATGCTGCTACACTGCCACCAGTAAGGTCATTAAACAGAAAGCTGGCATGCTGAAGTGATATATTGTATGTACTGCCTGGACTATTCCAATGGAGCTCTACAACACATTGCTGTGATTTGTCATCCTCTGGTGCTGACTGCACAACTTCCCCAGTGTGAGGGACCTGCCTTTGGCACAACCTGGGTGGCAAGAAATGGAGCAGGAGATGCAGCAGGAATGAGCAGTATAGCAAAAATGAGGAACACCATGAAGAGTATGGACAGCAAGTGCCCCCAGATCCTAGAATTCTCAAAGAGTTGCTTGAAGATTGCTCCACATGAAACATGTCACCTATCCAAAATAAAGCAACAATCCCACAACTTTTATCACCACCCGCCATTATCTTTCTTCTGTCCACCCCAATGAATCTTTCCCTCAGTTCACGACTTATATAAATATCAAAACTAAATCCAGAACAAAAGGTTGATTTATCAGACAACTGAATTCTATTTGTATTACTATCTGGGAGACCCTTGTTCAGAAGAAACTTCTGTATGAAGGGACACTGTCAGTTAGAGGAAGTTCAGAAAAGGAATAGGAGAAAGGAAAGCTAGTGATTTCAAGGCCAAAGACCAATTCCACTTCCTGGCCAATGTGTGGTCGGATCTGATCTTTTTAAGGAAAAAGCTTCTTGCAATAAGCCACCGTTACACCAATGCAGAAGTGATGTGAGCCTCCAGGGCTCCTTGAAAACACTGCCCCCCGAAGCCAAGGTTGCAGCTCTCTGCACTGTTAGCTACCATGGAAGTAGTCAACCTTGACATCAGCATGGTGGGCACCACCATGGTTTCGATGGAGCTGTGCACTTGACCCATATTGGATAAAAGCTTTGGCACAAATTTGGGCAGTTTTTTTTCCACACTGCGATCTATTGCTAGCAGTTTCCTGATGAGTGTCCTTTAGACCTTGCTGCAGTCTGTGCTCTCACATATGATATCTGAGCCCACTGCAGCAGCGTTAGTATGCATTTTTGCTCTATGTAACTTTGGCTCCTGACGGTTTAGCACCCCTGACCCAGCCCACGTATACCTGTGATGTACTGCATAATCTCATCACCTGCTTAACCTTGCGTGTCTCAAGGTTGTGAAACTGTGAGGGAATAGATTCTGACAATCATACTGCAGCTAGAAGAGAATGGGGGAAAGTTGGAGCCTGCAGAGGTTCAACAACTTGTGAAGATGTCAAACACCACAAGGGCAACAGGAGGGAAGGGATTAGCCGGACTGCTAAGGGAAGGCTGCTTTGACAAATGCAGCTTACCCAGCGATGTTATCGTTCTTTGAGTATGGGAGTGAAGTCCACTGCCTCACAACAATAGGACACTGCTCTACTTCACCGCCTACCAGTGGGAAAACAGCATCTTACATCAGGGAAGTTTATTATTTTCCCCAGAGGAAAAGCTCAAGCACCAAGGGGATGGGGCAGGGGATGCCAGGTCACCTCCAGAGTTGAACATTCACAGAATCATAGAACCCCTACAGTCTAGAAGCAGGCCATTCGGCCCAACAAGTCCACACCAACCCACCAAAGAGTAACTCACCCAGACCCATTCCCCTACACTATTACTCTCCACATTTACCCCTGACTAATGGACCTAGCCTACACATCCCTGGACCCTGCGGGCAACTTAGCATGGCCAATTCACCTCACCTGCACATGTGGGAGAAAACTTGGAGGGGAACCACGCGGATACGCGGACTGAACATTGAGTTCAGCCGGGAAAAGGAAACAATGTACTTTAACTTTCGAACATCTCGAAGCGCTATACAACTAAACTAAGTACTTTCTGCAGTGGAGTCGCTGATGTAAAAACTGTTGGAACCGGCTGCTGTGGTCAATTTGACCTGTCCGTTGTTTACCTGCGGATGATCTTTTTTACAGGAGTCAGAGAGGGGGACTGTGTTTCAAACATCTCGGCATCTCTGAATCGTTTTCCTGCTCCCAGACTTCTCTGCCCTCTTAACCTTTCTCATTTCTCCCGCACGCCTCGCTTTCTTTGGCTTCTCTCTCTAAGTCGAGAAACTGTTGGCTTCTCTCTGTAAGTCGATTTAAAGTTGACTTTTGCTTTCTGTACAGTTCTTTGAAAATCTGTTGGAGTTTTGCCTCGTAACGCTGGCCTTCTTGCCTAGTTCCCTCGCCTCAAGTCTTGGGATGAAAATTGACTAAACCCGTTCTGCCCACAGCCCCGCCACCCATTCTGCCATCAAGCAGCGTTCAGGGGTTCACCAGGAGTTGAGGACAGCCAGGTGTATGATTGGTAACACAACTACTCGGTGAAGATGTCTTAGAATATACCACGGCCTCTTGTCTTCAGAAGGTACTTGGGTTAGTTGTGCAGCTTTGCACGGAAGGACATTGCTATTGTCATTTAAGGAAGTTTTGCACGGAAGGACATTGCTATTGTCATTTAAGGAAGTTTTTTTTCCCGTTAAAACCAAAGGCTGAATTGCTGGAGAAACTCAGCAGCATTTGTGGAGCGAGAGGCAGAATTCATATCGCGGCCCTGGTGACCCTTGTTCAGAACTGGAGAAGTGTCACTGGAGCCGAAACGTTAACTTTGCTTTCTCTCCGCAGACCTGCTGAGTTTCTCCAGCAATTTCTGGGTTGGTTTCAGATCTCCAGCATCCGCAGTTCTTTGTTTTGTCGTGGTGTCTTGTTTCTCCGAACATGAGGAGAAGCGATGCTCTTACAAAGCACTAAGGAGGTTAAACCGACCGGATCAGAGGTACAAGTTCTTACAAGAGTAAAAATTGTATCTTTTTTTATGAATTGAAAGACGCCATGAATTTGTATAAGAATATAAATTACAGGAAGATGCTCAGAAAAGTTTCCAACACTGTTAGTGTTTAATACTCTTGCTTTTTAAAGTTTACAGAACACTTGATAATAACTAGAAAAAGCATTCTTACCAGCAACTGTGTCCTTGAAGTCTTTCTCTGAGAAGCCCACGGATAAGAGAGATAGACAGATACAGAGTGTGACGCTAGTCATCGCCTTCATTCAGATGCCCCTTTGATGTTCGGGTGTGCTTTACAAAGGCTGATCTTTGTGAATTAATGTTTGTACTTTTTAGTTAATGATGTTTCCGTTAAAGAGCCAGCCCCGATTCCACTGGTCTTAAAAAGCTACTTCAGACCCTGTGAGTGAGTTGAAACTTTTCAGGCACCTTGTTTCAATTGTTTCACATGCTCGAGTCCTGCAGTTGGCTTTTTAAACAAATCTCTTCAGTCATCCGACTAATCGGCAGATAGATATTTGGCTAATGTTTCAGCCTTTCTTCCCCGCCATTGGTCGAGCCTAAGAGGTGGAGTCTGAATATTCAATAGATGAATGACATTGGGGGACTGAGTTCTTACCAAATATTTCAGACTCGACAGGGGTCTGGGAAATTGAATTCTCAGAGAAACGGCAAAGTTCAAAATCTTATAATCAGTTTAATCAGTCACCTTTAAGGCGTTTGCTCTTTAAGAAATGCAGTTTGCTGGAAGTTACTAAATTGTTTCACAACTCTTTTATAGTCTGTGTAACACGGACAAAATGTTTTATTGCAAAAATACACTTTATTCATAAAATATCTTTATGTACATACACAGTTACTGAAGTAGTCTTTGCACATGAAGAGCAAACATTTTAATGTGGCATTTGCTGCAAAAAAAAGCATTTCTTACTTCTGCGGGACAATATTTGCATAGTGTGTCACACGGATGGACAAATTGTCACGGCTGTCATAGGTTAATTTACAACAAAAAAGAGGATTAACAATCCGATATATCAAACCTTCTCTGTCCTGGCGGCTTTATGTTCAGGTACCTTTAACATAGATATGGAAAAAATGAATGAAACGATGAGGGAGTGCGTGTTGCATTGATCTCGTATTGAACCTCCTTCCGAGGAGTCAGACAGTCCACACACCCGTCATAAAGACACCTAAACAGCTGACAGGTGCCGAAACAGGTTCCTATCCTGTACGGCAGGTAATGTGGGGAAATGAATCTCCAGTTCACTCAGTCTTGCTCCTTGGAGAAAGGGCGTGTTAACCTTAGTGTTCGCCGGTTTCAGTTTCCTTCGGCTCGGTTAGTGATGTTTGACCTTCTAATGTGACCATGTGGCAAAAGTCGCTGCGTCAGGTGTGGAATTTTTTTTTCAAAATTGCTCCGTTGTGGGAACTGTCCCATCCACATCAATAATATCCCAAATATTAGGTGACATTAAAGCAACAAAAACGGAAATTGATGGAGCAACTCAGCAGATCTGGCAGCACGTGTAGAGAGAAATCAGAGTTCACGTTTACAGACTGTGACCCCCCTTCAGAACACTGAAGATCTGAAATTAGTATCATCATCCCACATACTGTGGAGAAAAATAATAGACAAGATTCCCCATTTCTGATCGTTCTTCAGGGATTCTGGCTGGGAAATGCACGAATCAAAGTCGGTGAGTTCAGAATAAGACTGGATTGATCAGAGCTTGGATTGTTTACAAAGTCAAACTCACCTCCTGACTCCTCAGAGGCAGGCTAGCATCAACGTGGTGTAAGTCAAGAGTGTGAAGGCATACGCCCCACTTGGTCTGGAAACTCCAACAACATTCACCAGACCCCACACCATCCCAGGACAAAGCAGTTGAATGGGGAATTCGTTCATCCACCATAGTGCACAGAGGCAACAGTGCATACCATCTAAAGGATGCACAGTGGCAACTCGTTAATCTCCTCCAACAGTACCTTCCAAACCCACAACCACAGCCTTCTCGAAGAACAGAAACATCAGGGATATCTGAATACCACCCACCGCATTTTCCTCTTCAAGTCACACACCATTGAAAGATGACATTATATCGCCATTCCTTCATTATCATTGGATCAAAATCTTGGAAAGCCCTTCCTAACAGCACCTATGCCAGATAAACTAGTACAAGGAGGCAGCTCACCATCACCTCCTCATGGCCACATTGGGATGGACAATAAACACAAGCACAACAGTATCCACATCCCAAAAGTGACATTTTAAAAAACTATGATCCTTTGCACAAAATAACAGTTGCTTTCTGTTAAATGAATAAAATGGCTACTTATGACTATCATTACTAGTGGAATTATATAAACTAAACAAAACAGTATTTTCAGGTTAAAGAAAACTTGAGGGAGTCATGTTAAATAGATTAATATTCAATGAGATGTATTTATAAACAGTAGAATTGAACAAATTGCCCCAAATAGCGTCACAGGGATGTAAACAAAAATTAACACAGAGCTAAAGAAGGAGATTTTAAGGTGACTAAAGCAGGTGAGTTTTAAGGAGGATTTTAAAAGAGAGAGGGGGAAATAGATGTTCAGCAGAGGCAGTTTTTTTTCCTGTAAATCCAGTGACCTGGGTTCATGCTCCAAGTGACAAGCCTATGATCGCCTCTACAAGCTGTGGAACTCCTTTGCTACATACAGGGCTCCTTCTCAATAGTGATATCACTGAGAGTGACATAGTGGCAGCTGTTTAGTGAGGTGAAAACCAATGTCTAAAAATCAACTAGGAGAAGGTGAGGACTGCAGATGCTGGAGATCAGAGTTGAAAAATGTGTTGCTGGAAAAGCACAGCTAGTCAGACAGCATCAAAGGAGCAGGAGAATCGACATTTTGGGCATAAGGAAGAGCGCTTGGGAACCCTCCAACCACAAGGGATGAATGCAGATTTCTCCACCTTCCTCATTTCCCCTTCCCCCACCTTATCTCAGTCCCAACCTTCGGATTCAGCACTGCCTTCTTGATCTGCAATCTTCTTCCCGACCTCTCCGCCTCCAACCCCTCTCCGGCCTCACCTTAACCTCCTTCCACCTATCGCATTCCCAACGCCCCTCCCCCCAAGTCCCTCCTCCCTACCTGCTTGGCACACCCTCCTCATTCCTGAAGAAGGGCTTATGGCCAAAATGTTGATTCTCTGCTCCTTTGATGCTGCCTGACCTGCTGCGCTTTTCCAGCAACACATTTTTCAGCAATGTCTAAAAATGCAAAGGAACATCTTTAACAGCAGTTTCAAATACTAAGTACATGCTTAAGAAAAAAGTCAGTTAAAAATTAAGAAATCCCTAATATTGCTCAAGAATGAGATGTGAGTTACACTGGAGCTATTTAAAAAAGGGGAAACTGAGTCATGAACATAAATTCATTTTATCTGACTCCCATTGGAAACAGACAGTGCAAGGGATGGCAGTGGTGTAGTGATAATGTCACTAGATGAGTAATGTCCCTAATGGTCCGGAGGTATGAGATTGAATGCCACCATGGATGATGGTGAAATTTGAATTCTATATTTCAGACATTCAAGAGGGCATTGGATAATTGCTTTCATAGAAATGGTATGCAGGAATGTGGGGAAAAAGCAGGAGGTGATAGAACCAGGACATGCTGAATGGCCTCCTTATGTGCTGTAACAATTCTGTGAGATATGAAAATTATAAGATACAGAATGACATGAGCAGACTGGCAATTACAATGCATGTAATTTGGAAAATAACAATGTTTAGTTTACCAATTTTTTTGAAATGTAGAAATTCTAGTGAGCTTAGATCTTATAGCAACTCCTTTTAAATGTTATGAATAACAAAGATCTCTGAAGTATGCAGCCCAGTTTCTGGAAAATGACATTTTAAAACTAAATAAATTTTGAAAATTGACAAAAGACTAAGTGAAATGAAACAACTTGCCAGGTTAACAGCACAGAGCCTCATCATTCACTGTCCCAGCTGATGGAGAGGCATCAGATCCCTGTGATCTGAACCATTGAGTAAATAGATCAAGATCAATAAAACATCATTTAGGGCATTGCAACTGTAAGACTGTATCTGATCGAGGAGACTCTTCAGAAAAATTAGAAGAGAAAAGGAAACATATTGCTTGGCTTTAAGACAGGGTGTTCCAAAATACAGACCATAATCCCTAATGTGGTCATGAGACAAGATTTTGAGGTCACAACCTCCAAGGCAGCAAGGGTGCTGGACCACAGAGCTTGGACTGAGTGCCAAGAGCTGTGAGAGTCTGCTCCTATACCTTATAGTCTTATGGTCTATACTCCAAAGGATGTGATGCATTGCAAAAACTGACCTGCTATCTCTTATACTTGCAGAGATTAACAGGGATAGATTGTCAGCTCAGCAGAATCCATTTCCTGTGTGATGCCAAGAGCTGTGTTTTAAATGCATTCTATTGGTGGGTGTGCCCTGACAAATATATCTTCAAAACCTGATTGTGAAGTATAGTTTGGAGAAGATGAGGCTTCTCTTTTTTAAAAAAATCTCTGCAGTTTAAACAAGTCCCACTATGCTTAATTTGTCGCCCTCCACACTACACACTTCATTTGGCACAACAAGATTAGCTTAACACAGAACTCTTGCCTCATGGATACCTTTCCGAGTTCCAATATACTTATAATTTAAAAGAAGCTAATTTAAACAGGCATTCTTAGGTTAAGGAAAGAGTGAGATACTAAAATGCACTGAATAATAATAAAACACAATACATACACACAGATTAGAAGTGAGAAGTGAGAAAACACATGATAATTTGGAAAAATATGTACACATCAGTAATAAAACTGGAATGTGCTGGAGAAACTCAACAGGACTGGCAGCGTTTGTGGACAGAACAGCAACATGAACATTTTGAATTTAGTATGGCGCTTCTTCAAAACTTTGGCACTTAGATGATCACTTGAAACACAATAGCACACAAGGCTACAGGCCACGTGCTGGAATATGAGACTAGAGTAGATAGATGCTTGATGTAGCATGGGCACAATGGGCCAAATGGCCTCTCTCCATGCTACATAACATTATAACTCTGTAATAGTCATTGGCCTCAAAACAATAACTCTGTTTCTCTCACTACAGATGTTAGGCAAAAGTGAGGACTGCTGATGCTGGAAACCAGAGTTTAGATTAGAGTGCTGCTGGCAAAGCACAGCAGGTCAGGCAGCATCCGAGGAGCAGGAAAATTGATGTTTCAGGCAAGAGCCCTTCATCAGGAATGGATTCTCCCCGAAACATCAATTTTCCTGCTCCTCGCTCAGTACAGATGTTGCCAGACTTTATGAATTACTCTTGCACTTTTAAATTTAGTTCAGATTTCTAACATTCGGAGTATTTTGCTTTTATACAAATTAATCTTTTGGTTATCCACAAGGAGAAGAAAAGTGGCCATGAAACTGTGGTTCCAGTGGTGCTGACTTCAGCAGTTGAGCAGCTCAACCGGAGATTCTTGGTTCGATAAGTCAGCTGAAAGGAATTTTCCTGTTTCCTTTTCAACAGTGACTTTGCTGACTTGTGATTTACTTCTAATAATCAAAGATTTTTCTTTTTACCAGCAAGCACAGGGGCATAGAGAGAATGTCCTTTATTTGTGAGCTTCATAACATACACCAGCTTCACAGAATGAGAAGACCAGAGTAGTACACAGTTAATCAGGCTGCAGTTGGAGTTTAACTGCTTCACGTGTGTATGTCAGAAATAGAAAACACAAATTGTGTCCTTCACCCAGAACTGTTTTCTTTTACCACTCATCATTTCCAAAAGCTGGGATATAACCCACAGGAAATGGATTCTGCTGAGCTGATAATCTATCCCTGTTAATCTCTGCAAGTACAAGAGATTGCAGGCCAGTTTTTGCAATGCATCACATCCTTTGGAGCATAGACCATTAGACTATAAGGTATAGGAGCAGAACTAGGCCATTCAGCCCATCATGTCTGTTCTGCTATTTGATCATTGCTGATACATTTCTCAAGCCCATTCTCCTTCCTTCTCCCCATAATCCTTGATTCCATTACTAATCAAGAACCTAACTACCTCTGTTTTAAATACATTCAATGACTTGGCCTTCGTAACCTTCTACAGCAATGAGTTCCAGAGATGACCTGGCTGGATTGTTGGTTTACAAAGCAGTGTGATGCCAACAGCATGGGTTGAGGTTCCCATCACCGGTTTGAGGTTCCCATGAAGGACTCTCCTTCTCAACCTCGTCCCTCGCCTGAAGCCTGGTGGCCCTGAGGTTAAATCTCCACCATCACTTCTCCCTAATGAGACAGCAATCCCTAAATTCTGGTAAGACTATGGCAACAAAACAACAATGCTCTGGCTCAAGAAATTCCTCCCCATCTCAGTTTTAAAGGATCCTCTCTTCATTCAGAGGCTGTGCTTTCAGGTCCTCACCTCTCCTATGAGTGGAAGCAGCTTCTCTTTGTCCATTTTGTCCAGGCCTCTCAGTGTTCTATATGTTTCAATTAGATTCCACCCCCCTCCACCGCCCCATCATTCTAAACTCCATTGAGTACAGACCTACAGTCCTCAACCACTCCTCAAGTGACAAGCCCTTCATCCCTGGGATTATTCTTGTAAACTCACTCCAACACCAGCACATCCTTCCTACGATATAGGGCCCAAAACTGTTCACAATAGTCTAAGTGCGATCTGACCAGAGCGTTATACAGTCTCAACAGTACATCTCTGCTGTTGTATTCTAGCCCTCTTGAAATGAATGCTAGCAATGCATTTGCTTTCCTAACTACCAAATGAACTACCATCAGAATCCCAATTGAGAACTCCCCAAGCCCCATCATGCTTCAGGTTTCCGAAGCCGTTCTGCACTTAGAATTGAATTGAATTGAATTGAATTGAATTTATTGTCATGTGTACCGAGACAGTGAAAAGCTTTGTCTTGCGAGCAATACAGGCAGATCACAGAGTTAAGTAGCATAGATAAGTAAATAATAGGTAAACAGTGGCAAAAACAAAATCACAGGTACAGGCAAATGTTAAGAGTTTGTGAATTCATTCAGTAATCTAACAACAGTAGGGTCGAAACTGTTTCGAAACCAGCTGGTGCAAGTGTTCAGGTTTCTGTACCTTCTCCCCAATGGTAGAGGCTGTAGAAAAACATTGCCAGGGTGGGATGGATCTTTAAGAATACTGGCAGCCTTTCCTTGACAGCGGGCCTGGCAGATGGATTCTAGAGATGGGAGGTTGGCTTTTGTGATTGTCCAGGCTAAGTTCACCACTCTCTGTAACCATCTCTGATCTTGAATGGTACAGTTGCCATACCAGGTAGTGATATATCCAGACAGAATGCTCTCGATGGCACACCTATAAAAGTTGGCAAGGGTATTCACTGTCATGCCAAATTTCTTCAGCTGCCTGAGGAAGAAGAGACGTTGTTGGGCCTTTGTAACTAATGCATCCACACGAAGAGTCCAAGAAAGCTTGTTGTGGATGGCCACTCCCAGGAGCTTGACACTCTCCACTTGTTCCAACTCTGCTGTTAATGTGTAGGGGGGGCATGAGTAACATCCCACCGAAAGCCAATAATGAGTTCCTTGGTTTTGCTCGCATTGAGAGCTAGATTGTTCTCAGTGCACCATTTTTCCAGGTCTTCCACCTCCCGTCTGTAGTCTGTTTCGTTGACATCTGAGATTCGACCGACTATGGTGGTGTCATCAGCGAACTTGTAAATGGCATTAGTCTGGTATTTGGCGATGCAGTCATGGGTATACAGTGAGTACAGTAGGGGGCTGAGTACACATCCCAAGTGTTAGTGAGGATGAAATATTGTCCCCAATCTTCACTGATTGTGGCCTGTGGGTCAGGAAACTGAGGATCCAGTTGCAGAGAGTGGGGTTTAGTCCGAGATCACTAAGTTTAGTAATCTGTCTCAAGGGAATAATATTGCTGAAGGCTGAACTGTAGTCAATGAGTAGGATTCATATGTAGCTGTTCTTGGTGTCAAGATGTTCTGGGGAGGAGTGAAGGGAAAGTGTTATGGCATCTGACATGGATTTGTTAGTCCGATAGGCAAATTGGAGTGGATCAAGAGTAGTGGGGAGGCTGGAGTTGATCAAAGCCCTAACCAGCCTTTCAAAGCACTTCATGGCCACTGAAGTTAGGGCCACTGGGCGGTGGTCATTGAGACATGCTGCATGAGCCTTCTTAGGCACAGGGATGATGTTGGCCATCTTGAAACAGGCAGGGACAGTAGCCTGCTGCAGGGAGAGGTTGAAGATGTCCGAGAAGACCTCTGCCAGTTGATCTGCACATGCTCTGAGTGCATGGCCTGGTACTCCATCTGGTCCCATCGCTTTCCTTGGATTCACACAAAGGAAAACTGGTCATACCTCTGATGCAGTGACTGTTGAAATAGGTTCGTCGGGACTTCTCAGAATAGGTGTTACCTCTCTGCTGAAATTCTGCTCAAAACAAGCATAGAAGACGTTGAGACAATCTGGAAGGGATGTGCCATCATCTCTATCTTGCACTGTCACTTTTTAGAACCTGTGATGTCATTCAGTCCTTGTCATAATCGCCGGGTGTTTGTCTGTATCTCTAGTTTGGATCAGTATTGGTCCTTGGCTGTCTTAATGGCTCTGCAAAGGTCATACTTGGATTCCTTTTATTTGAGTGGGTCTCCAGATCTGAAGACCTCATGCCTGGTTTTTAGCAGGTTCTGTATGTCCTGATTCATCCAGGGTTTCCTGTTGGGGAACACCCGGATTGATTTCCTCGGTATGCAGACCTCCACACACTTGCTGATAAAGTCTGTGATGGTGGTGGCGTACTTGTCCAAGGTACCTGCAGACTGTTTGAACATGGCCCAATCAGCTTATTCCAGACAGCACCGGAGTTGATCCTCTGTCTCCTCCGATCAGCACTGGACCTGTATCCGCGAGGGTTTCTCCTGCTTGAACTTTTGCCTGTAAGCCGAGAAAATAAAGCACGGCATTATGGTCAGAGTTCCTGAAATGAGGGCGGGGGGTGGAGTGGTAGGGATCCTTCACAGTGGTGTAGCAGTGGTGTAAAATGTTCAGGCCCCTGGTGGGGCAGATAATGTTCTGGTGATACTTGGGCAACACCTTCCTTAAATTGTCTTGATTGAAGTTGCCAGATGCAACAAACAGGGCCTCAGGGTATTCGGTCTCCAGGGTGTTAGTGGTGGAGTACAGCACATCCAGACCTTCCTCAACGTTTACTTGTGGCAGTATGTAAACAGTAGTTAGTATAGCAGCGGTAAATTCCTGTGGTAGATAGAAGGGGCGGCATTTGATGGTGAGGAGTTCAGGGTTTGAGGACCAATGGCTGCCCAGGTTTGCAATGTGTGTGCACCACAAGTTGTTAATTAAAAAGCAAACCCCTCCACCCTTAGTCTTACCTGAGGACACTGTACGGGCCATGTGATGGATAGAAAAACCATCAGCCTGAAGTGCACAGTCGGGAATGGATGGGTTGAGCCAAGTTTCTGTGAAGCAGAGTGCACAGCAGTCCCTCAGTTCATGCTGGAAGCTAAGCTGTGATCTGAGTTTAGAACATACATTACGCCATCTTCTATCTACTAAAGTGCATAACTTCACATTTTCCCATTTGCCACTTCTTTACCCACTCCCCTAACCTGTTCAAGTCCTTCTGCAGCCTCCCTACCTCCTCAACACTATCTGTCCCTCCACATATCTTTGTGTCATTTGCAAACTTAGCAACAATGTCCTCGATTCCTTCATCCAGGTCATTAATGTATAATGTCAATCATTGTGATCTCAACACTGACCCCTACAGCACCCCACTCATCATTGGCTGTCATCCTGAAAAAGATCCCTTTATCCCTACATTCTGCCTACTGTCAGTCAGCTAATCCTTTAACCATGTCAGTAGCTCGCCCTAACACCAGGGACTCTTATCTTATTTAGCAGTCTGCTGTGTGGCACCTTGTCAAAAGCCTTCTGAAAATCCCAATAAATCACCTCCACCTCTCCTTTGCTTGTTACATCCTCAAAGCATGACCTCCCTTGACAAAGCTGTGCTGATTCATCTCAACTTTACTGGATTCTAAAATCCTACCAACAACTGAGGTCAACCTAACCAGCCTATAGTTTCCTGCCTTCTGTTTCCCTCCCTCCTTAAACAGGGATGTTACATTAGGCATTTTCCAGTCCTTTAGGGCTCTCCCTGACTCCAGTGATTCCAAAGATATCACCAATGCCTCCACAACTATCTTCTCCAGAACTGTGGGGTGTAGTCCATTTTGTCCAAGTGATTTATCCACCTTCAGACTCTTTAACTTTCTCAGCAATTTCTCCTTAGTGGTGACCACTACACTCACCTCTGCCTCCCGACTCTCTTGAAGTTCTGGTATGTTGCTGTTGTCTTCCACAGCAAAACCTGATGCAACATACCTGTTCAGTTCCACCACCATTTCTTTTTCCGCCATTACAGCCTGATTTGCCAGTGGTCCAAAGTCCACTCTTGCATCTCCCTTACCTTTCTTGTATCTAAAAGTAACTCATACAGTCTTAATTTATGTTATGAAGTAGCTTACCCTCATACTTCATCCCCCGACCTCCATTTATTGCTTTTTTAGGTTTCCCACTAATCTTCATCACACTTCCCTTGTCAGCCATAATTGCCTCATCCTCCCTTTCATGTGTTTCTTCTTCCTTGAAACGAATTTATGCTGTGGCTCCTGAATTAACGCCAGAATCTCCTGTTATTGCTGCTTCACTGTCTTCTCTGCTAGGCTCCCCTTCCAATCAACTGTGGCCAGCTCTTTCTCATGCCATCGTAGTTACCTTCAGTCAATTGTAATACTGTTAACATCTGATTGCAGTTTCTCCCCCTCAAACTACAGGGTGGATTCTTTCATATTATGGTCACTGACCCCTTCACCTTCAAGTTGCCTCATTACGCATCACCAAATCCAGAATTGCCTGTTCCCTAGTAAGCTCTACCATAAGCCACTCCAAAGATAGATATTCCACAAATTCTGTTCTTGAGGTCCGCTACCAAGTTGATTTTCCCAGTGTACCTGCACACTCAAGTCCTCCATGCTTATTGTAATCATGCTTTGTTATGTGCCCTTTCTATCTCCTAATTTATTTTCTTCCCCATATCCTAACCACTGCTTGGAGGCCTGTGCACAATTCCCAATAGGATCTTTTTGCCTTTGCAGTTCTTCAACTCTATCCACACAGATTCTACACCTTCCAACTCTATACCACTTCTTGCTATTGATTTAATTCAACTTTTTGCGATCAATTTAGTTTCATTTCTTACTAATAAGGAAACCCCACATCCCTCTGCTCATCCACCTGCCCTCACGATAGGACATGTATGCTTGGATATTTAGTTGCCAGCCTTGATCCCTTGCAGCCATGCCTCTGTAATACCCACAATATCGTACCTATCAGTTTCAATCTGCACTACAAATGCATTTACCTTGTTGCATATACTACATGCGTTTTTGACTAAACATCCTCAGTCATGTATTGACTTCTCATCATTGTCTCCTTACTTGCTGCACCTAAAGTTAGATTCCTGACCCTTTCCATACTCCCTCTCCTATTACTTATTCTGGAAACTTTAATAACCTCTGCTGACCCTTCCCTCCCTTTAACGTTTTCATAATTTCCCACGCATTGAACCTCACCTCTCTATTTAGTTTACGCCTACCCACAACCTAAGTTATGCAATTCGCCAGGATTCTGATCTCAGCGTGATTCATGTGGAGCCTATCCCAAGTTCCTCGACACCCTCCAGGTGTCAGATTTCATAAAGTCACAGTCGTGTAGCGTGGAAATCGACACTTTGACTCAACTCATCCATGCTGACCAGGTTTCCTAAACTGAACTAGTCTCATTTACCTGTGTTTGGCCCACATCCCTCTAAACCTTTCCTATCCATGTACCTCTCCAAATGCCTTTTAAATGTTGCAATTTAACTTGCCTCTATCACTTCCACTAGCAGCTCATTTCATAAACGCAGCACGTTACGTGTGAAGAGGTTGCACCTCAGGTCCATTTTAAATCTTACCCTTCTCACCTTAAACTTATGCCCTCCAGTTCTGGACTCCCCTACCCTGATGAAAAGACCTTGGCTATTCACCTTATCTATGTCCCTCATGATTTTATGAACCTCTGTAGGGTTACCTCAAAGCCTCCAATTCTCCAGGGAAAAAGTCCCAGACTATCTAGCCTCTCCTGATAACTCAAAGCCTCTAGTCTCAGTAACATCTTTGTAAATCTTTTTTAATAACATCCTTTCTACAGCAGGACTATAGACTAGAATTGTACAGTACTTACAGACATTTACAGACAGTCACGGAATTGCCTCCTCAGAGTTTATATTCTCAATCATTTTTGGTTTGTATGTCCTTTTTTTTACACTTAATGTAAAATATCTGTCTTACTTACAAGTTCAATAAGTCAGTAAGTAAATTCACCTTATCTATGTCAGTCATGATTTTAATAAAGTCTATAACGTCAGCCGTCAACTTCCTACATTCCAGTTACAAAGTCCCAGCCTATTCAGTCTCTCTTTATGATTCAAACCCTCCATTCCTGGCAATATCCTTATGAATTTTTTTTTAACCCTTTCCAACTTAATAATATCCTGTCTATAGCAGTGTGACCAGAACTGTACACTGTACAGTACAAAACTGGCCTCACCAACATCCTGTAAAATTGCATCATGACGTCGCAACTCCTAAATTCAATGGTCTGAGCAATGAAGGCAAGCATGCTCAAAGCTTTCTTAACCAACTTGTGATGCAACTTTCCTAGAACTATGTACTTGGACTCTTAGGTCTCTCTTTCGACAAAACAACCCAGACCCCTACCATTAACGGTAGAAGTCCTACCTTTGTTTGTTTTACCGAAATGCAATACATCGCATTTATCCAAATTAAATTCCACCTGCCACTTCTCAGCCCATTGGCCCAATTGATCAAGATCCTTTTGTAATCTTAGATAATCTTCTTCACTGTCTACTATACCACCAATATTTGGTATCATCTGCAAACTTAATAACCGTGCCTCCTAAATTCTTATCCATAAAAATGACAAAGTGGATCCAGCACTGATCCATGTGGAACACTGCTGATCACAGGCCTCCAACTGAAAAACAACCCTCCAGCACCACCCTCTGTCTCCTACCGTCAGGACAATTTTGGCAAGCTTCCCTGAGTCCTATATGACTAGATTCCCTACAGTGTGGGAACAGGCCCTTCAGCTCAACAAGTCCACACCGACCCTCCGAAGAGTAACCCACCCAGACCCATTCTCCTACATTCACCCCTGACTAATGCACCTAACACTACGGGCAATTTAGCATGGCCAATGCACCTAACCTGCACATGTTTGGACTGTGGGAGGAAACCGGAGCACCCGCAGGAAACCCACGCAGACACTGGGAGAATGTGCAAACTCCACACAGTGAGTCGCCTGAGGCGGGAATTGAACCCAGGTCCCTGGCGCTGTGAGGCAGCAGTGCTAACCACTGAGCCACTGTGCCACCCATGATCTAACTTCACTAACCTGTCTAGCACGCGGTGGAAAACTATCGTGTTTCAGAGAACACTCTGCCTCAGACAGTGGTGAAAGTGGGACCACTGAATATTTTAAAATCAAAAGCCAGTTGATTCTCCTGCCTTACGAGAATCTAAGGTTATTGGCGAGTAAGTGGGAATATGGAATTTGAAATACAAACAGATCTTAATAAATTGCAGAGCAGGTGAGAAGGGCCTACTTCTGCACCTGATTCAACATGTTTGTGATGTGGACGTGCCAGTATTGGATTGGGTGGACAAATTTAGAAGTCACACGACACCAGTATAGTCCACCAGGTTAATTTGAATCAAGCTTTCAGAGCGCTGTTCCTTCTTCAGGTGAAATGGAAGGAAGCACATTTGTGAATTTGTTTGTACATCAAAATATCTTATTAAAACCAACTGTTCTAATTACTTATTAATTTGAGATTGTACACAGTTCCAAAATCTAATGTCATGATTCAAGCTATTGTCATTTTCATAAAAAGTATTTGTTAAAGAAACATTAGTGTTTGATTTTTATTCCTTTTTAAAAATATATCATAAATGAATGGTTATTAAAATGAAAATAAACATAGAAATTGTTTCGCAAAAAAAGGACAATAAACAAAAAGCGAAAGAACTGCAGAAATCAAAACCAAAACGAGAAAATGCTCAAAAACCTCAATAGGTCTAGCAGCATCTGTAGAGGGAACGCAGAGTTAACATTCTTCCTTGGAACATCGAAGGTTGAGGGGTGACCTTATAGAGATTTACAAAATTGTGAGGGGCATGGATAGGGTGAATAGACAAGGTCTTTTCCCTGGGGTGGAGGAGTCCAGAACTAGAGGCCATAAGTTTAAGGTCAAAGGGGAATGATTTAATAGTACCTAAGGAGCAACTTTTTTACATAGAGGATGGTGCATTTATGGAATGAGCTGCCTGAGGAAATAGTGGAGGCTGGTACAATCACAACATTTAAAAGGCATCTGGATGGGTATATGGATAGGAAGGGTTTATGGGCTGGGTGCTGGCAAATAAGACCAAATGAGGTTAGGATATCTGGTAAGCATGGACAAATTGGACCAACGGGTCTGTTTCCATGCTGTACATCTCTATGACTCTATGACAACCGACTCTTCCTCAGAACTGAAAGACAATAAAGAATCTGGTAACCTATTTCAATAATCAATAAACACATCTCATCCATTCTACTTGTCACTTATGCAAAGAAATCAAAGAGATTTTTCAAACAAGATTTTCCATTTATAAAATCCATCTCAACTCTGCTTAATGCTATGATTTTCTAAATGTTCTGTTATTAGGTGTCCAAATAAAAATTAGACCCTTTTAATTTTTATTGATATTAGACTACAAATACATTACAATTTATTTTTGAGAATGTTGTGGTTCTGTTCGCCAAGCTGGGAATTTGTCTTGCAAACGTTTCGTCCCCTGTCTAGGTGACATCCTCAGTGCTTGGGAGCCTCCTGTGAAGGGCTTCTGTGCTGTTTCCTCCGGCATTTATAGTGGCCTGTCTCTGCCGCTTCCGATTGTCAGTTCCAGCTGTTCGCTGTAGTGGCCGGTATATTGGGTCCAGGTCGATGTGTTTGTTTATTTTTGAGAATGTATTGGAAGAACTCAGCAGGTCTGTCAGCAAGAAGAGTTATATTGTACTCCTAATGTTATCTCAATTATTCTATGGGCAAACCAGCTCCATATTGCTGGTACTGCCATATGTGCCACGTCTTCTGGTAAGATGATGGTGGAGTAGGGCTTCTTAGCCCAGGGCCCGTCCACTGCATCCACTTTTCATTTTTTGCTTTTCTCTCTTCTCTCAATATTTTTCTTTATTGCAGTCGGTTCTGATATAATGTAATGTTTGCGTTGTCGTGCAATCTTGCGTTATAAGAAAATCATGCAATAGCAGCGCCATTTAAACTGCTGGAGCCAGAATCACATTATAGTCAATATAGGTAAGGAAAGTTCGGGTTCCACAAATAATTGCCTAAATTCTTCAATCGAGTTAAGCCGCATTGTGTTGAAGAAACACACATTATAGTAGAACAGACTGTCTTGTATTTTACTTACCACTTGGTGAAGCACACGGTGGTGGTGACTGCATTGACAGTGTTGAATGGACCCAGCAGCACAGACATGAGGTGGCAGTGTCAGAGGTGAGTTTGGGTTCCCAGCAGCTTCTGCATCATCAAGGTGGCCGTAGAACTGACTCATAGCTGCTACTGCAGAGGCAAGTTTAAGTTCCCAGTGGCGTCTGTATCCAGTGCAGATTCGTGGAGGCAGAGTGGAGTTTGGGTCCAGTATGAGACCAGTGGCTGCATCGACGAGTTGGACCCAAAGTGGACTGGTGCTGCACCTGGTGGCATCAGTGACATCTGCATTGGTGAGGTCCAGGGAGGACTCAGAGGAGGTGAGATGGTGCTGAAGAGTGGCAACTTTGATCCGTGCAACACAGCAAAGGGGATTCATGCTTGGCCACTAGGCCCATGGCCCATGATGAAGCACCTAACAACGAGGACTGTGAAGTTGGACAATTTCATTATTTCTTCACTTTTCTGCCTTTATATTTAATGTTTTGGTTTATTTTACTGTGCTTTCAGATGGTGTCACACAGTGGCGATACTATACCGTGAGGAGGTAGTGTCAGCTGCCTTAATGAACCATTGCAGTCCACGGGGTACAGGGACACTACAATGCTGTTAGGAAGAGAATTCCAAGATCTTGACCTAGTGACTGGAAAGGAATCGTGATATTTTCTAAATCTGATAATGTCTGCTTTGGAGGGGAATGTGCAGCAATGGTGTTCCCACAAACCTGCTGCTCTTGTTCTTTGAGGTGCTAGCAGCTGTTGCTTTGGAAGATGCTGTTGAAGGAGCCTTGGTAAGTTATAGTAGTGCATCCATGTAAATGGCATAGACTGCTGTCAGTGTGCATCAGTGATGGTGGGAGAGAATGTTGAAGGTGGTGATTAGTGTGCCAATTAAACAGGCTGCTTTGGCCTGCATGGTGATGAGATTCTTGAGCATTTTTGGAGCTGTACTCATTCAAGCAAAAGGAAAATATTCCATCATGCTTGTGACTTGTGCCTTGTAGATGTTGGACAGGCTTTGGGGAGGCAGGAGGTGAGTTAACCACCTCATATTTCTGAGCCTATGACCTATTGCTGTATCCAAAATATTTACTTGGCCAGTCCAGTTCAGTTTCTGGACAATGACAACCTACTAGAATGTTGATAATGGGGGATTCAGCCATGGTAACACAACTGAATATCAAGAGTTGATGGTTGGATTCTCTCTTGTTGGAGACGGTCATTGCCTGGCACTTATTAGTTGTAAATGTGTCTTGCCACTTGTCAGTCTAAGCTTGGATATTGTCCAGATCTTGTTGTATTTGAGCATGGACTTCTTCACTATCTGATGAGTCTTGAATGATGCAGAACATTGTACAATCATCAGAGAACATCCTCACTTCTGTCCTTATGATGGATGGAAGGTCATTCGATAAAGCAGCTGAAGATGGTTGGGCCTAGGCCACTCCCCTGAGGAGCGAAGAAGGTTACCTCAGAGTACAACAGGATCTTGATCAGATGGGCCAAAGGTCTGAGGAGTGGCAGATGGAGTTTAATTTAGATAAATGTGAGGTCCTTAATGGTAAGGTCCTAGGGAGTGTTGCTGAACAAAGAGACCCTAGAATGCAGGTTCATAGTTCATTGAAAGTAAAGTTGCGGTTAGATAGGATAGTGAAAAAGGCATTTGGTATGCTTTCCTTTATTGGTCAGAGCATTGAGTATAGGAGTTTGGAGGGCATGTTGCGGCTGTACGGGACAGTGGTTAGGCCACTCAGGGACTATTGTGTGCAATTCTGGTGCCCTTCCTATCGGAAGGGTGTTGTGAAACTTGAAACGGTTTAGAAAAGATTTACAAGGATGTTGCCAAGATTGGAGGATTTGGGCTATAGAGAGGGGCTGAATAGGCTGGGGCTATTTTCCCTGGAGCATCGGAGGCTGAAGGGTGGCCTTAAGAGGTTTACAAAATCATGAGGGCATGGATAGGATAAATAGAAAAGGTCTTTTCCCTGGGGTGTGGGAGTCCAAAACTAAAGGTCATAGGTTTAGGGTGAGAGGGGAAAGATATAAAAGAGACTAAGGGACAACATTTTCATGCAGAGGGTGGTGTGTGTATGGAATGAACTGCCAGAGGAAGTGGTTGGGGGCTAGTAAAACTGCAACATTTAAATGAATGGGTATATGAATAGGAAGGGTTTAGAGGGATATGGGCCAAGTGCAGGCAAATAAGATGAGATTAGGTTAGGATATCTGGTCGACATGGATAAGTTGGACCGAAGGGTCTGTTTCCGTGCTGTACATCTCTATGACTCTATGACTCTACATCCCAGAATTGATGTGATTGACTGCCAAAAACACATAACCATCTTCCTTTTGTGTTAGGTTGGACTAAAGGAGAGATTTGCTTTGGATTTCTATTGACCTTAGTTTTGCTAGGGATCCTTGATGTCCTTATGGTCAAATGTTGTTTCGATGAAAAGAATAGTCACATTCTCACTCCATGGAATCCAGCTCTTTTGTCTTTGTTTGGACTATGTGCTTTCACCCACTCACTTCATTCCCAGCATCACCAAAACCTGTGTCCATTCCTTTGTCATATCAGTGAAGAGAAATTCCTACAGATCTGGCCTGCTGGAAGGAACCATGCAAGATCACAGTCTGATTCTTGTTCCAAAACTGGTGGGCCCTTGGCTAATCGAAATTGAACCTCAGATCTCATTCAAATAGACCAGAAAGCTGCCTGCACTGACACATGGGTATGTCTTCGACATAAAATCCACAGCACAATATGAATGAATAGCTTGGTCATCCAACATTTCAGTGAGTACATAGTCACCAACCAATGTAAATTGAGTATTCTGCAAAAATAGAATGCCAAGATACCAGAACCTTGCCAATGCCTGTAAAATTATTATAAGACAGCAGAGAGGTTGGGATTCTGTATCCATTATCAGTGGAACTTCATAATCTGAAGTAACACCTTCCTACCTGCTAAACAAAACAACAAAGAAAACTCCTTACCATTTAATATCAATAATTGTTCTTCTTTGTACTGTACTGAAGTACAGCAAACATAAAATCCTGATAAGGGCAAAACAGCAACAGATCCGTGGAAAACACATGTCAGTGTGTATTTTGTATTGAATTTAATATGCCTCTCCCATTGACACAAACAGTGCACACATCACTGTTTCTGTGGTAGGCCGTTTGTTTGTGAAACAACTTTTTACACACAATGGTCATAATGCATCTGGAAAAATTCTTTAAAGGATGATTACTTCAGGAAAAAATGTTCTTCATTTGTAGGAACATAACAAAATGATTTAACTTGAAACAAGTGTTCACTGGCTTCCAATGTCATCCAAAAAAAATACAAAGCACAGCTTTTTTGGTTACCTTCCAGTTCCTAAAAAGGATTGAAAAATACTTGTTCATGAAAAATATGCTCATAGGAACACAGGATATTGGTTGACGAGTAGGCCATTCAGCCTCTTGAGACTGTTCTATCATTCAACCAGATCATGACTGACCTTTCAATTCACCGTCAATTTCCTGTATTAACCCCATAACACTAGGTTCATCATTATCCAGAAACCTATCAAACTCTGTCTTGAACATATTTGATGATTGGTTTTCCACAGCCCTCTGGGTAGAGAATGTCAAAGATTTGCACCTCTATGTGAAGAAATTTCTCTTCAACTCAGTAATAAATTACCTAATCCTTATTCTGAGAAGGTGTTTTTTTTTTAAGTTTTCTTTACCCCCTCCCCTTTCCAGAAGGTGCCAATGCAGCATTGAGTGTGTTTAACTATGCAGTCTGATACCTCCATAGATACATGCGCTGTCAAAGCACATTGTTTGCTATCAAATGTGAAGAAAATCAATTGGGTGGAATATCAGAAGTCTGTTGGCAAGATTGGCAAATGCTGACCCTTTCAGGAGAATAGGGAAGTGAACAAAATAAACTGAAAACAAAAGTGGGACAGCCTGTTGTCGCAAAGAGATTTGTTCTTCACAGCTGATTTAAGTTGCTCAAACCATTTGTTTTCAAACCATTTGTATCATCATTTATAAAATGCCAGAAAAAGTTCTCAAAGATTTACAGTAACGGTAAAAGTTAACTGAATGAAGTAACACAGTAAAAGGCGGAGGTAGCACACTGCGAAGTACAAGGTATGTACCACAATAGGTTCAATCCAGAATTTGGGCGCTTGAATTAAATAGACGGTCCTAAACTGTAAAGTTGATTTATTGCCAATTTATTGGCTGCTTATCAGATCTAATGATGAAAATTTTGCTTGCACAATTCTAAATGCTCTATCTAATATCAAGATTTGAGTCAGTCAAAACTTCCACAGCTATTGTTCTCACACCAACATCCCAATCACTCACACAATCCTTTTCAATTTCCATTAGTCTTCCATTACCAGTGAGGTACTTACAAATTTTCATCCTTGCAGTCTAATTTATCCATGAATGGGTGAAATATTAATTGAGATTCTTTATTACCACACAATTATCTTTGCAGACCTTCAAGCGACTGGACTTGTATACCCTTGAGTTTAGAAGACTGAGAGGGGATCTGATTGAAACGTATAGGATTATGAAAGGACTGGACACTCTGGCAGGAGGGAACATATTTCCGTTGATGGGGGAGTGCCGAACCAGAGGACACAACTTAAAAATACGGGGTAGACCATTTAGGACAGAGATGAGGAGAAACTACTTCACCCAGAGAGTGGTGGCTGTGTGGAATGCTCTGCCCCAGAGGGCAGTGGAGGCCCAGTCTCTGGATTCATTTAAGAAAGAATTGGATAGAGCTCTTAAAGATAGTGGAGTCAAGGGGTATGGAGATAAGGCTGGAACAGGATACTGATTAGGAATGATCAGCCATGATCATATTGAATGGCGGTGCAGGCTCGAAGGGCTGAATGGCCTACTCCTGCATCTATTGTCTATTGTCTATTGTCTTATCCTTGGGCTCTTTTATTTCTCATCTGTTTACTGCCTTATAGTGTCATTATACAATGACATGTATTCACAAAGGAGAAAGACATGGTAGCTGGTGATTTCAGTTGGAGTGGTGAAGTTCTAAAGCATTAATAAGAGGAGGTATTATGAGTTTCAGCGGTCTAAAGGCGCATAAATCCCCAGGTTGTATCCCAGGTTGCTACGGAAGGCTAAGAAGGAGATTGCTAGGTTCCTGGCAAAGATATTTCATACTTCACTGGCCATAAGTGAGGCACGAGATGAATGGAGGATAGCTAATAGTCCCTTTGTTGATTTCTTGATAATATTTATTGATATCACATGGTGTAAATCGAATTGGCTGAAGACTGATATCTATGATGCTGGGACCACTGGAGGAGCCTGAGGTAAATAATCCACTTGGCACTTCTGGCTGAAGATTGCTGCAAATGCTTCAACTTTATCTTTTGAACTGATGTGCTGGGCTTTCCTATCTTTGAGAATGGTGATATTTGTGGAGCCTCCTCCTCCAGTGCATTGGTCGATTTTCCATCGCTATTCACAACTGGACCTGGCAGGACTGCAGAGTTTAAATCTAATCCATTGCTTGTGGAATTGCTTAGCTTTGTCTATCACTTGTTGATTATGTTTTTTGATACACAAATAGTCATGTTTTGTAGCATCAGGATTGATACCTTATTTTAAGGTATGCCTGTGCTGTTCCTGTACTCTTCATTGAACCAGGATTGATCCCTTGACGTGATGGTAATGGTACAGTTGAGGAAGTGCCAGCCCATGAGGTTGAAAATTGTGTTGGAATACTGTTCTTCAGTTGCTGATGTCCCACAGCGTCTTATGAATGTCCAGTCTTAAGTTGTTAGATCTATTCAAAGTCCCATTTAGATGGTGATTGTGTCATGACAGAGCATATCCTGCATGTGAAGGCAGGATGTTATCTTCACAAGAACTGTGCAGTGGACATTCTTACCAATATTGTCATACTCAGATCTCAGGAAGGCAGGGAGATTTGGATGAGGTTAAGATGTTTTCTCTTTTGTTGCCTGCCTCACCAGCGCTGCAGACCGGTCAAGTAGTTATGTCTTTTAGGACTTGGACAACTGAACAGTAGGAGAATTCTGTAGTCATGCTTGATCTAATTTCATGAGACTTCCTATACTCTGGCATCAATGTTGAGGACAACCTATACAACTCCCTCACTACTATATGCTACTGTGTCACCATCTCCCCTGTGTCTGAGCTCCTGGTGCGATAAAATATATCCAGGGATAGTGATGGCTGTGTCTGGGACATGGTCTTGAAGGTATGATTCCATTATTTGACCAGTCTGTGAGATAGCTCTCCAAACGCTGGCACTAAGCCCCCAGATGTTAGTAGGTAGTACTTTGCAGGATCGATAGGGTTGTTTCTGCTCTTGTCTTTTCCAGTTCTGTAAAATGGTCCACCCAGTTTCATTTCTTCTGTGAGACTTTCAAATGGTTGATACAAATGACTGGGCCACTTCAGAGGATGGTAACAAGTCAGCCACATTGCTACAGATTTGGAGTTACAAAGAGGCCAGACCAGGTAAAGACAGAAGCATTTCTTAAAGGGCAGAACTTTTATGGGCTTCTATGACAAATGAAATTATTTCATGGTCAGCATAGACTCGTAATTCCAGATTTTTTTTGTTGACTAATTTTGCATCTGATGTGATTGTATTCAAGCCCCTGTCCCCAAAACAATATCTGGACCTCTAGCTTACTAGACCTGCAACAAGAAAATGAAACTCTGAAACCAGTACAAGTTTGAGTACAATTTCTGCCTGTTTCACTGATTTCACTTCTCTTTTCCCCTCATTTTCATTCCCAGTTGAATACTCATGGACTAATACACACAGGACTGTTAGTGCAACCTAGTAGTCTTACTAATTTTATTTCTTAAAACCCATTTCCCCTTCATTAAGTTCTTTAAACGTAGTACTAACACCAATTAATAATCTTACTGTATAATAATTGAAAATATTTTGTAAAATTAAGCAAAAATTATTTCAGGCTCAACACTATTCAAGACAGGTGAGACAGATCAGGCATTACAAGGGGGCATAGCTTTAAATTAAGGGGGGGTAGATATAGGACTGATGTTAGGGGTAGGTTCTTCACTCAGCGAGTCGTAAGTTCATGGAATGCCCTGCCAGTAGCAGTGGTGGACTCTCCCTCTTTATGGGTATTTAAGCGGGCATTGGATAGGTATATGGAGGATAGTGGGCTAGTGTAGGTTAGGTGGGCTTTGATCGGCGCAACATCGAGGGCCGAAGGGCCTGTACTGCGCTGTATTCTTCTATGTTCTATGTTCTATTACCACCATGCCACCACATCCTCCACACATTGCATGGTTAACTCTTTGTTTAATATTGCAATGATCTTATTTTATGAGACTGTAAATAACTTGCAGGCTCCATCTGCCCCACAATTTCTCCTATTTTTCATGATTTTTTTTTAATGTTGCTGCCATTGTGGCCAGCCTCCCTTCATTTCGAATGATTTCCTTTACATAAATTTGTCTACTTTATCCCCAGAACCCATAACTCTGGAGGTGTCTATGCTTTTGCTGTCCCTACAACCTTCACATATATGGTCAGAGTAATTATGACCAGCTTGAAATTCCCTTTTAAAAGATCCCAGTCCCCTCCAATGAGTTAATTAAGCTAGTTAATCAGTGAATTATGTAAATGAGTTCAAAGTTTGCGAGAAGATTTGTAGCTCGGGTGCTCGTTGTTGTGGTTCTGTTCGCTGAGCTGGGAATTTGTGTTGCAGACGTTTCGTCCCCTGTCTAGGTGACATCCTCAGTGCTTGGGAGCCTCCTGTGAAGCGCTTCTGTGATATTTCCTCCAGCATTTATAGTGGTTTGTCTCTGCCGCTTGCGGTTGTCAGTTCCAGCTGTCCGTTGCAGTGATCGGTATATTGGGTCCAGATCGATGTGTTTATTGATTGAATCTGTAGGTGAGTGCCATGTCTCTAGGAATTCCCTGGCTGTTCTCTGTTTGGCTTGTCCTATAATAGTAGTGTTGTCCCAGTTGAACTCATGTTGCTTATCATCCACGTGTGTGGCTACTAAGGATAGCTGGTCGTGTCGTTTTGTGGCTAGTTGGTGTTCATGCATATGGATCGTTAGCTGTCCTCCTGTTGTCCTATGTAGTGTTTTGTGTGTATGTAAATGAGTCCTCACTTTAATGTCTCCAATTGGCCCGTCACTGACACTAGCAATCCAATACAATGAGGTACACTTCATTAATTTTCCCAGTTTCCTCAGAATGCCATGGACTAGCCCTGATAAGCTCCCTGACTATTAACCTCCAAGGAATGACTTGGCAGGACACCCTTGACTAACCTGAGTCAACTCCCCAGAGTGGCCTTTTGACATCACTAGACTCATCTACATGTAATTCCCAGTTTGGCTACTCATTGCACATGAGTTTTGTCCACCACCTAATCCAGGGACTGCAACAGCACAGATCCATGGACTCATGTAGGACCAAGTGGCTGAGTGACTATGGCCAGTATCCTGGATTGGAATCAAACCTGCTTCTTGACAGACTGTAGTGGTATCATTTGACTTTCACATCAACATCTCTGTCAAGCAAGCACACACTGCTGGTACTTTCTAAATCACCATGTCTTTTTGCGACATATCCTTGACTGGTACACCTACACCTCAGTGCTCTCCACCACCACAAACTACTTGCCTTTCCTGCTGTATAAACCATGGAGACTGCCTGAATCTAAACAGCGCTGAAAGTCCTGTGTACATCCATGGGAGGCCTGGCTGCCACTAAGCGTGAACCACCTGTCACCAGTATGCAAGTTCTTGCTGCTCCTCACCTCCAAAGTACAAGCTTGGAGCATTTGAGTTGCGGCTGAGATGGTCTGAAGGTAAGCATGATGATGTCATGAAGCTAATGCTTTGCCGAAGCCAAGTTGTGTGGATGAAGGGTCCAGGAAGATTGTGAACATTGACATCACACAGAAGAAATGGTTCCATTTGATGAAAGGTTAGATTCACGTTAAAGCCATCCTGTGAGCTGTATTAGGTCTGATGAGACTAATCGCCAGAAATTTGCTCTGCTTCATCAGTTGAGTTTTTGCACTGTCATGTTTTTTGGTTGTGGAGTGAAAGATTGGAACTATAATGTTAACATTGTAATTTGTGCTATTAATGAGATGCAAATGAATGGAAATAAGCATCTCATCACCGAGCATTGTGATCCTGAATTCACCATCTAAGACATGAGGACAAAATTGATTTTCTCAACATTGAGAATCTGATTTTTGGACTTAACCAATTAACTCATCTCACTGCCATCATTCTCATCACCCTCAAGAAGAAAATATTCCACACTGTGAATGCAGTTGTAGAATGATTGAAATACTGAGTAAGAAATGTGCTGGCTGGAAACTCTAAGTTTCCTCTGAATCATTATTATATAAATCTCATTGCATTTCTATTATGGGTACCTCACGGAGATTCCCAATGATTGTTGAAGATTTTCCATTTCTCATCTATAAAATACTCACCAACAAAAATGATTTGTGTTATTAGAATGAAATCTTTGGCATTGTGGGATCTTTGAATTATTAGCTCAGAACCTGACATGTCAAGGTCTGGTCCTTTTATACAGTCACACATATAGCTCTTTGCTTGGAATTATTATTCATTGCTGTCAGACTTTATGAATTTTTACCTTCACTGCTTGGTGGATTAGTTTCCATCTAATGTATTTATCTAGTTTTTATTTCAGTGGCATCAATAGAAATTATAATCAAATGGGTTCTGTAAGGAGTGAACAGTTCACACTGCCATGTTACTGAACAAGTGAAGAAGATAACAATGATACCTCGAATGTATCATCAGCCTGCCTCCCAATATTTTTGGTATTCAGTTGCATGTACCTTCCAAGTGATTAATGTGTCATTGGAAATGAGGTTGCCATAGTCCCAGAAGACCATAGATTGCCCTCTTATTCGTGGTGGTAGGAATGAGTTTAACCTGAGGGTCACCACACCTCAGGTAAAATTGGGAAGGTCAGGCCTTCATTGTGACCTCAGCCAGTGCAGCAATTGAACCCACACTATTGGGATCACACTGCATTGCAAACCAGCCATTCAAGCAAATCAATCCCCAACTCCCAACATTAGAAGTGCATATCTGGCCAGCCAATATCCGTAAAAAGCAAGAATGTGTGGTTAGATTTCTTTATTGTTCAAGGCATGTCACTGTCAGGCATTTGTTGCCTGTCCTTAATTACCCATGAAATGGGTTGTTTACTAGGTCATTTTAGCAGACTGTTAAGAGTGAACCACATTGCTGCAGCTCTGGAGTTTCATGTAGACCAGACCAGAAAAGGATGGCAGATTGCCTTCCCTGTGTGCTAATTTAAAATCAATAATACCGAGTGAGCTGCCCATTCTACATCTCTCTTTGTTATGATTTCCAATTATGTCATTTGAAACAATAGTTGAGAGAGATTTAAAACAGTCTGCAGATGTGCTAACACCTGATTTACACTTCATATGAAGTGTATAATCCTCCTACGACAAACATGTGTGAAATGTGAAAACCTATATTTATCCAGTGGGGATTAGTAAATAGAGATCAGGAGCAGGAAATCTGTCTCAGTTTCACCTCCCTAAATCTGGTCAATTGTACTCTCCTTATTTATTCCACTTGAGACCGAGTCATGCAAGAACTCATGTAATCACTTAAGTAGCCAAGGATAACATTTTTAAAAAGAGATATTGAGGTGTTAGCATATCCAGTCACTTTGGGAAATCAATAAAGCAAGGCAAATATTCAACATTAATGCCAAACCAGTGGAGAATAAGCTGAAACTTCACTTTTTAAATTAGTCTTTACCTCGGATTTCAGTCAAATTTTAGGGCATAAGAAGCATCTAAACTAAAGGAAAATTGAGACAGATGTAGGATTTATCATTAGACAGTTACTCAATGTGTGTGGTGAAGTTCATTTGCGGGGGCTATGATAAAATATGTGATAACAACATGACAACTCAGGTTACAAGCCCAAGGTGAATTTGAGACTCGTGGGACTAACATTGAGGAAAGCCAATGGGAAGCAAAATTCCTCAAATTATCTAACAGACTGTATCATACAGAGAATTTGTGAGCTTGTTCCAAATGATGAGCTTCCTGGTTGTTATTTTGTGAAATTCTCCTAACAGATTATTGATGTACAGTAACATTTATGCAAGTTGGCGGTTTCTTCTCATGCTTTTGAACAATTTCAATTCTCTGCAAACCCCTGCTGAAACTTTACAGTTTCTGATGACAGCTCCAACCTCTGAAGCCTGTAGAGGCTAAATGCTACATTTTCCTCAGGATTCAATTCCACCATTTGCTGTGTTCTCACATCTCTGCATGAAGTACCTCTTGGTAGCAGTTCAGTTTCTACGTTACTGCACTCCGTAATGCTCAGTCAGGTGCTGTCTTTAACCATAGTACCTTACTCCTGAAATTTAATTTCTAAACCATTAACACCTGTATGGCACCTTTAAACATGAGAATAATTCCAAGGAGTGAAGATTGGAAAGCAGAATACAAGATTTTCAAATTCAGAAGCCATTAGGATGCCCTTCTTGTGGTGCAGTAGTAGTGTTCCCTACCCCTGACCTAGGCTCAAGTACCAACTGCTCCAGAGGTGTGTAATAACATCTCTCAACAAGTTGATTAGAAAAAGTGGGTTAATATTTTTTATAAAGGATAGGTTACTGATACATGCTCAGAGGAAAGTGACTGCAGAAAATTGGCTGCAGTTCCCCTTATGTTGAAAGCCTGTTCATTACCATAAAATTTACTAAATATTCTGATGACCCCTAGTGGCTGAACCATAATGCTACAGCAGCTTTTCATTTTATTCCAATAATACAATAAATGAATTATCTGCAAATGATCCAATTTAGATTTTAAGCATCTGTTGGATAGTTAAATATACAATTAGAACTTTACTCCGTTGGGACATTTGCCAGCAGAATGAAAGTAAATGGTTGATAGAATTTCAGTTCTTTCTCAGTTTTCTGCTTAATGAACACAGTTTCATAACCTCCAAAATAAGGATGCAGGTCCCAAGTCCTCATTGTGGGTGGCACGGTGGCACAGTGGTTAGCACTGCTGCCTCACAGCACCAGAGACCCGGGTTCAATTTCCACCTCAGGTGACTGACTGTGTGGAGTTTGCACGTTCTCCCCGTGTCTGCGTGGGTTTCCTCCGGGTGCTCCGGTTTCCTCCCACAGTCCAAAGATGTGCAGGTCAGGTGGATTGGCCATGCTAAATTGCCCGTAGTGTTAGGTAAGGGGTAAATGTAGGGGTATGGGTGGGTTGCGCTTCGGCAGGCCGGTGTGGACTTGTTGGGCCGAAGGGCCTGTTTCCACACTGTAGGTAATCTAATCTAATCTAAAAAGTCTAGCAGGAACATGGACTGAATCTATGCTGTTAGCATCATTCTGCTCCAACTGAGCCAGCAGCGGAGATGATGGCTTAATGGCATTATTGCTGAACTGTTAACTCAGAGACTCAGTTAATATTCTGTGGACCTGGATAGATCGCAAAATTTGAATACAATAAAAATCTGCCATTAGGAATCTCATGGTGACCATGAAACCCTCGCAGGTTGTCAAAACAAAACCTGTCTGGTTCCCTAATGTCCTTTAGGGAAGGAAACTGCCATTATTACCTGGTCTGGCCTATGTGTGACTCCAGACCCACAGACTCTTAACTGCCCTCTAAGCAGTTAGGAATGGGCAATAAATGCCAGGCATAGCGGGCAATGCCCTCATCCAGTGAATGAATTTTTTAAAAAACCAAGTCCCCCCAACACCCGGAATCAGAGTCATTGTGGCAGCATACATGTTGACCAGAGCTTAGGGGCTTGGTTAGCGCAGTTGTCTGGATAGCTGGTTTGTAACACATGACTGCATTAGTGGTGCTGGAAGAGCACAGCAGTTCAGGCAGCATCCAACGAGCAGCGAAATCAACATTTCAGGCAAAAGCCCTTCATCCTTATAAAGTCATTGTTTTTACCTTGTAACACATGACGCCAACAGCATAGATTTAATTTCTGCTCCAGCTGAGGTTACCATGAAGGACTCTCCTTCTCAACCTCTCCCCTCACCTGAGGTGTGGTGACTCTCAGGTTAAACCACCACCAGTTGTGTGTCTCTCTCTAATGAGAGAGCAGCTCTATGATCTGATAAGATTAGGGCGACTTTACCTTTAGACCAGAGCCTCAAATTGTTTTGATGGGCGCTCCAATTTTCTTTCTACCTCACGACTGACTAGGAATCTCTGTTCTCTTATTGTGTTAACATAAAGTCCAAACGTTTCCTATTTCATGTCTTTCCAACAACTTTCTTCCCTCCCCACTTGAAGATATTGACTTCTCTTGCTTCCCTCTGATATTATGACACATCCACATTTATTCATGTGTCAGCCTTGAATATTAACAAGTTGTTTGTCTACAAGAAAGCATTACCAGGAGAATCCAGTCTCCTCACCTGATGTGCACCCCAGGACTTTCATAGTCCTTCCTCACTTCAGGAGATTCCTGATGAAGGGCTTTTGCCTGAAACGTCGATTTTCCTGCTCCTCGGATGCTGCCTGACCTGTTGTGCTTTTCCAGCACCACTCTAATCTAGATTCTAATTTCCAGCATCTGCAGTCCACAATTTTGTCTTATTTCAGGTACCTCAAGGCCAATTGTAATATTCCTTTCATGACTGCTACTGAGGTTGGAAAGTCAACAATCAGCACCATCTTGGATCTTCCTGGTCTGCATCACTCAACTAAGCAATGATAGAGTAGATGAACCCCTAACAAGCTGAATTGCTTTTAAATAAATCTTTTAAAACAGGCTTAATCCATTTTCTCTTTTCACAGGTGAAGTACTGAGTATTTCCTCATTTTGATCTTAGAGAATTCCTTGACTCAGAAAATGTAATGGAAGCAAGTTTTTTTTTAAAAATGCTTTTATATAGCACCCTTTCACAACATCAGGATGTCACAATGTGATTTACAATCAGTGAAGTACATTTGAAGTGCAGTCACTGTCTCAATGAAGAAATATTCAAGCAATTGACTTGGCCACCATCTTGACTTCCCCGTTTCACTTGTTTTCCAAGCTTTCATTCATCCCTGCCCTAGTCATATGTCACTCTGCAATGTTCACTGCTTTAAAGATGTTAATATGCAAGCCACTATAATTGAGGAAATTCTACAAAGTTGGTTTTGTTGTGCAATTTCCTTTGCTTTATACAAAGATGCCCTCTGCTGGCTAATGCGCCAGTATTAGTGCTGGCCCAAATTGGGAGTTAAAACATAATTGCAAATACACCACAGTTTACATGAAGGAGCCTTCTAGGATAGCACCCATATCCATCTGCACTTAGTTTAAGGACTTGCATTTGTATATTTCCATTTATTCGCAGTGAGTGTAACTGCTTCAAAGAACCCCTATAAATTGGTTAAACATGACTTTCACAAAATCTGTTCCTGCTGATCATCTTGAACTTTTCTAAGTACCCAACTATAATCTAGTTAATGATCAAATCAAACACCTTCCCCGCAATAACATAGACAGCTTGATTCTCCTGCTCCTTGGATGCTGCCTGACTTGCTGTGCTTTTCCAGCACCATATATTTTTGACTCTGAGCTTAATTTCTATCCCAAACATCTTTTTCCCAACCAAACTCTCCTCTTCTGCCACCAAAAGTCTCTCTATCATGAGCAAGAGAAACACCACACCACTGATGAGAAAGCATTTGATCGTACAGTTACAGGCACCAGCTCAGGTAGTAACGCTCCCTAACTTTAATGGGAGGTACATATTTGGATTTAGCACATGATGAATGAATGGGCAGAGGGTGGCTGTACCAGGCAAGGGAAAACTGATAGTTCATGTCCCAGCTCACCAGAGAGTGAGGTGACAAACACTCTGCTGAAGTGGACTTTGACAGGACAGTGTACATAACACTTCGTTGAACATGTTCCATTTATACATTGAAGTCCACAGCCATCCCTTGGTACTTTCAAACCTATATTTTATTTTTAAAAAGTATTTGAAGACTCAACTTGCACTGAAAATTTGGAATTGAACTTTAGCTTGGAAACCAAAGCTCTGGCCATGTGAGTCGAATGCAACTGGAATAGTCTGACTCAAACCAAAATACCTAATTTTCTGTAATCTATCAATACCGAGCAGTAGCAAAACAATTACAAATTTTTTTCTTTAATTGCTAAAGCTGTTAGAACAAAATCTACAAGACAAATTCCAAATATGCTTTCAAGTAAAGTTTACATTGATTTTTATTAAATATAGAGGCATGTGGAAAGACAGACTGCTGGTCGGCGATTGGCTTCAGATTTTGATTCTGCTCCATAATCTTCAAAAAGAAACATTTAGTAAGTGCTGAGAGCTTACACATCTTTCTTCTTTGTAGTTTGAGCTCCTTGGTTAAAACCAAAAGAAGGGGAAAGTTTTAAGGCCTGAGCCTGTAATATTCTTCGGTATTCAGTCTCTAATTATCATGTAATTATCACCTATGTTATGTTAACACATAGCATGGTTTTTAATTACTTCTGATTATAACCTCTAATAATGTCTGCAGTCTAGTAATCCTGACAGCATCCAAACTGAACATCATTGAGCAGAGTATTGGTAAGAGACATTTGCTAACTCTATTGACAACATCTTCCATCACTTTGCTATTGACTAGGAGATGGGACAATAAAGTGGCGGTGATTGACCTTGTTGAATTTGCCATGAATTTTGTGGACAAGAGATAGTTGCAGATGTTGCACCTTGCCAAATTGATACAATTGTAGTTATACTGAAAGGGTCTGGGCTAGCAATGTAGCTAGTTCAAGTGTGTAAGCCCACAGCACCATATCTGGTACATTACCATCAGCTGTTACATTTGCTCTATACTTGGACATTTCTAGATGTTTTGTGGAAACAATTGAATTGGTTGAAGACTCATATTTATCAAGACCACAGGAGGAAGCCAAGTAGGAATATCTGCCAAAAGAAATTACATATATTTAAAAGTCAAAATTTAAAAACATAAACATAATATTAAAATCTTGAATTAAAAGTCAAATGATCACATGAAACTATTGTCAATTGTCACTAAAAAAAACTGGTTGATTAATGTCCTTTAGTGAAGAAAATTGTGATCCTTACCCAGTCTGGACCTGTCTCCAGACTGACAGCAATGTGGTTGACTCTTCAATGAAATAGCCCAGCAAGCCATACAAATGTATCAAACTGATCAAAAAATCTCAAAGGAATAAAACTATTTTGATTGTTTAGCAACCACCATCTTGTGTCAGAAACGACAATGGTAATCTCAGCCCTGCCGAACACTTCAAAGTCCTCCTTACTAACTTTTTGGGACTCCTGCCAAGGTTGGGAGAGCTGTCTCACCACTAGAACCATAGAAAATGCTACAGTACAGAAGAGGCTATTCAGCCCATTTTGTCCATGCAGACCCAAAAACACCCAGATGCCCTTTCTAATCCCATCTTCTTTCAGTCGTTGCACAGCACTGCAGCTTACAGCAATTAAGGTGCAGATCCAGGTACTTTTTAAAATAGTTTAGAGTCTCTCCCACCACCTCAGGCAATGAATTCCAGACACCCGCCATCGTCTGTGTAAGAAACATGTTTCCTCATGTTCCCTCTAATCCTTCTGCCATTTAGCTTGAATTTATGACCCTTGGTTTATGAATTCTTGGCCAAGGGAAACTGGTTTCTCCTGTCTACTCTAATTCTACCTCTCACAATTTTGCATACCTCAAATCACATCACCCCTTTTGTTCCAAGGAAAGCAACCCAATCTCTCCAATCTCTCCTCTTACTAACAATTCTCCAGCTCTGGCAATATTCTAGTAAATCTTCTCTGCACTCTCTCCAGAACAATTACGTCCTTCACATAATGTGGTGACCAAAACTTCACACACTACTCCAGTTGTGGCTTCACCTGTGTCTTATATAGTTTCATCATTACATCCCTACTTTTACATTCTATGGCTATGACGATGAAGGAGAGCAATCCATATGCCATCTTCACAACCTTATCTACCTGTACTACTGCTACCTTCACTGCTACCTATGTCCTTGCATGCCCAGATCTCTCCCTTAGTCTACCCCTCTCAGTGTATTCCTGTTTTCATGTATTCCGTTTTACTATTTGACCTCCCTAAATGCATGAGCTCACACTTATCAGAGTTGCACTCCACCAACCATTTTCCTGCCCAATTCACCAACTCAGCTATACCATTTTGGAGCTTACAGCACTATCCATCATCTGCAAATTTCACAATTGTGAAACCCTTTCATTCTGAGGAAGGGTCATTGGACCCGAAATGTTAACTTTGACTTCTTTCTACAGATGCTGCCAGACCTGCTGAGCTTTTTCAGCAATATCTGTTTTTATGTCCCAAAGTAAGACTAACTGTTATAGTTTGGCATTTCCTTTGTACCCTTTCTTAACAATGGAACCACATCTGCATCCTTCCCGTTCTCCAGCACCTCACCTGGGTCTAGTGAAGATTGGAAAATAATCCTCAGAGCATCTGCTATTTCTTCCTTAATATCCTTGGGAACAACCCATCCAGGCTTTTCAACATATCCACTTTCAAGAATTCCAACTGCTCTAACATTTCTTTCCTCTTAATCATTTCTTTGCCCCATATTTCACACTGCTCCTCTTTGGTTACTATAGCTACATCATCCTATTCCTTTGCAAATACGCAGAAAAAAGAAATTAAGTTAGAGTCATAGATTCATAGAGATGTACAGCATGGAACTGACGCTTCAATCCAACCCGTCCATGCTGACTAGATGTCTCAACACAATCTAGTCCCACCTGCCAGCACCTGGCCCATATCCCTCCAAACTCTTCCTATTCATATACCCATCCAGGTGCCTTTTAAATGTTGCAATTGTACTAGCCTCCACCATGTCCTCTGGAAGCTCATTTCATTCATGTACCACCCTCTGTGAGAAAAAAGTTGTCCTTTATATCTTTCCCCTCGCACCCTAAACCTATGCCCTCTAGTTCTGGACAACCCCAGGGAAAAGACTTTGTCTATTGATCCTATCCATGCCCATCATGATTTTATAAATCTCTACAAGGTCACCCCTCAGCCTTCGACGTTCTAGGGAAAACAGCCCCAGCCTATTCAGCCTCTCCCTGTAGCTCAGATCCTCCAACCCTGGCAACATCCTTGTAAATCTTTTCTGAACCCTTTCAAGTTTCACAACATCTTTCCGAAGGAGACCAGAATTGCATGCAATATTCCAACAGTGGTCTAAGCAATGTCTTGTACAGCCGCAACATGACCTCCCAACCCCTGTACTTAATACACTGACCAATAAAGGAAAGCATACCAAACGCCTTCTTCACTATCCTATCTGCCTGCAACTCCACTTTCAAGGAGCTATGAACCTGCACTCCAAGGTCCCTTTGTTCAGCAAACTCCCTAGGACTTTACCATTAAGTGTATAAGTCCTGCAAAGATTTGCTTTTCCAAAATGCAGCACCTCGCATTTATCTGAATTAAACTCCATCTGCCACTTCTCAGCCCATTGGCCCATCTGATCAAGATCCTGTTGTTATCTGAGGTAACCCTCTTCGCTGTCCACTACATCTCCAATTTTGATGTCATCAGCAAACTTACTAACTATAGCTCTTATGCTTATATCCAAATCATTTATATAAATGATGAAAAGTAGTGGACCCAGCACCAGTCCTTGTTACACTTTATTGATCACAGGCCTCTAGTCTGAAAATCAACTCTCCCGCCACTCTCTGTCTTCTACCTTTGAGCCAGTTCTGTATCCAAATGGCGAGTTATCCCTGTATTCCATGAGATCTAACCTTGCTCAACAGTCTCCCATGGGGAACGTTGTCGAACGCCTTACTGATGTCCACATATATCACATCTGCTGCTCTGCCCTCATCAATCCTCTTTGTTACTTCTTCAAAAAAACTCAATCAACTTTGTGAGACATGATTTCCCACGTATAAAGACGTGTTGACTATCCTGAATCAGTCCTTGCCTTTCCAAATACATGTACATCCTGGCCCTCAGGATTCCCTCCAACAACGTGCCCACCACTGATGTCAGGCTCACTGGTCTATAGTCCCCTGGCTTGTCCTTATTGAACAGTGGCACTACGTTAGCCCACCTCCAGTCTTCCGGCACCTCACCTGTGACTATCGATGGTACAAGTATCTCAGCAAGAGGCCCAGCAATCACTTCTCTAGCTTCCCACAGAGTTCTAGGGTACACCTGATCATGTGCTGGGGATTTATCTACCTTTATGCATTTCAAGACATCCAGTACTTCTCCTCTGTAATCTGGACATTTTTGAAGATGTCACCATCTCTTTCCCTACAGTCTATATCTTCCTTATCCTTTTCCACAGTAAACACTGATGCAAAATACTCATTTAGTATCTCCCCTATTCTCTCCCGATTAACCCTTTTGTCCTTTATGTATTTGTAAAAACCGTTAGGATCCTTAACTCTATTTGCCAAAGCTATCTCATGTCCCCGTTTTGCCCTCCTGATTTCCCTCTTAAGTATACTCCTACTGCCTTTATACTCTTCTAAGAATTCACTCAATCTATCCTGTCCTGACATATGCTTCCTTCTTTTTCTTAACCAAACCCTCAATTTCTTTAGTCATCCAGCATTCCCTGTTCCTACCAGCCTTTCCTTTCACCCTGACAGGAATATACTTTCTCTGGACTCTTGTTATCTCATTTCTGAAGGCTTCCCATTTTCCAGCTGTCCCTTTACCTGCGAACATCTGCCACCAATCAGCTTTTGAAAGTTCTTGCCTAATACCATCAAAATTGGCCTTTCTCCAATTTAGAACTTCAATTTTTAGATCTGATCTATCCTTTTCCATCACTATTTTAAAACTAATAGAGTTATGGTTGCTGGCCCCAAAGTAAATTTGCAGATGACACAAAGCAGACATGCTTCAATGTGATTCGGAAAAGCAGTGTGAAAATGCACAGCAGATGAAGTATAATTAGATAAATGTGAGATTATGCATTTTGGGAGCAAAAATAGGAACAGTTATAAATTGAGAGGAGGGAACGTGCAATGAGATCAGGGTGTCCTCATACGAATTGCTAAAGTTTAGTATGCAGATGCATGAGATGGTGAAGAGGCAAATGCAAAGTTGCCTTCATAGTGACAAGATTTGAGTACAGGAGCTGAGATGTCTTGCTGCAATTCTATAGAGACTTGATGAGACAGCACCTGAAATACTGTATGCAGGTTTGGTCTCCTTACCTGAGGAAGGATGTTTCCGCAAGAGGGGATGTGCAGCAAAGTTTGATCAGACGGATTCCTGCGATGGCAGAACTGACATATGAGGAGAAGTTGAATTGGTTCAGGTTATATTTGCAGGAGCTCGTAAGAACAGTGGAGAAGCCCCAGAGTTGGTAGTGGGGAACAGCCGCGGAGTGGTGAGTGGGGAGCAGCCCTGGAGCGGTGAATGGGGAACAGCCCTGGAGCAGTGAGTGGGGAACAGCCCTGGAGCAGTGAGTGGGGAACAGCCCCAGAGTGGTGAGTGGGGAGCAGCCCTGGAGTGACGAGTAGGGAACAGCCCCAGAGTGGTGAGTGGGGAACAGCCCCAGAGTGGCGAGTGGGGAACAGCCCGAGAGCAGTGAGTGGGGGAGTAGCCCCAGAGCGGCGAGTGGGGAACCGCCCCAGAGTGGCGAGTGGGGAACTGCCCCAGGGCGGGGAGTTGGGGAACAGCCCCAGAGTGGTGAGTGGAGAACAGCCCCAGAGTGGCGAGTAGGGAACAGCCCCGGAGTGGTGAGTGGGGGAGCGGCCCCAGAGTGGCAAGTGGGGAAGTAGCCCCAGAGTGGTGAGTGGGGAACAGCCCCAGAGCGATGAGTTCGGGAGCAGACACAGAGTGATGAGTGGGGAACAGCCCTAGAGCGACAAGTGGGGGAGTAGCCCCAGAGTGGTGAATGGGGAACTGCCCCAGGGCGGGGGGTTCGTGAGCAGCCCCAGAGTGGCTGGTGGGGAGCAGCCCCGGAGTGGTGAGTGGGGAAGCAGCCCCTGAGTGGTGAGTTGGGGAGCAGCCCCTGAGTGGTGAGTTGGGGAGCAGCCCCTGAGTGGTGAGTGGGGAACAGCCCTAGAACGGCGAATGGGGGAGCAGCTCCAGAGTGGTGAGTGGGGGAGCAGCCCCAGAGTGGGGAGTGGGGAACAGCCCCAGAGTGGCGAGTGGGGAACAGTCCCAGAGTAGGGAGGTGGGGAAACAGCCCCAGAGTGGGGACTGGGGAAACAGCCCCAGAGTGACGAGTGGGGAACAGTCCTAGAGGGGCGAGTCGGGGAGCAGCCCCAGAGTGGCGAGTGGGGAAACGGCCCCAGAGTGGGGAGTGGGGAACAGTCCCAGAGTGGCGAGTGGGGAACAGCCCCAGAGTGGCGAGTGGGGAGCAGCCCCTAGAGCAGTGCGCAGACAGCGAACCCCGGGCAGAGACCAGTGCACGGGAGGTACTCTTGGCCCTTACCTTGGAGCAGCTATGTGCCGGTATGGAACAGTCTGGCATTGGAGCAGAGCAGGGATGGCTATTGGGCCAGGGTCTGATGCGGGTTGTCTGACCACGTGCTGAGGCCCTGCACTGAGCTGCCCCACTGTAATGTCTATTTAAAATTTCCCACCTTCCTATAATGTCGACCCTTAAATGTTCTATTTTTAACTTATTTTCTAACTTTATAAGTAACGCAACTACTTTTATTCCTCTGCTATATCCAATATTTGTACCTAGGTGCTTGGATCTAAGATGTTGCCATAAAAAGGCAGACATAGTGAAAGCTTTTCACTGTACTGCTACAATGGAGTACACATGACAATAAGAGGATATTGTATTGTGTTGCAAAATCGGAATGAATGATGGAGCTTGGAGGGTTAAATGGCTTACACCTGCTCCAATTTTCTATATTTCTGTGAATGGAAGCTGGACAATTAAAAAATCTCATTGAAGGAGTTTTCATAAATAACTAAATCCTCACTTACGATGGTGCCCAACATTCAGTGCAACAGATAAGGTTAAAGCAATTACATCAATCTTTAATCACTGTGCCACAGTGAGACACTGCAATGACCTCCTCAGGAGACAGACACGGGATACGACCGATAGTGTACCCTTCATTGTCTGGTACTTCCCAGTAGCAGAGAAACACGCCATGTTTTTCGCAGCTTGCAACACATTATCAATGAGGATGAGCACCTCTCCAAGAGTTTCCCTAAGCCTCCACTTTTCACCTTTAAACAACTGCCAAACCTTAGACAGACCATTATTCGCAGCAAACTGCCCAGCCTTTGGGAAAACATTGACCACAATACCATACAATCCTGTCGTGGCAACCACTACAAGATGTGTCAGAATGTCGTCATAGATACCACCATTACACATGGTGACACCACCAACCACGTGCGCGGCAGGTACTCATGTGACCTGGCCAACGTTGTTTATCTCATACGTACCTGAGGCATGGTACATTGGTGAGACCAAGCATATGCTGCGACAACGGATGAATGGACACTGCACAACAATCACCAGACAGGGATGTTTCCTCCCAGTCATGGAACACTTCAGCAGTCAGGGACAATCAGCCTTGGATCTTCAGGTGACCGTCCTCCAAGTCGGGCTTCAGGATACGCAACAACACAGAGTTGCCGAGCAGAGGCTGATAGCCAAGTTCGGTACCCGTGAAGATGGCCTCAACCCAGGATCTTGGGTTTGTGTCACACTACAGGTGGCCCTACTGCATTATGCTCACACACACACACAAACATACACACGCGTTCTTACACACTCATACAAACCCTCTCTCATACACACTCTCTCACGCACACAAGCGCGCGTACCTTCTCATAGGCATATACTCCGTCACACTCGCACACACACGCTATCAAACACACGCGCGCACACACGCATACACACACACATATAAGTCTATGGGGTGAATTTTCATTTGGAGAATTATATTTACAGATACATTCTATTTTGCTCAAAAAGCACACAATCTGTCGGCAGTCAGTCCATGTTACATTTGATCAATTCCTACTTTGGAAATAGTACCAGTCTGAGTCAAGATTGAGATACCAACAGACTCTAACCTCACACCTTTAATGCATTGTCTGTGCTGAGATGTCACTTTTTTTTATAAAACCTTAAGTTATCTCGGGACTGTGACTTGAAGGAAGTTCTGAGATTTACATATTAATGAATCGAAACCTGCAACTCCATTCTGAATGATTTAAGACTCAACAGCAATCTAGGTTTGTTCAATACATCATAACAGTTGTATGAGACTTTGATTTTTTACTATAAATTCATTCCTATCATCCTGCCTCACTAGCTACCTGACGAAGGAGCAGTGCTCCAAAAGCTTGTACTTCCAAATAAACCTGTTGGACTATAACCTGGTGTTGTGTGATTTTCAACTTTGTCCACCCCAGTCCAACACCAGCACCTCCACATCATTTAATCAGAAGTACTGATTAGATGATTCACTTGGCTTCTCAAGCAGGTACCAAACATTATCATATATTAGTCTTCAGCCAATCTGATTCAACCTACATGATATCAAGGAATAGCTAATGTTCTGAACAGTAGAACATTTCAGAGGCTATGGGTACTGACAATGTTCTGGCAATAGTACTGAAAACATGTGCTTCAAAATTGACTCCACCTCTAACCAAGTTGTTCCAGTACAGCTACAACACTGCCACCTTCCCGAAAATGTGGAAAACTATCCAGGTATGAACCATACACAAAAAACAGGACAAATCCAACTGGACAATTACCAGCCTACACTCGATTATCAGTAAAATGATGAAAGGAGTCATCAACAGTGCGATCAAGCAGCACTTGCTCAGTGTAAACCAGCTCACTGATGTTCAGTTGGGTTCTGCCAGGGCCACTCAGCTTCTTTGTCTTTTGCTCAAGGCACCCTCACTATCTGCACAATCACTCCTCCTCCCGCTCTGTAACAGGTTTAAAAGACACCATTTTCCAGCCTCCTTCAGTTCTAAAGAAGAGTCAATTTAGCTTGAAACTCTGTTTCTGCCAGACCCGCTGATTTTCTCCAGTTTAGGTAATGGAATATCCCTTTTTAATGAAATAACAGCTCTTTTGGGACACTAAAAGCAACATTGGCCAATAAACAGCATGCTGGGAAAACTGGCCAACTTGAACAGCATGCTGGGTATGGGTTTGGGCCAGAAAGATATGTAAAACGTATTCCTTGTTTGATTATATCGAATAGGTGTTAATGAGACAGTGGAACTAAGATCATACATCAGGAAGCTAACAGGATTCATTCTCAAATTGGAACAAGTCAGACAAATCATTCACCTTGATGGACTATATTGGTAGATGTTGATGGGACAATGATGCAAGGTTTCAGCAGAACTATTTCTGAGACGGCCAGGCTCCTAGGGTCAGCTCAATCAATAGGGAAATTATAATACCCAATACTGTCTTTTGTATCACCCCTCCTGGGACAGAAGCTCAATTTACATCGAGCACTTGAATTATGTTAATTACATTGTTAAATGAAACTGCTGCTACTAAGTGATAGTAAGCCATTGTACGTAGGAATGACCTGGAGAGCTGTATTTAAAAGAAGCCACTCAAGTCAGAGAGACCTGACACTCCAGAGGCAAAATTAGTACTTCATCTGGCAATCTAAGATGGGCTGTGTCTGCAGGGACACTATGTACAAAGCTCTAGATAAGGGGAGGAAGAACATACCCAACACTACCCTCATCCTTATGGCCACTTTTGAGTGCAGCTGCATCAAGCTGTGCGTAAACCCTCGGTAACACAAACACCAGGTGTCACCACGTACTGTGGTTCTACCTGTCCCCAGTGTTGTGAAAGATGGGAATGGTGTCATCACTGCGGAACACTCCAAGCAGTTGGACCATTCCATATCCCCTGTCCTTCATGGAGAAATTGGCAAAGAAAAACACCTTTCACCACAAAACCATCAGGAAGTGGTCAGTACATAGCATCTTCGAGACCCTGTGGGAAAAGGAGGGGATGGATCTTGTGATGTGGTTCCCTGAGCAGGCTGTTAAAATCATTTAGCAGAATGCATCATCACCAGAATTTTCCAACAAGCACCAAGACATTGCTTGGCTGGTGGTGAGAATAGCACTACTCATGAGATCCTTCTTGTATGACCAGTCAGTCTGTGCTACTGCTCCCTGCTCTCGAAATGGCTGGGGGTAGAGACTGTCATATGTCTCCTTCTGTAATGTGCCCTTGTGAAGGCAGTCTGGAGAAAGATGCAATGGTTTTTGTTGAGGTTCATCCAAACAGATCCATGTCACAGGACTCTGTGCTCTATGGTCTGTTTCCCAGGACGCACACCAAGACAAACATTGACTGTGCCTAGAGTATCATCAACTCAGTGAAAGACACTCTTTGGGAGTCTGCCCAAAACTTGTCACAGAGCAAGACGTTGATCCCAGTTTAATTTAGATAAATGCAAGGCGTTGCATTTTGGTCAGGAAAACCAGGGCAGGACAATCAACGGTAGGGCCCTATGGAGTGCTATAGAGCAAAGCAATCTGGGGGTACAGGTGCATAGTTCCTTGAAAATGGAGTCACAGGTAGACAGGGCTTTTATTAGTCAAGCATTGAGAATAGGAAATGGAATGTCTTTTTGCAGCTAGGCAAGATGTTGACAGGCCACATTTGGAGCACTGCGTAGAGATCTGGGCACCTTAATACAGAAGGGATATTATTAAACTATAGAGAGTGCAGAAAAGATTTTCTAAGATGCTACCTGGACTGGAAGGTTTGAGTTATATGGACAGGCTGGATAGGCTGGGACAGTAATCCCAGGAGTGTATAAGTGTATAGGGGTCTATAAAATCATGAGAGACATAGATAAAGTAGATAGCGGACAGCTTTTCCCCATGGGAGGGAAGTCTAAAATAAGAGGGCATAGGTTTAAGGTGAAAGGAGAGAGGTACAAAAGGGTTCAGAAGGGCAATTTTTTCATCAGAGGGTGGTGAGTGTGCAGAACGGGCTGCCAGAGGTAGTGGTGGAAGCAAGTACAATTTCATCATTTAAGAAATATTTAGACAGATACACGGATGGAATGGGTATGGAAGGATATGGTCCAAATGCTGGAAAATTGTGAAACTGGCCGGCATGGGCAAGTTGGGCTGAAGGTCTTGTTTTCATGTTTTTTTTAGATTAGATTACTTACAGTGTGGAAACAGGCCCTTCGGCCCAACAAGTCCAACGGGCCCTTCGGCCCAATGGTGTAGACCTCAATGACTCAATGACCAAATGTTACAGACTGGCACGTTCCAATGTCCAGGCCACTAAAGTTTGGAGCAGCTGCTGCCAAGGCAGAGTGGGGAAAGACCACTATCTGAGCTCTTTCTGCTGAAGTTCAAAGGAGTTCCATTCAATTATTGGACCCTCCTGGTGCCTCAAAAAATGTTATTATCATCCTGCACAAGAAAGAAATGACCTTGGTTTGTCTGTTGGATCAAGTCAAACTCCAATATTTGTTTGTTCCTTCATGTGCTATCTGTACAGAATCAAGCTGCTTCAGTGACTATATATGTGTATAAAGAGATTTTTTATGAATAAAGTATATTTTTGAACAAAAAAACTGTCTTGGGAGCAAGACGAATAGTCTCGACTTCAGTTTGACCACATGTAATCAGGGTCAGATAAACTTCTTTACCATCTTTCACTTCCAAAACAGATTTTAAACCAATCTGAGAACATAGTAGTTTCAGAACTGTAAGGTTATATGGGAAATTAGATGCAAAAATGGGTTTTATTGAATTGCATGTATATATCATATGTTTCGATGATAATAAACCACATCTCAATTGGAGTGAAAAATGAGTAAATCACAAATATAAAAACAACACTTCCAACAGCATTTTCTGTTTTTGATTCACAATGTGAGGAGGTTTATATGGATCTCAAATGCTGGCATGGATGAGGTGGGCCAAATTACCTATTTCCATGATACATATTCAATCTAATTCAATATATTCATGCATATATAGTACCTTCAATATAATAAGTTGTGTCAAGTCACTTCACATGAGGATTAAAAAGCTAGATTTGCCATCCAGGTTAAGCCTAACTCTGGATCAAAGTGGGGGGTTTTACTGGACACCATCATCCTTGCTGCTGCTGGCAAAATGTCATAGTTAAAGGATGGTCTGAGCACACCAACCATATCTTCTTGCACCATTTTCCAGCCTTCCCAACTCCCAGCCCATTCCTAAGTAGGTCCTATAACATTTGAGCCTAATATCTTAGTATATACTGTATTAGTAATTTGAGAAATTTTGTGTGTTAAATAAAGTTTATTTTTTGTTCATGGAATAGGGGTGTTGCTGACAAGGCCAAAGTTTCTTGACAATTTCTAATTGGCTGTGAGAAGGTGGCAGTGAAAAAACTTCTTCAACCACTGCAGTCCATGCAGCATAGGGAAATCCACTGTACTGTTAGTGAGGGAGATTCAGGATTTTGACCCAGACACAGTGAAGGAAAGACAACTTATTTCCAAATTAGGATGGTGTATGGTTTGGAGGGGAACTTGTAGGTGGTGATTTTCCCATGTATTCACTGTCTGTGTCCTCCTAGGTGGCAAAGATAATAGTATAAGCTTCAGAACTTTAAGGATTGAAAGAATTAGCAATAACTCTGTCTGGAATAAACTATTAAGGGACAAGGACAAGCTGTTATACAGAAATTGAAAGCAATTAGCCATGCTTGGAAAAAGAAGGAGTCAAAGCTACACAAACAAAACTGTTTTAACATCTGCTCGATAACTGGCTGTGTAATGCCACAAGGACAAATTATTGCCTTGCAGAAAAATTTAATGAGTTAATAGCAGGACAGGCTGTGTTCCAACTGAATGTAACAAGGAACAGAGACACTGCTCTGAAGAAGTAAACTACAGTCTTGGTGACCTCAGAGAAATGTCATCAATAATGTCACACCATAAACTTGAAGGACAGGAAATACTATAAGAATTCAACTCTAGGATCCTTCCATAGCAGAACTCTGGAGAACAACTCTACATAAGGATCAAATCCTGGACATCCAGACACTGTTGGAATCGTAGATAAATTCCACAATTAATCAGGTAATAGACAATCTGGGATGTGAGGCTTAACTTTCTTACTTGAGATTGCTACATGCAATAAAGTTTAAGTACTTTGAGTCATAGAGTCATAAAGCATGGAAATAGATCATTCAGTCCAACTCATCTGCACCAACCAGATATCTCACTCTGACCTAGTCCCACTTGTTGCAGTATTTGATTGTTTGTAAGATTTCTTAATAAGTAGCCAAATTAAAGTTGGCTTATGATAATTTACACAACGCAGGTTTGGAATGAGGTGCAGGAGTCTTGCTATTAAGCTACCCGTGTAGCTCATCTATGGTACACGTTGTTGCCATGTATGGGTGATAGAAGGAGTGAATGTTTAAAATAGTTTGAAGTGCCAATCAAGTACGTTTCTTTTGGTCTTGATTGTGTCGACCTTCTTCAGTGTTGTTAGAGCCTAGGGCCATAAGGTGCCGGAGCAGAAGAGACCCATTAAGCCCATTGATTCTGCTGTACCATTCAATTAGGTCATTGCTGATTGGATAATCCTCGACTTCACTTTCCTGCCTTCTTTCCATAACCCCTGATTTACCTTGCTGATATGCTATCTCAATCTTGAAAGACTTAATAACCCAGACTATCATCTGTGCTAAAGATTTCAACAGATTCACCACAATCTGAGAAAAGAAATAGAACTGCACTCATCCATCCAGCTAGGGAGTATTCCTCACACTCCTGACATGTGCCTTGCAGACAAGCCTTGAGAAGACATGAGATGAATTACTGGCCACAGAATCCTCAGCATACAACCTGCCACCTCAGTTATTTGGCTGGTCCAGGTCAGTTTCTGGACAATGGTATCTCCCAAGATATTCATAATTGAGAGATTCTAAAATGGTAATGTCATTGACTCTCAAGAGGAGGTAGAGTCAAAGAATGTGGTGCTGGAAAAGCACAGCATCTGAGGAGCAGGAGAATCGATGTTTTGAGCATAAGCCCATCAGGTCATTCCTGATGAATGATTTATGCTGGAAATATCGACTCTCCTGCTCCTCGGATGCTGCCTGGCCAGCTGTGATTTTCCAGCACCACACTCTTTGACTCTGATCTCCAGTATCTGGAGTCCTCACTTTGTCCTGCTAAAAGGAAGTAGTCGTCTTCTTTCTTTGTGCAGGTGATCATTTGTGTGGTAGGTATTGTATTAGTTACATATTAGCCTAAGACTGAATGCTGTCCAGGTTTCACTGTATGCAGGCTTGGTCTGCTGCTGAATCTGAGATATTATCAATAGGATTGAGCAATGTTATCACCAGCAAAGATCTGTACTTCTAACCTTATGGTAGAGGGCATGTTATTGATGAAGCAACTGAAGATGATTAGGCCTAGGTAGTATGGCATTTGTGGGGCTGTGGTAATGTGTTTACCTGTGAGCCAAGAGATCCAGGGTTTTAAGCCCCTCCTGCTCTTGAGCTGTGTCATAATATCTCTGAACAGGTTGATTTTAAAATATCTGCATGCATTAGAGGAACAGGTGATGGACCTGTAGTTTCTAAAGTTCTCCACTACTTTTTTTTTGGATCATGTCTGATTCAGTTGTAGACTAATTGATAGAGATTAATTGTCATCATTATTCGTCCACAGCATCATGTAATTACCAGGATGTAGAAGAATATTTATTGACTTGGCCTTTTTATGTCTAGCAATCTGTTGCAGTATGAATTTTTCAGACTGAAGCCCATAAAGAATTTGTTTTCCTTCCTATCGGAAGAATGTTGTGAAACTTGAAAGGGTTCAGAAAAGATTTACAAGGATGTTGCCAGGGTTGGAAGATATGAGCTATATGGAGAGGCTGTATAAACTGGGGCTGTTTTCCCTGGAGTGTCAGAGGCTGAGGGATGACCTTATAGAGGTTTGTAAAATCATGAGGGACATGGATAGGGTAAATAGACAAAAGTTTTTTTCCCTGGGGTGGGGGAGTCCAGAACTAGAGGGCATAGGTGAGATGGGAAATATATAAAAAGGACCTAAGGGGCACTTTTTTCTCTCAGAGGGTGGTGAGTGTGTGGAATGATCTGCCAGAGGAAGTGGTGGAAGCTGGAACAATTACTGCATTTAAAAGGCATCTGGATGGGTATAGAACAGGAATAGTTTGGAGGGGTATGGGCCAAGTGCTCACAAATGGGATTAGATTAGGTTCAGATATTTGGTCAGCATGGACGAGTTGGACTGAAGGGTCTGTTTCCATGCTGTACATTCCTATGACTCTATAGCTCTATAAAGGAATTTTGCATCTTAAATTACACAAAATGATGATAGCACTTTAGCACCTTGTTAGTGTATGAAGAAAACCAGTGTGTGTAGTCGCTCTAGCTACCTACCTCTCCTCTGTAATTGTGTCTCTACCCAATGCCCCAAGAGAGGAAACGCATGTTGTCTGCCAATAGCCTTGAGCCTTTCTGCAACCAGTAGGACCTAAAAGTGGCTGGACAGGATGGTAAATACTATTAATGACATTTTATATTTCAGGTTGTTTTCTTTGGTTTTTGGGGGTTAAGGTCTTCATAATTGGAGCTCTATGAGCTTTGTTTGTTTATTTGTTAGGGAGGCCAATCTAACCCCAGGAGTGTCTACTTCAACATAAAAAGAGGTGGAGATGAAGCAGTAAACAGCCAAGATCATCAAGGCCATCTATATGTGGAACTGCAAGACATGGGTGAGATATTAAACGAGTACTTCACGTAAATATTTACTGTGGAGAAAGATATGGAAGCTAGTGAGCTTGAAGAAATAAAGAGTGATGTCTTGAAAAGTGTCCATATTACAGAGGAGGAGGAGGTGTTCGGTGTCTTAAAACACAAAGCAGCGAACAAATCCTAGGACCTGACCAGCTGTATCCCAGAACTTTGTGGGATGCTAGGGAAGTGATGCCGGGCCCTTGCTGAGACATTTGTATCATCAACAACCACAGTGAGATGCTGGAAGACTTCAGCATGGCTAATGTGGTACCACTATTTAAGAAAGGTGGTAAGGAGAAGTCATGGAATTGTAGACCAGTGAGCCTTGTTTGAATTCTTTGAAGAAGTGACAAAGAAGATTGATAAAGGCAGAGCTGTGTTTCTACGTGGACTTCAGCAAGGCGTTCCACAAGGTTCCATTTGGTATATTGGTTAGCAAGGTTGGATCATATAGAATCTGGGGAGAGCTAGCCAACTTCAATATGAAATGCACTGACCAATAAAGGCAAGCATACCAAACATCTTCTTCACTATCCTATCTACCTACAATTCCACTTTGAAGGAACAATGAACCTGCACTCCAAGGTCGTTTTGTTCAGCAATACTCCCAGGACCTTACTACTAAGTATATAAGTCCCACCCTGATCTGTCTTTCCAAAGTACAGCACCTCACAATTATCTAAATTACACTCCATCTGTCACTCCTTGGCCCATTGGCCTATCTGATAAAGATCCTATTGTACTCTAAGGTAACCTTCTTCGCTCTCTACTACACCTTCAATTTACTTGAAAGGGTTCGAAATACATTTAGAAAGATATTTGAGCTATTGGGAGAGACTAAATAGGCTGGGGCTGTTTTCCCTGGAGCATTGGAGGCTAAGGGATGACCTTATAGTGGTTTATAAAGTTATGACAGGCGTGAATAGCCAACAACTTTTTCCCAAGGTAGGTGAGTTCAAAACTAAATGCATAGGTTTAAGGTGAGATGGGAAAGATTTAAAAGCTTTAAACCTAAGGGCAACTTTTTCACGCACAGGATGGTGCGTATATGGAATGAACTGCTGGAGAAAGGGATAGATCTGCCACAATTACATTTAAAAGGCTTCTGGATGGGTACATGAATATGAAGGACTTAGAGAAATATGGACCCAATGCTGGAAAATGGGACTAGATGAATTTTGGATATCTGGTTGGCACAGACAAGTTGGAACAAAGGGTATGTTTCAGTGCTGTACAACTCTATGACTTTATATCAAGTTGATATTATAAGTGAGAATTAGGCAGAACTGAAAAAAATCAGAGAATGAGTGAAGACAGAAACATGATCAACAAACAAAAATGATGCAAAGAGATTGGTGCTAACATAAAGGGAAAACCATTGGTATGGATGTTGTGTAGATATTTAATACTAACAGTATAGTAAGAGAGTAAGGCAGCCAACTGGGGATAGAAAATGTAGCATAATAGAGGTACAAAATGAAGTCTTTGCATATTTTTATATTCTAAGGAAGAAAATGCTGTCCCAGTCATAATGAAAGAGGTAGTTGAGACATAAGATGGACTAAAAATTGATGAAGTGAAGGGCAGTTGAAAGTCTGATTGTATTTAAAATTAGATTAGATTAGATTCTCTACAATGTGAAACAGGCCCTTCAGCCCAACAAGACCACACCAACCCTCCGAAGAGTAACCCACCCAGACCCATTTCCCTCTGACTAATGCACCTAACACTATGGGCAATTTAGCATGGCCAATTCACCTGACCTGCACATCTTTGGACTGTGGGAGGAAACCGGAGAATACCCACGTAGCCGTGAGGAGAATGTGCAAACTCCACACAGACAGTCGCCCGAGGCTGGAATCGAACCTGGTGCTGTGAGCAGCAGTGCTAACCACTGAGCCACCAAGTCACCCTTTAATACTAAACTGATAAATCACTGAGCAGATCAATTGCATGTGAGCATACAGAAATAAGTACGGGTGAAAATTATAAAGATAATGGGAAATTGTTTCAATTTTCTTTAAAGGAGTGGTGCCAGAGGCCAGGAAATTAGCAAATATTGGACCGTTGTTCAAAAAATGATGTAACAATAACTCCATCACAATTAAAACAACCTAGTTCTCAATGCCGGCAAAACCAAGGAACTCATTATGGACCTTTGGCAAGATGTTACTCATGATCCCCTACACATTAACAGCACAGAGATGGAATGAGTGGAGAGTGTCAAGTTCCTGGGAGTGGTCACCAACAACAAACTTTATTGAACTCTTCATGTGGAAGGACTGGTAACAAAGCCCAACAACATCTCTTCTCCCTCAGACAACTGATAAAATTTGGCATGACGGTGAATACCCTTGCCAACTTTTATAGGTGCACCATCATTTTGGATGTATCACTACCTGGTATGGCAACTGTACCATTCAAGATCAGAGTCAGTACAGAGAGTGGTGAACTCGGCCTGGACAATCAGAAAGGTCAACCTCCCATCTATAGAATCCATCTAGATTAGATTAGATTACTTAGATTACTTACAGTGTGGAAACAGGCCCTTCGGCCCAACAAGTCCACACCGCCCCGCCGAAGCGCAACCCACCCATTCCCCTACATCTACCCCTTACCTAACACTGCGGGCAATTTAGCATGGCCAATTCACCTGACCTGCACATCTTTGGACTGTGGGAGGAAACCGGAGCACCCGGAGGAAACCCACGCAGACACGGGGAGAACGTGCAAACTCCACACAGTCAGTCGCCTGAGGCAGGAATTGAACCCGGGTCTCTGGCGCTGTGAGGCAGCAGTGCTAACCACTGTGCCACCGTGCCGCCCACAGGCTCACTGTTAAGGAAAGGCTGCCAGCATTCTCAAAGATCCATTCCACCCTGGCAATGGTTTTCTACAACCTCTACCATCGGGGAGAAGGTACAGAAGCCTGAACACATGCACCAGCCGGCTTTGAAACAGTTTCTACCCTACTATTGTTAGAATACTGAATGGACTCACAAACTCTTAGCATTCACTGTGTTTTGTTTTTTGCTGCTGTTTACCTATTATTTACTATCTATGCTATTTAACTCTGTGATCTGCCTGTATTGCTCGCAAGACAAAGCTTTTCACTGTGCTTCGGTAACACGCGACAATAAATTCAATTCAATTCAATTCGAGGTTCCACAAATGTGAACACTTTTAAAAACAATAAATCAAACCAAAATTGACAGTCGCTTGGACAATTGTGGATTAATTAAGGAAAGCCAGCCTGGATACCAAGTGGATACCAATAGTATTTAACATGATTAAGTTTGATGAGAGTAATATAATTGATTGCTCTGTCAAGGGGAAATGTTTCTTCCTGTCTATGTTATCTCTGCCATCACAATTTTATCCATCTCAATCATGTCCTCTCTTAATGTTCTCTGCTCTAAGAAGAACAACCCAGTCTATCCAAACTCTCTTCATAACCAAAACATTCCAGCCCGGGCAAAACCTGGTAAATCTTCCCTGCACCATCTCCAGAGCTATCACAATCCTCCTATAACATGGATTCCAGACTTCACACAAGCTGTAGTCTAATCAATATTTTATACAGCTCCAGCATAACTATCCTGCTGTTAAAGTCTTCGCCTTGGCTAGTAAAGGTTTATTTGATAATAAGATCCGTTGTGGTAAGTAGGTAAGTGCCGAATTTTGCTTGTTGTATTCTTTAGACCCAGTTTTGTTTTAAAATAAAGGTTAGCTTTAGAGGGATGGCAGTGAAGGCAGTACAATGTTCCTCCTGCAACATGTATGAGGTGAGGGATGCCATGGACGTCCCTGCTGATTACACTTGCAGGAAGTGCACCCATCTCCAGCTCCTCCAAGACCGTGTTAGGGAACTGGAGCTGGAGTTGGATGAACTTCGGATCATTCAGGAGGCAGAGGGGGTCATAGATCGGAGCTATAGGGAAGTAGTAACTCCAAAGATGGCAGATAGATGGGTGACAGTGAGGGGGACTGGGAGGAAGCAGCCAGTGCAGGGACCCCCTGCGGCCGTACCCCTCAAGAACAAGTATACCGTTTTGGATACTTGTGAGGGGGACGACTTACCAGGGGTAAGTGACGGGGCTCAGGCCTCTGGCACGGAGCCTGTCCCCGCTACTCAGAAGGGAAGGGTGGAGAAGAGCAGAGCAATAATAATTGGGGACTCTATAGTTCGGGGAACAGATAGGCGGTTTTGTGGGAAGGAGAGAGACTCACGTTTGTTATGTTGCCTCCCAGGTGCAAGGGTACGTGATGTCTCTGATCGTGTTTTCCGGGTCCTTAAGGGGGAGGGGGAGCAGCCTGAAGTCGTGGTCCATATTGGCACCAATGACATAGGTAGGAGGAGTGCTGAGGATGTTAGACAGGCTTTTAGGGAGCTAGGTTGGAAGCTCAGAGTTAGAACGAACAGAGTTGTTGTCTCTGGTTTGTTACCCGTGCCACGTGATAGAGAGTCGAGGAATAGGGAGAGAGAACAGTTAAATGCGTGGCTACAGGGATGGTGCAGGAGGGAGGGATTTTGGTACTTGGATAACTGGGGTTCTTTCTGGGGAAGGTGGGACCTCTATAAACAGGATGGTCTGCACCTGAACCTGAGGGGCACCAGTATCCTTGGGGGGAGGTTTGCTAGTGCTCTTGGGGGGGGTTTAAACTAACTCTGCAGGGGCATGGGAACCCAGACTGTAGCTTTAGGGTGCAGGACCTGGAGTGTAGGGAGGTTAGGAATATGGCATCAATCTTAAAGGAGGGTGCCTGTAAACAGAAGAGTGGCTTGAAGTGTGTATACTTTAATGCCAGAAGTATACGAAATAAGGTAGGTGAACTCGCAGCGTGGGTTGGTACCTGGGACTTCGATGTTGTGGCTATTACGGAGACATGGCTAGATCAGGGACAGGATTGGCTGTTGCAGGTTCCAGGGTTTAAATGTTTTAGTAGGTTCAGAGGTGGGGGTAAAAGAAGGGGGGTGTGGCTTTGCTTGTCAAAGATAGTATTACAGCGGTGGAAAGGAAGATGGACGAAGATTTGCCATCTGAGGTAGTTTGGGTTGAGGTTAGGAATAGGAGAGGTGAGGTCACCCTGTTAGGAGTCTTTTACAGGCCTCCTAATAGTCCTAGAATCGTTGAAGAAAGGATTGCGAAGATGATTCAGGAGAAGAGTGACAGTAATAGGGTGGTTGTTATGGGGTCTTTAACTTTCCTGATATTAACTGGGAAAGCTATAGCTCAAGTTCGTTAGATGGGTCAGTGTTTGTCCAATGTGTGCAGGAGAGTTTCCTGACACAATATGTAGATAAGCCAACAAGAGGTGAGGCCATACTGGGTTTGGTTCTGGGTAACGAACCAGGCCAGGTATTAGAACTAGAGGTAGGTGAGCACTTTGGGGACAGTGACCACAATTCGGTGATTTTTACTCTAGTGATGGAGAGGGATAAGTGTGTACTACAGGGCAAGAGTTATAGCTGGGGGCAGGGAAATTATGATGCGGTGAGGCATGACTTAGGATGTGTGGATTGGAAAAGTAGATTCCAAGGTAAGAGCGTAATTGATATGTGGAACTTGTTCAAGGAGCAACTATTGAGTGTCCTTGATAAGTACGTACCTATCAGGCAGGGAGGAAAGGGTCGTGTGAGGGAGCCGTGGTTTAATAAGGAATTGGAATCCCTTGTTAAATGGAAGAGGGCGGCCTTTGTAAAGATGAGGCGTGAAGGTTCAATAGGGGCGATTGAGAGTTATAAGGTAGCCCGGAAGGACCTGAAGAGAGAGCTAAGAGCAGCAAGGAGGGGACATGAAAGGTCCTTAGTTGGTAGGATTAGGGAAAACCGTAAGGCTTTCTATAGGTATGTTAGGAATAAAAGAATGACTAGGGTAGGAATAGGTCCAATCAAGGATAGTAATGGGAAGTTGCGTGTGGAGGCTGAAGAGATTGGGGAGGCACTGAATGAATACTTTTCGTCAGTATTCACTCAGGAACAGGACATTGTTGTCGATATGAATACTGAGGCATGAATAAGTAGAATGGATGGCTTTGAGATATACAGAGAAGAGGTGTTGGAAATTCTGGTAAGGGTGAAAATAGATAAGTCCCCTGGGCCTGATGGCATTTATCCTAGGATTCTCTGGGAAGCAAGGGAGGAGATTGCAGAGCCATTGGCCTTGATTTTTGTGTCCTCTTTGTCTACAGGAGTAGTGCCAGAGGACTGGAGGCTAGCAAACGTGGTTCCCTTGTTCAAGAAGGGGAGTAGGGATAATCCTAGTAACTATAGGCCAGTGAGTCTCACTTCTGTTGTGGGCAAAGTCTTAGAGAGAATTGTAAGGGATAGGATTTATGCACATCTGGATAAGAATAATGTGATCAAGGATAGTCAGCATGGTTTTGTGAAGGGCAGGTCGTGCCTCACAAACCTTATTGAATTCTTTGAGAAGGTGACTAAGGAGGTAGATGAGAGGAAAGCGGTAGATGTGGTATATATGGATTTTAGTAAGGCGCTTGATAAGGTCCCCCATGGTAGGCTACTGCAGAAAATACAGAGATATGGCATTGAGGGTGAGTTGGAGGTTTGGATTAGGAATTGGCTGGCTGGAAGAAGACAGAGGGTAGTAGTTGATGGCAAAGGTTCATCTTGGAGTGGCGTCACTAGCGGTGTTCCGCAAGGATCTGTTTTGGGACCATTGCTGTTTGTCATTTTTATAAATGACCTGGAGGAAGGGTTAGAAGGTTGGGTGAGCAAGTTTGCGGATGATACGAAAGTCGGAGGAGTTGTAGACAGTGAGGAAGGATGTGGCAGGTTACAGCGGGATATAGAGAAGCTGCAGAGCTGGGCAGAAAGGTGGCAAATGGAGTTCAATGTAGCTAAGTGTGAAGTGATTCACTTTGGTAAGAGTAACAAAAAGATGGGGTACTGGGCTAATGGTCGGATACTTGGTAGTGTGGAAGAGCAGAGGGATCTTGGTGTCCATGTACACAGATCTCTGAAAGTTGCCACCCAGGTAAATAGTGCAGTGAAGATGGCATATGGCGTACTGGCTTTTATTGGTAGAGGAATTGAGTTCCGGAGTCCTGAGGTCATGCTGCAGTTGTATAAGACTCTGGTGCGGCTGCATCTGGAATATTGTGTGCAGTTTTGGTCGCCATACTATAGGAAGGATGTGGAGGCACTGGAACGGGTGCAGAGGAAGTTTACCAGGATGTTGCCTGGTATGGTAGGAAGATCCTATGAGGAAAGGCTGAGGCACTTGGGGTTGTTTTCATTGGAGAAAAGAAGGTTTAGGGGTGACTTGATAGAGGTGGACAAGATGATTAGAGGGTTAGATAGGGTTGACAGTGAGAACCTTTTTTCACGAATGGAGTCAGCTATTACAAGGGGGCATAGCTTTAAATTAAGGGGGGGTAGATATAGGACTGATGTTAGGGGTAGGTTTTTCACTCAGCGAGTCGTAAGTTCATGGAATGCCCTGCCAGTAGCAGTGGTGGACTCTCCCTCTTTATGGGTATTTAAGCGGGCATTGGATAGGTATATGGAGGATAGTGGGCTAGTGTAGGTTAGGTGGGCTTTGATCGGCGCAACATCGAGGGCCGAAGGGCCTGTACTGCGCTGTATTCTTCTATGTTCTATGTTCTATGAAATCACAAACTTTCGGAGCACTGCTCCTTTGTCAGATAAACCTGTTGGACTATAACCTGGTGTCGTGTGACTTCTGACTTTGTCCACCCCAGTCTAATACCGGCATCACCACATCATAATAAAGGCAGTATAGCATATGCATTCTTAACCACTTTATCCATCTGACACCATAATAGACTGTAAATGCACACCAACATCCAACATGAACACCGTTCCTGTATTCCCTTGCCCTGTTTGTCCCGCCTGAGTGCATCACCACAGATTAATCTAGATTAAACTAGACTAGCCTTGTAAGTACTATGGCTACAAGAGGAGATTAGAGACTAGAGGCCTTTGACCAGAGGTGTGCTGCAAGGTGCTGGGTCCACTGCTTTTTGTCATTTATATAAATGATTTGGATGTGAATACAAGAGGTATGGTTAGTAAGTTTGCAGATAACACCAAAATTGGTGGTGTAGTAGACAGTTAAGGTTATCTCAGAGTTCAACAGGACCTTGATCATATGAGGAAATGAGCTAAGTGGCAGATAGAGTTTAATTTAGATACATGTGAAGCGTTGTGCTTTGGTAAGGCAAATCAGGGCAGGACTTATACACTTAATGATAGGGTCCTGGTGTGTGTTGCCAATCAGAGACCTGGGATACAGGTTCATAGTTCCTTGAAAGTGGAGTCACAGGTAGACAGTAGAGTAAAGAAGGCATTTAATATGCTTGCCTTATTGTTCAGTACATTAAATGTAGGAGTTGGGATGTCATGTTGCAACTGTACAGGCCATTGGTTGATCCACTTGTGGAATACTGCATTCGATTCTGGTCTCTTGCTTTAGGAAATATGTTGTTAAACTTGGAAGTGTTCAGAAAGATTTACAAGGATGTTGCTAGGGTTGGAGGGTTTGACATGAATAGGCTGGGCAATGTTCTCTGGTTCATCGTAAGCTGAAGGGTGATGTTATAGAGGTTTATAAAATCATGACAGGCATTGGTGAATAGCCAACATCATTTTCCCAAGGTTGGGAAGTTCAAAACTAGAGGGCATAGGTTTAAGGTGAGAGGGGAACAATTTTAAAGGGACCTAAAGGGCAACTTTTTCATGCAGAGACCGGTGCATGTACGGAATGAACTATCAGAGGAAGTGGTAGAGGATGGTACAATTACAACATTTAAAAAGTACCTGGATGGGTATATGAATAGGAAGGATTAGAGGGATACAGGCCAAATGCTGCAAACGGGACTAGATTAAATTTGGTTATACTGTCAGCCTGGACGAGTTGGATCAAAAAGTCTGTTTCTGTGCTGTACAACTCTATGACTCAGTAACTATCTTTTGACTACCCAAAACCTGTTCACCATCTACAAGGCACAAGTCAGGAGTGTGATGGAATACTTCCCACTTGTCTGGATGAGTGCAGCTCCAATAGCACTAAAGACATTTAACTGCATCCAGGCCAAAGTAACCCACTTGATTGGCACCAAATCCACAAACATTTACTCCCAAACTCATCAATGCTCTTTAGTAGCAGCATGTACCATTTAAGATACACTGCAGAATAACTCTAAGGTTCCTTAGACAGCACTTTCCAAACCCACAACACTACCATCTCAAAGGACAAGGGCAGCAGGCATATGAGAACACCACCACATGCAAGTTTCTCTCCAAACCATAAACCATCCTGACTTGTTAATATGTCACCATTCATTCATTGTGTTGGAGTCAAAATCCTGAAACTCCCTCCCTAACAGCATGTGAGTCCATCTACAGCACAAAGACTGCAGCAATTTGAGAAGGGAGCTCACTTTCCCGGGATCAATAGGAGTGTGCAATGAATCTCGGTCAAGTCTGCACTGCCCACATCTCATGAATGAACTTTATAAATCAGTCATGATCTTATTAAATAGCAGGAAATGCTATATGGCCTACTGCTGCTTCTATTTCCTTTTCTTCTCTTCTTTCTTAGTACCTTCATCCTCCTTTGCAGAATTCTAAACTGCTCCCAATCCTTAGTCTTACTACACATTTTGGCAACTTTTCAGACCTCCTCTTCTGATCTAATACAGTCTCTAATTTCATTTGTTAGCTACAGTTTGCTCATTTTCCTGTTGGGCTTTTATGTCTTAAAGGAATTGGTGATCAAACACATCAATGCCTTTTATTTATTACATTCCCATAGCTTTGTGCACTATTGTTAATCAGAAAACTATCAATGTCTCCCTTAAACATATTCAAAGACTGAGCATCCTGAACTGCTCTGGTAGAGAATTCCAAAGGGTCATAACCATCAGAGTTAAATAATTTCTCCTCGTCTTGGACCGAGTAGACCTTATTTTTAAATTGTACACACTAGTTTTAGACTCCCCAACCAGTACTGTATCTGAACCTGACTAGCCCTTTAAATATTTTATACATTTCAATGAGATCACCTGTAATTCTTTGACATTATATAAAATGCAATCTCAGTTGCCCGATTTCTATTTCTACCATCTCAAGAACAAATCTAGCGAATCTTCATTGCAATCCCTCTAAAGCAAGAGATTATCTTTCTTGAGATAAGGAGCCTAAACATCCACACAATCCAGGTGCAGTCTAACCTAACTCCCATATAACTGAAGCGATATTTTGTTACTCCTGAACTCAAATCTTCTTGGCTGACAACAACACCTAGTGCTTCTACACTTTCCAACCTTTTACCATTTAAGAAACTTGAAAGGGTTCAGAAAAGATTTACTAGGATGTTGCCAAGGTTGGAGGATTTGAGCTATAGGGAGGGCCTGAACAGGCTGGGGCTGTTTTCCCTGGAGCATCGGAGGCTGAGGGGTGACCTTATAGAGGTTTACAAAGTTATGATGGACATGGATAGGATAAATAGACAAAGTATTTTCTTTGGGTTGGGGAGTCCAGAACTAGAGAGCATAGGTTTAGGGTGAGAGGGGAAAGATATAAAAGAGACCTAAGGGGCAACTTTTCCACACAGAGGGTGATACATATATGGAATGAGCTGCCAGAGGAAGTGATGGAGGCTGGTACAATTGCAACACTTAAAAGGCATTTGGATGGGTATATGAATAGGAAGGGTTTGGAGGGATGTGGGACAGGTGCTGGCAGGTGGGACTAGATTGGATTGGGATATCTGGTCAGCATGGACACATTGGAGCGAAGGGTCTGTTTCCATGGTGTACATCTCTATGGCTCTATTACTCTAAATACGCTGCACACCTGTTTCACATTTTACATTCCATCTGCCATATTCCTTCCCACTCACTCAGCCTGTTGAAATCCTCCTGAAGTCACTTCAACTTTCCTCACACTTAGCTTTGCATCATTTGTGAATTAGGAATTATATTTGGTCCCCTTATTGTGAAGAGCTGGAACAACATTAGTCACAGCCTGCTAATGTGAGAAAGACATTATTTGCTGAATGACATCCTCCTGTGCTTTGATCATCTGACTCTGGGGCACTTTTAGAAAAGGGAAACAGAATTTTTTTGTGAGTGGATGCCCATGTTCAAAGGCACACCACAGGCTTTGTACTGGTCCTCTTGCAATATGTTGTGTACATTATTGATCTAGACATGAATGTAGTTGGTATGATCGTAGGTTAGTCCAGTTAATATCGTTTACATGGACTTCAGTAAGGCTTTTGACAAGGTCTTGCATGGCAGACTGGTTAATAAGATAAGAACCTATGGGATCCAGGGCAATCTGACAAACTGGCTCTAAGATTAGCTTAGTGGTTGGAAACAGATGGTGATGCTCAAAGGGTGGTTTGGGACTGGAAGCAAATGTCTAGGGTTCAGTGTTGGATCTCTTACTATTAGTAATGTACATTGATGATCTAGACATGAATGATGTAGGCATGATTAGAAAGTTTGCAGATGATGTGAAAATTGGTGGGTTCGATTCCAGCCTCGGGCGACTGTGTGTGGAGTTTGCACATTCCCCCCGTGTCTGTGTGGGTTTCCTCCAGGTGCTCCTGTTTCCTCCCACAGTCCAAAGATGTGCAGGTTAGGTAAATTGGCATTAGTCAGAGAGAAGTGGGTCTTGGTAGGTTGCTCTTCAGAGGGTCGGTGTGGACTTGTTGGGCTGAAGGGCCTGTTTCTACACTGTCGGGAATCTAATCTAATCTAATCTAACTGGGCTGGTCAGTTAGGCTAAACTTACTAGATTAGATTACTTACAGTGTGGAAACAGGCCCTTCGGCCCAACAAGTCCACACCGCCCCGCCGAAGCGCAACCCAACCATACCCCTACAACCATACCTAACACTACGGGCAATTTAGCATGGCCAATTCACCTGACCCTGCACATCTTTGGACTGTGGGAGGAAACCGGAGCACCCGGAGGAAACCCACGCAGACACGGGGAGAACGTGCAAACTCCACACAGTCAGTCGCCTGAGTCGGGAATTGAACCCAGGTCTCTGGTGTTGTGAGGCAGCAGTGCTAACCACTGTGCCACCGTGCCGTGATGAATGGAATTTAGTCCTGAAAAGTATGAGGATTCACATTTCTGGAAGGCAAATAAAGGAGTACACATTAAATGGAAAGACCGTGGAAAGTGCAGAGGATGAGAGGGACCTTGGAGTTCATGTCCATAGATCCTTGAAGACAGGACAGGTAGACAAGATGAATAAGAAGGCAAATTCGATATTTGCCTTCATTAGTTGTCATTGAACACAAGAGCAAGCAGATTTTGAGGAAGCTGTATATTATTGCGTTGAGCCACAGCTGTGCAGTTCTGATTGCCACACTATAGAAAGGTGATTGCACTAGACTTGATTTAGAAGAGATTCACCAGGATGTTACCTGCGCTGGAGTGATTCAACTAAGAGACTAGATATGCTGGAGTTGTTTTCCTTACAGCAGAGAAGGTGGGGGATTTGGTTGAGTTATGAATGGCAGAGACAGGACAAATAGGGTATATAGATAAGGGAAACCCTTTTTCCTTAGTAGATGGGTCAATGATCAGGCGCACAGTTTTAAATTAAGAAACAAGAGGAGTTTTAGACGGGATTTGAGGATAATTTTTAAACCCAAGGGATGTCGGTATCTAAAAATCGCTGCTTTAAAAGGTACTAGACGGGAACTCCCAAAACATTTAAGCAGTATTTAGGTGAGCACTTCGGTCCACTGGGTGGTTTCCGAGGTGTTGGTTGTTTGATGACAGATACAGATGTGATAGGCTGATTTACAATCCAAACTCACGCGTGGTGTCACGGGAACTCTCGCGAGATGAGCTTTGTGATTTGGGTTCCCGTGAGCCTCTGGCTCTCTCTTTCCCTGTTGGCGTGTGGAGGTGAGTGGGGATCAGAGAGAGCTGCGAGAAAGGTGGTAGGCAATCCGCTGCTAATCTCAGGCATCCGAATCGTACGTACCATATGTTCACTAACAATGGTTACACAGGCTGATATACAACAGTATCGGCTTGGTATTACCATTTGAATCCGTATTGAATGTAAAAGATGGAGCTGGTTTAAAAACTGAGAACCCAAGCGCGCAACAAAATGGCTGCCTGGACGTTCCGGGACTGAGTCGCGGTGAAAAATCTTCGTCTTCGGAGTTTTGATGTTTTGATTTGAGTTTATTTCGTGTTAGTGCTGCCAAAATTACATTTGTTGGACTAACCTGCAGCTGCGGAATGTCGTTGGAAGCAGGGCTGGAGGTGCCGGTTTCCGCTTTAAACCCACACGGCATCGACCACAAGAGGCTGCAGCCTCTTATTCCAGAATATTGGCGCAATGTTTGCGTTGGAAGAACTATAACACGGCCGCGACAACCTGGTTTATAGTTATAAGTTAAATAGATTCATCCCATTTGAGTGTACTTGGATTTCTGTCTACCTCGTGTGAGGGTGGGTTTTAGTGCATGAATCTTTTTTACTTGCTGCATTGAAACTGACTTGTATAATGTGGTTGCAATGATGACTTTCTTAGGACACCTTTGAACTAATCATGAAAAGTCTTTTGTTTTCTGAGCTTCCACATGTCGGCCTGTACTGAATTGACAATTGCATTTTCTGGTAGAAATTCCGTGGGCAATATTCCTTTTAAAATGCAGTTTACACAACTAAACTAAGTTAATTTGAAATTGCTTTATTTTTCTTCCTAGTTCTCTGAAAATGGTTCGTTATTCGTTAGACCCAGAAAACCCCACCAAATGTAAGTAGTTTACTTCTTTTTTAATGTTCATTCCATTTGTAATGTTAAGTGATTTACTTCCCTTTTGTATTTTCCACAGCATGTAAGGCAAGGGGTTCGAACTTGCGAGTACACTTCAAGGTCAGTCTTATTCTGAAATTCTCCCTCATTAGATTTAAGGGAAAATTATCAGTGTGCAAATGAGAGAACATTTGTAGCTTATTTTGTAGATGAGTTTAAAAGCAGAATGTTCTTTTTTTGGTTTGGATTCATCTTGTTTGGTTAATTGAAAGTTCTCATCCTCGTGGCCAATCCATCCCTGTCTCTATGATATCTTCAAGTTGCTTGAGAATCATTGATTTTAATGCTCTGTTGTTGGTAGTTGGATAATTAACTCCAATGGCTCTCCAAACCACCCACCCCCAAACCTCTTTCTTTGGAAGGCAATTCTAAAAATGTGATCAGAGTTTTGGCTTTCTGTCCTATTATCGCCCTAGGTTTGATATTAACTGAAAGTTTTGTGGGGTCCTTTGGCTCTGGCAAGCTCTAGTTCAGAATAAAAGTGTTCATAAATTGTTTTGAAAAATGTGTTGCTGGAAAAGCGCAGCAGGTCTGGCAGCATCCAAGGAGCAGGAGAATTGCCGTTTTGGGCATACATCCCTTCAGGAATGAGGAGGTTGTGCCCAGCAGGCGAAGATAAAAGGTAGGGAGGAGGGACTTGGGGGAGGGGTGTTGGGAATGCGATGGGTGGAAGGAGGTTAAGGTGAGGGTGATAGGCCAGAGAGGGGTTGGGGGCGGAGAGGTCGGGAAGAAGACTGCAGGTCAAGGCGGTGCTGAGTCTGAGGGTTGGGACTGAGATAAGGTGGGGGGAGGGGAAATGAAGCTGGAGAAATTGGCATTCATCGGCTGCAATTCTCCAGCTTCCTCATTCTTCTTCTCCCTCCTCCCCCCCCCCCCCTTCCCCTCCCCCTCCCCTCCTCCCCTCCCCCCCTCCCCTCCCTCCCCCTCCCCTCCCTCCCCCTCCCCTCCCTCCCCCCCCCTCCCCTCCCTCCCTCCCCTCCCTCCCTCCCCCCCCCTCCCCCCTCCCCCCCCCCTCCCCCCTCCCCCCTCCCCCCCCCCCTCCCCTCTCCCCCCCCCCCCCCTCCCCTCCCCCCCCCCCTCCCCTCCCCCCCCCCCCTCATTCCTCCCTCATTCCTCTCCCCCCCCCGTCTCAGTCCCAACCCTCAGATTTAGCACTGCCTTCTTGACCTGCAATCATCTTCCTGGCCTATCACCATCACCCTAACCTCCTCCCACCTATCGCATTCCCAATGCTCCTCCCTACCTTTTTATCTTAGCCTGTTTGGCACACCCTCCTCATTCCTGAAGAAGGGCTTATGCCCGAAACCTCGATTCTCCTGCTCCTTGGATGTTGCCTGACCTGCTGTGCTTTTCCAGCAACACATTTTTCAGCTCTGATCTCCAGCATCTGCAGTCCTCCCTTTGTCCTCATGTATTGTTTTGCTAGCCTAGAATTCGTGTTGAATAGAATTGAATTTTACTCATCTAATAGTATATGGGCTAATATTAATTCTAATACATACGATAAGAGGTTACACCTGAAATGTTGACTTCTCTGCCTCCTGATGCTACCTGGCTTGCTGTGTTCTTCCAGCCTCCGGTTTGTCTACCATGGTTAAAGGTTTGGCAGTGTTCTTTTCCCCTCTCTGCCTTGTAGGCAAGGTCAAATGAGAGAAGGGGTGGGAACAGAAGCTGGTGATTCAAGCTGCTCTGCTATTCCAGATCATGATTGTTATATCAGTTTGCTATTCCTATATCCTTGATGTCATTAACTAAAAATCTATCAATGTTTCTGGTTTGGAGAATTCCAAAGATTCACCATAATCTTAGTCCTAAGTATTTTGCCTTTTTATTCCAGGAATATGGCTTCTGGTTGTAAATCCTACAATGTCTACTTTGAGCCTATTTTCTGTCCTTGTTGACAAATTCTAAGTTCTTTGAAATCAACTTATCTGTCTAAACTCTGGAGAGTACAGGTACAGTTTCCTTAATCTGGTCTAACAAGACAGCCCTACCTCCCCAGGAATTCGTCTGATGAATCTGCTGTCCACTCTGGCAGATGCATCTCATAGTTGTCCTGTTATATAAGGCGATGGGACCAATGGCATCCTAGAATTAGAACTTCACAATGCTCTATACCACTGTGGCAAGTTGTTTGCTCCTTTCTGAACAAATTCTGGACTTGTCAGCAACGCTCATGAAAATGAAGCTGTGTCAACTCTAATTTACTGGTTTTGATGTATTTATTTATTCCTGCTTGATCTGGTTTCCTGTACGTTCTGGAATTGACCTTAATGTCCTGGCAGCTGAGGAGAGCAGTCAACACAGGAGTAGAAATATGGATTATGCATTGTTCTTCCATCTGTTGGGAAGGGAATATTTACTATGTTAAAATCTCCAAAAAGCAGTTGCAGCGATTACCATCTTGACATTTCTGTAATGTCCATGAAGTAATATTGTCTATAGAGTGGTCAAATTCAGAAATCTTGACACATTGAGAATTGGTTAATCTGTAGCCAAAGATATTCTGTTCCTAGAATACTCGTGAGACTGCCCAGACCATCAAAGGCATGCATATCCGCAAGGCAACAAAGTTCCTGAAAGATGTTGTGATCCAGAGGCAGTGTGTCCCTTTCCGACGCTACAATGGTGGAGTTGGCAGATGTGCTCAAGTGAGTTAAAAGTTTGAGAAAGTGAGTCAATGTTTAGGAGGATGAAATCCATAATAAGCTGCCATCCAATTCATTTAAAGCAAGGTTTTGCTGTCATTTGCTGATTTGAACATAAATTTTCCTAGCTTCTCTTGCACTGATTTTTGTTTGCCCTCTCCTGTGGAAATAGGCCCTTCAGCCCAACAAGTCCACACCAACCCGCTGTACAAGTATCCCAACCATACCCATTACTGTACATTTTACCCTGACTAATGCACCTAACCTACACATCCCTGAGGACTATGGGCAATAAATATAGCATGGTCAATCCACCTAACCTGAATGTTTTTGGATTATGGGAGGAAACCGGGGCACCCCGGCAAACCCACGCAGACATGGGGAGAAGTGGAACCTTCACACAAACAGTCGTCCTAAGGTGGAATCGAACCTGGGTCCTTGGCGCTGAGGCAGCAGTGCTACCAACTGAACCACCGTGCTGTCCCCAGGTGTCCTAAATTATTCTAATCCAATTTGCCAGCACTTGGCCCATATCCCTCTAAACCCTGCCTATTCAAATACCCACCCCAGTAGGGTGTAAATTTTAGCTAGTTTACTTTGGCAGCTTAAAGTGAAAATCAGGAGTATTTAGAGGTACAAATCAATGTACGTATGTTGCGATTCATTGTATTTCTGAAACAAAACAAGTTGTTGGGAGAGATTTATCAGCTGGGTGGTATTTGAATCGGTGGGGTTTGGAGGGATATATGGGCCAAGTGCTGGCAAATGGGGCTACAATAATTTAGGATACCTGGTGGACAGGAATAAGTTGCACTGAAGAATCCTTCTGTGCTGTACATCTCTGGTTCTTAATTTTGGCAGTATCTGTGGGGAGAAATTAGAGTTAACACTTTAAACCTGATGACTTTGTCCAAATGGATTCAGCCATTAACTCTGTTTTCTCAGCTGCCAGACTGCTGAGTTTCTGCCAACAGTTTTTATTTCAAACCTACAGCACCTATAGTTTTTTTTTGTTTTGGTGTTCTGCACTTCTGACTTCTCAGAATGTGGTTGCAATGATGACCATCTTAGGACACCTTTGGAATAATCATGAAAACAATGGCAATGTCCTGAGCTTCCACATTGTGGGTTTAATGGAAATAGCTACTCTTTACAAAAGTCAAATTCAAAGTGGGTTATTGAAACCAGACATGCAAATGGAGTCTGTCTACATTTTCTGTCGAAAGTTATTGCTAATTTCTCGATTGTGACTTGATATCCATTTTCTCGTGAAAGGCAGATGTTTGATTTTTGTCTATTTCAGGTGTATTGTGGAATTGATTGCTATTTGTTTTTTTTTTGAAGGCTAAGGCCTGGCGATGGACGCAAGGTCGTTGGCCTAAAAAGAGTGCAGAGTTCTTGCTGCACATGCTAAAAAATGCGGAGAGCAATGCTGAACTCAAGGTACGTGGTAATGTATCTTTAAATATATAGATTTACACACACAATCATTAGTGGAACTTTCAGAGGAAATGAAATCCTTTGTGTTGAAGGAATTGGGTGGGGGGGGGAGTGAGAGGTCTTGAAGCTGAGTTCTAAATTGACTGGAAGTGTGTAATGTATGTGGTGTGGAAGACTATAGTAAATGGATGAGTATTTTGGAGTTTGGTGACCGCGTGTGCTGCTGCATACCAGTTTGCATTGTGATTTATGCGCAGTTTTTAAGGAAAGTAGCTTTCCATAGGTCCTGCAAAACATCTGCCTTTTTTTTTGCTTTACACTGGGAGGGGTGTTGTGGCTAACAAAATGTCCCTTCATTCCTGGACATGGTTGTTATTTCATGAATAATCCCATAGTGCTGACTTCATTAGCTATGTATATTGCTGTGATGGCAAAATGTACTGGTCTCCTCTTAGCTCAGTTCCTCTGCTATTCTGTTGGACTGATGAAGGTGGCTTGCATTAAAATGCAAACTGTCACATCAAGTGTGTTCTGTACATTAGGAAGTTCTGAATATTTGAGGCTTTTTCAGGAACTGAAGAGCAAAATTTCAGCTAGGTTATTAATTGATTTTGATTCGTAATGTGGAAATTTTTGTTGCATTGAAGTAGTTTTAACATAGTTACAATGATGACCATCTTAAGATACTTTTGAATTATAGATGACAACAGTAATGTACTCCTTGAGTGACCACTTGAGTAGGTCTGTGCCTGTTGTTCTATGGATAGTATAACTGCAGCAGCCATGATACAGTTGTTATGGGAAGGGTGCATGGTGATGTTAAATTATGTAGTCAGGATGAAATGAGCAAATAGTTATATTTCAGGTCAGCAGATTAAAAATTAACAATTATGCCAAAAATATAATCAGTTTGCAAGGTGAGAATTTGGTCTGCATCAATTGTGCATCTATTTCGAGTTCATTAGTGTGAGGAAATTACTGTCTTTTACTGCCACTGAAACATGTCAATATATCACTACGTCCCCTCTTAAATTTGGGGCTATGCATTTCTTAAGTGACTATTGACCTATTTTTGGAAGTTTCTTGCTATGCTGCCTTATTGAAGTGAAATGTTGCTGCATAAATGGAATAGATATATAGTTACTTGGCTCATCGTTAACTCTGCTTCTCTCTACAGATGCTGCCAGACCTGCTGAGTTTCTCCACTTTCTATTTGTGTTTCTCTGTGTGCTATTGTTGATTGAAAAACAAGTGAGTCACTTATTAAGTGATTAGACTAAATGTTTACAGAATTGAAATTTGACCACTGCAGTGAGCTCAGTGGTGTGGGTATGAAGTTACTTATTCACAGTACGTTTTTTAGGGTCTGGATGTGGATTCTCTGGTGATTGAGCACATCCAAGTGAACAAAGCTCCTAAGATGCGCCGTCGGACTTACCGTGCCCATGGTCGTATAAACCCATACATGAGCTCACCATGCCACATTGAGATGATCCTCACTGAGAAGGAGCAGATTGTTCCAAAACCAGAGGAGGAAGTTGTTCAGAAGAAAAAGGTGATCCCTTGTTTTCTCCTTCTGAATTAAGAGAAAATGTCTAATGATTGATTCTTTGGCACTTTACTGACACTTTATATCCTCTCGATTCACATCACCAAGCTATAGAAGTACATTAGTGAAGAAGCTGGAAGTCTGAAATTATAGTAGAAGCCAATCATCTATGTTCCTATCCCCAGAAGCTGGCATCTGCTCTGTCCTTATGCACAATGTCACTAACATTTGTATATCTGAAGAAAACCCGTTGCACTTTCAGTGCTACAGTCACCACCTTCTTGCTCCCTCCCTGGCTGCTCAATCTCTCCCTCTTGCTCAAGGGACGGTAAGCTGAAATGGAGCAGGGCATTGAGCGTTTGGAGCCCAGTGTTGGAAGTTGCCTATATTAATCTCAAGTTCTGGTGAATTGATTTAAAGCATTTGTAACTGAAAATCTTCTAATACTCTTGAATTGCTTGCCAGCAGTTATCTGTCATATCAGGGCAATGCTTTGCCCCAATAGTTAGGGTAGCAGCAGAACAGGCAATGCTGGGATACTCAGTTCAAGCAGGTTTTGGACTGGAACAGTTTAATGTGTGAGGTTGATGACTCAGAATTGATCTAAAACAATTTATTTCTCTTTACTTACACAGATGTTACCTGATCTCAGTGACTACAGTATTTTCTGTTTCTCTTTCTCAGCAAACTTGGTTTTATTTTGTTTTAACTGCTGTTCTTGATTTAGTTATTTGCTACTTATTGGTTCTGAGCTGGAACAGCAGGTAATAAGAAAAACAAATGGAATTTTGGTGTTAATTCTTAAAGGAATAGTGTGCGCAAGTTGCGAAGTGTACTGTACCAAGGCATTAATAAGACTGCATCAGGAGTATTGGGTACAATTTTGGTCTGTTTAATTGAGGGGTGTAGTTGTATTGGAGGCAGTTTAGAGGAGATTCACTAGATTGATTCCAAAGCTGAGGTGTTGGACTTGGGATTGAACAGTTTAGGCTTATGCTATTTTAGAAGGATGAGCAGAGATAAAATTTAAGTAATAAGGTGCTGAAAGGATGTGACAAAGTGGACATCAAGATTGTTTCCTTATGTGGGTTAATCTAGAATGAGAAGACAGTTTTGGGATAAGAATTAGCAGATTTAAAACGGGTCAGAAATTATTTGAGTTATGAATCTGGAATTAGAGTGCAGTGAATGCTGGGACATTGAATAAATTTAAGAGGCGAGAATTTTTAATTAGTAATGGGTTGAAAGGTTATGGAAAGCAGGCAGGAAAGGTGAAACAAGACCAAGATGAGATTGACTGATTGTATCAAATGGTGGAGCAGGCTCAAGGGGCTGAAGTACACACTCCTGCTGTGTTTTTAATTTTCTGAATTCAAATGATTTGCATTAAAAGCATAAGGCTGATATGCTGCTTAATATATTACAATGAACTACAGGTGCTGGAGCTTCAAACAAATTGTTGGAGAAGCTTTTTGATATGGTTGCTGAAATGTGTAGTTGCAGTGATGACCATCTTAGGACACCTTTTAGATGTTAACCATGAAAAATAACTAATCTGAGCAACTGCATTCAGCACCATTTTCTACTCTAAATTTTGCCCTTAGATTTTTTTTTTACTAAAATTGACTGCTGTAGAGTAAATGAAGTTATCAACTTATAATTGGTGTTACTCGAGTCCTTGTGTTGTTATTTTGAGTGATGTCCTTAATTTTTTCTTGGAGTGTAAGTAATTTCTTACTAACTTTTCTCTTTTAGGTTTCCCAGAAGAAGCTGAAGAAGCAGAAGCTTATGGCACGAGATTAGATTCTACTCATATAGCAGCAATTTCTGTACATATAATAAAATTATTGGAAACCACTATTGTAGCTTGTTTGATTCTGTTCTGCTTTCAGGGGAGATGTCCAATGTGTCCTCATGAAGGTGAAAATAGTTGGTGAGGGCATTCTAGCTGGCATTCTGGAGACTTAAACTGTGTCAGTGAGTTTACAAGAAAGACCTTTCTCAATTTAGTTTGCAAGAAGACTTTGGTGCAATTTAGGTGATGGAAAATATCCTGTCTGAAATTCGTACATGACTTGAAATAAAACTCCCATTTTCAGAGGAACCTTTAAATATTGAATAATCTGGCAAGATCGCAATCTCCTGATGCTTGGCTAAACAATGGTATCAGGCACTCAATTAACCAAACTAAGTACTTCTCACCCATGTCCTCCAGATAAGAGGTTCCTTGGTAAAAGTGTTTTAAGAGAATAAGGGTGGGGGGAATAGAGTTCATTGGGTAGGGACAATTGACAAAAGCATTAATCACTCAGGAATATGGGCATTGTTAGCTGAGGGTCAAGTTAGGGTGTTAAGTGACTTGGAGAGAAATTTGTTGATGTCTTGGTGGTCATGCATTTCATGTTGTAGGTACACTTGCTGTAGTGTTGGTGCTGGAGGGAGTGTGAATAGTCATTTAAGTGTGCTACTTTATCTTGGATGTTATCACATGCTTTAAGGTTTTGTCCCAAGAAACAGATGGTGGCTCAGTGGTTAGCACTGCTGCATGACTGTGCCAGGTTTGATTCCAGCCTTGGGTGACGGTGCAAACTCCACACAGACATTCTCCCCATGTCTGTGTGGGTTTCCTCCCACAATCCAAAGCTGTGCAAGTTAGGTGAATTGGCCATGATAAATTGTCCAGTGTTGAGGAATGTGTAGGCCAGGTGTAGTAGTCAGGGTAAATGTAGAGCAATAGAATAGGGGAATGAGTCTGGGTGAGTTATTCTTTGGTGTGGACCTGTTGGGCCAAATGGCCTGTTTCCACACTGCAGGGATTCTAAGTTTCTTGAGTGTTGGACTTGTATTGCTCCAGACAAGTAGGGAGTATCTACAGACAAGTTTAAGGGAGTCAAGAGGTGAGTTGTGATGGGATTCCTTCATTCTAACCTGCACAATATATGGGTAGTCCAGTTTTTGGTCAATAATAACCTCAAATGTTCAAAGTGGGTGATCTGGTAACCTAGTGTCATTACATATCAAGAGATGAAGGTTATATTCTTTTGTTGGGGATGGGCATTGCCAGGCACTTATGTGGCACAAATTTACTTGTTAGCTCAATCCTGAGGGGGAGAAAATTGCCTTTGTACCTGAGGTGCCTGAATGATGTTTATTATGCATTCCTACTTATAACAGTGGAGGGAAGGTGAAGCAGCTAAGTATGGTTGGGCATGGGAGCTTCAGTGCTATGTTAGAAATTATTTTCAATTATTCCTTTTTGTTGGAATATTTCTAACTCGTGAGATTTCCCATAATTTGCATTGACTCCAGTTGTGTTTGAGCTCCTTGAAGCCAATCTTGTCAAATGTGACCTTGGTGTCAAAGCCCTGTCTCATATCTGGAAGTAAGAGCTTTGTCAGTGTTAGAACAAAGGTCAGGAGTTAAATGGCCCTGGTAGAATTGAAACCAAGCTTCAGTGAACAGCAGTACTTGCTGAGTAAGTACTGCTGGAAAGCATTGGCACCTCTCATCATCAAAAGTAGCTCATGTGTTTAGATTGCTTGGTACGAGCTTTTGCAATACCCAATGCCTCACCATTTCTCAGTACAATGTCGAGAAGGCTAGAATGTGTGGAGTCCTCTGAGGGAGACTGAACTGGATCATCAGCTCAGTCTAGGGTCGCCTGATCTGTTTGAAGTCTATCCTGTTTAGCATGGTGTTATGACAATGGGTAAACCCCTCTGCTGACACAAGTTCATCTTGCTCTGTAATCTGTTAAATTTCGAGAGGCAAAGAACTATCCCAGAGGTCATATTTAAAGTGAAAAATTAATGACCTTAATTTTTTTAAAGTCCAACAGAGAACATTGAATAACTATTTATAACCCCTTTCTCTCAAACCATCTTTTACCTCCCACTCTACTGGTCTGACTACCTCTTTAAAAAAAATGCTGAATAAGATTTACAAAAAATAATCCTGTTTCAAAACCAGTCGACTTTGATGATTCTTTGTATATTTTTCTAGGTCTGCTTTGGTATTTGCACAAAATTCTTATGGACAGGTTCCAGGAATATTTGGCTAGCAATCTATACATGTTGGTTTTCTTGGCAGTTCTCCACCTAACTGTTCAAAATGTGCAGTTTTATAACCCCAAAACATTGGTTCTTTTCATTGGTTTGATGTCATCAAAATAACATTCACATTGATTGGATTTTGGTAGCTGGAGCATAATTTCGACTGGGCAAATTTGTTTTTGTTCCATGGAACGCAACTCCAGCTATTTGTTTCAATTAAGTGTTACATTTTTACCTCGTTCAGCACTCAGGAGGCTAGCAAGGACAGCACAATCTCAAAAGTACAATACAATACAATACCTTCATAACACCTCCCCACTTAAGAAAAAAATGAACCATCATATTGAAAATACAACTTCATTTTTCTCTCTGGTCCTAACTACATTACCAGGACCTACATATGATTTTAATCTAATGTCATATTAACTTCTTCTCACATACACACACGTATAAATAAATATATACCAATCTTATCTATACTTCATCAGTTAAATCAGTGATAAGAATGTAATGGCAGATAAGTTGTGACCTGCAACATGTATAATTTGTAAATTAAAAGTCTGTAATATAAGACTCCAGAATAGTTTCATATTCTTGTCTTTAAAGCATTCCAAAAATGTAAAAGGATTGTGATCAGTGTACACAACCATCTTCAACACATTGTTTGTGACGTACACATTAAAATGTTGTAAGAGCGGTACTAAACTCAATAGTTCTTTTTTGATCATGGATATTTCCTCTGGTACATGTTGTATTTCTTCAAAAAGGAACCATCTAGCAGTTCAACCCATGGCAACTTTGAAAGATCTCAAAGTTTGGTGTAGTTAAAACTGGTGCAGTGGTTAATATTGCTTTTAAATGGTCGAACACCTGCAAGCATTGTTCTATCCATAGAAATTTTATATTCTTATTTGGCAAATCAGTTAACTGCCACTGCCCTGCTAAAGTTTGAAACAGACTTCCAATAGAATCACATAGTCCCAAGAATCAAAAGCACCTCTCTCTTCAAGGTTGGTTGGTGAAATTCCTCAATGGCCTTCATCTTTGCTTCTGTGGGGTCAACTTTCCATGACTGATGTTTTCTCCCAAGAATGTCACCTCTGCTTTAACAAATTCAGTTTTGAGTTTACTACAGTTTTGCTTTTCATAGTTATTCAAAGAGCTCTGCCAACTCTACCATGTGATGTTTCCAGGACTTAAACATCACTACATCATCCAAATTGACTATAGTTTGTTAACCCGACCACAACTCTGTTCATGAGTCTTTGGAATGTGGTGCGTGCGTTCTTCATTCGAAAGGGCTTCATTTTGAATTGATATAGCCAATTTGGGGTTACAAATGCAGAAGTTTCTTTTGCCTTCTCTGATAAAGGTTCCTGCCAATAACTATGCAGTAAGTCCAAGTTGGTGACATAACTGGCTTGTCAAACTTCCTCTGTATAGTCCTCCAATCTTGGTATTGGATAAGAGTCTGATTTTGTGACAGTGTTGACCTTCTGATCATCCACGCCAAATCGTAAAGTCCCGTCCGGTTAAGGAACAGATATTGCGTGTCCTTGATAGATATGTCCCTGTCAGGCAAGGAGGAAGCGATAGGGAAGGGAACTGTGGTTTACTACAGAAATTACATCTCTTGTTAAGCAGAAGAAGGAGGCTTATGTGGTGATGAGGCAAGATGGAACAGATGAGGCGATGGAGGGTTACAGATGGGCTAGGAAGGATTTAAAGAGAGTTAAGAGCAAAGAGAGGACACGAGCAGTCTTTAGCAAATAGAATAAAGGAGAAGCCTAAAGCTTTCTATAGGTATGTGAGGAATATGAGGAAGACTAGGGTAGATTAGATTAATTATCTACAGTGTGGAAACAGGCCCTTTGGCCCAACAGGTTCATACCGACCCTCCGAAGAGCAACCCACCCAGACCCATTCCCCTACATTTACCCCTTCACCTAACACAACGGGCAATTTAGCATAGTCATAGAACATAGAACAATACAGCACAGAACAGGCCCTTCGGCCCACGATGTTGTGCCGAACTTCTATCCTAGATTAAGCACCCATCCATGTACCTATCCAAATGCCGCTTAAAGGTCGCCAATGAATCTGACTCTACCACTCCCACGGGCAGCGCATTCCATGCCCCCACCACTCTCTGGGTAAAGAACCCACCCCTGACATCTCCCCTATACCTTCCACCCTTCACCTTAAATTTATGTCCCCTTGTAACACTCTGTTGTACCCGGGGAAAAAGTTTCTGACTGTCTACTCTATCTATTCCTCTGATCATCTTATAAACCTCTATCAAGTCATCCCTCATCCTTCGCCGTTCCAACGAGAAAAGGCCGAGAACTCTCAACCTATCCTCGTACGACCTACTCTCCATTCCAGGCAACATCCTGGTAAATCTTCTCTGCACCCTCTCCAAAGCTTCCACATCTTTCCTAAAGTGAGGCGACCAGAACTGCACACAGTACTCCAAATGTGGCCTAACCAAAGTCCTGTACAGCTGCAACATCACCTCACGACTCTTGAATTCAATCCCTCTGCTAATGAACGATAATACTCCATAGGCCTTCTTACAAACTCTATCCACCTGAGTGGCAACCTTCAAAGATCTATGTACATAGACCCCAAGATCCCTCTGTTCCTCCACCTGACCAAGAACCCTACCATTAACCCTGTATTCCGCATTCTTATTTGTTCTTCCAAAATGGACAACCTCACACTTGGCAGGGTTGAACTCCATCTGCCACTCCTCAGCCCAGCTCTGCATCATATCTAAGTCCTTCTGCAGCCGACAACAGCCCTCCTCACTGTCCACAACTCCACCTATCTTTGTATCATCTGCAAATTTACTGACCCACCCTTCGACTCCCTCATCCAAGTCATTAATAAAAATTACAAACAGCAGAGGACCCAGAACTGATCCCTGCGGAACTCCACTTGTAACTGGACTCCATGCTGAATATTTACCATCTACCACCACTCTCTGACTTCGACCGGTTAGCCAGTTTTCTATCCAATTGGCCAAATTTCCCTCTATCCCATGCCTCCTGACTTTCCGCATAAGCCTACCATGGGGAACCTTATCAAATGCCTTACTAAAATCCATGTACACTACATCCACTGCTCTACCCTCATCCACATGCTTGGTCACCTCCTCGAAGAATTCAATAAGACTTGTAAGGCAAGACCTACCCTTCACAAAACCGTGCTGGATGTCCCTAATCAAGCAGTGTCTTTCCAGATACTCGTAAATCCTATCCCTCAGTACCCTTTCCATTACTTTGCCTACCACAGAAGTAAGACTAACTGGCCTGTAATTCCCGGGGTTATCCCTATTCCCTTTTTTGAACAGGGGCACAACATTCGCTACTCTCCAGTCCCCTGGTACCACCCCCGTTGCCAGTGTAGACGAGAAGATCATTGCCAACGGTACTGCAATTTCCTCTCTTGCTTCCCACATAATCCTAGGATATATCCCGTCAGGCCCGGGGGACTTGTCTATCCTCAAGTTGTTCAAAATGTCCAACACATCTTCCTTCCTAACAGGTATCTCTTCTAGCTTTTCAGTCCGTTTCACACTCTCCTCTTCAACAATACGGTCCCTCTCGTTCATAAATACTGAAGAGAAGTACTTGTTCAAGACCTCTCCTATCTCTTCCGACTCAATACACAGTCTCCCACCACTGTCCTTGATCGGACCTACCCTCGTTTTCATCATTCTCAGGTTTCTCACATACGCATAGAATGCCTTGGGGTTATCCTTGATCCTATCCGTCAGGGATTTTACATGCCCTCTCTTAGCTCTCCTAATCCCTTTCTTCAGGTCCCTTCTGGCTATCCTGTATCCCTCCACTGCTCTGTCTGAACCTTGTTTCCTCAACCTTATGTAAGCCTCCTTCCTCTTTACTAGACATTCAACCTCCCTCGTCAACCAAGGCTCCCTCACACGACCATTTCTTTCCTGCCTGATCGGTACATACATATCAAGGACACGTCGTATCTGCTCCTTGAAAAAGTTCCACATTTCCACCACATCCTTCCCTGACAGCCTATGCTCCCAACATATGCTCCTCAAATCCTGTCTTACAGCATCGTAATTTCCCTTCCCCCAATTGTAAAAACTTCCTTGTTGTGCGCACCTATCTCTCTCCATAACCAAGGTGAAAGTCACAGAATTGTGGTCGCCATCACCAAAATGTTCACCCACTAACAAGCCCACCACTTGTCCCGGTTCATTACCGAGTACCAAATCCAATATGGCCTCCCCTCTGGTTGGACAATCTACATACTGCGTTAGAAAAGCTTCCTGGACACACTGCACAAACACCGCCCCATCCAATCTACTTGATCTAAAGAGCTTCCAATCAATATTTGGGAAGTTGAAGTCGCCCATGACTACGACCCTGTGGCTTCTGCACCTTTCCAAAATCTGTTTCCCAATCTGTTTCTCCACATCTCTGCTGCTATTGGGGGGCCTATAATAAACACCCAACAAGGTGACTGCACCTTTCCTATTTCTGACTTCAGCCCATACTACCTCCAGAGGCAGATCCCCCTCAAACTTCCTTTCTGCAGCCGTTATACCATTTCTAATTAGCAATGCCACCCCCCCTCCTTTTTTACCACCCTCCCTAATCATACTGAAACATCTGTCACCAGGAACCTCCAACAGCCATTCCTGTCCCTCATCTTTCCATGTTTCCGTGATGGCCACAACATCGTAGTCCCAGGTGCCGATCCACGCCTTAAGTTCACCCACCTTATTTCTGATACTCCTTGCATTGAAGTATACGCACTTGAGCCCATCTCTGTGTCCGCAAGTAGTCCCTGTCAGTGCTACCTTCTCCACAGCCTCCCTACAGTCTTGGACATCCTGACACACAGCTAGCTTACTTGCTGGACTACAAGTCCGGATCCCATCCCCTGCCAAATTAGTTTAAATCCCCCCGAAGAGTGCTAGCAAACCTACCCCCCAGGATATTGGTGCCCTTCTGGTTCAGGTGCAACCCGTCCTGTTTATACAGGTCCCACCTTCCCCAGAATGCAGTCCAATTGTCCAAATATCTGAAGCCCTCCCTCCTACACCATCCTTGCAGCCACGTGTTCAACTGCACTCTCTCCCTATTCTTTGCCTCTCTGTCACGTGGCACCGGCAACAACCCAGAGATGACGACTCTGTCTGTCCTAGCTTTTAGCTTCCAGCCTAACTCCTTGAGCTCTTGAATGACCTCCCCACCCCTCTTCCTACCTATGTCGTTGGTGCCAATGTGTACCACGACTTCTGGCTGCACACCCTCCCCCTTAAGGATTCTGAAGACACGGTCCGAGACGTCTCGGACCCTAGCACCCGGGAGGCAACAAACCATCCGAGAGTCTCGCCCATGTCCACAGAACCGCCTGTCCGTCCCTCTAACTAGAGAGTCCCCTATAACTAGCGCTCTCCTCTTCTCCCCCTTTCCCTTCTGAATCTCAGAGCCACAGACCCCTTCACTGCAGCTTACACCTGCAAGGCTGTCCCCCCCAACAGTTTCCAAAGCTGCATACTTATTTTTTAGGGGAACGACCACAGGGGAACCCTGCACTGCCTGCTTCTTCCCCTTCCCACCTCTAACTGTTACCCAGCTACCTCTGTTCTCCGGCGTAACTATGTCCCTGTAGCTTCTATCGATCACCCTCTCAGCCTCTCGAATAATCCTCAGCTCATCCAGCTCCAGTTCCAGTTCCCTAACTCGTTCGGTGAGGATCAGGATCTGACTGCATTTCCTGCACACGAAGTCGGCAGGAGTATCGGTGGTCACCCCTACCTCAAACATCCTGCAGGAGGAACATTCCACCGCCTGCGCTGCCATGACTGTACACTGTCTCCAAAAACAAGAACACTGAGTCAATAACCTGGGGTCTAGAACACACCCACTCAAATACTAATCACTTGCCTTCCCGCCCAGCTATGCGCTCCAACCTCACTTCCGCTGCCCGCTACAGGTAAGTAATTTTGAAACAAACTGTCTTACCTTAGCTGTAGTCTCCCGGGTTCGTTTTTCCTCGGCCGCTGCTCCCACTCAAATCCATTCACCCAACCTGCACATTTTTGGACTGTGGGAGGAAACCGGAAGAAACACATGCAGACACTGGGACTATGTGCAAACTCCACACACACAGTTGCCTGGGGCGGGTGTCTGGCACTGTGAGGCAGCAGTGCTAACCACTGTGCCTGCGTGCCGCCCGTGAATAGGGCCAAAGACAGAAGTGGGAAGTTAAAGGTGGACCCTGTGGAGATCGGAGAGGTGCTAAACGAACATTTCTCATCAGTTTTCACTCAGGAAAAGGAGATTATTGAAGAGGAGAAGAATGAGATATTAGACTAGAAAGGATCTAGATTAATTACGAACAGATGCTATCAATTCTAGAGGGAGTGAAAGTAGACAAGTCCCCTGGGCCGGATGGGATCTATCCAAGGATTCTCTGGGAAGCTAGGGAGAAGATAGCAGAGCCTTTGGCTTTGATATTTGAATCAGCATTGTCTACAGATTTAATACCAGAGGACTGGAGGATTGCAAATGTTGTGCCCTTGTTCAAGAAAGTCAGTAGGGATGACCCAGGTAATTATAGCCCATTGAGCCTTACTTCTGTTGTAGGAAAGGTTTTGGAAAGGATTATAAGAGATGAGATTTATAACCATCTAGCAAGCAACAATTTGATTTCAGATAGTCAACATGGTTTCGTGAAGGGCAGGTCGTGTCTTACAAACTTCATTGAGTTTTTTGAGAAGGTGACCAAGCATGTCGATGAAGGTAAGGCAGTTGACGTGGTGTACGTGGACTTCAGTAAAGCCTTTGATAAGGTTCCACATGGTTGCTGTTGGAGAAAAGCATGGAATTGAGGGTAATTTAGCAGTTTAGAAACTGGCTTTCTGAAAGAAAGCACAAAATGGTGGTTGATGGAAAATATTCAGCCTGGAGTCTAGTTACTAGTGGTGTGGCAAAAGGATCTGTTTTGGGACCACTACTGTTTGTCATTTTTATAAATGACTTAGATGTAGGCATAGGTGGATGGATTAGTAAATTTGCAGATGACACTAAAGTCGGTGGAGTAGTGGACAGTTTAGAAGAATGTTACAAGTTGCAGGGGGACTTAGATAAACTGCAGAATTGAGCTGAGAGGTGGCAAATGGAGTTCAATGCAATTAAATGTGAGGTGATGCACTTTGGGAGGAATACCAGTAAGGCAGAGTACTGGGTCAATGGAAAGATTCTTGGTAGTGTGAATGTGCAGAGGGATCTTGGAGTCCATGTGCATAGATCCCTGAAAGTTGCCGCCCAGGTTGATAGTGCTGTTAAGAAGGCATACGGTGTATTAGGTTTCATTCGTAGAGGGATTGAGTTCCGGAACCGCAATATTATGCTGCAACTATACAATATGTCCACACTTGGAATATTGTGTACAGTTCTGGTCCCCATATTTTGGGACGGATGTGAAAGCATTGGAAAAGGTGCAGAGGAGATTTATGAAGATGTTGCCTGGTCTGGAGGAAAGGTCTTATGAGGAAAGGCTGAGAGACTTGGGTCTGTTCTCATTATAAGGAAGGCGGCTAAGAGGGGATTTGATAGAGACATACAAGGCAACCAGAGGATTAGATAGGGTAGACAGTGAAAGTCTTTTTCCTAGGATGATGATGTCAGCTTTTACGAGGGGGCATAACTACAAATTGAGGGGTGATAGATTTAAGACAAATGTCAGAGGCAGGTTCTTTATTCAGACAGTGGTAAGGGCGTGGAATGCCCTACCTGCCAATGTCGTTAACTCAGCCACATTAGGGAGATTTAAACAATCCTTGGATGAGCACTTGGATGATGATGGGATAGTGTCGGGGGACGAGCTGAGAATAGTTCACAGGTCGGCGCATCATTGAGGTCCAAAGGGCTTGTTCTGCGCTGTATTGTTCTATGTTCTATGTCTTTCTGTTGCAAGTCCCTTAGCCTTTTAGAACTAAACACTTCTGTCTGACCCTCTGCCTGTTCAGGTTTTTCCTGCACCATTACGTCAAACAGGGTATCCGCCAACTGAACCTTGTAACACCTTCATCTTTCTCTTTAGTTTTAGCTTTGTGCTGTGACTTATGATAACAGGATCTGGTTACTACACAGTCTGGGAAAATACCAGAATATTTTTCTTTCAACTCCTCAATTTTTTTATCTTCCTTGGGCTTTTCCAAAACAAGAGGTGTCACTCCCTGCTAAATCATTCCCAAGAACAAACTGGATTCTGGGAACTGACATTCTGTCAATCACACCCACTGTAACTTACCCAGTCTTCAGTTGGCACTCCAACCTGATCTTACATAGGGGAATACTAAATTTCTGTCCATCTATCCCACAAATTACCACACTCTCAGGTAACAGATCAGAAAGAGTGCAAATTTGCTCATCTTTTACTAATACAGACTGGTTACATGCTGTAATTATAACTTCATGTCCTTTTACCCCTGTCCTTTCTGAGTAAACTTTACCTACAGAAGTGAATTCTTTGTAGAGATCAGGTATCATCTCCATACCCAGCCTGCCTAGGCTGTGCAGTCTCCTACAGTTCCTCAGCTCTTCTTGGGGTCTCCTTTACTTCCTTCACTAATGCCACTGGCTTCGCTTCTTTTACCACATCTTTTCCCACAGCGCCTTTCTTTAACGACCAGCACTGTGACTTTACATGTCCAACTTTACCACAGTGGAAACACCGGATGCCTTTCACCTCTTACCCACCCTATTGGGTTTCTTTTTATCTTGTGGTAAATTCTTACCAGTGTGCTCTACTCTTGGTTTAGTAGTGTAGGATCTCCCCTTCTCCCAACTTCTATCCCTTACAGGATGGAATTCGGCTGGAAGCTTGTCTCATGCACCAACATGTATTCATCTGCTAATTCTGCTGCTCCTTCTCACTTCCTGAACTTTCTGTACCTCCACATGAATTTGTACCATCTCTGGAAGTGAGTTTTGAAACTCCTCCAACAGAATAATCTCTCTTAGAGCCTGAAACGTCTTAGCTATTTTCAAAGCACGCACCCATCGATCAAAATGACTTGAATTTTTTCAAACTCAATGTAAGTCTGACCTGGTTCCTTCTTTGTATTTCTGAACTGCTGTCTCTATGCTTCTGGTACCAATTCATAAGCACTTAAAATAGCCTGTTTAACCTCTTCATAATCTCTTGACACTTCATCTGACACAACAGCAAATACCTCACTAGCTTTCTGAGTATGACTCTTACTAATCCAAGATGGAAAACAGGAAAAATTTCTGGCTGTAAAGCTGCTCCTTTTTTGAGGTATTTTAGGTATTGGAGGCGATTTCCTTGAATTCCAGGAGCAGCAATTACTGTTTTATATGCTGTTGCATTGTTTTGGAACTTTGGAGAAGAAACAAGTCAAAACAACAGCAGTTTTAAAAGGGAGAGGTACAGGCAAAGGAAGCACATGGTGAGGTCAGTGCAGGAGAGAGAGAGAGAAAGAAACCCACGTTGCTAACTGACATCACAGTGAACCTGCACAGTTACTGCCTTTGATGTTTGAATTCATGTATCGCTGGACATCGGAGTGCATCTGGGAAAATTAACAAACAGTGAAATTCACAACTGATCTTGGAGGAACCTGTTTGGGAGAGGTCACAGTGCAGAAACAGGTAAATGAATATTTAAGCGTGGCCTTATAGTAAGTCTGCAGTAGTGAGTAGAGTGGCTTCTTTCTTGATTATGTGTTTTATCGAGATATGTCTCTTGATTACACTTAAGATATAAGCCATTAACAATTAATTTAACCTGGAGCAGTATTTTGTCGAAGAACAAGATAGTGCTATTTTCTGGGTCTGTAGATTGTGAAGGAGCAAAAATGGCCTTTAGGAGAGTGAAGTGCTCTTCTTGTCAGATGTGGGAGTTAGGAAGAGTTTACAGGTTTCTGAGGATTATATCTGCAATAGATGGCATTGGTTGCGAATCCTATCAGATCAAATGGATCGGTTGGACAGACAGTTCGAGGCAGTGAGGAATTTACAAGAGCAAGGAGATGTGATGGATGGCAGTTATATGAAGGGGGAAAAGTTTCAGATACAGTCACGTAGTTGGGATAACTCCAGGAAAGGTAAGAGAGGCAGGCAGGTAGTGCAGGACTCTTCTGTGGCTTTCCCCATTTCAAACATGTATGCTGTTTTGGAAAATGTTGGGGGTGATGGATTCTCAGGGAATGTAGCACGAACAGCCAAACTTCTGATATTGAGACAGGCTGTAATGCAATGAGGGGTACATCGGGTTCCAAGTGATCGATTGTGTTAGGGGACATTCTAGTCCGAGGTGCAGATGTTTCTGTGGCCAGCAGCGAAAAATCGGAATGGTGTGTTGCTTCCCTGGTTCCAGTATCAAGGATGTCTCAGAGAGGGTGCATAATGGTCTCAAGGAGGAGAGGAACCAGCAGGAGGTCATTTTACACATTAGAACCAACGATATAGGAAGGGAAAGGTTTAAGATTCTGAAGGGAGATTACAGAGCGTTAAGCAGGAATTTAAAAAGAAGTTTCTCGGGAGTAATAATATCTGGATTACTCCCAGTGCTACGAGCTAGTGAGGGCAGGAATAGGATAGAGCAGATGAATGCATGGTTGAGGAGCTGGTGTCTGGGAGAAGGATTCACATTTTTGGATCATTGGAAACTCTTTTGGGGTAGAAGTGATCTGTACAAGAAGGACGGATTGCACCTAAATTGGAAGGGGACTAATATACTGGCAGGGAGATTTGCTAGAGCTGCTCGGGAGGATTTAAACTAGTAAGATGGGCAGGTGGACACAGGGAGATAGTGAGGAAAGAGATCGATCTGAGACTGGTACAGTTGAGAACAGAAGTGAGTCAAACAGTCAGGGCAGGCTGGGACAAAGCAGAGAACAAGGTAGGACTGATAAATTAAACTGCATTTGTTTCAATGCAAGAGGCCGAACAGGGAAGGCACATGAACTCAGAGCATGGTTAGGACCATGGGACTGAGATATCATAGCAATTACAACAACATGGCTCAGGGATGGACAGGACTGGCAGCTTAATGTTCCAAGATTAATGCTACAGGAAGGACAGAAAGGGAGGCAAAAGATGAGCAGGAGTGGCGTTTTTGGTAAGGGATAGCATTACAGCTGTGCTAAGGGAGGATGTTCCCTGAAATACATCCAAGGAAATTATTTGGGCAGAACAAATAAGAAAGGGATGTTCACCTTATTGGGATTGTATTATAGACCCCCTAACAGTCAGAGGGAAATTGAAAAACAAATTTTTAAGGAGATCTCAGGGTGGTTATGTTAGGGAATTTTAACTTTCCAAACATAGATTGAGACTACCATACTGTTAAGGGTTTAGATGGAGAGGGATTTGTTATGTGTGTACACGACAATTTTCTGATTTAATATGTGGATATACCTACTGGAGAAGGTGCAAAACTTGACCTACTCTTGGAAAATAAGGCAGGACAGGTGACTGAGGTGTCAGTGGGGAGCACTTTGGGGCCAGCGACCATAATTCTACTCGTTTTAAAATCGTGATGGAAAAGGATAGACCAGATCTAAAAGTTGAAGTTCTAAATTGGAGAAAGGCCAGTTTTGACGATATTAGGCAAGAACTTTAAAAAGCTGACTGGAGACAGATGTTTGCAGGTAAAGGGATGACTGGAAAATGGGTAGCCTTCAGAAATGAGATAACAAGAGTCCAGAGGAAGTATATTCCTGTCAGGGTGAAAGGGTAGGCTGGTAGGTATAGGGAATGCTGGATGACTAAAGAAATTGAGGGTTTGGTTAAGAAAAAGAAGGAAGCATATGTCAGGACAGGATAGATCAAGTGAATCCTTAGAAGAGTATAAAGGTAGTAGGAGTATACTTATGAGGGAAATCAGGAGGGCAAAAAGGGGACATGAGATAGCTTTGGCAAATAGAGTTAAGGAGAATCCAAAGGATTTATATAAATACATTAAGGACAAAAGGTAAATAGGGAGAGAATCAAAGATCACCGAGGGGGCCTTTGTGTGGAGCTGCTGGAAATGAGGGAGATACTAAATGAGTATTTTGCATCAGTATTTACTGTGGAAAAGGATATGGAAGATATGGATATGGAAGTGTAGGGAAATAGATAGTGACATCTTGAAAAATGTCCATATTACAGAGAAGGAAGTGCTGGATGTCTGGAAACACATAAAAGTGGGTAAATCCCCAGGACCTGATCAGGTGTACCCTAGAACTCTGTGGGAAGGTAGGGAAGTGATTACTGGGCCTGCTACTGAGATATTTGTATTATTGATAGTCAGAGGTGAGGTGCCGGAACACTGGAAGTTGGCTAACGTGGTGCCACTGTTTAAGAAAGGTGGTAAGGATAAGTCCGGGAATTATAGACCAGTGAGCCTGATGTTATCGGTGGTGGGCAAGTTGTTGAAAGGAATCCTGAGGGACAGAATGTACATGTATTTGGAAAGGCAAGGTCTGATTAGGGATAGTCAGCATGGCTTTGTGTGTTAAATCATGTCTCACAAACTTGATTGAGTTTTTTGAAGCAGTAACAAAGTGTATTGATGAGGGTAGAGCGGTAGATGTGATCTATATGGACTTCAGTAAGGCATTTGACAAGGTTCCCCATGGGTGACATGTTAGCAAGGTTCGATCTCATGGAATACAGGGAGAACTAGCCATTTGGATACAGAACTGGCTCAAAGGTAGAAGACAGAGGGTGGTGGTGGAGGGTTGTTTTTTCAGACTGGAGGCCTGTGACCAGTGGAGTACCACAAGGATTGGCGCTGGGTCCACTACTTTTCATCATTTATATAAATGATTTGGATGTGAACATAAGAGGTATAGTTAGTAAGTTTGCTAATGATTCCAAAATAGGAGGTTTAGTGGACAGCGAAGAAGATTACCTCGGATTACTACGGGATCTTGATCAGATGGGCCAATAGGCTGAGAAGTGGCAGATGGAGTTTAATTCGGATGAATGCGGAGTGCTGGATTTTGGGAAATCAAATCTTAGCAGGAGTTATACACTTAATGGTAAGGTCCTGGGGAGTGTTGCTGAACAAAGAGACCTTAGAGTGCAGGTTCATAGCCCCTTGAAAGTGGAATCACAGATAGATAGGATAGTGAAGAACGCGTTTGATATACTTTCTTTTATTCGTCAGAGTATTGAGTACAGGAGTTGGGAGGTCATGTTGCGGCTGTACAGGATATTGGTTAGGTCACTGTTGGAATATTGTATGCAATTCTGGTCTCCTTCCTATCAAAAGGATGTTGTTAAACTTGAAGGGGTTCAGAAAAGATCCTCAAAGATGTTGCCAAAGTTGGAGGATTTGAGCTATAGGGTGAGGTTGAACAGGCTTGGACTGTTTTCCCTGAAGTTTCAGAGGCTGAGGGGTGAGCTTATAGAGTTTTATGCAGTAATGAGGGGCATGCATAGGAAAAATAGACGAAGTATTTTCCCAAGGGTGGGGGAGTCCAGAACTAGAGGGCGTAGGTTTAGGAAGAGAGGGGAAAGATATAAAAGAGACCTGAGGGCCAACATTTTCATGCAGAGGGTGATACGTGTATGGAATGAGCTGCCAGAGGAAGTGGTGGAAGCTGGTACAATTGCAACATATAAAAGGCATCTGAATGGTTATATGAATAGGAAGGGTTTGGAGGGATATGGGCCGTGTGCTGGCAGGTGGGACTAGATTGGGTTGGGATATCTGTTCGGCATGAATGAGTTGGACTGAAGGTCTGTTTCCATGCTGTACATCTCTATGACTCTCTTTTTCCTCCCTCTCTTTTTCTATCCCTTTGTTTACAGGTCCTTGGTGAGGCTTCTTCTGGATTACTGTGTCCAGTTCTAATCACACTGTTACAGGAAGGAAATTATTAGGTTGAAGAAAGTTCATTAAAGATTTACGAGGATGTTGTCAGGAATGGAGGGTTTGAGTTATAAAGAAAAGCTGGATAGTTGAAGACTTTCTTAAGTGGAGTGTAGGAGGTTGAGGGATGATCTTAGAGGCTTATAAAATCATGAGCAATATGGATTAGGTGAATGGCAGGGATCTTTTCACAAGGGTGGGAAATTTTAAGACTTATTTCTAAGGTAAGAGGACGAAGATTTAAAAAAGACATGAGGGCAATTTTTTTTTTATATGGAGAGTGGATCATGGGTGGAATGAACATCCAGAGGATGCAGGTGCAGTTATAACATTTAAAAGACATTTGGATAATTACATTATTAAGAATTTTTTGAAGGGATATGGGCCAAGCGTAGGCAGGTGGGACTAATTTAGTTGGGATTATGCTCGGCATGGAATGGTTGGACACAAGGATCTGTTTCCATGTTGTATGACTCCTATGACTTACTTTAAGAATGAGTTTGCAGTAGTCATGCCTACCTATACTGTCATGGACAGAGGAATCTGCAACAGGCAGCGTGGTGAGAATGATATCAATTATGATTTTTATTTTTCTCTTGTTGGTTTCCTTACCATCTGCCAAGACTCAATGTTGCAGCTTTGTCCTTTTGGACTCTGCCAACATGATAGATAGCGGTAATGCTCAGCCACTCTTTGTGATGGAAATTGAAGTCCTCCGATATGAGTGCATTCTGTACCCTCGCTTCAATGCTTCCTCTATGTTCCATTCATCAGAGGTGGACAGAGGTCATGATGTGTGGCAGTCAGCAGGAGGTTTTTATGTCCGTGGCTGATCTGATGTCATGAGACTTTATGGGTTAGGATTCAATGTTGATGTCTTCTAGTAACTCCCTTACTACCTACACAACTGTGCTGTTACCTCTGTCGTGTCTGTCTTGCCAGTGAGTCAGAAATGCAGGGTTACATGGATAGGGTAGGGGGCTGAGTCTGGACGGGATCCTCTTTGGAGGGTCAGTGTGAACTTGATGGGCCAAATGGTCTGCTTCCACACTGTAGGGATTTTACGAAATGGCTTGAGAACTGTTGGCAGACAGATGTGATCACGGTATTGCTTTAAGAGGTTATTTTGTATTTTTGTTTTAAAGAGAGGTTTTGATCTGCCTAGTTGAAATGCCAATAAGCAGCTTGTGAGGCCTTGGTGATTTTAGAAAGTTGGAACAATAGAAGCATCCTGGATGGGTGTTGCCAGCTCTCATAGACCAGGATTTCTAGTTTTTAAGCTTTAACATTCAGCATCAGTAGCTGCTGGTGTCTCAACAAGGTTGGAAGCTGCAGTCAATGTCTCTTGGGTGCTACTCTGGGTTTTAACTTGATATCTTTTCTTTCTCTCTGGATTGCATATGAGAAAATCTGATTTCTGAATTTGCCTTTTTGACGAGGGCAATGTGTTTATGGGATGTTACTATATTGGAACAGTTAATTAGTAATAATTACAATATCCATTATTCTATTAAGTTTTCTCTTTCTTTTGTTGTATTTTGACTATAATGTTTGAATATATTGTGTTTTGTTTAATGTTGAGTAGTTTGACCAGTCGAACTGCATCTGGAACATGGCACTTTACATTTACCTTTAAAATTAGAAAACGTTAAGATCTAGGCTACATTCTTAAAATATGTTGAGGCAGTCTGGTTTTGTCTATAGCACAGGAAACAAAGAATGGCAATAAATAGATCATAGGAACAGGACTCAGCCAGACAGTCCTTGAGCCTACTCAACCATTCAAAGTGATCATGGCTGAACTGTGGCCTAACTTCATATACCTGCCTTTAGCCCAAAACCCTTACTACCTTTACTTAACCAAAATCAATCTTAAAATTAACAACTGATAAAACATCCATTGCCATCTGTGGAAGTGAGCTACAAATATCTACCGCTGTTTTTGTGTAGAAATGCTTCCTAACATCTCTTCTGAATGGTTTGGCCCTAATTTTCAGACAGTGCCCATAGTTTTAGTGCGACCAACAAGAGTGTGCAATCACTGGGAGTTGAGCTAAGTATGGGAGTTTGAGTATAGATCTTAATTGTTTGCATTCTTCAAATCTAAAATCGTGGGTAAGGGAAAGGGTAGACATTCAAGGGTTGTATTTTTTTCAGGCCGAGGAAAGTTTAAACAATCTCTCCTAGTTCTGTAGCTACTTAATCTAATTAAGTAAACTGGTTGGATCTAGTTCTCACAGGCCTTGGACTATAACAGTCCTATATTCTTCCAGCACAGAGCGTGCACTTGATGTGATTTGAGCTAAATGTGGGAATTTAGGCAAGTGGGAGAGGGAACCATTACTATGTTGTGTTGTGGCCATTTTTGCCAACGGCTGATTTGTGGTTGAGGTGCTGCTGGTTAGATCAGGCCTAGGTGAATATCAGGCTTTGTTGAGGTGGGTGAGCAGCAACAAGGTTAGAGTAAGAATTTTTTCCCCCAAGTCTGCTTGTTGTTAAAGGGGCAGAGATGGCAGTCAGTGAAGTGCTCTCCAATGGTATGCCCCTCCTGTCAGAGATTTGGGAGATCAGGGAGCAGTCAACTGACTCTAGGGAAGTGTGTCTGGCAGTAGGTCCTCTCTAGCATGGATTGGTTGGATGCACTGAGGAGCATACAGGAGGCAGAGAGTGTGATAGATAGTACCTTCAGGGTGGTGGTCATGCCACAGGTACACCCAGGTAAATGGGTGACTGCCAGGACAGCTAGGCAGGTAGTGCAGGAGTCTCCTGTGGCTATTCCCCTCTCAAACAAGTACAGCTATATACCATTTTGGATGCTACTGGATGGATTGTGGGGATAACCTGTCAGAGGAAAATAGCAGCAGCAGCTTGATTTTTGGCACCAGCCAGGCTCTGCTGTAGAGCAGGGTATGGCAAAGTCCAAGCAAACAATTGTGATAGGGGACTCTTTAGTCAGGGGCACAGACAGGCATTTCTGAGGTCACAATCAAGACTCCAGGATGGTGTGATGCTGCCTTGGTACCACAGTCAAAGACGTCTTGGAACAGTTGCAACAAATTATCAAAGGGTAGCGTGAGTAGCCGGAGGTTGTTGTACCCATTGGTACCACTTACATAGGTAGAAGTCCTCTAGAGTGACTATGAGGAGTTAGACAGGAGATTTTTTAAAAAGCAGGACCTCATCGATAGTAATCTCTGGATTACTCTCTGTGCCACATGCTTGTGATAATAGGAATAGAGCTATAGATGTGTAGGCACATAGTTCATTAAAAGTGGCTCACAGGTAGACAGGATAGTGAAGAAGACATTTGGCACTCTTGTCTTCATCAATCAAAGCATTACGTTACTGGATTTGGGACATCATGCTATAGCTGTACGAGACATTGTAAAGGGCACGTTTGGATAATTGCGTACAATTCTGGTTGCTCTGATAAAGGAAGAATGTTATTAAACTGGAATGTGTGCAAAAACGATTTACAAGGATGTTACCAACACTGGGGGCCTTCAGGTGTAAGGAGAGACCTGCAGCTCAGAAGGTGAGGGAAGGTGTTATAGAAGTTTATAAAATCATGAGGGGCACAAATAAGGTGAATAGCCAAGGTCTTATCCCACGGTAGGAGAGTCCAAAGCTAAAGGGCAAAGGATTAAGGTAAGAGGGGTAAGATTTAAAAGTGACCTGAGGGGCAACTTTTTCACACAGAGCATGGTGCTTATATGGAATGAGCTGCCAGAGGAAGTGGTAGAGGCGAGTACAATTACAACCTTTAAAAGATATTTGGATAGATACATGGATAGGAAAGGTTTAGAAGGATATGGGTCAAATGCAGGCAAATGGGATTGGTTCAGTTTAGGAAACCTGGTCAGCATGGATGAGTTGGGCTGAAGGGTCTGTTTCGTGGTGTATGACTCTATGACTCTAATCCCCAACCAGTGGAAATAGTTTACCTTTATCCACCCTGTCTTTTCCTGTTACTACCTTCACTTCAATGAGATCACACCTTGACTTTCTAAATTCTTGAGAAAACAGGCCTAATTTGTGTAATCTCTCATCATAATTTTGTGAACCAGATGAGTTTTTAGAACAATCGATAATGGTTTCATGATCATCATTAAATGATACTCAACAGGGAATGATAATCTCAGTTGATAGTTTGTTTAAAACTTGCTCACTTTACAAGTTATGAAATGGACATTATAGCAAATCCAGTCTGTGCAACTTCCAGACTCTGTGAAGCGGTCACTACCGGAAGCATTAAATTGCACATTTTTTAACCTTAGTGAGACAACCTCCTGGAGATAGATGTCTCACAAAAATGTATGGGAGCATGCATACTACAAAAGAGCAAACGGATTGCATTTGCTTCAATAGCTCTGTTTATAGTTAATTACAACTATTCAACTTAGTGAAGAGGGTATATTCACTTCAATTTTGGAGTAGTGCATTTCATACATATCTATTCGGCAAAAGATTTATGATAGAGACTGACTATAAGTCACTGGAGACAATTCAGAGAAAACCATTGACCGCTGAGTCATGATGGCCTGATTCAAGTTAGCACTATCTTGAACGAGACCATACTGGCCTTTTTGGGATTATCTTGGCGTCTCCTAAGGAAGCATTTTTAAAGGAATTTAGATCATCATATTAGATTCATTGCAACCACATATCCTTCAAAGCTTCACTTGTCACCTATGGACAAATGGAGATAAGAAGTTTCAATAGATTGTCAGTATGTCAGAAGTGATACCAAATTTTTATTAAGGGCCACGAGGTATGCAAAAAAGTAATTGACACCACACGGTGTCCCTGCCCATCCTTAGTCCAAAATCAAATCCTTGATCTCTTTCATGTCCAAGGAAATGACTATATTGTCATTTGAAACCACTAGTTTTCAGGATGCTCCTCCTTCATCAGTGTTCAAAAGCTAGTGCTTTCAAATAAACCCACTGGACTATAACCTGGTATTGTGTGATTTTTGACCTTCTCCAACGCAGTCCAATACTGGCACCTTCACATCATACACTGTCAGTGTTGACATGATGTCAAACATACCTTGTGGATTTATGGCCTTCACGTCAGGACAGAACTAAGCAGGATCGAACAGGGAGAGCAGCCTGGGAAATTAAGAGTTTGATTCTGAGGGGGAAACTGGAAAGTGATGTCACAAGAGAGCTGTGATTTTACTGGTTATTAGGAAATCTGCTAACTTTGAATCTTTGCAAATTATTAATTACAACTTGCATTCAGATTGAGAAAATACGCAGATGAAGAAACAAATAAACGCTTAAAAAACTAAATACAAAACTAATTAAATAAGCATGGAGGGTCAGGTGATGTGTTGTTTCTTCATGAAGATGGTGGACACCATTGTGGTTCCCAGTGACCATGTCTGGAGTAAATGTTGGTTGCTGGAAGAACTCTGGCTCAGAGTTGATGAGCTGGAGTCTGAGCTTCTAACATTGCAACACATCAGGGAGGGGAAGGGTTACCTGGACTCTGTCTTCCAGGAGACAGTCACACCCCTTAGACTAACTAACTCAAATTCACCTGTGGTCAGGGACAGGAGGGTGTTGCTATGAGTGAGGTAGGTAGTGGGATCCAGGAGATGGATTTGCCATAGCCTCAGCCTCTGTGCTTGTCCAACAGATTCAAGAGGTTTTCTCCCTGTATGGACAGGAATGGGGACTGCAGGGAGGATGAGCCAACTGACCACAGCACTGTGGTACAGGGAACCATTCAAATGGGGGGAGAGAAGAAAATGTTGTTGTAATTGTGGATAGTATAGTTAGAGGCACAGACACTGTCCTCTGTGACCAGGATCGAGAACGCCGAGGCTTATGCTGCCTGCCTGGTGCTCGGGTTCGGGATATCTCATCTGGGCTGCAGAGGAACTTGGAGTGGGAGGGTAGGTACCAATGACATAGATAAAACTAGGGCAGAGGTTCTGTTAAGGGAGTATGAACAGCTCAGAGCTAAATTAAAAAGCAGAATCAAAAAGGGTAATAATCTCTAGATTACTACCTGAGCCATGAACTAATTGGGAAAGGGTCAATAAGATTAAGAAGATAAATGTGTGGTTTAAAGATTGGTGTGGGAGAAATAGGATTGAATTCATGGGACATTGGCACAAATACTGGGGAAGAAGGGACCTGTTATGATGGACAGTCTTCATCTGAACCGTGCTGAGACCAGAGCCCTAGTGAATTGCATAGTTCAGGCTGTAGACGGGTCTAAAAACTAAATGGGGGGGGGGGGGGGGAGGAGAGGATTCAGTTATAGGGGAATTTTGAAAACCTGAATTAAAGGAGGAGGTAAGAGTACAGAACTTAAAGGAAGTTATTAAAGTCTCCAGCACAGACTCAAATAGGACAGAGTGTTTGGAAAGCATTAGCAATCAAACTTCAAACACACTGGACATACGAATGACAATGAGAAGAGGGATGATTAATACAGGACTCAAGGTGTTATTACTGAATGCACACAGTATAAGGAATAGGTAAATGAGCTTTTGGCGTAGATCAAAATTCGAAGGTATGACATGGTGGGCATCATGGAGAGGTGGCTGCAAGGGGATCAGGATATTCAAGGTTGTACATCCTACTGAAAAGATAGGCAGGTGGGCAGAGGGAATGGGTTCTCTTATTAGTAAGAAATGAAACTAAATCAGTAGTAAGAAACAAAGTTGGTTCAGATGATGTAGCATTTGTGTGGATAGAATGAGGAACCACAAAGGTTAAAAAAAAACGTTGTTGGCGTTACGTGCGGGTCTCCAAACAGCAGTCAGGAGCTGGAGCGCAAGATACACCATAGAAAAGATGTGTAGGAAAGACAAAGTTACAGTGATCATGTGGGATTTGAATATGCAGGCGGACTGGGAAAATCAGGTTGTGGTGGCTCGCAAGAAAAGGAATTTGTGGAATGTCTACAAGATGGCTTGTGGTGGAGCCCACGAGGAAACAGACAATACTGGGTTTAGTGTTGTGCAATGAGGCAGACTTGATAAAGGAGCTTAAAGTGGCAGAACCCTTAGGAGGCAATGATCATAATATGATTGACTTTACTCTGCAATTTGAGAGGGAGAAGATGGAATCAGAAGTAATAGTACTACAGCTGAATAAAGACAACTACAGAGCCATGAGGGAGGAGCTGGGTAGAATTGACTGGGAGAGGAGCCCAACAGACAATAGACAATAGGTGCAGGAGTAGGCCAGCACCTCCATTCATTATGATCATGGCTGATCATCCACAATCAATATCCTGTTCCTGCCTTATCCTCTAACCCTTGATTCCACTATCTCTCAGAGCTCTATCCATCTCTTTCTTGAAAGTATCCAGACACTTGGCCTCCACTGCCTTCTGGGGCAGAGCATTCCATATATCCACTACTCTCTGGGTGAAGAAATTTCTCCTCAACTCTGTTCTCAATGGCCTACCCTTTTTTATAAACCGTGTCCTCCAGTTCTGGACTCACCCATTAGCAGAAATATGCTTCCTGATTCCAGACTGTCCAATCCATTAATAATTTTATACGTCTAAATGGAAAGACAGTGGAACAGCAATGGCAGGAGTCCCTAGGAATAGAAATTATAGAGTCATAGAATCCTACAGCACGGAGACAGACTCTTTGGCCCAAACTGGTCTATGCTAACCAAAATGTCAGTCCACGCTAACCCCATTTCCCTGCACTTGGCCCATATCCTACTAATCCTTTCTTATCCATGTATTTGTCCAAATGCCTTTTAAATGTTGTTAATGTACCCGCCTCAACCACTTCTGCTGGTAGCTCATTCCATATGCACACCACCTTCTGTGTAATAAAAAGGTGCCCTTCAGGTTGCCTTCTATTCTTTCCCCTCTAACTTTAAACTGATACTCTGTCATCCTTGATTCCCCAACCCTGGGAAAAAGACTGAATTCACTCGGTCCATGCCTCTCATGATCTTATACACCATGATAAGGTCCCACCTCAGTCTCCTACGCTCTAAAGAAAAATATCCTAGCTTGTCAAACCTCTCCCTATGACTCTGACCATTGAGTCCAGGCAACATCCTTGTAAACTTCTTCTGCATTTTTTTCAGTTTAATAATATCCTTCCTATAACGAGGTGACCAAAACTGAACACCATACTCCAAATGCAGCCTCACAACATCCTGTATAACTGCAACATAACTTCCCAACGTCTATACTCAATGCCCTGACTGATGAAGGACAGTGTGCCAAAAGCATTCCTTACTGTCTTGTCAACTTGTGATTCCACTTTCAGGGAACTGTGCACCTGAATTCCAAGATCTCTCTGTTTCACTACACTCCTTAAGGCCCTACCATAATACCCAATCCTGTCTTGATTTGACTTTCGAAAATGCAACATCTCACACTTATCTATATTAAACTCCATTTGCCATTTCTTGGCCCACTTCCCCAGCTGATCACGGTCCTGCTGCAATTTCTGATAACCTTCCGCACCATCCACAATACCGCCTATTTTAGTGTCATCTGCAAACTTACTAATCATGTCTTGTACATTCTCATCCAAATCATTGATATAGATAAGAAACAGTAATGGGCTCAGCACCTACCCCTGAGGCACTCTACTAGTCATAGGCCTCCAGTGTGAAAAGCATCCTTCCACTATTACCCCCTGCTTCCTACCATTAAGCCAATTTTGTATCCAGTTTGCCAACTCACCCTGGATTCCATGCAATCTAACTTTCCAGAACAGCCTACCATGTGGAACCTTATCAAAGGCCTTACTGAAATCCATATAGATTACGTCGACTGCCCTGGCCTCATCAATCTTCTAGGTCACTTCATCAAAGAATTCTAACAAATTTGATCTCCATGTTGACTACTCCTAATCAAACCCTGTCTTTCCAAATGCATGTATATCTCCTCTCTCAAAATCCTCTCAAGTAACATACCCACCACAGAGGTTATGTTCTGGTCCACAGTTCCCAGGATTTTCTTTGCAGCCCTTTTTGAATAATAGCACAAAACATTGGCTACTCTCCAGACCTCCGGGACCTCACCTGTGGCTAACGATGATTTAAAAATATCAGCCAGGGCCCCACAATTTCTTCTCTAGCCTCTTGCAGTGTTCTGGATATATCTGGTCAGGACCAGGAGATTTATCCACCTCCTCTACTGTGATATGGAATGTCTGCAAGATATCACCACTAACTTCCCCAAGTTCCCAAATCTTCATGTCTTTCTCCATGGTAAACAGAGAGGAGAAATATTCATTGACGACCTTGCCCATTTACTGCAGTTCTACACTTACGTGTCTAATTTTGTGCTTGAGGGGCTCTATTCTCTTTCTAGTTATTCTTTTACCTTTGATATACTGAAATACCTCTTTGGATTCATGCTAACCTTCTCAGCCAAGACCATCTTGTGCACCCTTTTTGCCCTCCTGATTTCCTTCTTCAGTAAACTCTTGTATTCCCTGTATATCTGCAAGGATTCCCTTGATTCCAGCTGCCTGTACCTGAGCCATGCCTCTTCCTTTTTTCTTGCCAAATATCTCTTGTTACCAAGGATTTCCTATTCCTGCCAACCTTGCCCACCCTACTCATAGGAACACATAAACCTTAAACTTTATCTCTCTCACTTTTAAGGGCCTCCCACTTGCCAGAAGTCCCTGCAAGCAAACTACCCCGACACGTTCCAGTCTAATTCCATCAAAATTCACCTTGCCCAAATTTAGAATTTGAACCTGTGGATCAGTTTTGTCCCTCTCCATAACTAATTTAATATTAATAGAATTATGGTCACTGGTCTCAAAGTGCTCCCCCACTGTTTAGGATACAAATGCTACAGGAGGATAGAAAGGGAGGCAAGACAGGAGGGGGAGCAGTGTTTTTGTTAAGAGATAGCATTACAGCTGTGCTGAGGGAGGATATTTCCAGACATACAATCAGGGAAGTTATTTGGGTGGAACTGAGAAATAAGAAAGGGATGATCACCTTATTTGGGATTGTATTATAGACCTCCAAATTGAGAAACAAATTTGTAAGGAGATCTCAGCTACCTGTAAGAATAATAGGGTGGTTACGATAGGGGATTTTAACTTTCCAAACATAGACTGGGACTGCCATAGTGTTAAGGGTTTAGGAGAGAAATTTGTGTGTACAAGAAAATTTTCTGATTCAATATGTGATGAACCGACTAGAGAAGGTGCAAAACTTGACCTACTCTTGGGAAATAAGGCAGGGCAGGTGACTGAGGTGTCAGTGGGAGAGCACTTTGGGGCCAGCAACCATAATTCTATTAGATTTTAAATAGTGATGGAAAAGGATAGACCAGATCTAAAAGTTGAAGTTCTAAATTGGAGAAAGGCCAATTTTGACGGTATTAGGCAAGAACTTTCAAAAGCTGAATGGGGACAAATGTTCGCAGGTAAAGGGACGGCTGGAAAATGGGAAGTCTTCAGAAATGAGATAACAAGAATCCAGAGAAAGTATATTCCTGTTAGGGTGAAAGGAAAGGCTAGTAGGTATAGGGAATGCTGGATGACTAAAGAAATTGAGGGTTTGGTTAAAAAAAAGAAAGCAGATATAGACAGGATAGATCGAGTGAATCCTTAGAAGAGTATAAAGACAGTAGGAGTATACTTAAGAGGGAAATCGGGAGTGGAAAAAAGGGGACATGAGATAGCTTTGGCAAATTGAATTAAGGAGAATCAAAAGGGTTTTTACAAATACGTTAAGTACAAGAGGGTAACTAAGGAGAGAATAGGGCCCCTCAAAGATCAGCAAGACGGTCTTTGTGTGGAGCCACAGAAAATGGGGGAGATACTAGAGTATTTTGCATCAGTATTTACTGCAGAAAAGGATATGGAAGATATGGGCTGTAGGGAAATAGATGGTGACACCTTGCAAAATGTCCAAATTACTGAGGAGGAAGTGTTGGATGTCTTGAAATGAATAAACGTGATAAATCCCCAGGACCTGATCAGGTGTACCCTAGAACTCTGTGGGAAGTTAGAGAAGAGATTGCTGAGCCTCTTGCTGAAATATTTGTATCATCGATAGTCACAGGTGAGGTGCTGGAAGACTGGAGGTTGGCTAACGTGGTGCCATTGTTTAAGGAGGGTGGTAAGGACAAGCCAGGGAACTAGTGGACTAGTGAGCCTGACGTCAGTGGTGGGCAAGTTGTTGGAGGGAATCCTGAGGGACAGGATGTACATGTATTTGGAAAGGCAAGGACTGATTAGGGATAGTCAACATGGCTTTGTGCGTGGGAAATCATGTTTCACAAACTTGATTGAGTTTTTGAGGAACTAACAAAGAGGATTGGTGAGGGCAGAGAGGTAGATGTGATCTATATGGGTTTCAGTAAGGCGTTCGACAAGGTTCCCCATGGGAGATTGATTAGCAAGGTTAGATCTCACAGAATACAGTGAGAACTAGCCATTTGGATACAGAACTGGCTCAAAGTAGAAGACAGAGGGTGGTGGTGGACAGTAGTTTTTTAGACTGGAGGCCTGTGACCAGTGGAATGCCACAAGGATCGGTGCTGGGTCTTCTACCTTTTGTCATTTACATAAATGATTTGGATGCAAGCATAAGAGGTATAGTTAGTAAGTGTGCAGATGATACCAAAATTGGAGGTGTACTGGACAGTGAAGAGGGTTCCCTCAGATTTACAACAGGATCTTGACCAGATGGGCCAATGGGCAGAGAGGTGGCAGATGGAGTTTAATTCAGATAAGTCGAGGTGCTGCATTTTGGGAAAGCAAATCTTAGCAGGATGTATACGCTTAATGGTAAGGTCCTAGGGAGTGTTACTGAACAAAGAGACCTTGGAGTGCAGCTTCATAGCTTCTTGAAAGTGGAGTCACAGGTAGATAGGATAGTGAAGAAGGTATTTGGTACGCTTTTGTTTATTGGTCAGAGTATTGAGTACAGGAGTTGGGAGGTCATGTTGTGGCTGTACAGGACATTGGTTAGGCCGCTGTTGGAATATTGCATGCAGTTCTGGTCTCCTTCCTATTGGAAAGATGTTGTGAAACTTGAAAGGGTTCAGAAAAGATTTATAAGGATGTTGCCAGTGTTGGAAGATTTGAGCTGTAGGGAGAGGTAGAACAGGCTAGGGCTGTTTTCCCTGGAGCGTCAGAGACTGAGGGGTGACTTTATAGAGGTTTACAAAATTATGAGGGGCATGGATAGAGTAAATTGACAAAGTCTTTTCCCTGGGTTTGGGGAGTCCAGAACCAGAGGGCATAGGTTTATGGTGAGATGTGAAAGATATAAAAGAGACCTAAGGGGCAACATTTTCACACAGAGGATGGTACATGTATGGAATGAGCTGCCAGAGGAAGTGGTGGAGGCTGGTACAATTGCAACATTTAAGAGGCATTTGGATGGGTATATGAATAGGAAGGATTTGGAGGGATATGGGTCCGGTACTGGCAGGTGGGAGTAGATTGGGTTGGGATATCTGGTCGGCATGGACGGGTTGGACCGAAGGGTCGGTTTCCATGCTGTACATCTCGATGACTCTATGTTACCTCCATCACCTGTCCTGTTCTATTTCCCAAGATCATGTCGAGTTTTGCCCCTTCCTGAAGAGGATCCTGTATATACTGCTTGAGGAAACTTTCCTAAATGCACTTAACAAATTCCTCTCCATCTAAGCCCTTAATATTCTGGCAGTCCCAGTCTATTTGAGGAAAATTAAATGCCTTACTTTGACAACCTTATTGCTCCTGCAAGTCTCCCCAGTCTGCATATTTGTTCCTCTAATTCCAATTGATTACCTGGGGGGCTATAGTACAATCCCAATAACGTCACCGTCCCCTTCATATTTCTTAGCTCCATCCACATAGCCTCACTGAAGTAATTTGGGAGACAGAGTAAAAATTCAACCCAAGGAAAACGAAGCATGATACAGGGAGGATGGCTGACTTAGGCAGTCACGGATAGCATAAAAGCAAAAGAGAAAGCATATTATGTTGCAAAGGACAGTGGAAAACCAGAAGACTGGGACGCTTACAAAGACCAACAGAAGGCAACAAAAAAGAAATAAGAAGGGAGAAGACTAAGTATGAGAGTAAGCTAGCCAGTAATATAAAGGAAGACTGTAAGAGTTTCTTTAGATATATAAAGGGAAAAAGAGAGGCACAAGTTGACATTAGATAGCTGGAAAGTGGCACTGGAGAGATAGTGGGAATTAAGGAAATGGCTGAGAAACTGAATAATTACTTCACATCAGTCTTCACAGTGGAAGACATGAGTAATATCCCAAAAATTCAAGAGAGTGAGGGGGCAGAGCTGAGTATGGTGGCCATCAGCAAGAAGAAATTGCTCGAAAAACTGAGTGGCTTGAAGGTGGATAAACCTCCAGGACCAGATGGACAACACCCCAAAGTTCAAAGGGAGATAACTGAAAAGATAATGGAGGCATTAGTGGTAATCTTTCAGTAATTGATTGAGTCAGGGAGGGTCCCAGAGGACTGGAAAATCACTAATGTCACACCCCTGTTTAAAAAGGTGTAAGGCAAAGAATGGAAAATTACAAACTGATTAACCTAACCTCAGTCATCGGTAAGATCCTGGAACCCATTGTGAAAGATGAGATTTCTGAATACTTGGGAGTTTATGATAAAATAGGGCAAAGTCAGCATGGTTTCATCAAGGAGAGGTGATGCCTGACAAATCTTCTAGAATTCTTTGAGTAAGTAAGGTTAGACCAAGGGAGCCAATGGATGTTATCTATCTGGACTTTAGAAAGCCTTTGACAAGGTGCCACACAGGAGGCTACTGAGTAAACTAAGGGCCCATGGAGTTAGAGGCAAGGTGCTAGCGTGGATAGAAGCTTGGATGTCTGGCAGAAATCAGAGAGTGGGGATAAAAGGGTATTTCTCAGGATGGCAGCCAGTGACAAGTGGTGCTGTGCAAGGCTCAGCATTAGGATCACAGATTTTCACTTTATACATTAACGATCGAGGTGAAGGAACTGAGGGCATTCTGGCTAAGTCTGCAGACGATACAAAGATAGATAGAGGGACAGGTTGCATTGGGGAGGGGGGGGGGGGGAGGCTGCAAAAGGATTTAGACAAGTTAAGAGAGTGTGCAAAGTGGCAGATGGAGTACAATGTAGGAAAGTGTGAAATCATGCACCTCAGCAAGAAGAACAGAGGCATGGACTATTTTCTAAATAGAGAGAAAATTCAGAAATCTGAAGTGCAAAGAGACTTGACAGTTCTAGTCTAGAATTCTTTCAAGGTGCATTTGCTGGTGGAGTCAATCGTTAGGAAGGTAAATGCAACAATGACATTTATTTTGAGAGGCTTCGAAGTACTTTTGAGGCTTTATAAGGCTCTGGTCAGACCACATTTTGAGTATTGTGTGCAGTTTTGGGCCCCAAATCTCAAGAAGGGTGTACTGACCCTGGAGAGTGTTCAGAGGATGTTTGTGAGAATGGTCCCAAGCATGAACAGTTTAACATATGAGGAATATTTGAGGACTCTGGGTCTATACTCAATGGAGTTTAGAAGGGAATCAAAAGGAACTTACAGAATAATGAATGGCCTGGACAGAGTGGATGTTGGGATGATGCTTCCATTGTTAGGAGAGACTAGTACCCAAGGGCACAGCCTTAGAGTAAAGGGAAGAGCTTTTATAACAGAAATAAGGAGAAACATCTTCAGCCATAGAATTCATTGCCACAAAAGGCTGTGGAGGCCAGGTCATTGAGTATATTTAAGACAGAGATAGAAAAGTTCTTGATTGTCAAGCGGATCAAGAGTTATGGGGAGAAAGTGGGAGAATAGAGTTGAGGAACCTATCAACCATGATTGAATGGCAGAGCAGAGTCAATGGGCTGAATGGCCTAATTGTTTGCTCCTATGTTTTATGGATCACGGAGTGCCCTATCATTTATGAATTACAAAGTACATGACACAGAACTTTATACTTACGTTAAGTTCTATTTTTAGTTTATTTGATTCCCTGGTTAGATCATTATGATCAATGGTCACAATTTGTTGGTAAACCGTTTTAAGTCTTGTGAAAGAATGGAATATAAGATTACAGAACTTCTCAGCATTATGTCAGGGTTAACGGTCTACTTGCACAATCTGGTTTTACTTCTAAAGCACCATAATTGTCTCCAGTCTCAACCGCCGGCTTCATCAATTCTCTTTAACACCCCTTCAGCTACTCTCTCCTCCACCTTCATCATTCTACTTCTCTCTCTTTCGAGGTTCATCATTCATCTCTAAGCTTCATCGTTGTTGTTGTTGTTCTCCTCCTCCTCCTCCTCCTCCTCCTCCTCACTCTCGCCTCCAAGCTACATCATTCCCGACTCTTTTCCCCAACTCCACCATTCTACCCTCACTTCAAACATTTACCCTCTTTACCACCGCCCTGTTGACAGGCTTATGATTGGTCACTCGAAGTCGCGGTCTCTGTGACGTCGAGGACCTACGACGCTATCCACACACCGCCAACCAATCATAGCCCGCGCCCTCACACATCAACCAACCAGGATCCGGCCTGTCCCCCGGCTGATGAAGGACCAATAAGCGATAGTTACGGGTTAGATTGGGTCATAGGCAGCCAGTCAGGGAGCAGGAGTTGACCTTGTGACACGGACGTCAGTTGGGGCCTACACTTGCTGCTGCCTTTGGGGGAAGTTTTGTTGTTTGAGTGGGGCCGTGGAGGGTTGTTGAGTTTTGGAGCTGTTGTCGGTGAGTGAGCGCTCTCTCCTAGGGCGGTAAATGGTCACCTTTAACTCTCTGTGCTCAGTGAAATGTGTGGGGAAGTGGCCGTGACCTGTTAGGTAGGCCGTGGCGGTGTCAGGTTATTCGCAGGCCCAGGAAGTAAATAACAAGGCAGCAGTTCCCAGCGCTTGCTACCACTTCGACGGCCCCCTTTGCTAAACCGAATGAATCAGAGAGGATAAACTACAATGATTTTCGTTTTTAGACCCTAACAGCATCATGCACAGAATTTGAGGCTGCGGCATATAAGACGGTAGGATGCCGCAGGGGTATAAAAGATTATTTATATATTTATTTTTAATGGGCTGTGGGCGTCGCTGGCTAGGCCAGCTTTTGCTGTGCGTTTCTAGTTCCTTAAAAATTCATCACATTACTGTGGTCCAAAGCATAACGCTACGGCTCTGGATTGCTCATTTAATAACATTGTCGCCATAACACTACCTCCTTGCCTGCCCTTCAGACTTTAGTACCCTGATAGCTGAAAGCACAGGCACCAAGAACTGTTAAATTGGAATGTTAAAGTTAAAAACCACACAACACCAGGTTATAGTCCAATAGATTTATTTGGAAGCACTAGCTTTTGGAGTTGTCAACCACCTGAAGGAGTAGCAGCGGTGTGAAAGCTAGTGTTTACAAATAAATCTGTTGGACTATAATCTGGTTTTGTGATTTTTAATTTTGCCCACCCCAGTCCAATACTGTCTCCACATCGAAGTCAGATGAATGTAGGTACCCACCTTGGTGAGTTGAGGAACTAGCAATTACAGAAATGGAGTGTTCCCAGGCTTTTGGGGGAGAGGGAAGAGTTAGTGTGGATTTTCAGTGGGATGTTGGGTGATTAGGGTTAGGGAATTTGGAGTTAGGAGGAAACTAGTTTTAAAAAAAAGTGTAGGAATTGAGATTTGATAAAAGTTAGAATGTGGTGTTCCAAGAGGATTAGTGTAGAGGCTACTATTAGTTCATACTATAAAGAACTTGGAATTTTAGCCTAATAACAACAAATTGCAGACAATTTATCCTTTGTAGGATGACATTATAGTTAAAACTGCAACATGATCCAATAAATAATTGGAAAACTTGTAGATTTGGCAGTAAAATGGCAAATTAACCTGGATTAATTTGAGATGATGTATAGAAATCTTATCAATGCTGTAATAAAACTGAGTGGTGTGGAAGAGCAAATTGACCTAGAATATAGGTAAATAGTCATTTAAAGCAATATTCTATCTTAGCTAGATTAAATACCGAGAAAGCCCTAGAATTTGTTTCTAGAAGTATAGAATTCAAAAATAGGATCTCAGACCCTGTTTTTGCTAAAACTGCATGAGGCACTAGTCCCACCATCTTTAGTCAGAGCCATACAGCACAGAAACAGACTCTGTCCAACTCATCTGTGCTGACCTGACATCCCAATCTGATCTAGTTCCATTTGACAGCATTTAACCCATATCTCTCTCAATCCCTTCTATTCATCTACCCATCCAGATGCCTTTTAAATGTTGTAATTGTATCCACCTTCCCTAGCTTGGCAGCTTGTTGAGATGGTGGTGTGTGTATGGAAAAAGCTATCCTTCAGGTCATTTTAAAATCTTTGTTCCCTCACCTTAAATCTATGCCCTCTAGTTTTGGACTGTCCTCTCCCTAGGCAAATGTCCTTAGCTATTTACCCTATCCATGCCCCTCATTATTTGATAAACCTCAGCCTCATCTGGTGAACATTTTGAGCTCCTTTGTAGAAAGATACTGGTCTAGAGGCAGACCAGAAAGGTTCACTAGGCTGATAATAGGTATGGGAGAGATTGTCTTAAGAGTCTGAGAGACATACAGCACAGAAACAGACCCTTCAATCTAACTTGTCATTCAAACCAGATATGCTGAAATAATCTAGCCCCATTTGCCAATGTCCCTCTGAACCCTTCCTAACATTACCCATCCAGATGCCTTTTCAATGTTGCAATTGTACCAGTCTCCACCACTTCCTCTGGTAGCTCCTACCATTTACATGAGAAAGTTGTCCCTTTAGATCTCTTTTAAATCTTTCCACTTTTGCCTGAAACCTATGCCCTCCAGATCTGGACTCCCACGGGTCTGGACTCTTTTCCCCCCAACTACCTTGTTTCTATCCATGCCCCTCATGATTTTAAAAACTTCTGTAAGGTCACCCCTCAGCTTCTGATGCTCCAGGGAAAACCGTTTTAGCCTCACCCTTTCGCTCAAACCTTCCAACACTGGAAATGTCCTTGTAAATCTTTTCTGAACCCTTTCAAGTTCGCAACATCTAATAGGAGGGAGATCGGAATTGCATACAATATTTCAAAAGTGGCCTAACCAATGTCCTAGACAGCTGCAAAATGACCCCCCCCCCACTCCTATATTCATGCTCTGATAAAGAGAAGTTAAGGTTGAGTCTGAGGAATGAGAGGCATATACAGTATTCTTAAGGGACTTAAGGGAAGATTTGGGAAAGCCACAGACCAGTGAATATTGGGAAAGTTAAAATCACCCATTACCGCAACCCTGATGTTTTTACATCTTTCCACAATGGAAACCTGGATCTCCAGAACATTAGGTCTCTGGATTAATAGTCTAGTGATAACACCACTAGGTCATTGCCCCCTCCCCCCCCCCCCCCCCCCCCCCCCAACATAGTTTTACTAAGAATGCAAGAAGGAGTATAACAGGTCAGATGAGCTTTGTGCCTGAATAGATACAAAGACTAAGATGTGGAAGCCATTACAGAAATTTGGTTGGGAGAATGGCAGGGCTTCAGCTCAATGGTGCAATCTACATATTGTTTCAAGAATCTCTCCTGGATGCACCTATCAAATTCTGTCCCATCTAAACACCTGTCACTAAGGGATTCCTAGTGAATATTGGGCAAGTTAAAATCACTACAATTCTGGAGTTTTTACCTTTTTTAATTATCTGCTTCCATATCTGTTTTTCTAATTCCTGTTAGCTATTCAAAGGCCTAAAGTATAACCCCACCATAGTGATTGTACATTTCTCATTGAGTGCTACCATATGGCCTCGTTGGATGAATCCACTAAGAAGCCCTCTTAGTAAAGCTGTGACATTCTCCTTAATAATAATGCAAATCCGTCATTCTTTTTATGACCTTCTCTATCGTGCCTGAAACATCTAAGCCTTGAACGTACAGCTGATAGCCCTGCCCTCTTCTCAACCAAATTCTTGTAATGGTGGCACATTTTATCCATGTATGTATTCATGCACAACTCTTCTGACCTATCTGTTATAGTCCTTGAATTCTTCAAAAGAACTTCAATAGATTTCCCTTTCACAAGACTATGTTGACTGTTGCAGGTGTCAATGACCTAATGATGTTATTGCTTGACTATTAATCCAGAGACCCAGTGAATGTTCTCGGGACCTGGATTCCTGTCATAGTGTCTGTTGGAATTTGAATTCAATAAAATTGGATCATGAAACTCATCTGGTTCACTAACGTCCTTTTAAGGAAAAAACCTGTCATCCTTGCCTGGCCACATGAGACTGCAGATCCACAGCAATGCGATTGACTTAACTGTCTTCTAGGCAATTATAGGGGGGCAATAAATGCTGGCCTAGCCAGTGACACCCACATCCTGTGAATGAATTTTTAAAAACTGGTAGGTTACACTGAACTTACCTAATGTGGCCTGCTAAGACTTCATTAATAACAGCTTCCAACGTTGTCTAGAGGAGGCAATGTTCTGGGGATGTGATTTTGAATCCTGATGGTAGAATTTGAATTAAAAAAATATTTGGAATTAGAGTTTAATGATGTCCCATGAATCCATTGTCGATTGTTGGCAATATCTATCTGGTTCGTTAGTGTCCTTTTTTAGGGAAGGAAACTGACATCCTTACCTGGCTGACGTACACATGACTCCAGTCCCATAGTAACGTGGTTGACTCTTAACTGCTGTCTGGGCAATAATGGATGAGCAATAAATGCTGAACAAGTCAGCAATGCCCTCGTCCCATTAATGAACAAAAAAATCCAACTCTGGAGTCAGCCTGGCCAGGTGATCAAAGTTTAGGGGACAGTGATTATAATTCTAAGTTTAAAGATAATGGAGTTGTGGATAGTGAGAAGGGGCATATCAAAGGACGCATCAGGATCTAAATCAGGTGGAAATCCTTACAGAGAAATGACAGATTAGTTTAACGGAATTAAGTCTGGACAAGTAAGGTGATGCATTTGACCTCCCAAAGTGCAAGACGAAAGTAAACAGCCGGGCTCTTGGGATCATTGATATGCAGTGGGATCTTGCGCTCCAAGTCCATAGCTCTCTGAAATTAGCAGTGGCTGGATAAAGTGGTAATGAAAGCATATGGCATTCTTATCTTTATTAGTCAGCACGTTGAGTGTAAAAGTTGGCAAGTCATTTTGCAACTGAATAGGACTTCTGTCAGGCTGCATTTGGAGCACTGTGTGCAGTTCGGGTCACTGCACAACCGGAAGGATGTGGATGCTTCTGGAGAGAGTGCAGAAAAGGTTTAACAGGATATTGCCTGGATTGGAGATTGGGTAAACTTGGATTGCTTTTGTTAGAGCATTGAAGATTGAGGGGATCTGATATCTGTATATAAAATTACCAAAAGATATGCTGGATAGTCACTTTCCTAGGTAGAAATCTCAAATGAGAGGCATGGATTTGAGGTGATAGAGGAAAGTTTAAAGGAAATATGAGTAAATATGTTGAATTGTGAAGGGGTCATTGAAGGTTACAAAAATACATAGATTGTGAGTGGGTAAAAGTATGGCAAATTATATATGATGTAGGAAATTTGACGTGATAAACTTTAAAAAAAAAAGGATGGTGCTGTGATGGTTCTGGGCTGCCTTCGTGAGCACAACCTAGCTGGATCCAGGCGCATTTGTAACCATTAAGTAGATATTTAAATACAATAATGCTTTTCACAAAATGTATTAGTCTAAGACTCTTGTTTAAAATTATGACAATATAGTGTGGGCTAAAATGTGTCTGTAGTGTTGACTTGTAACTCAGTGAAAAGAGTAGAAATAAGTTTCATTCTTGATATCCAATGTGAATTTAAGGTTATTACTGCAAATCTACTATTATGTTGAGAAAATTTGGTCTGCAGAATTTTGTTTCATTTGTAATTATTTTTGTCTCCCTGTTCTGATCTACAGCAATGGTCTGCATTCCTTGCATAGTCATTCCAGTCTTACTGTGGGTTTACAAGAAATTCTTGGAGCCTATCTTATATCCTTTCATTTCTCCATTTATCTCCCGTCTATGGTCTAAGCAAGCAGTGAAGGAGAAAATCACTACACCGAAAGCTGAAGCTTGTAATGGAACAGTAAAGGTAATACAGTTACTGTTTTCACTTATTGTACGCATTAGATTTCTTTTGCTTTCTGAATTCATTGTGGTTGATTTAAGGATGGAGAGTTTAATTGGACTAATACTGAGAATGATTTGGCATGGTGGCTCAGTGGTTAGCACTGCTGCCTCTTGGTGTCAGGGACCCAGTTTTGATTCCACCCTCTGGTGACTGTGTGGGATTTGCATAATCTCCCAATGTTTACATGGGTTTTCTCCAGGAAGGTGTGCTCTGGTTTCCTCCCACAGTCCAAAGATGTGCAGGCTAGGTGGGTTACCCATGGAAATAGTGATACAGGGCTAAATTTGGGCTGTGGGTGAGATGCTGTTCAGAGGGTGGTGTGGACTTGATGGGCTGAATGGCCTGCTTCCACACTGTAGAGGTTCTATGATAACGTTCAGTCGTGCTGAAGGTTCCATAACCATGAATCCACAAGAATTACATTTGTGTCCATGATTCCTATGACTTGCTCTGAGCCAGATATTTGAGAGAAATTCCGAAAAGCTTTCTCGACTTTTCAAGCTTAAGGACAAATTTCCAATCTAGCTATTCTCTCCAAAATTAAGGAAAGGAGATAGGGTCAGGATAAATGGAATTTACCTTTTCCATACTCTGAGATGTACAGCATGGAAACTGAACCTTTTGGTCCAATGTGTCCATGTCGACCAGATATCCTAACCTAACCAAGTCCCATTTGTCAGCACTTGGCCCATATCCCTCTCAACCCTTCCTATTCATGTACCCATCCAGATGCCTTTTTAAATATTGCAATTGTACGAGCCTCCACCACTTCCTCTGGCAGCTCATTCCATGTACAAACCACACTCTGCATGGAAAAGTTGCCCCTTAGTCTCTATTATATCTTTCCCCTCTACCCTAAACCTATGCCCTCTAGTTCTTGACTCCCCACACTAAAAAGGCACATTAACCTCTCCTTCCTTCCTGATCTTTAGTGATATTGATTCCTTATTAAAGATGTACAACTTCCCAAATGTTGTCAGTTGCTCGGTTGTGGGGGTAGGTCAGCTTAACCAGATCTGGTTCTGCCTTCAGTACCTTGTGTCAATTTTCTTTGAACCAAAAGTAATTAATTCTGAGCAGACTGATCCACATTGGGCATCTTGCTTTATTTGGCTCAGCGAACCGGGATGCGAATTTGGGATATAGATATCTTTTCTTTCAGAAGTGATCATACTGGCTACAATGGACATGTCTGATTTGGACCAGAACTCAGTTACAATCAAAAAGGTATTAAGTCTACATTCTAAAAATTGGCAACTTCATTACTATCCTGCTTTGTATCACGTCGTGCTAACTTGGATTTTTTTCCCCAATGCTCATTTTTCTGTTATGATTGTTACAGGGGAGAAAGAACAAATGTAAGAAAGTGAAGGCATGTGAGATGAAAGCTCAGAAACTGCTAACTGTAGAGTTTTAGCACAGATATCTACAGTGCTGCACAGACCACTGAATGAAATCATTAAACAGCTGGCATTAATAAAGGAAGCAAATATTTCTGTGTTTATAGTGTTATTTTTATAGGACAGGGGAGAAATATACAGACAAAGTTAAACTCTTCTAGATCTGAGCCACCATTGTTCATTCCAACGCAGATGTTACCTCATTTTATGAAATTACGCATGGCACCATTTTGAAATTCTCCTCTTCCAATTAATATCGACTATATTGTTCTCAATTTAGTACCAGTACTTTTATCATTTTGAACATGTTTTGAGGAGGTTGAAATGCTTCCTGAACTAGGAGCAAGATAGAGTTCGAACTCTTCTTTAATGTACTATTTTATAAAAATTTTAGTTGAAGACTGCCAGATGTACCTGCAAATTGTCACTCAACCAGTGACATTGTAGATTTCTGAAGAGGAGAGTACCTGTATATGTTTCTATATTCTCTGCTTCCTGACGTACCAGTTTCCTCTCCTGCTATCCTGACTTAAAGCCAAAGCCATACATTAACAATCTGCCTGTTTCTCTGTGCAGGTATTTATCTGGTTAAAATGAATTTTGCATCTTTTTGTGTATTGAACTTGCATTAATTGTTTTCGAGCACATTATCCAAGTTCATGATTCCACAGCATTACCCACAGTCAGCCTCAAGAGCAGTGAGAATTCTGCCCATACCTGTTAAGAGACAGCTTGTTAACAGTCTTGTAAAAGTTTTAGCAATCAGGGATGCAGTCCATTGGGGGCCTTTAACAGTAGTTAATTTTCACTTAGGTTTCTTTTCTTTGATCACAGTTCAGTAAAAGCTTGTGTTTTTAATGTGTTATGATCTCCTCTTTTGCTTGCTATGCAAGGTCTTGGCAATTAGGCAGCTGTTTTGTGACCAGCTGCTGAAATGTGTACAGGAGAAGAGAATTTATCAACTTTCTCTTGGACTTATTTTTCTTTGTGGATTTTCTCAATTGTTTCCACTTTATAGCTGATTTTTAACATTAGTTATCCTTGTATATTTTTTTGGCTACAATTTCACTTAATTTTGTTTTGCTGTGAATCTGCATCGGGTTTTCACTAACCAGCCCGTATTAATGTGCTGGCAAGGGTAGTTTCCTTGTAGTCAGTGATAAATATCAGGGTATCTTGTTCATTATGGGGTTTGGGTTTGTTTAGTTGGTCAGGAGCTGGTCAATGGTCTCCTGAATATTGATGGGATTGAGCTAAATTGTGATGGCCCCTTTTTTCATTGGCAGTCAAGTAACCTAATGAGCAAACTCAAGTAGACAGTGGCTACTGTGAGGCAGACTGAGGACAGTGTTCGTTCAGTTGTCAATCACCAGATATGTCTGTCTTTGCACAATGTAGTTCCACGAGCAAATCTGAATGTCACATTCCTTTTGCATCACTGAAAACAGCAAGGTGATTGAGAATTTAAAGTTGAAGTTAATTATAGTAATTTAATTATAGCCAATTTTGGTAGTCTGGACAAATTAACTGAGTGGTTTGGTGGTTTCAGAACAGTATCTGCAGAGTCATGATCCTTCACGTTGACTTTTCTTACTGAAACCCACTAAGTTTTCTGGAAAGAGGAAAAATAATACTGTGCTGCTTTGATTTCTCAGTTGCTGATTGTTTTGTCTTTTTTCTTTAGTCTGAATATACAGCTATGAACGGGGAATGGAATTGCATTGATAAAGCTACAGATGACATCACCACAAAAGGACCAACAGATGTTTCAGACAAAAAGACTGATTAAGACCTCTGTCAAGAAATGACCTTGCATGATGTGTTCTGAAAGTAATATTTTAAATAGAATGGAAGTAGATTTATTAACCATTTGACATTTATAGTGTCCAATAACATCTTGTCACTCTTGTGTTGCACCCTATAATACTGTGTAGTGGCTTTCTTTAATGCTGTGATATGATTCCCATTTTTGTGATGAACAAATTATTCCATTTGAATTTCATGTTATTTAAATTCTTTGATAGAGGAGTTATTGTGTTAATGCATATGTTCCTTAGCTGACACCATAGACTACAAAAAGGGAAATGCATCCTGGTTAAATCTGAGGAAAAAATAAGCTCACTTTGTATCCACAGTTGATATCATCATGAGACAAATGAACCAGTAGATCTCTGCTTCAGACCCTGCTCACTGTTGATTTAAGGAAATGTAGTTGACTGCCCATTGCAATAATGTATCAACTTTAAGATAATGAAATATCCTAAAGTGATCAAAGACTGCAATCTTGATAATTTGACAGAACAATCTACCTAACTGCTTATTTGTATCCTATTGTAATTAATTACTTGAATAAGAGTGAAAAGTTTCAGTGAACCACCATCATATCTGCTGATGCATGGATTATGGATGAGGGTCAGATTAACTTTGTCATTGACCTTACAATATATTAATCTTATTCTATCAAGTTAGTGACGGATACATGGTTGGCTATAATTATAGCTGAAGAAATATGCTTATAGCTCCAAGAGAATGAATGCCATCAGAGGAGTTACTAAATGGTATTTCTAAATGAGGAAAGGTGGAGGGTGCTACTGTTAAGAGGAATATTAGGAGAGTCTGTGTTGTAAAGGAGACGAGTGTGATTTAAAAAGAAAATATTACTGCCCATTGTATTATTAAGCAATGTTGACAATAATGTTTGAGATTTAGTATCTGCCCTATAACTAAACTGATACAAGTAATCTCTCTGAGCAGGGACAAATAGCTGAGAATTTCACTTCTGACTGCTGACCAAATGATATTCTGTATATTATCAGTCACAAATGGACTTCAGTTTGAGTGATATTTTGCAAAGGTAATTAGTTTGACAGACTCCAATATGTGCATGAAGAATGGCAAAATAAAAATTTAAATGATGCAAGGAGTATAACCTTCAGAGGGGAAGCAATCTGTATAACTGCCAGCTAGACTTTCAGACCATGTTGTGTTTATGTAAACAGCAAGTTCTCAATCTTAACTGAAATTAAAAGGCAAGGAAGTTTGAGAAACCAATGTCCTATTCCACCATTTCCTTCTAGATTATTTCCAATACACATGTAACCGCTAAGAGCCAGGAGAATTACCTAAAAATGTCTTTTCGCTGAGCAGCATACCGCAGTAGGCTATCTGATGTTCCTAGTTTCTTCTTTGTCAGGGTCCATTGAAGTGTCAGTTAATGTGATACATACTATTTACTATAATGTAAATATCACTCCCCTATGTTTTATCGCTATTGTTGTGAAGGACCTAAAATTGATTCGGTAAAGAACCAAAAGTGCTTGTCCCAATTGTGGAGCACTCTGAGGGAATTCTTGGCATTAACAGTTCACATCAAGATGATGTAAGAGGAAGGGAAGGAAATTAATTTTATTGTGTATAATTTGTAATGTAAGTATAATTTGAGGGAACAGAATGGTTAAAGTTGATGCAAAAATAATTTGAAAATAAATTCACAAAATAAAGTTGTACAGGATTTTTTGCTTAGTTTTGCTACATGTCAAACTATTTGTTTGTCAGATTTGTGACTTTATCACTTTGCTCCTCTCTCAATCCTTTAAATTGTGCTAATTGTTCCTAATTTCTGAATCTGCTGAATAATTTTCAAACTTTTAAGTATGTAAATCATTGAAAAGTTTTAATACAATCACAATAAGCGGCTAATGGTGTGCCAATTATTTAAATTTTACAGCAGCTATATTTGCTACAATTCAGTAAAAATATTTGCTATTATTTGCCTTGCTATTGAAAGTCCATTTAATTGAGTCCAGCTCTTGTATTTGTTCAGTTGGTTCAAACTAAAATTGTAGCATACTAAGTGTCAATTTCAGTCTAAATATCTTTTTTCTATTCTTGGAATCTGGATGTTGCTGACTAAGCCCTCATTTATTTCTCATCCTTAATTGCCTTAAGAGATGTGTTTAAGAATCAACCAAGTTGCTATGATAGACAAGCAGGAGGCTGGAAGAACACAGCCAGTTAGCATCAGGAGGTGGAGAAGTCAATGTTTTAGGTGCTTAACCCTTCAGGACTGTCTATGGGCCTATAGTCATGTAGGTCAGACCAGATTAGGATAACAGATTTCCTTTCCTAAAGGGCATTAGGAAACCAGATGGGCTTTTAGCAACAATTTGACACCATTAGGTTACCATTACCATTAGGTTAGTTTTTTTCTCTTAAATTTTGTTTATTGAATTCAAATTTCACAATCTGTCATGGTGAGATTCAAACCCTTGTCTTCTAAATATAAGCCTCTGGTTCTGAATTTAATTATCATGCCATCCATTTGAATACTATGAATAACTGGTTTATGTAGTCGGCAACTAACTTTCTAATAAAACAATTCAGCTTGTTTGCTAAAAGGAGACAAGAAGTTGAGGCTTCTGAACTTGTACTCATCAAAACTTGGATTCCAGAAACAAACTTGAAAAGTTATACCTTCACCTCAATGAATGTCAGGAAAGAAGTAGCATCCAACTCATTTTCTGTTGTCTTTACCATTGTGCCCAGTTCTTTTGACATGAGTCCTATTCCTGTTCCACAGACTTCTTTACCTGCCACCAACATTGTCTTTACCTAGACCCCTTCTTTTGGTCTATTTTCTGCACTCGACCTGTTTATTGAGAGCCGTTGATGTGACATCTTTTACCTTAATTTTTCTGCTCCCCACAACATTCTCACCTCAGTGTCTCTCCTTACTGCGCACCGTGCTGTCTGATAAAACCCGTCCACAAGAGTATTGCTGTTATTGTCTGGCATACTAACCTCTACCTTGTAGAGGCTGAGTTTAAGCTGTTGGACATTTCTTATATCCTCACTATACCATGACCTCTCCCATTGAACATCAGTCTATATCCATGACTGTCACTAACCTCATCTCATGTGGTAATCTTTCTCAAAACCCCTTTTCCTCTTCCCAACTCCGCAATTGTTTCCCATCTCAATCTCCCAACTCTGTGCAGTCTGCTTCTACCTTCTGCTGAAGTGGACCCATAGTTCCAGCCTGTTCCTGTCCCAAGAGACTTTTATTTCCTCCTAGTTTCACTCTATTTTGTCGCCCATTGTCTATTTGTTTCCACTTCCACCATTCATCTGACTGTTGGATTCAAAATATCTGGTTTGCCAGCACTAGCTGCTTCCTCTTCACCATGGATGAACAGTCTCTCTACATGTTCATCTCTACCCCCAAACCCCTCCCTCTCTCTTTCTTTCCCCCGCCCCCACAAAATAAAGTGAGGGTTCTCTGCTTTCTTGGCAAAAACCTGAACTGTCCCCATCCCATGCTACCACCCTTTGTCCGGCTGAGTTCATCCTCACCTTAAACAGCTTTTTGCCTTTAATTCCTCTTCCTTTTTCAGGTCAAACATGTAGCCATTGAAACTGTCGTGGGTGCCAGTTATGCTAGTCTCTGAGAGTTATATGTAACATTCCAATCAAACTCCTATTTATTGCTCACAATGTGGTCTCCTGTACATTGGGAATATTAAAATGCAGAATGGGTAACTGCCTTGCTGAATACTTATGCTGTCTCTGTAAAAAGGATTTTGACCTTCTTGTTGCCTGCTGCTTCGCCATACCACTGAATTCTCATGCCCTCTTTATGTCCCTAGGTCCTGCTTTCAATGGGTTTGCTTCTAGTATAGCAAACCTATTTTCAACCGTTTACATGGATTGTTGTCACTACCCAGCACTTCATCTTCCTCCTGGCTTAGTATCAGCAATGTTTTTAGTTGCCTATCTTTTTTTTCATGTTCTTGTACTCTCCTGCTCTTGTATCAGGTTGATTCTGATTGCGATGTTCCCATGGTGATGTGATCAGAGTTTGGCTCTTACGTTGTGCATCTTTCAAAAGGGGATCATTTATAATGTGTCAATTTATGTTGCCTTCATAAAACAGGGTCCTGTGTTTTTATATATGTAGCTTCTAGCAAATGCATCACACTATGACAAATACAAAACAATTCAAACTAATATTTTTTTAAAAACTGCTAATTACATAAATACAACTAATAACTAAGCTAAAAAAAGTCTTAACTAATAGTAATAAAAATGATAACAATAATGAAGCTCAGTAAACAAAGCAATAGCTCTTGATCATCAAGTGCATAAGTTTATACATATTCATATGTTTGTAGTTCCTCCCCTCTGGATACCAGCTTCATTACATAGAATTGCCATGACTCTACAAAGGCTCTTAATAGTATTAGACAAATCCGTACCCAGGTAGTCCAAAAAGGGCCATCATGTCTTATAGAAATTCTAAGTTTTTATGGTGCACCATACTCTTAAGAAAGCCCAAGGGGCTGTGCTCCATGAGTAGCTAATGCCTGCCTGCCAGCCCCAGGGGATTTTACAACACCCATCCTAATAGAATGTTCTTTCTAGCACCAAAAATGAGGATACTGAAAAGCCTTTTTTGTGTGCATCTAATGGAAGTAAATTAATAAGGCGAAGAAGAGGAGATACTGGGTCCTTCTCCACCTCCCTCTCCAAGACATTCTCTATTTCACCTACCACAGTGCTCCAGTATGGCCAGAGTCTGTGGCAGGACCAAAGACAATGAGTAAGCTTGCCCATGCTCACTTTCATTTAGGACACATCGAAGATGCTCCCACTTTAAATTTAGTGAGATGGTCTGGGGCCAGATGGATCCTGTGGAGAATCTTCAATTGCAAGGCCTGTTGCAAATCAAGATCCTTCTTGCATTTTCCCAGATATCCTTTCACATTCAGAAGAGATCTCAACGTCCAACTCCCTCTCCCATACCTTACAGAGCTGTTTGCCCAAGGGACCCTCTCCAAATAGATAAGCATTGCTAACAAATAACATATCGTCATCACTCAATGTCTTCTTGTTGGATCTATAAGGATCAGTTAGAAGTGTGCTCTCTTTTTGTATGAAGTTTCTAATTTGAAAAAAACAAAAGAGGTCCCTACTAGGCAATTCATATTTCTGAGCCAAGTGGTCAAAGGACATCATTATGTCCTCTTCGAATAAATCACCCAGGCACAACATGCCCCTAGCTGTCCATAGTTTAAACCCAGAGTTCATCATCACTGGCTGAAAGCCTGGCATACCAACTACGGGTGTCAAAAATTACGTTTGCACAATATTGCCCTCACCCTGACACATTACCCTCCAAGCCTTGACAATATTGATGATTATTGGGCTATAGCAATATCCATTGTTCTCTTTTTTTTTCCCCTTAGAACAGTGGGCTCATAAGAGGGCATCTTGCCTGAGACGCTTCAATGTCCAACCAAAGTGAGCAAGGGTCCCCCTGGGCCCAATCATTCATGTAAAATAGCAATGACCTTAACTGATAGTTTTTGATATCTGGGAAGCCCACTGGATGACACTAGCTGCAGCAGCATTTATTGTCCATACCTAGTTGCCCTTGGAAAAAATGGTGGTGGACCGTTGCCTTGAACCACTGCAATCCTTTTGGTGCAGATAGTGCCACAATGTAATTTGGGAGGGAGTTACAGGACTTTGACACAGAAGGAGCGGCAATGTATTTCTGCATGATGATGCTGTGTGTTGCAGGAGAACTTGAAGGTGGTGGTGTTCCTATGTAGCTGCTACCCTTGTCCTTTTACGTGGTAGTGGTCACGGGTTTTGGAGCGTGCTGTCTTAGGAACTTCGGTAAATTTTTGCATCTTGAAGGTGGTACCTTGCTGCTTTTGAGTGTCAGTAGTTGAGGGAGTCAATAGAATCACATCCAAAAACAATCAGGTGGACCACTTTGTCCTGGATGATGTCATGTTTCTTTAGTGTTTTGGAGCCAACTCATCCAGGCAAGTGGACAGTATTCCATCACACTGTTGGCTTGTAGAATGTGGTTAAGCTTTTGTAAGGACTATGGCTAATAGCTTGTTCAGTTCAGGTAATCCTCATGATGTTGACAGTGGGGATTTGATGATGCTTATGCCATTGAATATCAAGGAGCAATGGTTAGGTTCTGTTTTTTGTTGGAGATGGTCTTTGCCTGAAGCTTACAAGGTGAAAATGTTCCTTGGCATTTGTCAGCCCAAGCCTGAATATTGTTCAGATCTTGCTGTATTTGAACCTGGATGCTTCAGCATCTGAGGATTCTGAATGGTGTTGCACATTGTTTAATGATCAGCAAATATCCCCACTTCTGGCCTTATAATGGAGGGTAGGTCATTATTGAAGCAGCTAAAGATAGCTGAGTCTAGGATATTCCCTGAGGAAGACCTGCAGAGAGATCTTAGAGATGAGATGATTGACTTCCAACAATCATAATCCCTGTGTCAGGTAGGGGTGGAGAATTTCCCCTGATTCTCATGGACTAGTTTGGCTAGGAGTCCTTGATACCACACTGTCAAATGTGGCCTTGACTTCAAAGGCAGTCACTCCCTGCTCACCTGTAAAATTCAGATCTTTTATCCATATTTGAACTGATGATTTGGGTTCTGAAGAAGAGACACTTGGCATTGAAATATTAATTTTTCTGTCGACTGAGGCTGCTAGATTTGAGTTTTTTCAATATTTCATGTTTGTATTTTTCAGATTTCCAGCATCCATAGTTCTTTGTTTTATTATAATGGAGAATATTGAGCTGTAATAAAATTGTGATGTGGCTTCAGACTCCGATATTGTGAATACGTCACCGACATTTCGGAAGTAAGTGAAGAGCAGAGGGTTAGAGCATTGAAGATGGCCTTCCCATGGTAACCAACAAACATGTTGATAATAGCTTATGTAGTTCAGTTGAATTTCAGAGACGCCATGTACAATCATATAGGGGGAAGGTATCATCCCCTTTCAGATATATGTTCAGGCCATTCTGTCAAAACAGCCATTCGCAGTAAATTAATGGACAGCATGATAATACTTCTACTGTCCATATGTTAGTCATAATTTACATCTATTACATATTTGAGGAAGGTAGTGGTAAAATCACTGACTGATATTCCAAAACCCAGGTTATTGTACTGAATTTGAATTCCACCATGGCAGATGGTAAAATTCTAGTTTAAAAGGCTAGTCTAATGGTGACCACAATTAATTTTTGTTAAAAAAATCCCATCTGGTTCACTAATATCCTTACCTGATCTGCCTACCTATGGCTCCACACCCATAGCAATTTGGTTGAATCTCATCTCCGCTCTAGGCAATTGGAGAAAGGTAATAAATAATGGCCTGATTCCTGATGAAGGGCTTTTGCCTGAAACATCGATTTTCCTGCTCCTCGGTTGCTACCTGACCTGTGCTTTTCCAGCACCACTAATCTTGACTCTGATCTCCGGCATCTGCAGTCCTCACTTTCACTTAATAAATAATGGCCAAGCCAGTGACACCCACATCCCATTAACTTAAAAATAAAAATGTAAGTTTCAAAAATATTTTAGGTGATTACAGGCACCCTGAGTAAATATTTCAAAGCTTCAACTTCTAGTCATCTCTTAGTAACATTTTAAGTTCTGTTCCAATAAACATTATTTAAAATCTTGCACAAATCCTTTTAATATAATCTCTGAGAATTCAAATCTCTTGTTTAAAAGTTATCACTCTATACATACAACAATATCCCTCACTATACCTTTATCACCAAACTAAGGGGGGGGGTTAACTTATTCAATATAGACATCATCTAGGACAAAGCAGCTGACTTGATTGGCGCTGACTCCCTCCCTAAAGCCATTGTGGGTCAACCAAACTGAAAGTGGACTGCAGCAGTTCAAGAAAGCTGTACACGACCACCTTATCTAAGGTGACTAGGGACAGCCATTGACAACCCGTTCTATAAATGAATTTAAAAAAGCAAACAAATGACATTCTGATGAGTATGTTAGGAACAATGCCTTCGAGTAGCAAATAAGTAAAGTTAAAGCTTATGGGATCCAGAGTAACTTGGCAAAATGCATCCAAAGTTGGCTTATATACAGGAGACAGAGCATGATGGTAGAAGGCAGTTTGTGTAACTGAAGACTAAAGTGCAGTGGCATACCACATGGGGATCAATGCTGGTTCCTTTATTGTTTGTGATATTCATTAATGCTTAGATGAGAATGTGGGAGGAATGATCAGTAAGCTTGTAGATGACACAAAGATTGGCTGACAGTGGAGAGCAAGGTGTTAGGTTACAGGAAGATGTAAATGGATTAAGCAGATTAGTTGCAGATGGAATTTAATCCTGATAAATGTAAGATGAGTGCTTTGGAGAAGGGAACAAGACAAGGGAGAACTCAATGAATGGCCAGATGTTAGGGAGCTTAGGGGAACAGAGGGATCTTGGTGTGCTTGTCCTGAAGGTGGCAGGTAAAGTTAATAGGATAGTTTAGAAGGCATATGGGATTACATAGATTATGAGCAGAGAATGTAAAGGATTATGAGGAGCAGAGTGAATAGAAAGAAACTGTTTCCCTTAGTTGAAGGGTCAGTAACAAGGGGGCATAATTTAAAAGTGAACAGTAGGAGGTTTAGAAGGGATTTTGAGATACACCTTTTCACCCAGAGGGTGGTGGGATTTGGAATGCACTGCCTGTGAGGGTAGTTGAGACAGGAACCTTTAAAAAGTATATGAATGAGCAGTTCAGAAGGCATTCAAGGCTACAGGTCTAGTACAGGAATGCATGACTGATGTAGGTCATAGTATAATTTTTTGACAGTACATAGTTGATGCGTCAAAGGGTCTCTTCTGCATTGTATGATTCTGTAGTCCTGCAGGTTCTTAGTAACATTTGAGAGTTAATGCCAAAATTGAGAGAACTGTCTGACAGATTAGAAAAGCAAAAGCCTGATATTGTCTGCAAATTACAATTTGGTATGATAATGTTCCAGTTACCGCCATCACCAACCCTGATTACATCCTATTTCACAGACAATACTGTCCCGTCAGACTTCATGACACAGTCAGGAGAGAGTTGCCTTTGGGAGTTCTCAACATTGAACCCCATGAAGTCTCATGACATCAGGTTAAATGTGGCAAGAAAACATGCTTCTGATTACCAAATAGCACTCCTTCCCCTCCCATATCAGCTGATGAAGCAGTACTCCTCCAAGTGGAACACCACTTGCAGAGTGGCAAGGGCACAGAATGTACTCTGATGGACGTTTTTAGAATTTTCTTCCTCAAAAGGCAATGGATACAGAATTTTAAAATAGTTTTAAGGCAGTAGATTGATTCTTGATTACCAAGGGAAGAAAAATGATCAGGGATATACAGGAATGTAGACTTAAGGTTAAAATAGGATCAGCTATTGAATGGTGGAGTAGGCTCAAAAGGCTTAGTGACCTGCTTTTGTTTGTATGTTTATTCGACTTCAGCGTCCATAAGCAAGAGTTGCTTGGCAGCACCACTACTGACTGAGCTGGGTTCGAGCCCTAAACAACATAGTTGCTAGACTGGGCCCAAGGCAGGATGTGAGGGAACAACGAAGAAGGGCAAAATTCACTTCTTTAATCTCATCCTCCCCAATCTGCCTGCCACAGGTGCACCTGTCCATGACAGTATAGAAAGAGGAGTGACCTTTTGGAGACAAAGTCCATTGTAACATTGAAAATGCCCTGCTGTGTAGCACTTCCACTATGACATCTAGCAACTCAAGTGGTCAACCATGCAATGCTGTAAGCTGACAACAGCAGCAAAACTGTAGTCCAACACGATTGGCAGTCTTATGGCCCAACATATCTCCTACTTGATCTACTATTGCCATCAAGCTGGGAAATCAACCCTGGTTCCATGATGAGCCTAGGAGGGCATGTCAGGAACAGAACCAGGGATACATAAAAATTAGGTGCCAAATCATTGAAGCCAAACCACAGGACTACTTGCATGCCAAATTGTGTAAGAATCAACTGATAAACAAATCAAAGTGATTCTACAAAACACAGATCAGGGATTTACAGTCTTCTCACATTCAGTGTGAATGCAGGTGGACAATTAATAACCTCCTGGAGGCTCCACAAACATCGGTATCCTGAATGATGGAGGACCCCAGCACAGCAGTGTGAAAGATAAGTCTGAAGCATTGCAACAAACTTTAGCCAGAAGTGACAAGTGGATAATCCACCTTGACCTAGAAGTCCTTCAGCATCTCAGAAGCAAAACTGCAGCCAACATGATTTAGTGCTCATATCTAGAAATTGCTGAAGGCAGTACATAACTGTGAAGATTATGGCCTCTGACAATATTCTGGCAACAGTATTCAATATTAGTGCTCCAGAACTTGCCACATCTTAGCCAAACTCTTCCAGTACAGCTGCAATATTGCTACCTACTCAACAACACAAAGAATTGCCAAGATTGTCCCATATACAAAAAAGGACAAATCCAAACCAGTAAATTACTATCCCATCGATAATGTGAAAAGTGATGAAGAGGTCATGACAGTGCTATGAAACAGCACTTACTAAGAAAAACCTAAGGAAGAAGTATGGACACAACACCACAAGGGGCCTTAGTTTCACAGGGTAGTGTCCAAGGTGCAACCATTTTCAGCTGTTTTGTCAATAATTTTCTCTACAGTAATGTTTGATGACAATTACACAATGTTCAGAACCATTTGCAACTCCGCAGGTAATTACACAATCCATGTTCAAATGCAGGAAGACCTGAACAATATTCAGACTTGAGCTGACAAGTCATATGGTATTTTTGCATGGCACAAGTGCAAGGTAATGACTATCTCCATGAAAAGAGAATCCCACCATCATCCCTTATAATTCAATAGTATTAACATCACAGACCCTACGATCCCTGAGCTTTAACATTGACCAGAAACTGAACTATACTTTAAATACTGTAGCTAAAAGAGCAGTTTGGAAGCTAGAAATTCTGCAGTGAGCAGCACATGTCTGCCTGATGCCTGTCACCAGCAAGCATAAAATTGACACCATGTGATACAGAGTATCTTGCTTGATTGGCACTTCAAACACCAATTGTGACATAAAACAGAAATTGCTGGAAAAGGTCAGCAGGTCTGGCAGCATCTATGGAGAGAAATCAGAGTTAATGTTTCAGGTTCAATCACCCTTTCTCAGACCCAGTGTTGACATTCTCTCTTAACCACTGATGCACAGTAGCAGCCATAAGACCATAACACATAGGAGCAGAAATTAGGCCATTCAGCCCAATGAATCTGCTCTGCCATTCAATCATGGCTGATAAGTTTCTCAACCACATTCTTCTGCTTTCTTCCCATAATTCTTGATCCCCTTGATACTCAAGAACTTATCTTTCTCAGTCTTAAATATACCCAATGACCTGGCCTCCACAGCTTTCTGTGGAAGTAAATTTCATAAATTTGCCACTCTCTGGCTGAAGAAGTTTCTCCTTATCTCCGTTCTAAAAGATCTTCCGTTTACTCTGTGGCCACGGGTCCTAGTCTCCTACCAATGGAAACATCTTCCCAACATTGACTCTGTCCAGGCCATTCAGCATTCTGTATGTTTCAAGAGATCCCCACTCATCCTTCTAAACTCCATCAAGTATAGACCAGAGTCCTCAAACATTCCTCATATGTTAAGCTTTTCATTCTTGGGACCATTCTTGTGAACCTCCTCTGAACATGCTCCAAGGTCAGTATATCCTTCCAGAGATATGGGGCCCAAAACCATGCATACTCCCATGTGGTCAATCCAGAGCCTTATAGAGCCTCAGAAGTACATTCAAGTCCCCTCAAAATAAGTGCCATAATTGCATTTGCCTTCCTAACTACTGATTCAACCGGTAAGTTTACCTTGAGAGAATCCTGTACTGGAACTCCCAAGTCTCTTTGCACTTCAGTCTTCTGAATTTTCACCCCATTTAGAAAATTGTCCATGACTCTATTCCTGCTAAAGTGTGTGACCTCACACTTCCCCATGCCGTACTACATCTGCCACTTCTTTGCCCACTCTCCTAACCTGTCCAAACCCTTCTCCACCTTCTCAATGCTACTTGTCCCTCTACCTACCTTTGGATTGCCTGAAAGTTTAGCCAGAATGCCCTCAGTTCCTTCATCTAGATCGTGAAAAGTTGTGGTTCCAACAATGAACCTTGCAAAACACTACTTGTCACCAGCTGTCATCCTGAGAAGGATCCTTTTAGCCCCACCCTCTGCTTTCTGCCAGACAGCCAAGCTTCTATATATGCTAGCACCTTGCCTCTAACTCCATGGGCCCTCATCTTACTCAGTAGCCTCCCTTGAGGTCCCTTGTCAAAGGCCTTCTTGAAGTCCATGTGGATAACATCTATTGGTATAACCTGTTCATTACTTCCTCAAAGAATTCTAGAAGATTTGCCAGGCATGGCCTCCCCTTTGCTCTATTTTACTATACACTTCCAAGTCTTCAGAAATCTCATTCTTTACAATGAATTCCAGGATCTTACCCAAGACCAAGGTTAGACTAATTGGTCTGTAATTTTCTGTCTTTTGCCTTACTCCCTTTTAAACAGGGGTATCACATTAGTGATTTTCCAGTCCTCTGGGACCCTTCCTGATTCTGGCAATTCCTGAAAGATCACCACTAATTCCTCCATTATCTCTTCAGCTATCTCCCTTAGAACTCTGGAGTTCAGGTGATTTACCTACCCTCAGTTTTTCTAATACCTTTTTTCCTGGTAATGGCCACCATACTCAGCCATGTATACCTTTACAAAATGCACTGCTGCAGTTTCCCAACGCCACTTGAGCTGCATATTCCACTTTGCCACTTAAACAGTCAAGGGCAATATGGGAACACTACCACTTTCGCGTTCCTCTCAAAACCACAAAGAGCAAAGAGAACAAAAACAAAGAAAAGTACAGCACAGGAACAGGCTCTCCAAGCCTGTGCCAATCCAGATCCTCTATCTAAACCTGTCACCTATTTTCTAAGGATCTGTATCCCTCTGCTCCCTGCCCATTCATGTATCTATCTAGATATATCTTAAATGATGCTAATGTGCCCACCTCTACCACCTCTGCTGAAAATGCATTCCAGGCACCCACCACCCTCTGCGTAATGAACATTCCATGCATATCTCCTTAAACTTTTCCCCCTCACCTTGAACTTGTGACCCCTAGTAATTGAGACCTCACTCTAGGAAAAAACTTCTTGCTATCCATCTCATGCTTTTGTAGACCTCAATCAACTCCCCCTTCAACCTCCATTTTTCTAATGAAAATAATCCTAATCTACCCATGCAAGGACTGCACAAAACACTACATAGGACAAACAGGAAGACAGCTAACGATCCGTGTCCATGAACATCAACTAGCCACGAAACAACACGAGCAGCTATCCAGTGTAGCCACATACACAGATGACAAGCAACATGAATTCGACTGGGACAACACTACCATTATAGGGCAAGCCAAACAGAGAACAGCCAGGGAATTCCTAGAGGCATGGCACTCATCCACAGACTCTATCAACAAACACATCGACCTGGACCCAATATACCGGCCACTACAGCGGACAGCTGGAACTGACAACCGGAAGCGGCAGAGACAGGCCACTATAAATGCCGGAGGAAACAGCACAGAAGCGCTTCACAGGAGACTCCCAAGCACTGAGGATGTCACCTAGACAGGGGACGAAACGTTTGCAAGACAAATTCCCAGCTCGGCGAACAGAACCACAACAACATGCTGACTATCCTTGATCACATTATTCCTATCCAGATGTTCATAAATCCTATCCCTTACAATTCTCTCTAAGACTTTGCCCACAACAGAAGTGAGGCTCACCGGCCTATAGTTACTAGGGTTATCCCTACTCCCCTTCTTGAACAAGGGAACCACATTTGCTATCCTCCAGTCTTCTGGCACTATTCCTGTAGACAATGAGGACATAAAAATCAAGGCCAATGGCTCTGCAATCTCCTCCCTTGCTTCCCAGAGAATCCTAGGATAAATGCCATCAGGTCCAGGGGACTTATCTATTTTCACCCTTTCCAGAATTTCCAACACCTCTTCCCTACATACCTCAAAGCCGTCCATTCTAATTAATTGTGACTCAGTATTCACATCGGCAACAATGTCCTGTTCCTGAGTGAATACTGACGAAAAGTATTCATTCAGTGTCTCCCCAATCTCTTCAGCCTCCACACGCAACTTCCCACTACTATCCTTGACTGGACCTATTCCTACCCTAGTCATTCTTTTATTCCTGACATACCTATAGAAAGCCTTTGGGTTTTCCCTAATCCTACAACTAAGGACTTTTCATGTCCCCTCTTTGCTGCTCTTAGCTCTCTCTTCAGATCCTTCCTGGCTACCCTATAACTCTCAATCGCCCCAACTGAACCTTCACGCCTCATCTTTACATAGGCCACCCTCTTCCCTTTAACAAGGGATTCCAATTCCTTATTAAACCACGGCTCCCTCACATGACCCTTTCCTCCCTGCCTGACAGGTACATATTTATCAAGGACACTCAATAGTTGCTCCTTGAACAAGCTCCACATATCAATTGTGCCCTTGCCTTGAAGCCTCCTTTTCCAAGCCACGTCGTGCCTCACCGCATCATAATTTCCCTGCCCCCAGCTATAACTGTTGCCCTGCAGTGCACACTTATCCCTCTCCATCACTAGAGTAAAAGTCACCGAATTGTGGTCACTGTCCCCAAAGTGCTCACCTACCTCCAATTCTAACACCTGGCCTAGTTCGTTACCCAGAACCAAATCCAGTTTGGCCTCACCTCTTGTTGGCCTGTCTATATATTGTGTCAGGAAACTCTCCTGCACACATTGGACTAACACCGACCCATCTAATGAACTCGAGCTATAGCTTTCCCAGTCAATATCAGGAAAGTTAAAGTCCCCCATAACAACCACCCTATTACTTTCACTCTTCTCCTGAATCATCCTCGCAATCCTTTATTTGGAAGTATTAGCTTTCAGAGCGCTGCTCCGTTATCAGGTGGTTGTGGAGCCTGGCTGGGCTCATTCCCCAACACTAGGTCCAGTATGGCCCCTTCCTGAGTTGGATAATTTACATACTGCCATAGAAAACTTTCCTCGATGCTCCTCACAAATTCTACTCCATCTCAGCCTCTAACGCTGTGAATCTCAACACCAATGTTGGGAAAATTAAAATCTCCTATTACCACCACCCTTTTGTTCCTACATCTTTCCATAATCTGTTTATATATTTGTTCCTCCACCTCAGGCTCGCTGTGGGGAGGCCTGTAGTACAGCCCCAACATTGTTACCACATCCTTCGTATTTCTGAGCTCTGCCCATATTGCCTCACTGCTTGAGTCTTCCATAGTGCCCTTCTTCAGCACAGCTGTGATTTCCTCTCTCACCAGTAATGCAACTCCTCTACCCCTTATATGTCCCTCGCTATCCCACCTGAAGCATTGATATTCTGGGATGTTGAGTTGCCAATCATGCTCTTCCCTCAACCAAGTCTCAGTAATAGCAATAACATCATATGCCCAGGTACTAATCCAAGCCCTAAGTTCATCTGCCTTACCTACTACACTTCTTGCATGATAACAAATACACGTCAGACCACTAGCCCGTTTGCATTTATCATTTGCTGCCTGCTTACTCTTCCCCTTAGTCACGCTGACTTCATGATCCAGTTCCTTACAGGCTTTAGTTACTACCTCCTTACTGTCCAGTAGCCTCCTCATTTGGTTTCCATTCCCCTGCTACATTCGTTTAAACCCTCCCCAATGGCATTAGCAAAAGCACCCACGAGGACATTGGTTCCAGTCTGGCCCAGACGTAGACCATCCAATTTGTAATAGTCCCACCTCCCACAGAACCGGCCCCAATGTTCCAAAAATCTGAACCCTTCCCTCCTACACCATCTCTCAAGCTACACATTCTTCATGCCTATTCTCTCATTTCTACTCTAACTAGCACGTGGCACTGGTAGCAATCCTGAGATTACTACCTCTGAGGTCCTACTTTATAATTTGGTTCCTAATTCCATAAATTCTGCCTATGGGACCTCATTTCTTTTTTTAACCAATATGATTGGTGCCTATATGCACCACGGCAACTGGATATTCACCATCCCCCTTCAGAATGTTCAGCAGCTGATCTGAGACATCCCTGAGCCGTGCACCTGTGAGGCAGCATACCATTCGGGAGTCTTGTTTTTGACTACAGAACCACCTATCTACTCCCCTTACAATTGAATCCCCCATTGACTATAGCCCTTCCACTCTTTTTCCTGCCCTTCTGTATAGCAGAGCCAGCCACAATGCCAAGAACCTGGTTACTGTTGCCTTCCTCTGGTGAGCCATCTCCCCCAACAGTACCCAAAATGGTATACCCGTTTTTGAGGGAGATGACTGCAGGGGACACCTGCACTGCTTTCCTCCTCTACCCTAACTCATTGTTCATTCACTGTCATGGAGTCAAATTCCTGGAATTAAGTTTCTAACAGTACTGTTGTTAAACCTATGCCTCGTGAATAGTAGGGATCCATCCGGAAGGACAATTAGAAATAGGTAATAAATGCTGGTCTGGATAGAATACAATACTGTATCAAGAAACAGCTGAATGCATTGAACACAGAGAAGGAATGGACCTTGACAACATTCAACTTTTATGCTGAAGACGAGAAACTAGAAAACGTGCAGCACTTAACCTGGCTGTTTCAGTGCAGTTACAACATTAGTATGAACCAGTTGATGTGGAAAGTTGCCCAGTTACATGCAGTTCACGTGAAACAGGACAAATCGAACCTGGGCAATTATTGTGTCATCAGTGAGCCATCAATCATCAGCAAAGTATTTATGATGCCATCAATAGGAAATATGCTATCTTGGGATTTTTTTCAGAACTTAAATTTCACTAATGTTTCTTTACGCCATAGATCTGACATGATATTGAAGTCACGCATTGTTTTCTTATATATGGAATTCAGTTCTTTTGACCATTTACAATAATTATAATTTTGATGTAGATAAACCTTTGAACCTAATTACAGAAAATATTGGAAACATTCAGTAGAGCCATAATATCTGTGGAGAGAGAAAAGCAGGTGCCACGTTTCTCTTTCCACACGCTGCCGAGCCTATTGAGCATTTTCAGCATCTTGGGTACTTATTTTTAAGATTTTCAGCAGCTTTTTGCAACAGTTTTAAAATTTACAGCTTGGGATTACTCTCTGAATAATAAAGTAATTGCATTTAACTTAGAGGGAAAGAAGTGAATAAACATCACGTTTAAAAATATTAAGGGGGAGCTGCTTTTTCCGAAGAGGACCGAAGAAATGGCAGCCAGGTTCTCCAGGGTGCCTCACGCTCCTGAAAGTCCTCTATCTCCGGGGAGTAGCACGCTGTGTGCGCGCGGAGGCAGCCAGCCCGAGTTCTCTCCGCGCCTGCGCGATGCAGGAAGACAAGGGGTAGTGGTCGGCGGTCGGTGTTAAATCCGTGAAGCTGCAGCCTTTCCTTGGGGTTGGGGGGTAAGTGGGGATTCGGTGCCAACTGGTGAGGAAATAATTTAACTTGGGGAGGGTTATGACCTGCTCATTTTAATTGCCGGCGGAGAAGCAAGGTTTTTGCCTCCACCATCTGGCCGTTTGCTGGTTCCGCCATTTTAACCGTTTTCCTGTCACTTCGGCCGGGACGTTAAATCGTTTCGGCCTCGGGGAGCGGGCTGGACTGGGTTCGTTGTCATTAGTCTGGCCCAGTCAGTGTAACCTTACCGGGCTCGATCACATGGATCAGGCCGGGGCCTCGGGCAATACCTGGGAGATTGGCTTCATCGCCTTCACCGTTTGAGGCCTTCACTTCAGGCTTCCTCTGACTGCTCAGCACCAACTTGATCGATCTCAGGGCCATGCTCAAGCGCTCTTGATAAATGAGTTAAATATGACTGTACTCGCACCACTGTTCCCAACTTTTATTTAAAGAGCGGCCAATTATTTTACTGTAAGAAAGTACAGATTAGTCGGGGTTTCATCGCAATACAAAAGGACATTGCGGGTCCGCCCCAGATCAGGGAAGGAGGACTGAGATATACTTGAACAAATTAGTACTGAGGGGGAGAAGATATTCCTGATCTGAGCAGGCTTGGAAGCGATAAATTCCCAGGCACAAATAAGGGGTATCCAAGGCTGCTAAGGGAGCTCAGGGAGAAGATTGTCGACTCGCATTCATTTTCAATCCTATCTGGCTACCAGAAGAGTGCGAGAGGTCGAGGTAATGCACTACTATTCAAGAATGATAGTAGGAATAAACTAGGAAACCACAGGTCAGTGTATCTGACATTTCGAAAAAAAAAGGGCAGAATTAACTTCCACTTAGAGAGGCAAGGATTAATCAAGGATAGTCAGCAGAGCCTCGAAATATGTGAGTGGTGACATTATAGAGTCATAGGGATGTGCAGCATGGAAACAGACCCTTCGGTCCAACCTGTCCACACCAACCAGATATCCCAACCCAATCTAGTCCCACCTGCCAGAACCTGGCCCATATCCCTCCAAACCCTTCCTATTCATATACCCATCCAAATGCCTCTTAAATGTTGCAACTGTACCAGCCTCCACCACATCCTCTAGCAGCTCATTCCATACACGTACCACCCTCTGCGTGAAAGTGTTGGCCCTTAGGTCTCTTTTATATCTCTCCCCTCTCACCCTAAACCTATGCCCTCTAGTTCTGGACTCCCTGATCCCAGGGAAAAGACTTTGTCTATTTATCCTATCCACGCCCCTCATAATTTTGTAAACCTCTATAAGGTCACCCCTCAGCCTCCGATGCTCCAGGGAAAATAGCCCCAGCCTGTTCAGCCTCTCCCTATAGCTCAAATCCTCCTGGCAACATCCTTGTAAATCTTTTCTGAACTCTTTCAAGTTTCGCAACATCTTTCTGATAGGAAGGAGACCAGAATTGCACACATAATTCCAACAGTGGCCTAACCAATGTCCTGTACAGCTGGAACATGACCTCCCAACTCCTGTCCTCAATACTCTGACCAATAAAGGAAAGCATACCAAACGCCTTTTTCACCATCCTATCTACCTGCGACTCTACTTTCAAGGAGCTATGAACCTGCAATCCAAGGTCTCTTTGTTCAGCAACATTCCCTAGGACCTTACCATTCAGGGCTTTTGCCCGAAACGTCGATTTCGAAGCTCCTTGGATGCTGCCTGAACTGCTGTGCTCTTCCAGCACCACTAATCCAGAATCTGGTTTCCAGCATCTGCAGTCATTAGTTGTAGGATTAGGGAAAACCCAAAGTAAAACAAAGAACTGCAACTGCTGGATATCTGAAGCAAACAGAAACAGAAGTTGCTGGAGAAACTTGGGAGGGATGTGGAGAGAAAATAGAGTTAATATTTTGAGTTCATGGGCTAATATAGAAAGTTAAGAACACTCTAAATGTTAACTATTTTTCTGTCCTTGGATGCTACCAGACTGTTGAGTTTCTCAATAAATTTCTGTGATGACTGAAGTGTCTTTTTGTGACTGGACATCTGTGTCCAGTGCAGTACCACTGAATTCGGTGATAGGTCTTTTTCTGCTTGTGGTGAAGATCAATGATCCAGACATGAGTGTAGGAGGTATGATCAGTAAATAGAGGAGGAAAGCTTTAGATTACGAGATGATATAGATGAACTGGTTGGATGGGCTGAACAGTGGCCAATGAAATTTAATCTTCCAGGGCTAACCAGGCCAGGGAGTTTTTGTCTGCTTGGTTTGTGGGAAGTACAGAGGGAACTTTGCACTGCATGTCTTTGAAGACAGTAGGACAGGTAGATAAAGTGGTGAAGTAGCTGATGCGCTGTTCACGATTTTCCAAAATTCCTCAGATTGTAGTTGTTCAGTAATTCTAAAATGTTTTTTGAAGGGTAACTTCTCCTTGATTTAGCTTTTAATTTGCTAACCTCTGTTACTTAAATTTTATGAAAATAAATTGTCAGCATTATTTGTTTTTGTTGATTTTTAATCAGAATTCCCTCCATTTTGGAATAGTCTCAGCAGGTTGGATGCCTATTCAAGAAAGTAGAAAAGGAGAAAACAGGAAACTTTAGGCCTTGCGTCAGTGACTGCAAAACTCCTGGTATCTCTTCTTATGGAAGCCTTAAAGTCACAGTATAATTGGACAGAGTCAGTATGGTTATAGAATGGGAAAGTTGTTTTCTTTTTCAAATTTTTGGAGTTTTATGAAGTTGTAACTAGAATGGAATATAAAGGGAAGCAAGTAGTATACTTGCATTTCCAAAAAGGCCTTTATTAAGGTGCCACATAAGAGGCTAGTATTTAAGATAATAGGTTTAAAGAGTAATGTGTAAACATGGATGGAGATTTTGTTAATATGGGAAAGTGTGAAATTTTCACTTTGGTAGTAAGTAAAAAAAATTTTTAAACTTTTAAATATTGGTATTCAGAGAAACATTTGTGTGCTTTGCAGATTCCACTGACAATTAGAAAGTCATATCACACTGTATGACCTTTAATTGCAAGGGCACAAGTTAAAGCAGGGAAATCCAACAATTATAAAGAGCTTTATTGAGGCCACGCTTGATGTACTATGTGCAGTTTTTGGCACCACGTTGCAGCAAAGGTATGGTTGTCTTGGAGGGAGTACCAACATTAAGTTGGTCCCTTGGATGACAGAGTTGACCTGTGATAAGAGGCTAATTAAATGGGGTCTGTATTCTCTTGAGGCTGGAAGGAAGAGAAGCAATCTTATTGAAACATAAAAGATTCTGACAGGGTAGACTTTGAGTGGTTGCTTCCCATGACTACGAAATCATGATTTCGTAGTGAATCAGTTGTGAATCTTGGAATGCTGTACTTCAGAGAGTGTGGATCACCATCTTCAGAGCAGTTTGGGGTGGGCAGTATATGCTGGCTCAGCCAGCAACATCCCCATCCTTATGTAAATGTGTGAGGGACATTTTTTTCTCTCTCTGCAAATCAAGAATATGGGACTTGAGGGAAAAACAACTGGGGCAGAAGATTAGCCGTAATCATACTGGATAGGGAGTAGGCTCAAGGTGCCTTTTAATCGATTTCTGCTCCTGTTTCTTATATCCTTCTAAAGGAACAACAATATACATTAAAGCCCAGTCAGTGTGTGTGACTCACACATAAAGTTCCCTTGATCCTGCTACTCTTGCTGACGTTGGTTGTGGTCGTTGGGCTGGAAGATGTTGTTGAAATAAGTTTGGAGAGTCATTGTGGTATGTTCTGTAAATAGTACCTCCAGCAGCCACAGTACACCAGTGGTAGTTATAAAGAAGTCAGTGGTCAGAGAATAAAAACTTCCGTTTTATTAAGGTGCACCAACCACACAGATGACTAGCATTATAAAAGGTAGGAGAGCAGGAATTATAGAACTATTAATTGAACATCTGACATGGAAAAAGTAACAGAACCTGTTGCTGGGATCAGAGTAACTGAACACTTGGAAAAATATTAATGGATCAGAGAAAGAGTAGAAATGTTCATGGAGTCTCTTCAGTCCATTAGTTACTTCATTATTCACTACTACTTACAACTAGATGTGGCAAGATTGCAAAGCTTTGATATTGATTAATTATTATGGGAGTGCTTAGCTCTGTTTTAAACCATGCTCCTTGTTCAGTACATATGAAATCCCGTGTTCTAGTTTATTCAAGTTGGTAACTCGTTTTCAGCTCCAAGTAGAATATACAACAGAGAATTGAACCATTCGACCTAACTGTTTTATTCTTTCCATTCTGCTTACCTCATTTCAGCTTTCAGCTGTATTTTGCTAATGGTTTTCCTCTTCATCTTAAAAAGTCTTTTCAAATCTGTTTGCCTCAGCTACTTGTGATAGCAGATTTATCGTTAAAGCCTCTGTGAATAAAGGACATTCTGCTTCCCCCTCCCTACCACTTTGATTAATCAGTAACTTACTTATGGCTCCCAGTTTAGGATTCTCCCATAAATGGAAACATTTTTGCCACATCAAATTGTTAATTATTTTGCAGTCCAATTTTTTTTTAAATACAGAAAGCTGTTTAATTCTTACATTTGTAAACTTGCTCCCTACTTATCATCACCTGCTGCACTTGCATTAATTTAGGTAAATGTGATGTATTTTGGAAAGACAAATCGGGACAGGACTTCTACACTTACTGGTAGGGTCCTGGGGACTCTTGCTGAACAAAGAGATCTTGGGGTGCAGCGTCATAGTTCCTTGAAGGTGGAGTCACAGGTAGACAGTGTAATGAAGAAGGCATTTAGTACACTTGCCATTATTAGTCATTGGATTGAGTAGAGAGTTGGGATGTAATTTGCAGCTTTACAGGACGTGGGTTAGGCCACTTTTCAGTTCTGGTCTCCCCCACTATAGGAAAGATGTTGTTAAATTGGAAAGGGGAAAAAAGAGATGAGTGTTAACAGGATTGGAGGGTTTGAGCTTTAGGGAGAGGCTATATAGGGTGGGACTGTTTTCCCTGGAATGTTGGAAGCTGAGGGGTGATCTAGAGGAAGTTTATAAAATAAGGAGGGACATGGGTAGGGTGAATGGCCAAGGTCTTTTCCCCAGGGTAGGGGAGTCCACAACTAGAGGGCAAAGGTTTAAGGTGAGAGAGGAAAGGTACAAAAGGGACGTAAGGGGCAACCTTTTCATACAGAGGGTGGTGTGTGTATGGAATGAGCTGCCAGAGGAGGTGGTGGAAGCACTTAAAAGGCATTGGGATGAGTATGTGATTAGGAAGGCTTTAGAGAGAAATGGGCCAAATGCTATTAACTGGGACTAGATAAATTTGGGATACCAGAATTGAATGCAGTATTCCAAAAGTGGTCTAACCAATGCCCTGTCCATCCACAATATGACATCCCAACTCCTATGGGTGGCACAGTGATGAGCACTGCTGCCTCACAGCGCCAGAGACTCGAGTTCAATTCCCGCCTTAGGCGACTCTCTATGTGGAGTTTGCACATTCTCCCCGTGTCTGCGTGGGTTTCCTCTGGGTGCTCCGGTTTCCTCCCACAATCCAAAATGTGCAGGTTAGGTGAATTGGCTATGCTAAGTTGCCCATAGTGAAGGGGTAAATGTAGAGGTGGGTCTGGGTGGGTTGCGCTTTGGTGGGTCGGTGTGGACTTGTTGGGCTGAAGGGCCTGTTTCCACGCTGTAAGTAATCTAATCTAATCCTAGGTTTATGTACTAACCAATAAAGGCAAGAGTACCAAAAGTACACTGCATTCACTAAACAAGTGTGGTGAATAGATATTTGATTTGTCACAGCATGGACGATGACTGTGCCCAAAGAAGGAATCTATTGAGGAGGAAGAAGGAAAGAAAAAGATCAATAGCAGAAAATAATTGATATGTGAGACTTCCTCTCTGACGTCTCCCATTAATTGGGCAGTTGTCTTAACATACATTAATTGTGTTTTACTATAATATGTGGTGTGTAATAATTAAATTCCACTAACTTGTGGAAGACAATAATCGTGATCTCTTATTTTAGGAGATTCTGACAGTACCAATGGAGAACACACAAGAATCAGACTCTGCTCTTCAGTCAACTGAGATCTGCCAAAAGGGGCCCGCATTGAATATTTCTAAAAGGCCCGAACGCCGTCAGCGTTCTCGAGATAGACTGAAGCTCTTTATCTGCTCTGAATGTGGTAAGAGCTTTAACAAATACTCGCACCTCAAATTGCACCTCTTGGTCCATACAGGAGAGAAACCTTTCAAATGCCGTGTCTGTGATAAGGAATTCAATCACCCATCCAGCCTTCGCAAGCATGAGATCACACACACGGGAGAGAAGCCATTCAAATGCTCCGACTGTGGAAAGAGTTTTAATGACTCATCAAATCTGTCTCGGCACAAACGCATTCATAGTGGTGAGAAACCATTTAAGTGTAACATGTGTGACAAAGGATTTACTTATTCTCACCATCTTGTATCGCACCAACGCACACACACAGGAGAGAAGCCATTTCAATGCACAACATGTGGGAAAGAGTTCAGTCAATCATCCACACTGGTGATGCACAAACGAACTCATGCTGATAAGAGACCATATAAATGTGGAACATGCGGAAAGGGGTTTCAGTTGTCACGCCATTTGGTGGCTCACCGTCGCACACATACAGGAGAGAAAGCATTCCTGCATGAGAAGGAGTTCAAGCAGGATTCTGGTTTAATGAAACATCAGCGGATTGATACAAAAGAGCTGCCATATAAATGTACCTTCTGCAGCAAAACGTTCCGTCAATCTCACAACCTAATGGTCCACAAGCGTGTACATATGGTCAAGAAGCCATATCAGATCTCCACACGCAGGCAGGAATTTAACCAGCAATCATCCCACGTGAAGAATGACCATACACACACAGAAGAGAAGCCATATTTATGTTCTGCTTGTGAAAAGAGGTTCAAGGGCTCCAGCATTTTGGTGACACATCACACCAACACAGATGACAGTTCTTGTCACTGTGTTGGATGTGGAAAGGTTTTCAAAAACTCATCCAATCTTATCCAGCAACAGGTTGCGCTCAAAGAAGAGGACCACACAAACATACTAGGTGTGAGAAGGGCTTCAAGCGTACACGCAAATCACATGTGTGATGTATTGAGCCATCAGAATGTCCATGCAGGAGAGACTCCGTTCAAATATACAAGATGTAGGAAAGGCTGTAAAACTCCTCCATCTGTCACATCACCAGTGTAGCCACAGCCCCTGAGATCTTGTCCTCTTCTCTTCCTCTCTTCATTACACACAAGATAAAAAAAAGTTTTGGATAAAAACTTCAGCCCTTTAATCATTTCAATCTCCTATCCGTACTTTAAGCTTGATGGAATGCGTATTGCAGTGTGCCACTTGAAGGAGGTGCTGATGCACTACAATTTGTTGGCTAAGACAATTTTGAGTACATCTAGTGGGTATCCATACTCGTATCAACGCCTTTTTGGAAATTGCTTTCAAAGTGACATTTCAGAGCAGAACCTCTGGGACCAATTTAAGAATTTTATCAAGTGTAGAATCATTGCATCAGAATGTCAGTTAAAAATTGAGATTTTCTGATGTCTTCCAAGACAATGTAATGGACCCCAATTTGTTGCTCTATGGTATAGAGTTTAAAGCACGTGGAGTTCAGGAGGTGAGAGCTGACAGATATCCAGAAAAATTGTTAACTCAGTGGACAGACGTTTTTCATTGCAAAGACATTCACGGGTAGGCAGACATTTTTGTGTAAGATTTTCAGCATTGACCTGACATCACCATGTCCTGCTATATTTTCTGTCCAGGTGGGATTGGGCTTCTGGACCATCTCTCACAGGCTCAAGGAAATTCAGCATCTTTGTTTTGAACATTTGGTTTTCATACAACAGCATTTATATGTTTATATTGGCAAACCAGCTAGAGATATGGATCCCAAGTCTGCCAATATCATATTCTTCAAATTCTTTTTTTCTGATTTCATTAATACCATTGAGAAATGCAGGAAAAGACATGGGAAAATAATGGAGATGACAGTTAGTCTTGGCAGAATCTTCATAAAGAAATGTCAGCAGATTGACCTCACATTTTGGTATCAATAAGCAATTGGAAAAATTGGACTGAAGGCGGCATAGAATGCTTCCTGTGTGGTAAGCCTAACTCAACACCGATCAGGAGCCACTAATGACTAAAAAATGTTTTATCAAACTCAAATGTTCTCCCTTGAAATAAAACAAGTTTAGAAAGCCATTTATGTGCTGTTCAATATACTTCTCACATTTTTAAAATTAATTCTTTTATAAGTTGAGGACATTGATTGAAAAGCAAGCATTTTTCTGCCTGTTCCTAATTAGCATTGAACTTGCTTGACCGTTTTGGAGGGCAGTTGAAAGTCAACCATATTCCTGGTCTGAGATCATATTTTGGTCAGAGCTGATATGGATGGTAGATTTCCCTCCCTAAAGGGACATCAGTGAACCAGACTGCCATAAATTGTTTCATGGTCACTATTATTACGACAAAATTTCAATTTCTGATTTTATAAGTTTAAATTAAATTCCACCAACTGCTGTGGTGGACTGTGAACTCAGGCCTACAGGGTGATAGCCTAGACTTCTGGCTTGCTCATCCAGTGGCATCACCACTACTTTTCCACACTGTCATATTTTGCTGGATTTCTAATAATATTGAGAACAATTTAATTGTTTTCCTTCCCATGTACCCAAGTAGTCAAACTTGAGAAAACATTCAGTAATGAATATTTGATAGGTGGTGTTTCTTCTATGATGCATTGAATTTATCCCAGGTCTAAGAGATTGAGTTTTGATAAAGAGCTAAACTCTGCTTTTGCTCTACAGGTGCTGCTAGATCTGCTGGTTTTACCAGCAATTTCTGCTTTTGCTGTCAGAAATTAGCTTGTTCATGATGCTGGAGATTTATGCATGCGTAGAACTGGAGAAGGGCTGTTATTCCAGTTTCTTTGGCATCACCTTCTCTACAAGCTCAGAATTGATGTCAAAACAGAAAATACTGGAAATACTCAGCAGGTCTAGTAGCATCTGTGGAGAGAGGAACAGAGTTAACATTCCAAGTTAATGAGTCTTCATCGGGCCTGGCAAAAGTTAGAAATGTAACCATTTTTAAGCATATGAAACAGGAGAGAATGGGGAAAAGGGGAAGGTCTCTGATAGCATGCAAGATGAAGGAGATTAAATTATCAGAATTGGTATTGCAAAGCCAAAAATTAGGCAAAGAAGCAAAACCTGTCCAGAGAAGATGTGATTATGAACCACACGAGAGAAATAAAATGATAAAAGGAAACAAAATATGGGCCAGGTTTAGCCTATTTCCAACATTTTGTTTTTATTTCAGGTTTCCTATATCTATTTTTCTTTGTTTCAAATCAGAAATTGTTGCTTTGCAGTATTGAACATAGATTCAGTACAGAAGGAAATTGTTCAGCCTCTGTCATGCCTCTGTTGATACTCTGGAAGAGCAATCCTGGTTAAACTCAATTTCCTGCTTTTTGTCTGTAATTTTGTAAGTTCCTCAGCCCTCAAATACATTCAACTCATTTTTAAGATTATTAATGGTGTCAACTTCCACCCTTTTTCAGGTAGAATTACAGATCCTCATAATTCTTGAGTGGGAGGGGGGACTGTTGCAAGGAGTATAATCTTAACTCTTACAATCTCTGAATATAAACAAAATCCTTTATCCTTTGTAATGCCCTTGTCAATGTCCACTGCACCCTTTCTAAATTGATTAGTAATTCTTCACAGTGCTGTAACTGATTTTACTACACCAGTGGTTTATAAAGTATAAGCATGATTTATTTGCATTTACTTTCTATATCTTCATAAATAATCCAAGTAACCCATATGCTTTTTTAACCATCTTATGAAGCTGTTCCACCACCTTAACCTTTTTTGTTATTTGATCAAAGAATTTAACCATAACCAATGGAATCAAACTTAATGTGAAAATTCCGTGCTGACCCTCTGACTTGATAAATTTATTTTATTCATGCTAATAATTTCTGATAATTACAGATGTTAGTGATTGGCTTCTAGTTTCCTGGTTTATCCGTCATCCTCCATTTCCGTAGTTGTGTAATATTAGTAACCTACAACGGTGACACTATTTATGTATCCAGTAGAAATTGAAAGACTGTGACCAGTACTTCTGCCACTTCCACTTAGGTTTCTTTCAGCAGACTAGCATGCATTCCAGCTGCACAAAGTGATTTACCAACTTTGTACTTTTAGTATATCTTCTCTATTACTATCCAAAACATCCATAATCTCTTCTGTTGCATACAATAGAAAAAGTAGATAGTTCATTTATATCTTCAAAGGTGCAAATCCAAGGGGGTACTCATAGACGAAAAAGGGGTCCTGGACTACAAATATAAATTGGTAAGAATTACACCTCGGGTAAGGAAGACCATTACAGTATTAAGCCAAGTGCCTGGCTTTATTACAGGATGAATAAAACTGAAAATAGGAAGATCTGCTAAATCTGTATCTAACCCCGGTTGCATGACACTTAAGTGTTCAGTTCCGGTCACCAATTTAGAAAAGAGATAACACATTGGAGAAGGTGTAGGGAAGGTTTTAAAGAGTGATATATGTCGTTATATATGAAAAGAATGTCAGATTGGTCTCTTTAAAAAGAAGACACAAGGGTGGTCTAATGAAGGTGTTAAGAATGTTTTGATAATGGATCAGTGATTAGTACTGCTGCCTCACTGCACCACGCACCCAGGTTCGATTCCCAGGGTGGCACGGTGGCACAGTGGTTAGCACTGCTGCCTCACAGCGCCAGGGACCTGGGTTCAATTCCCGCCTCAGGCGACTGACTGTGTGGAGTTTGCACATCCTCCCCGTTTCTGTGTGGATTTCCTCCGGGTGCTCCGGTTTCCTCCCACAGTCCAAAGATGTGCAGATCAGGTGAATTGGCCATGCTAAATTGCCCGTAGTGTTAGGTAAGGGGTAAATGTATGGGTGGGTTGCGCTTCGGCGGGTCGGTGTGGACTTGTTGGGCCGAAGGGCCAATTTCCACACTGTAAGTAATCTAATCTAATCTAATCATTCTTGGGTGACAGTCTGCGTGGGTTTCCTCTGAGTGCTCCAGTTTCCCCTCTCAGTCCAAAGATGTGGAGGTGCTGGTGAGATCACCTGACGAAGGAGCAACACTTGTGATTTCAAATAAACCTGTTGGACTATAACCTAGTACCTTCTAACACAGTCCAAAGAAGTGCAGGTAAGGTGGATTGGCCATGCTAAATTGCCCATAGTATTGAGGGATGTGCAAAAGTACATGGCTTAACCATGGGAAATGCAGAGCTACAGGGATAGGGCAGGGGGTGTGTCTGGGTGTTCTGCTCTTTGGAGGGTTGGTGTGGATTTGATGGGCTGAATGGCCTGCCTCCACACTAGGGATTCTATGAAAATGAGATAGAGCATTACTAGAGATGATCAATACCAGATAATTGTGAAAAATTAACAGGAATTTTAGAAGGAACATCTGAAGTGGGGTGAGAATGTGTAACTATTATGGGAAGTGGTTGAAGGAAATAGAAAAATGTATTTAATGGGAAGCTTGATAAGCATACATGGGAGAAGCAAATTGAAATAACTGCAATAATTGTGAGGTGGGGAAAGATGAGAGGAGCCTCCAATGGGATAAATGTCAGCATAGACTTGTTGGACCAAATAACCTGTTTCAATGCCATATTTCCAATGTAATTTCACTACTCACTTCTTGATTTTCATTTGTATCGTTTTTCCAGCTTTATCTTCAGCTCAATGCCTTTCCAATTTGAGTGCACTAAACTGCAGGCAATGTTGCACTTGCCATTGCAGGAGACATTTTAAGTCTAATAAGAGCTTATAGACATAATCATGTAAGATACCTGTTAAAATGTTTTTCAGTATTTTGACAGTTGAAAACCTAATGACTGCTTTCAAAAAGAACTTTTTGTAAAATAGGAGACCTTGGACGAAAAGTCTCAGACATTGTTGGGATTTTATTCTACAGAGTAGCTCCCACAATATGAAAAAATGAAATAGGGGACCTTTATCAGAGACACTCACTTGGTAATATGCAGAAAGTTTTGAGCTTGCACATAGCCTGGCCATACTAATTATGCTGCCCACCAAATGCAGCTTTATTAGAATGTTAATACTTGGAGGAGACTTCAGACCAAGTTGTAGTCTACTTGGTCACATATTTAGTAAAGTTTTGATAGGTTGGTACTTTGATGGATTGAAACGATGACATCAAAGATTAATCATCTGCAGTAAACAAAATGTACACTTCTACTTGTGTGTAGGATGGGCATGGAACAATTCCTGTCTGAAGATTTTCAAGCTGATTTCCTTTATCAGTGATGCGTTTATGTAAGCTCCAAGAAATAAACATAGTGTTATCTATCCACTCTTGAAAACATCTATTGTATTGCTTATTTTTAATTAGGAAAGTCCAATGGAGACATATAGTCCAAATATGTAAGTCATGCTATTTGTAGGATAGACAGAAAAATATTTATTTCATGTTTAAATAAACCTATCAACAACAGCTAAATGTACAGCCAAATTTTACATACTGAGGCAAGTTTACTTATTGACATCCATCCTATTTTCTAATTTGTTTATTCTGGAAAAACAGATATCAGAGACAAATTTGGCTTGAAAGGGTCTAACTTTCTTTTATAATTATGGAGGTTAGTTATTGACCATTACACGGTGGCCAGTGTACTTGCCAGAATAAATCATCATGAAAATAGGGAAAAAAATGAACTATAGTGCTCTGTGCAAAACATTTAAAGCCCTCTATTCCTTTCATCCCAGCAATATATTTACAGACTTCAAGACTTCAGTGAAGATTTGTCGTTAACAGACCAAGGTGTTTTGCTCAGGTTGGCACAATTGCAACCAGTTTCCTTCTACTAAATTTTTGTTGCATTCATTGGATGTTTTGACTGGCATCTCACCTTAGGTCAGAAATCACACGACACCAGCTTACAGTCCAACAGTTTTTTTTAAATCACAAGCTTTTGGAACACTGCTCCTTTGTCAGGTAAAGTGAAGGGAGGTGCGTGGACACAAAATATAGATGGAGAGCTAATAGCAGATAATTAAGATTGTCAATTGATAACTACAAATAGCGTGAGTAGTGTCAACAGCTGAATAACAAGTGAAGGGATGACCTATGAACTGATTAAAGCAGAGGGATAGTTACAAATAATCAAAAATAAGATTGTGCTATATTTATCTGTAAAACTAAACTCACTATACTTGAAATTCAGAGCAAATGAGAATTGCCTGAACCCACTTTCCAGAAAACTTTCAGAATTTCTTAACTTCAGAATGATAATCCTATTTCTAATCTTTATTGTGCATTCACACTAACTGACTGATTTCTAGATTCTGCCACATCTTTGGACTTATTACCAGGCAACAGAGATTGCTATCTATTTTTCAATGCGCTAAACTACTAATCCCCATCTATTTACTTCATTGAACATAGGAACAGTAGAATGCCATCGAGCACCTCAAACCAACTCTGCCATTCAATAAGATCATGTGGGGCCTAACTCCATATGGTGCTTTGGGCTCAAATCCCTGATAACCTTGCTTGATACGAATTTGCCTATCTCTGACTTAAATTTAACATTTGAATCAGCATTGACCACTATTTGAGGAAGAGAGTTCCAGACCTCCACTAATCTTTGCATGTATAAGTGATTTCTTAAGACTATGCCCCTGGTCCTAGAATCTTCAACCAGTTGACATCTACCATGTCTTTCCCTGTTAATATCCTGAAAAGCTTAATTAGATCACCCCTTAGCCTTTTAAATTTATAGAGAATAAAGGCCTAATTTGTCTAATCTCTCCTCACATCCTTGTAAACCTGCATTGAATTCCCTCCAGAACCAAAACATCCTTCCTAAGATGTGGTACCCATATCTGCTCACAGTACTTTAAGTGGAGTCTAATTAATCATAAAACTGCATTTTAAAAGCACACAGATCTCTAGACTGCTCGCCAAACTCTCAAAACAATTCTAGAACTGAAACTAAACCATTCCTCCCTCTTTGTAACAAAGTAAAAATTAAAGTTATACCTTGGTTAGCACTGCTGCCTCACAGCGCCAGAGACCCGGGTTCAATTCCAGCCTCAGGCGACTGACTGTGTGGTGTTTGCACGTTCTCCCAGTGTCTGCGTGGGTTTCCTCCGGGTGCTCCGGTTTCCTCCCACAGTCCAAAGATGTGCAGGTCTGGGTGGATTGGTTATGCTAAATTGCCCGTAGTGTTAGGTAAGGGGTAAATGTCGGGGTATGGGTGGGTTACGCTTCGGCGGGGCGGTGTGGACTTGTTGGGCCGAAGGACCTGTTTCCACACTGTAAGTAATCTTATTCCTGAACCCTCCACAAAAAAAGATGAGAAGATATCTTCAAATATATTCATTTTAATTGCAATTTATTCAATTGTTCCCACAGACAATTTTGGGTTAACGCGCGATTTGGCTATAACATCACTGAAGTATTTTCGAGAATGCTTACCTCTGTTGACAATGTAACAATTCCAGTGGGGATCTGTTCGCGTGTCTCGTTCCTTACATCCGCCAACTATGCCGATCTGCGCATGTGTGACATCGGTGCCTGTCTCTGTTGTCTTCATGCTGTTCTGCACATGCGCCACTGTCTGTGCAGTTCTGTTCATGCGCAACTTTTGCACTCGTCTTCGTGTTGTACTGTGCATGTGCCAATGTCAGCTGCCGAGCTTCCTAAGAGAGGTACTATACAGAAAGCAACTTTCTTGCATTATTTAAATGTACTGTGTTAAATTTACTTTGTTTCATTAATAACTATGACTCCGACCTTCATTCAGGCTGTTTGGGTGATTTTTGAGCGATCATGAATGATAATTTTTGCTGGTCAGCCTCTAACCCCACTTTTCCCATAGGCCCCTTATTTCTATTAAGCAAGCTTTCACTGGAATTCAACTATGACGTTCGAGGATAACTACCTGTATTTTAAGTGGATTTCGCTCCAGCAATAACACGTATTTACATCAAATATTCAGGAGGTTGACATACAAATTATATTCTCCATACTCATTTTGATCTTGAGATTTATTCTCCTCAATAATTGCTTCTCTTCCTGCTACAGAAATGATTTCAAAACTGAATTGTCATAGCATTAAACTAAAGAAACAGTCTCAGATTCTTCATTTGAAAGGTTTGATAAGAAAGCTAGAAGATTATGGTCCCCTACAAATGAAACTCTGCAGAGTTGTTGGATAACATAGACTTTAAAACCTTATAGAGAAAACACCAAATTCAGTCTAATTTTCAACAATTCGGCATTTTTACTGGCAAAAAATTAATTTTAACTGATAACATCCTTGGAGCTACTGACCAGAAACTGAACTGCATTCATCAAATTGAGGGTGGCACGGTGGCTCAGTGGTTAGCACTGCTGCCTCACAGCGCCAGGGACCTGGATTCGATTCCCACCTTGGGCAACTGTGTGGAGTTTGCACATTCTCCCCGTGTCTGTGTGGGTTTCCTCCCACAATCCAAAGATGTGCAGGTCAGGTGAATTGGCCATGCTAAATTGTCCATAATGTTCAGGGATGTGTAAGCTAGGTTCATTAGTCAGGGGTAAGTATAGGGTAGGGGAATGAGTCTGGTTACTCTTCGGAGGGTCTGTGTGGACTTGTTGGGCCAAAGGGTCTGTTTCCATACTAGGGAACCTAATCTAAGTAAACGGAGCGGCTACAACAACAGGTTAAAGGATAGGAATACTGCAGTGAGTAACTCACTTCTGACTCCTCAAAGCCTGTCCAGTATCTACAAGGCACAAGTCAGGACTGTAATGGAATACTCCCCACTTGCCAGGATGAATGCAGCTCAAACAACACAGTCTATGTCATCTGACTCAGAGGAGGAGGAATGTAGTGATTGTAATGAGATCAGCAAGGTGGACTTCAAAATATGAGTTCTCTGATTGGACCTGATTAACAGCCCCAAACTAGGAGCCCTGGCTGATAAAAACAGGAGTGTCAAACATTGTCTTCACTCTGAAAGAGCTGGATCAGTGTCAAGGACTCTCCACATGAAAACAAAGGGTGACTTGGTGACAGCATACTAGCCTCTGTGGAGTTATTTCAGTTACTAGCTGCTTTGTCTCGCAGATTGTTCCAGTTTCTCATCTTTGCAGTTTAGTTTTCTAGTTCTTCTAATCTCTGCATCTGTAGTATCAGGAGACATTAAAAAGCAATAACATGACATTCTGCATACTGGAAATACTGGGAATAGGGCCCCTCAAAGGTCAGCAAGGCGGCATTTGTGTGGAGCCGCAGAAAATGGGGGAGATACTAAATGAGTATTTTGCATCAGTATTTACTGTGGAAAAGGATATGGAAGATATAGACTGTAGGGAAATAGATGGTGACATCTTGCAAAATGTCCAGATTACAGAGGAGGAAGTGCCGGGTGTCTTGAAATGGGTAAAGGTGGATAAATCCCCAGGACCTGATCAGGTGTCCCCGAGAACTCTGTGGGAAGCTAGAGAAGTGATTGCTGGGCCTCTTGCTGAGATATTTGTATCATTGATAGTCACAGGTGAAGTGCCGGAAGACTGGAGTATGGCAAACGTGGTGCCACTGTTTAAGAAGGGCGGTAAGGACAAGCTGTAGTTTGCTGTAAGTAATCTAATCTAAATAAATTGGTTAAATGATGAAGGGATACGATTTTTGATATTAAAAATGGGCGGAACGGTGGCACAGTGGTTAGCACTGCTGCCTCACAGCGCCAGAGACCCGGGTTCAATTCCCGCCTCCTGTGTGGAGTTTGCACATTCTCCCCGTGTCTGCGTGGGTTTCCTCCGGGTGCTCCGGTTTCCTCCCACAATCCAAAAATGTGCAGGTTAGGTGAATTGCCCGTAGTGTTAGGTGAAGGGGTAAAACGTCGGAATATGGGTCTTGGTGGTATACGCTTCGGCGGGTCGGTGTGGACTTGTTGGGCCGAAGGGCCTGTTTCCACAGTGTAATTAATCTAATCTAAGCCAGGGAACTATAGACCAGTGAGCGGCGGTGGGCAAGTTGTTGGAGGGAATCCTGAGGGACAGGAAAGGCAAGGACTGATTAGGGATAGTCAACATGGCTTTGTGCGTGGGAAATCATGTCTCACAAACTTGATTGAGTTTTTTGAAGTTACAAAGAGGATTGATGAGGGCAGAGCAGTAGATGTGATCTATATGTACTTCATTAAGGCTTTCGACAAGGTTCCCCATGGGAGATTGATTAGCAAGGTTAGATCTCACGGAATACAGGGAGAATGAGCCATTTGGATACAGAACTGGTTCAAAGGTAGAGGACAGAGGAGGATAGTGGTGGTGGGTTGTTTTTCAGACTGGAAGCCTATAACCAGTGGAGTGCCACAAGGATCGGTGCTGGGTCCTCTACATTTTGTCATTTACATAAACAATTTGGATGCGAGCATAAGAGGTACAGTTAGTAAGTTTGCAGATGACACCAAAATTGGAGGTGTAGAGGACAGCGAAGTGGGTTACCTCAGATTAGAACAGGATCTGGATCAGATGGGCCATTGGGCTGAGAAGTGGCAGGTGGAGTTTAATTCAGATAAATGCAAGGTGCTGCATTTTGGGAAAGCAAATCTTAGCAATACTTATACACTTAATGTTAAGTTCCTAGGGAGCGTTGCTGAATAAAGAGACCTTGGAGTGCAGGTTCATAGCTCCTTGAAAGTGGAATCACAGGTAGATAGGATAGCGAGGAAGGCATTTGGTGTGCTTTCTTTTATTGGTCAGAGTATTGAGTACAGGAGTTGGGAGGTCATGTTGCAGCTGTACAGGACATTGGTTAGGCCATTGTTGGAATATTGTGTGCAATTCTGGTCTCCTTCCTATGTTGCAAAACTTGGAAGGGTTCAGAAAAGGTTTACAAGGATGTTGCCAGGGTTGGAGGATTTGAGCCGTAGGGAGAAGCTGAACAGCCTGGGGCTGTTTTCCCTGGAGCATTGGAGGCTGAGGGGTGACCTTATAGAGGTTTACAAAATTATGAGGTGCATGGATAGGATAAATAGGCAAAGTCTTTTCCCTGAGGTCGTGGAGTCCAGAACCTGAGGGCATAGGTTTAGGGTGAGAGGGGAAAGACATAAAAGAGACCTAAGGGGCAACTTTTTCACACAGAGGGTGGTACGGATATGGAATAAGCTGCCAGAGGATGTGGTGGAGGCTGGTACAATTGCAACATTTAAGAGGCATTTGGATGGGTATATGAATAGGAAGGGTTTGGAGGAATATGGGCCGGGTGCTGGCAGGTGGGACTAGATTGGGTTGGGATATCTGGTCGTCATGGACGGGTTGGACCGAGGGGTCTGTTTCCATGCTGTACATCTCTATGACTCTATGACTCTTAGATTTGTTAGTTGAATATGAAATCATGTAGGATGTGAAAATGTAAATGACCTAAAATGTCAATGTAAGCTATTAAAAAGATATTTAATTATGAACTAAACTGTTCCGATTAATATTTATAGATTCTTGTTTCTTCTCACTTGAAGTATGATGACCATGTTAATGGTGTACACCATGTTAATCATCATTCATTTAAAATTTGTTGCTAACTTTGCATTCAATGAGGTGACCAAAGTTGGTTGAATTGAAACAGATAGAAAGATAACTGAAATGCTTTCTCAGATTTGTGATGGTTTCTAAAAATGAATGAAGTAAGGACAATTTACTCCAACTCTTCATAGCTACGCTGTTTTCTTTATCTTATACTGGAGTTAGACACTTTTTAAAAAAAAACTTCAATTTGGACTGTATATTTCATTAAGTTAGTGTGTAGTTATTTTCACAGCTAGAGAGGCTGCAGTGAGGAAATGTTATTATGCTAATGATTTAATAGCAACTTGATTTAAAAAAAAGTAGCATTCTAATAAATAAATCTGCACAGTATTTTGTTCTCACATAAGATATTTGCTCAAGTCTGAGGAGAAGCCTCTAGAAACCATTCAATTCTGATTACAATGCTGAATAAGCAGAAAGTTTCTCCAGTTAAATTTTGGGATACCTAAAGCCAATGTTTTTGGTCAGTATTCCAAACTCTGTTTCCCACTTATCAATTCCAATCTCCTCCATTGGCAACAATGACAGCAAGTGAGCTCATCTGCAATTTGTCATATTTGATCTTTTTGTATTCCACTGTAATCAAATTAAATTTACATTGGTTTTCTATGTCCATTTAATTTTATGAACTTATTCAATTAATACTGTCTGATGTATTCATATTTCTGCTGTTCATAAATGAATGATAAGCAGATGATGGATCACATTGCTTCTATGAAATCAAATAACCTAATTCCTAGAAATATCTTTCTAACCCTATCTTTCGGTCTAACAATCAGTTAGATTGTGACTGATCTGTATCCTAAACTCAGGTATTTACTTTCGTCCAAACCCCATGAAACCTGTGGATATCAAAAATCTATCACTCAAATAAAAAATTATTAATTGAGCTTGCAACTACTGATTTTTGCAAGAGGGGGATTTGCATGAAGAAATTGTTCCTAACTTCTCTCCTGAATACAGTTTGAGTTTAGGGCTATGTCTTCAACTCGCCCAGCAGGAAAAAAAGTTTGCCTCTTTCAACTTCTTTCAAAATCGAGTTCTTTCCTCAATCTAATTACCCCTCAACTTTCTACGTTCCACAGTGAACAAGCCTAACTTATGTAATTTCTCCCAATAACCTAACACTTGGGAATCTAGCAACAAGTCGGTGGGCATATAATGCACTACTTCCAAAGCTACTATATTGTTTCTAATGTGCAGCGTCCTGAACTACACAGAGTACCAATGTGTTCTAATGAGGACTGTGTGTGGTTTCGGCAAAATTTCCCCTCTATATTCTACTTTTCTTGTAATTAAGACTAGCATACCATTAGACTTTGATTTTTGTGCATAATTTGTATATTTCAGTGATTTAGTCATATGGATGACTTCACTCTTTAAATCAGCACTGTTTTGACCAATTTAACTGTCAATGGCTTTATATGTATATGCTCTCATCTACCTAACTATGACACAATTTTTTGTATCATTGGAAAATTTCAATAAATGGCTGTTGTGATAATTAATTAATAATGTTATGGCAACAGTAAACATGAACTTATCAGTTTATAACTTGCAATATCTGAGACATTCAAGGACTAAATGTTTTATAAAGGACAGATGCTCACCTAAAATGGATGTTGCAACCACCTGATCACAGATTTAGGCAACTCCGGGGAATTCATATGCAATTAATAGCATATCTCCTACCACTACAATGGTGCAGGAAATCAGTGATATTCACCTGCCTCAAACAGAAAGCCTAACATCAAACTGGGTGAGACTGGAACTATATCAGGAATATTCACCATTGCTTTCGGACAGACCACAACAATGATTTTCATAAAAGAACTGCGGAGGCCGGGGATTTGAAAGAAAGACAAAAAAAACTGCCGAGAAAACTCAGCAGGTCTAGCAACATCTGTGGAGAGAAAAACAGCGTTAACGTTTCGAGTCCAGCAACCTTTCATCAGAACTGAAAACGATTTTCAATTCTGTGGCCAACAGAATTGTATTTCCTGAACTTTGTAAAATTATTCGAGAGCCACGCTTCCCCTATCTCACCCTCAGCTTTGTTACCACATTGGGGTAACGTTTAGAATAGGAATGAGCAGTGATACACTTGCATGCTGCCTGCCACCTCACAGCACTATCTGATCGCTACAAATAGCTGTGACTTCGCCACTCAATTTCATTCATTGAGCAATGGTATCCGCTCAGCCATTCATAAACCCAGAACCGCTCCTGCTGGATTGGTCAACATCTCCCCCGTACGCAAAGTTTAACGAAACGCAGAGTCTCCAACAAATCGCTGGCTCTAACAGTCACTGAAATTGTCAACCGGCTGAAATGTTAAAATTAGAAAATGCCTGTCAATTTCAATACAAAAAAAAGACAATTAAGTGAAATTCTAATCTTAATTTATATTCTACTTCTACTGTCACGGGCTGTTTGGCATACTTTACAAAGAAATTTCATTTGTGAAGCTGTTCTCCGTTGTTTTGTAGCGATGTAGCCCCGCAATGTTCTAATTCTGCACATGCTTGCAATGTTCTTCGCCTGGTGGTAGCATTGGTTTTAAACAAAACTTGCCCATACTGAGATTACTATGTTATCTATGACTGAAACCAGCCAACAGAGTCAACACCAAGAAAATTTGCCTCTCCCTTTTTATCTATACAGGTGTGATAAATTAGGCAAAAGTGAGGATTACAGATGCTGGAAACTAGAGCCTGGATTAGAGTGGTGCTGGAAAAGCACAGCAGGTCAGTTGGGTAACCAGCAGCTGTCTGTAACTGTTAACTTGAAAGTATAATGCAACAGATTCAGGAATACAAACAAATACACAGATTGACCTATATTAACAAGCGTTGTTGCTCTTTGTGGACACTAATGAGAGGAATGAACTTAAACACAAGATTTGGCATCGATCAATTGCAGCTGTTTTAGTTTGGTTCCTATTATTAAGGAAAGCACATTCCAACAAAAGTTTTAAAAAATTGTTTGACATGTTTGAGAACTTTCATACTTTTTAAAAGCATATTGTTATGGTGAATCTGTAACATTCAGAAAATTAGGGCTCATGGGATTGGGGTTATGTTAGGTTAAAAATTGATGAATAAACAAAAAACTGAGGCTGGCGATCCTTCATCATAATTGATGAAAGATCATCGATTTGAAAGGTTTCTCTCTCCACAGATGCTGCTAGGTCTGCTGAGCATAGCCAGCATTGTAGTTTATTTTGGAATTTCAGATTTCCAGCTTTATTATAGTAACCCTGTGTACTCTCATATTAGAGTTCTCCCTGGATATGACTAACATTTACCCCACATGTAAACATTGCTTCTTTTTCATTCATTCCTGGGAGTGTGGGCGTCACTGTTGAGGCCAGCAATTATTGGCCATTCCCATTTGCCCAGAGGGCAGTTAAGAATAAAACATCTTTCAAACAAAACAAAAGTTGGTGGCATTATGGCTAGCGAGGAAGGTTGTTAATGATACAGCAGGATTTAGATCAGTTGTAAAGTTGGGCAGAGAAATGGCAGATGGAGTAATCCAGACAAGTGTGAGCTGATGAATTTTAGGTGGTCAAATGCAAGAGGAAAGCATAAAGTATCTGTCAGGACCCTTAGGAGCAATGATATGCAGAGGGATCTTTGGGTGCAAGTCCAAAGCTCCCTTAAAGTGGCAATGCAAATAGAAAAGATGGTGAAAAAAGGTGGATGGTATACTTGCCTTCATTGGTCTGGGCACTGACTATAAAAGTTGGCAAGTCATGTTGCAGCTGTATAAAACTTTAGTTGGGCCACATTTGGAGTATTGTGTACAGCTTTGGTCTCCATACTATAGGAAGGATGTGGAAGGTTTGGAGAGAGTGCCAAAGAGATTACCAGGATGTTGCTGGATTGGAATATATTAGCTATAAGAGGTTGGACAAACTTGGATTGGTTTCGCTAGAGCATCAGCAGCTGAGGGGTGATCTGATAAAAGTATATAAAATTATGAGAGGCATGGACAGGGTGGATAGTCAGAGTGTGTTTTCTCAGTGTGGAAATGTCAAATTGTAGGGGCCTAAAATAGGTTCAAGGTGACAGGGGAATGTTCAAAGGAGATGTGTGAAGCAGGTTTTTTTACACAGAGAGTAGGTACCTGTAACACACTGCCAAAACCCTGTTTATATTGGGACAGTTAAAGTCTCCTATTCTTATGGTCCTCTTATTCGTACTGGAAGAAATTTGTCTAGATATGTGTTCTTCTATCTCCCACTCACTATTCAAGAGTTTGTTGTGTACTCCTTGTAGTGTGGCTGTACCTTTTTTATTCCTAAACCCAAACCACAAAGCCTAATTTGTTAAACCCTTTAGTATATCATCCCTTCTCACAACTGTAATTGATTCTTTAAATAATTATGCTACACCCCCTCCTTTTTTGTAACCCACTCTATCCTGGCTGAAACTGTCTCTGGATATTAAGCTGTTAGTTTTGTCTCTCAATTAGTCATTATTTCATTATAACAATGACATCATGCTGTCATATGTCTACCTGTACCTTAGTTCATCTGCCTTGTTTGTAATTCTCCTAGCACTGAAATATAAGCAGCTCAACCCATCAATTTCTTTTGTTGGTCGCTTTTTAATCCTCATTTCTTTTCTCATTCAAAGTCTTTCCTCCTCACTAACTACTGAACTATCAATTTTCATGTTATCTGTGAACTTACTGATCATACCTCTTACAATATATTCCAATCCAGCAACATCCTGGTAATCTCTTTGGCACTCTCTCCAAACCTTCCACATCTATACCGTCTTACATGATGTCTAGATCAATGTTGAGAGTGTGGTGCTGGAAAAGCACAGCAGGTCAAGCAGCACCCAAGGGCAGGAGAATCGATATTTTGGGCATAAGCCCTTCGTCAGGATTCCTGATGAAGGGTTTATGCCCAAAATGTTGATTCTCCTGCTCCTCAGATATACTATCTGACCTGCTGTTCTTTTTCAGCACCGCAGTCTCGACTGTGATCTCCAGCATTTGCAGTCCCCACTTTCTCCATTTAGATCAATGTGCACAACAAACAGCAAGGGACCCAGCACCGAACCCTGTGGTACACCAATGGGCGCAGGTTTCCAATCACAAAAACAATGTTTGACCATCACCCTCAGCCTCCTACAATTAAGCCAATCTTGGACCCAATTTGCCAAATTGTTTGCATTTTATGGGTTCTTAACTTCTTAACCAGTTTGCAGTGTGATACCATGTCAAAAGTATTTTTGAAAATATCAACTGCACTTCCCTCATCTACACACCTCGCTACTTACTTAAAAAAACAAATTTGTCAGACACCATCTCCTCCTGACAAAGCTATGCTAAGTATCTTGATTAATCCTTGTCTCTCCTAGTAGAGTTTAATTCTGTCCCTCAGAATAATTTCCAATGGTTTTCCTCCCACTAATGTTAAATTCACTGGGCTGTTGTTTTAAATTTTCCAGCACATTACTTTCCCTGCCAACAGGTAATTTGTGTCCATCAATTAGATATTACTAAAGAATTAATAAAGCCTATTCCTCTCCAAACGTTTTAACACTACCAGTGAACTTTCCAATAGTGATGAAGCAATAAAATTTACAGTTTTTAACAGTACCAGCGACTGGTACCTGTTATTTCCGCTGCTAGAATGTGCAAAATAGCAGTTTTCTACATTAATTACACTTCAAAAGTATTCAAATAGAACAGAAATTGTTGGAAATGTTCAATATGTGACACAGCATCAAATGACAGAGAACAAGAGCTAACATTTCTCTGTCCGTTCGTGCAACCTGATTTGTTGAGTGCTTTGCGAAAAGTTCAACTTCTAGTCTTCAGGATCAGCCGTGTCTTCCTGTTGCTGCAACCCTGCTTCGATAGCAATAAAACACCGTGGTCCTGAAGGGGATGAATGCAAGTCAATTTTTTCAGTCACACAAGTACAGCAACATTCGGTTTGGGAACGGGTAGAAAGGTAGTAACTGAAAGCTGCAAAAGGCAAGCTCACAGACCCATTGTTGAAAGGAAAACTACAACTCCCAGAAGGCATGGCGTCACCCACCCACAAGCGGGAGGCATGCGCGTGTTGTGCGACTCTGACGTGGATGGCTCGTGTGGGTGGGCGGTTGGTGCAGTGCGCGAGTAGTCGGTGTTTGTTTGTCGGTAACAGCTCGTGCGGCCAGCCGGCGGGACAAGGTAGACAAACAGGCGAGTAAAGTTGTCAAAGGAGGGCTGTACGTCTGCTGTTTTCACATTGACCTGAGGCTGCTTTGAGTGTACAGGCACTGAGGCTGTCAGCTCTCAACGTAGGCCTCTTCAAGAGAACTCAGCAGAGATCGGACGATTTGTATTACCCAGGTCCCTATAATATTGATCGGCGCGAATTAAAGTTGAATGTAGTACAGTGCGGGTAAGTTATTAAATAAAACAGCGTACATTTTTGGCGCACCCTTAACCTGGAAATGCGTCATAAAGCGTTGACATGTAATTTTGGGAACCTAGAGAATGTCTTAGACTGTATGCAGTTCTTCATCTTTTTTCTTACTTGCACTGAGTGCAGTATTAAAAACAGCATTATTATATAATTAACAGGCCTCGACCAGGACTTTTTTTTTGGATGAGTTGTCTGTCCCTTGAAGTTAGAGGTAAGTAAAATAAACTTTTCAAATGAGACACTTATTGTTCTGATTTCATAACGTTTGGAAAATTGATGTAGAACTGCATAACCAATGAGAAACAGTTTTAAGGGCTGTGAAGTTATCTATAATCTGGAATTATTTTACCTTTTCAGAATGCATGGGGGGGTGGGAGAAAGAACTTTAAGATAATTCTATGTGTGTTTATCATTAGATTAGATTCCCTACAGTGTGAAAACAGGCTCTTTGGCCCAACAAGTCTATACTGACCCTCTGAAAAGTAACCCACCCAGACCCATTTCGCTCTGACTAATGCACCTAACACTATGGACAACTTAGCATGGCCAGTTCACCTGACCTGCACATCTTTGGACTGTGGGAGGAAAACTGAGCACCCAGAGGAAACCCACGCAGACACGGGGAGAATGTGCAAACTCCACACAGTCATCCAAGACTGGAATCGAAACTGGGACCCTGGTGCTGTGAGGCAGCAATGTTAACCACTAAGCCACCATGCTGCCCTTACAATATGCTGACAGATGAGGATTCTAATTTTGTAGAGTCACAGTTTTTACACCATGGAAAGAGGCCCTCATGCCCATTGTGTTCACACTGGTTAATTAAAATCTCTCTCTATTCTAATGCCATGTTCCAGTGTTTGACTTGTAGCCTATTATATTATGGAATTTCAAATGCTCATCTAAATGCTTAAACATCTTGAAAGTTGCCATCTGTGTCACTCTGTTTTAGTTAGTGAGTTCCAGATATCCACCTGGGTGAAAAAAAAATCCTCTCTCAACCTTCTGCTCATTACCCTGTAGTTATTGACCCCTCACCTAATGGAAAAAAGTTTGTCCCTTTGCTCCCCATAGCTTTATAGAACATAGAACATAGAACATAGAACAATACAGCACAGAACAGGCCCTTCGGCCCACGATGTTGTGCCGAACTTCTATCCTAGATTAAGCACCCATCCATGTACCTATCCAAATGCCGCTTAAAGGTCGCCAATGAATCTGACTCTACCACTCCCACGGGCAGCGCATTCCATGCCCCCACCACTCTCTGGGTAAAGAACCCACCCCTGACATCTCCCCTATACCTTCCACCCTTCACCTTAAATTTATGTCCCCTTGTAACACTCTGTTGTACCCTGGGAAAACGTTTCTGACTGTCTACTCTATCTATTCCTCTGATCATCTTATAAACCTCTATCAAGTCACCCCTCATCCTTTGCCGTTCCAACGAGAAAAGGCCGAGAACTCTCAACCTATCCTCGTACGACCTACTCTCCATTCCAGGCAACATCCTGGTAAATCTTCTCTGCACCCTCTCCAAAGCTTCCACATCTTTCCTAAAGTGAGGCGACCAGAACTGCACACAGTACTCCAACTGTGGCCTAACCAAAGTCCTGTACAGCTGCAACATCACTTCACGACTCTTGAATTCAATCCCTCTGCTAATGAACGATAATACTCCATAGGCCTCCTTACAAACTCTATCCACCTGAGTGGCAACCTTCAAAGATCTATGTACATAGACCCCAAGATCCCTCTGTTCCTCCACCTGACCAAGAACCCTACCATTAACCCTGTATTCCGCATTCTTATTTGTTCTTCCAAAATGGACAACCTCACACTTGGCAGGGTTGAACTCCATCTGCCACTCCTCAGCCCAGCTCTGCATCATATCTAAGTCCCTCTGCAGCCGACAACAGCCCTCCTCACTGTCCACAACTCCACCTATCTTTGTATCATCTGCAAATTTACTGACCCACCCTTCGACTCCCTCATCTAAGTCATTAATAAAAATTACAAACAGCAGAGGACCCAGAACTGATCCCTGCGGAACTCCACTTGTAACTGGACTCCATGCTGAATATTTACCATCTACCACCACTCTCTGACTTCGACTGGTTAGCCAGTTTTCTATCCAATTGGCCAAATTTCCCTCTATCCCATGCCTCCTGACTTTCCGCATAAGCCTACCATGGGGAACCTTATCAAATGCATTACTAAAATCCATGTACACTACATCCACTGCTCTACCCTCATCCACATGCTTGGTCACCTCCTCGAAGAATTCAATAAGACTTGTAAGGCAAGACCTACCCTTCACAAATCCGTGCTGGCTGTCCCTAATCAAGCAGTGTCTTTCCAGATACTCGTAAATCCTATCCCTCAGTATCCTTTCCATTACTTTGCCTACCACAGAAGTAAGACTAACTGGCCTGTAATTCCCGGGGTTATCCCTATTCCCTTTTTTGAACAGGGGCACAACATTCGCTACTCTCCAGTCCCCTGGTACCACCCCCGTTGCCAGTGAAGACGAGAAGATCATTGCCAACGGTACTGCAATTTCCTCTCTTGCTTCCCACATAATCCTAGGATATATCCCGTCAGGCCCGGGGGACTTGTCTATCCTCAAGTTGTTCAAAATGTCCAACACATCTTCCTTCCTAACAGGTATCTCTTCTAGCTTATCAGTCCGTTTCACACTCTCCTCTTCAACAATACGGTCCCTCTCGTTTGTAAATACTGAAGAGAAGTACTTGTTCAAGACCTCTCCTATCTCTTCCGACTCAATACACAGTCTCCCACTACTGTCCTTGATCGGACCTACCCTCGTTCTCGTCATTCTCAGGTTTCTCACATACGCATAGAATGCCTTGGGGTTATCCTTGATCCTATCCGCCAAGGATTTTTCATGCCCTCTCTTAGCTCTCCTAATCCCTTTCTTCAGGTCCCTTCTGGCAATCCTGTATCCCTCCACTGCTCTGTCTGAACCCTGTTTCCTCAACCTTATGTAAGCCTCCTTCTTCCTCTTTACTAGACATTCAACCTCCCTCGACAACCAAGGCTCCCTCACACGACCATTTCTTTCCTGCCTGATCGGTACATACATATCAAGGACACGTCGTATCTGCTCCTTGAAAAAGTTCCACATTTCCACCACATCCTTCCCTGACAGCCTATGCTCCCAACGTATGCTCCTCAAATCCTGTCTTACAGCATCGTAATTTCCCTTCCCCCAATTGTAAAAACTTCCTTGTTGTGCGCACCTATCTCTCTCCATAACCAAGGTGAAAGTCACAGAATTGTGGTCGCCATCACCAAAATGTTCACCCACTAACAAGCCCACCACTTGTCCCGGTTCATTACCGAGTACCAAATCCAATATGGCCTCCCCTCTGGTTGGACAATCTACATACTGCGTTAGAAAAGCTTCCTGGACACACTGCACAAACACCGCCCCATCCAATCTACTTGATCTAAAGAGCTTCCAATCAATATTTGGGAAGTTGAAGTCGCCCATGACTACGACCCTGTGGCTTCTGCACCTTTCCAAAATCTGTTTCCCAATCTGTTTCTCCACATCTCTGCTGCTATTGGGGGGCCTATAATAAACACCCAACAAGGTGACTGCACCTTTCCTATTTCTGACTTCAGCCCATACTACCTCCAGAGGCAGATCCCCCTCAAACTTCCTTTCTGCAGCCGTTATACCATTTCTAATTAGCAATGCCACCCCCCCTCCTTTTTTACCACCCTCCCTAATCTTACTGAAACATCTGTCACCAGGAACCTCCAACAGCCATTCCTGTCCCTCATCTATCCATGTTTCCGTGATGGCCACAACATCGTAGTCCCACGCCTTAAGTTCACCCACCTTATTTCTGATACTCCTTGCATTGAAGTATACGCACTTGAGCCCATCTCTGTGTCCGCAAGTAGTCCCTGTCAGTGCTGCCTTCTCCACAGCCTCCCTACAGTCTTGGACATCCTGACACACAGCTAGCTTACTTGCTGGATTACAAGTCCGGATCCCATCCCCCTGCCAAATTAGTTTAAACCCCCCCCCGAAGAGTGCTAGCAAACCTACCCCCCAGGATATTGGTGCCCTTCTGGTTCAGGTGCAACCCGTCCTGTTTATACAGGTCCCACCTTCCCCAGAATGCAGTCCAATTGTCCAAATATCTGAAGCCCTCCCTCCTACACCATCCTTGCAGCCACGTGTTCAACTGCACTCTCTCCCTATTCTTGCCTCTCTGTCACGTGGCACCGGCAACAACCCAGAAATGACGACTCTGTCTGTCCTAGCTTTTAGCTTCCAGCCTATCTCCTTGAGCTCTTGAATGACCTCCCCACCCCTCTTCCTACCTATGTCGTTGGTGCCAATGTGTACCACGACTTCTGGCTGCACACCCTCCCCCTTAAGGATTTGTACACCTCAGTCAAATTCCCCTGCCCTGCAGCCTTCTCTGCTCTAAGTAAAACAAATCCAGCCTTTCTAGTTTTTCATAGCTGAATAACTGCAGCCCAGGAAACATCCTGGTGAATTTCTTCTGCACCCTCTGAAGTTCATTCACACCCTATCCTTCTGACCACAAATGCACATAGAACTCCAGCTGTGACAAACTGTTATATACAGCTACAGCATAACTTTTTTGCTCTTGTATTCAGTACCTTGACTAATAAGGCAAATATCCAATATGACTTTTATAGTCACCTTATCTACCTGTCCTGCCTTCTAGCATTCGCACTAAGGTCCCTCTGAACCCCTGTGCCTGGAATCGTACCACTAAATGTGTACTCCCTTGTCTTTTCAGACCTCTCAAAATGCATAATTTCACATTTTTCAGAACTATTTACTGTGTCACCAATTTTCATGTCATCTGTTACTGATCATGCCTGTTAGGTCAGTCATATAGGGAATCAGTAGTACACCACTGGACACAGGTTTCTAGTCACCCAAACATCCTTCCACCATCACCCTGTGCTTCCTGCCACTAAACCAGTTTTGGCTCCAATTTACCAATTGCCCTAGATCTGATGAGCTATTAGCTTCTTAACCAGTCCGTCATATAATACCTTGTCAAAAATCTTAGTAAAGTCCATGTTGACTACATTGATTGCACTGCCCTCATCTGCGTGTCTAGTTGGCTCAAAAATTCCAGTTAAATTTGTTTGATGTGATCTCTTGTTCAGTCATAGAGATGTACAGCATGGAAACAGACCCTGCGGTCCAATCCGTCCATGACGACCAGATATCCCAAGCCAATCCAGTCCCACGGGCCCGCACCTGGCCCATATCCTTCCAAACCCTTCCTATTCATATACACATCCAAATGCCTCTTAAATGTTGCAATTGTACCAGCCTCCACCACATCCTCTGGCAGCTCATTCCAGACCCGTACCACCCTCTGTGTGAAAAGGTTGCCCCTTAGGTCTCTTTTATGTCTTTCCTCTCTCACCCTAAACCTATGCCCTCTAGTTCTGGACTGCCTGACCCCAGGGAAAAGACTTTGCCTATTTACCCTATCCATGCCCCTCATAATTTTGTAAGCATCTGTAAGGTCACCCCTCAGCCTCCGATGCTCCAGGGAAAACAGTCCCAGCCTGTTCAGCCTCTCCCTATGGCTCAAATCCTCCAACCCTGGCAACATCTTTGTAAATCTTTTCTGAACCCTTTCAAGTTTCACAACATCTTTCCGATAGGAAGGAGACTAGAATTGCTCGCAATATTCCAACAGTGGCCTAACCAATGTCCTGGACAGCCGCAACATGACCTCCCAACTCCTGTACTCAGTACTCTGACCAATAAAGGAGAGCATACCAAACGCCGCCTTCACTATCCTATCTACCTGCGACTCCACTTTCAAGGAGCTATGAACCTGCACTCCAAGGTCTTTGTTTAGCAACACTCCCTAGAACCTTACCATTAAGTGTATAAGTCCTTGCAGTTTTATCCCTTGCCTCCCATTGCAGTCTGGGAGGCATCTCATCAGGACCTTGGGATTTATCCACTATCAGGCCTGCTAAAACTGTTCCTACTTCCTCCCTCTCAATGCTGATATGTTCAAATATATTGTAACCACACCGAGGGTATTGTATCGCAGTGGTAGTGAACCTATCTATTGCCATTAGGCTCATGTTAGAGTCCAGTCTGCTCTAGAGATGTGTTAGCATGCTTGAACATTGGCTGGGGCGGCACAGTGGTTAGCACTGCTGTCTCTCAGGGCCAAGGACCTGGGTTCGATTCCAGCCTCTGGCAACTGTGTAGAGTTTGCATGTTCTCCCCGTGTCTGTGTGGGTTTCTTCCCACAATCCAAAGATTTGCACGTTAGGTAAAGTGGCAATGCTAAATTGCCCATAGTGTTGAGGGATGTGTAGGTTAAGTGCATAAGTCAGGGCTAAGTATAGGATAGTTGTGGAATGTTACTGTTGGAGTGGTTGTGTGGACTTGTTGGGCTGAAGGGCCTGTTTCTACACTTGTAGGCATTCTGTGTAACAGATTTGGTTAGAAAATGTCCATTGCAGTCACTGTCCCTGATTTCTACACCAACATAATTTGTGTTGTCCATAGTTTCTGCCAAATCCAATGTTACCTGTAGGGGACCTGAATTGGAATCGCTCCACTTGTTTTTTTTTAAGAGGGAAAATATAATAAAACTATGTCAGTTTATTTACTGATCACTGTTTAGTCACTCTCTTGCTCTTTCTGTAGGATGCCAAAACATAATTAAGATTGAGTTTGTTTGATGTTTTTCTGGTCGGATTGCTTGCTGATCCTCTGACGGCTTACAAGAATAATGGCTGATTGGATTCTCCTATCATTCTTTTTGATTATCTCTCTATATTGGAGCCGATGACAAATCATGTAAATTCATTGATCTAGTAACAGAAAATAATAGCAGAAATAGGCTAATTAGCTCTTTGAGCCTATTTGGCTATTTGTTATGATTTGAAATGAATAGAGGTGGGGGAATGGCATTGCTAGGCAGGGATGGTATCACAGCCGCAGAAAGGGAGGTCATTGAGGAGGGTTTGTGTACAGAGTCAGTATGGGTGTAAGTCAGAAACAGCAAAGGAGCAATCACTTTATTGGGAGTTTTCTACAGACCCTCCAATGACAACAGAGACTCGGAGGAGTAAACTGCGAGGCAGATTTCGGAAAGACGCAGAAGTAACAGGATTGTTGTTATGGGGGACTTTCACTTCATAATATTGATTGCAACCTCCTTAGTTCAATTAGTTTCAATGGAGCAGTTTTTGCTAGGTGTGTCCAGGAAGGATTCCTGACTCAGTTGGAGTCAGCCTTATTGGGAGAGCATTTCTGTGAAAATGATCACAACTCCCTGACTTTTATTATAGTCATGGAGCAGGATAGGAGCAGATGGTGTGGGAAAGTATTTAATTGGAGCAATTACAATTACGATGCTATTAGGCAGGAATTGGCGCACCTAAATTGGGAACAGATGTTCTCAAGGAAATGCATGACCGAAATGTGGAAGCTGTTTAGAGAGCACTTACTGATAGTGCTGGATAGGTTTGGCCCACTGAGGCAAGGAAGGGATGGTAGGGTGAAGGAACCTTAGGTGACAAGGGATGTGGAATATCTAGGCAAGAGAAGACGCTTACTTCAGGTTGAGGAGGCAAGGATCAGACAGGGTTTTAGAGGGTTAGAAGGTAGCTAGGAAGGAACTGAACAATGGACTTAGGAGAGTGAATACAGGGCGTGAAGAAGCTAGAGCTTTTTTCCTTAGGATTAAGGAAAAACCCATGGCATTCTACACTTATGTGAAGAACAAGAGGATGGCCAGAGTGTGGGTAGGGCCAATCAGGGATAGTGGAGGGAACTTGTATCTGCAGTCAGAGGAGATGGGGAGGTCCCTGATGAATACTTTGCTTCAGTATTCACTACTGCGAGGGACTTTGTTTGTGAGGACAGCGTGAAACAGCTGGAGGATGTGTTGAAGATTTTGAAAATCATAAGGATAGATAAGTCTCCTGGCCCAGATGGGATATACCCAAGGTTACTGCAGGAAGCGAGGGAAGAGATTGCTGCACCTTCAGCGATTATCTTTGTATCCTTACTGTCCACTGGAGTAATTATAGGGTGGGAAATGTTGTACCCTTGTTCAAGAAAAGGAATAGGGATAACCCATGTGAATTACAGACCAGTCAGTCTTGCATCAGTAGTGGGTAAATGTTTGGAGAGGATTCTGAGAGACAGGATTTATGATTACTTAGAAAACCATAATTTGATTAGAGGTAGTCAGCATGGCTTTAAAAGGTCATGCCTCACAAGGCTTACTGAATTACTTGAGGATGTGACAAAATACGTTGAAGGTAGAGCAGTCAGTGTAGTGTACATGGACTTTAGCAAGGCATTTGATAAGATTCCCCATGGTAGGGTCATTCAGAAACTGAGGCGGCATGGGATACAGGGAAATTTAGCTGTCTGGATGCGGCTGGCCCGTGGAAGACAGAAGGTGGTAATAGGTGGAAAGTATTCAGCCTGGAGCTTGGTGACCAGTCAGGTTCCGCAGGAGAAGTGGAAGGGTGGGTTAGTAAGTTTGCTGATGACACAAATGTTGGTGAAGTTGTGGATAGTGTGGAGGGCTGTTGTAGGCTGGAATGGGATGTTGACGGGATGTAGAACTGGGCTGAGAAGTGGCAGATGGAATTCAACCTAGAAAAGTATAAAGTGATTCATTTTGGAAGGTTGTATCCGAATACAGGGTTAGAGGCAGGATGCTTAGCAGTGTGGAGGAACAGAGGGATCTTGGGGTCCATGTCTGTAGATTCCTCAAAGTTGCCACTCAAGTTGATAGGGTTGTTAAGAAGGCTTTCATTAGCAGGGGTTTTGTGTTTGAGCCACGAGGTTATGCTGCAGCTCTTTAGAGCCCTGGTTAGACCACACTTGGAATATTGTGTTCAGTTCTGGTCGCCTCATTATAGGAGGGATATGGAAGCTTTAGAGAGTGTGCAGAGGAGATTTACCAGGATGCTGCCTGGACTGGAGGGCATGTCTTATAAAGAAAGGTTGAGGGAGCTATGGCTTTTCTCCTTGGAGTGAAGAAGGACGAGAGGTGACTTGATAGATATGTACAAGATGATGAGAGGCATAGATAGAGTCAAAGGTCAGAGACCTTTTCCCATGGCAGAAATGGCTATCACGAGGGGGTATAATTTTAAGGTGATTGAAGGAAGATTTGGGGGCGATGTCAGAGGTCAGTTTTTTTTATGCAGTGTTGGATGAGTGAAATGCACTGCCAGCGGCAGTAGTAGAATCAGATACATTAGGGACATTTAAGTGACTCTTGGATAGGCACATGATAGAAAAATGAAGAGTATGTAGGTTATTTTGATCTTTAGAATCAGATAAAAGATCAGTACAGCATTGAGGGCCAAAGGTACTCTACTGTGCTGTACTGTTCTGTTTATAACTAATCATTCCAACTCAGAACAGTGTTCCCACTTCCTTCACGTACTTTTTGATCCTTTTAACCTGAAGAATTATATCTATCTGACTGAAAACAGTGTTTTGGCCCCTCCTTTCTATTGGCAGACTTTCATAGGCTCATCACTCTGCGTGTAGAATTTTCTCCTTGTGAACGCTAATGGACTACCTCCCGTAACCTCAGTGACTATAAAACAGATTTTGACAGGGTGACAGATGTACACTCGTGGAACAAAGCTTTGTGATTCAGATTCAAAGTCAACTGTTTCTCATCATCATTTTCTAAAAAAAAGTCTTTACAGAATTTGTATCATAATGATCTGTCTTTATTGTCTCAATAAGAAGCCTGTTTCATAAATTCACCACTTATTCACTTATCTAATTCATAGAAAAATTATTTATGAATATATTCCCTGATGGCACAAGCTATGTCCTGTTAAGTCTTTCTGTGAAGGTGAAACATGTTATAATGCACTACCTCATTGTCACAAAAGCTAATATGTTTATGCAGCAAGGAATGCAAGTCATATTACTGGCCTTTATTGCAATTTTGTAGAGTTTTTGTGAGACTGCACCTGATATATTATGTACATTTTTGGCCTCATTGCCTCAGGAAAATTGTACTTGCCATTTAATGAAGATCCACCAGACAGGTCCCTAGGATAGCAGAATTGTACTATGAGGAGAGACTGAGAAGACTGGGCTTACATTTTCTGGAGTTCAGAAGAATGAGAGGTGATCTTGTTGAAGCATACAAAATTCGTGCAGCACTTGATGGGCTTTTAATTCTTTCAAGGGATCAGGATGTCACTGGCAAGGCCAATGTTTGTTGCCAATCTCTGATTGCCTTTGAATTATGGCTTACTAGGCTATTTCAGAGAGCAATTGAGAGTCAATCACATTGCTGTGGATCTGGAATCATGTCAGACTGGGAATGGACTTTACCATTTTTGTGACTAGCTTTATATTTGAGATTCTTTTTGTTAATTGACTTTAAAAACCGTCAGCTGGCATGTTGAGATTTAAGCTGTTAATTTAGGCCTCTATTACAAGTTCATTTGTTTTACCACGAAGACACCATCCACTGCTAATGAACCAACAGTTATTGATGCAGAGGAACAGCTTGTGATGTGGGAGCAACACTGATAAATTCTGTCTGTGTTATGGGGATGACTTTTCCTTGTTTGTGCATCTCTCTGATGGAAATTTCTTGAATGCTTGGCGCGATCAGGATAAGAATTCCAAGCTGTGCAGAGACGAATGAACTACCAGATTGCATGCCAGAATATCCTGATGTCCTACATCATGTTCAGTGCTTTGATCAAAAAGGCAACAAATCCATAGCTTCATTGCAAAATCCAGTAAGCAGGTTGTTGCTCATTGTGGGGGAGAAATTGCAGAGATGGAGTGAAACAACGGTGCTTTGAGTTCTACCACCAAGGAAATGCTAGTTGTCAGAGATTACTTGTCACAAAAGAACTGGCTATGGAACCCATGTGGAGGAATTTTTCAAAGTGTTGACTTATTTGCTATAACCAAATCTCCAAGTGGTGATGCTATGCTGCTTGATCTCATCAAACAAGGAAAGCTAGCACACCTGCAACATCTCTGGAACATCTCTCTCCACTTTAGGAAGGACATGGTGCCCCAGGATATATGATGCCAAAATTATGACTTTGTAAACCACAACAATTAAGTAATAATTGAGGCATCTCCCTACTAAGTATTGTGGCAAAGGTATCAGCTGGTATTGCCCTTGTCAGGTTGTAGTTTTTGGTTGAGCATATGTATTCTGATTTCCATTGTAATTTCAAAATGTTGATCTATCATGAGCATAATTTCCTTATTTTGACAGCTGCTAGAGAAATGCTGTGAAGAAAGGACACGACATATTGTATTCATCAATGTTGCCAAGGTATTTGACCTTGAGCACAGAAAGGCTATTTAAGCTGTTGGTGAAAATTGGCTGCCTGCCAAAGCTGCTCAATGTGATCTCCTTTCATGACAACTTGATGAGTAAAGTTAGCCAAGCAGGCAAAATCAGAACCCTTTGAGATCTTGAATGGACTACTCTGGCCCTGGCATTAGTATATTCTTCTATTTGTGAAGTTATCCTATGCCTTCAGGTCATCTTTAGAAGGAGCTTATATATTGGAATTTTTGGAAAGCTGTTCAGCTTTGGCTACTATTGCCAAATTCTCAAATGAGAATTTGTCTGTCAATGAGGCCAACTATTCTTCTGTATCAAGGGACATCTTAACTGGCAAATGGACTGATTATTTTATTCTTGTAGAAAGCTTGTTTGACCATCAGCATCACAGAGATAGAGAACAGAACATAGAACAGTACAGTACAGCACAGAACAGGCCCTTTAGCCCACGATGTTGTGCCGACCATTGATCCTCATGCAAGGTAAACCTAATGTACGAACCCTCAAATTTCTGTGACCATATGCATGTCCAACAGTCTCTTAAATATCCCCAATGACCTCTCCTCCACAACTGCTGCTGGCAACGCATTCCATGCTCTCTCAACTCTCTGCGTAAAGAACCCGCCTCTGACATTCCCTTTATACTTTCCGCCAAGTAGCTTACAACTATGACCCTTTGTGTAAACAATTTCTGCCCTGGGAAAAAGTCTCTGGCTATCAACTCTATCTGTGCCTCTCATTATCTTGTACACCTCAATTAGGTCCCCTCTCTTCCTTTTTTCCAATGAAAAAAGTCCGAGCTCAGTCAACCTCTCTTCGTAAGATAAGCCCTCCATTCCAGGCAGCATCCTGGTAAACCTCCTCTGAACCCTCTCCAAAGCATCCATAGCTTTCCTATAATAGGGCGACCAGAACTGAACACAGTATTCCAAGTGCGGTCTAACCAAAGTTTTATTGAGCTGCAACAAGATCTCACGGCTCTTAAAACTCAATCCCCCTATTAACGAAAGCCAAAACACCATATGCTTTCTTAACAACCCTGTCCACTTGGGTCGCAATTTTAAGGGACCTATGTACCTGCACACCAAGATCCCGATGTTCCTCCATACTGCCAAGAATCCTGTCTTTTATCCTGTACTCAACTTTCAAGTTCGACCTTCCAAAATGCATCACTTTGCATTTATCCAAGTTGAACTCCACCTGCCACCTCTCAGCCCATCTCTGCATCCTGTCAATATGCAGCCTACAACAGCCCTCTATACTGTCAACGACACCTCCAACCTTTGTGTCGTGTGCAAACCTGCTAACCCATCCTTCAATCTCCTCATCCAAGTCATTAATGAAAATTATAAAGAGTAGAGGCCCAGGAACAGAGCCCTGTGGAACACCACTCACCACTGACTTCCAGGCAGAATACTTTCCTTCCACTACCACTCGCTGTCTTCTGTCGACCAGCTAAATTTCCCTGTATCCCATTCCTCCTGACCTGAACGAGCCTACCATGGGGAACCTTATCAAATGCCTTGCTGAAGTCCACATACACCACATCCACCGCCCGACCCTCATCAACTTGTCTAGTAACATCCTTGAAGAACTCAATAAGATTTGAGGCATGACCTGCCCCTCTCAAAGCTGTGCTGACTGCATTTAATCAAGCCATGCTCTTCCAGATGGTCATAAATCCTAGCCCTCAGAATCCTTTCTAACACCTTGCAGACGACAGACGTGAGACTGACTGGTCTGTAACTGTCGGGGATTTCCCTATTTCTTTTCTTGAAGAGAGGAATTACATTTGCTTTCCTCCAGTCCTCAGGTATGACTCCAGTGGAGAGCGAGGATGCAAAGTGCTTTGCCGCTTGCGAAGATATCACGTTCCTCGCTTTCCAAAGCAGCTGAGGACAAATTTAGTCTGCCCCGGCGACTTTTCAATCTTAATGTTTGTCAAAACTTTCAGCACATCAGCTTCTTCAATCTCTCTGTTCCAGCATGGTTACCTGCTCCTCAATGGTTTCATTCACTACAAGGTCCTTTTCTTTAGTAAAGACAGAAACAAAAAACTCATTCAGGGCTTCCCCTACCTCCTCAGACTCTATACACAAGTTCCCTATGCAATACCTGATCGGCCCTTCTCTTTCTTTGATCATTCTCTTATTCCTCACATAAGTGTAAAATGCCTTTGGATTCTCCCTAATCCTTCCTGCCAAGATGAATGTATGGTCCAGATGTTGCCATACTGCTGTGTCTAAGCATCGCAATCTGAACAGTGGAATAAACAGTGCTAACCTTTGTGTTTCCGCTCTGGTACTAAGTACTCCTTTTGAAATAGCGAGAACAAAACATAGGACCAATTGCACATATGATTGCAATGCAATTAAGCACAGTATAGTTTTCAAAATGAGCTATATTATATTATACCTAGGTAAAGAAAGTGCCATTGATAGACTAGGTGTGGCAGCGATTGAGCAAGTGGGGAAATTGAAAAGAATTGCAGGAAGCTGGTGCATGTATAATTAAGGTACCTACAGTAGACATTGGGCTTATAGTAGGCTTCTTGCAACCTTTATAAAGTGATAGGGAAGAGTTGCAGATGTTAAAGTGAGGCAGCGGAAATATACATGACCATAAAATTGAGATACTTAGTAATAAATTTAATAGGATATTCAAGAGAAAGTTTGACCAGAGAACAGTGAGGAATAGGGAGCAGAAGACCAAATGTCATGTCATCTCAACTCATTAAGATTGTCACCGATCTTCAACTTTGATAAGGTGATGGTGAACTAACTTGAACTACTCCAGTGTATGTGTTGTAGGTAGACCCACAGTGCTGTAATTCCACAAATAATTACCAAGCGACAATGAAACAGTGATATTTATCCAAGTCAGCATGGTGAATGGAATGGAGGGAATCTTGCAGGTGGTGGTGTTCCCATGTATCTTCTGCCTTTATTCTTGATAGAAGTGGTTGTGCATATGGAAGGTACTGTCTATAATAGTCATACAGCGTGGAAACAGAACTTTAGGTCCAACTAATCCACACAGACCATATTTCCAAACTAAACAAGTCCCACCTGCCTGCATTTGACCCATGATGTATTCCTGTACTTATCTAAATGTCTTTTAAACATTGTAAGTGTACCTGCATACCTCACTTCCTCTGTCAGTTTATTTCACACACGAACCATTATGTCAAAAAAAAAGTTGCCCCTCATGTCCTTTTTAAGTCTTTCTCCTCTCACCTGAAAAACATACTCCCTAGTTTTGAACTGTCCCACCTTGGGGAAAAGATCTTTGCTATTCACCATCCCTATGTCCATCATGATTTTATGAACCAACGAAAGGTCATCCTTGAAACTCTTATGCTCCAGTGAAAGATCCCAACCTTTTTTTATAACTCAAACCCTCAGTTCCAGGCAACATCCTGATACATATTTTCCAAACCCCCTCCAATTTAGTAATACCTTTCCTATAATAGGGCAACCAGAACTGCACACAGTACTCCAGAAGAGGTCTGACTGTGTCTCACTGCCCTTCTGTACAACCCATCATGATGTCCCAACTCCTATACTCAATTTCTACAGTGCATCTTATGGATGTACTCACTGTTGCTACTGAGTGTGCAGGGAGTAAATGCCAATCAACAATCAAGGGAGGGGTGATGTGCCAATCAAGGGAGTTGCTTTGTGTTAGATGGTGTCAAGCTGCTTGAGTGTTGTTGGAGCCACATCCATCCAGACTAGTGAGGAGCGTTCCATTACATTTTTGACTTGCACCTTTATAGATGCTGGACTGACTTTGGGAAGCCAGAAGGCTAGTTGCTCATGATAATATTCCTAGCCTCTGATCTATCTTGTAGTCACTGTATTTGTATGCTGGGTCCATTGATCACCCAGCCACCCCCAGAATGTTGTTATTGCAAGAATCGGTGATGATCATGCCATTAAATGTCAAGGGCTGGGGTGGATTGCTTGTCTGTTTGTTTGTTATCAGAGATGGTTATTGCAAGGCATTTGTCTGCCATGAATGTTACTTGCCACTTTTCATCCCAGTCCTGGATGGATATTGACCAGTTACTCTTGTATTTGAGTGTTGATTGATTGCTTCAGTATCTGAGGTACCATAGAACATAGAACATAGAACAATACAGCACAGAACAGGCCCTTCGGCCCACGATGTTGTGCCGAACTTCTATCCTAGATTAAGCACCCATCCATGTACCTATCCAAATGCCGCTTAAAGGTTGCCAATGAATCTGACTCTACCACTCCCTCGGGCAGCGCATTCCATGCCCCCACCACTCTCTGGGTAAAGAACCCACCCCTGACATCTCCCCTATACCTTCCACCCTTCACCTTAAATTTATGTCCCCTTGTAACACTCTGTTGTACCCTGGGAAAAAGTTTCTGACTGTCTACTCTATCTATTCCTCTGATCATCTTATAAACCTCTATCAAGTCACCCCTCATCCTTCGCCGTTCCAACGAGAAAAGGCCGAGAACTCTCAACCTATCCTCGTACGACCTACTCTCCATCCCAGGCAACATCCTGGTAAATCTTCTCTGCACCCTCTCCAAAGCTTCCACATCTTTCCTAAAGTGAGGCGACCAGAACTGCACACAGTACTCCAAATGTGGCCTAACCAAAGTCCTGTACAGCTGCAACTTCACCTCACGACTCTTGAATTCAATCCCTCTGCTAATGAACGATAATACTCCATAGGCCTCCTTACAAACTCTATCCACCTGAGTGGCAACCTTCAAAGATCTATGTACATAGACCCCAAGATCCCTCTGTTCCTCCACCTGACCAAGAACTCTACCATTAACCCTGTATTCCAAAATGGACAACCTCACACTTGGCAGGGTTGAACTCCATCTGCCACTCCTCAGCCCAGCTCTGCATCATATCTAAGTCCCTCTGCAGCCGACAACAGCCCTCCTCACTGTCCACAACTCCACCTATCTTTGTATCATCTGCAAATTTACTGACCCACCCTTCGACTCCCTCATCTAAGTCATTAATAAAAATTACAAACAGCAGAGGACCCAGAACTGATCCCTGCGGAACTCCACTTGTAACTGGACTCCATGCTGAATATTTACCATCTACCACCACTCTCTGACTTCGACCGGTTAGCCAGTTTTCTATCCAATTGGCCAAATTTCCCTCTATCCCATGCCTCCTGACTTTCCGCATAAGCCTACCAGTGTGAACAACCTTCATACTTAGCCCCTCACTCTCAGAATTCCTACAATGCATACAGAGTCAAGTCCACAGCACCCCTCCTAAAAGCTTCCCACCTGGACACACCCCCACCACCTTTTCCCATTTATCCCACATGGGGTTTTATTCTATGGCTAAACCACTTAACTTGTATATCCCTGGACATGTGGGGCAATTTAACATGGCCAATCCACCTAACTTGCACACTTTTGGACAGTGGGGGAAAAAAAGTGGAGCACCCGGAGGAAACTGATACAGACACAGGGAGAACGCACAAACCCCACATCAAGGCAAGAATCGACCCCAAGTCCCTGGTGCTGTGAGGCAATGTTAACGCCTGTATGAATCTGTTCCAGGACCTACAGTCCATCTTCCTGAATTCAGTACCTACATCCTCCTTCTCCACGGCAAAGAAAAAATGTGAAGGACTCATTTAACACCCTACCAATGTGCTACAGCTCCATGCAGGCTGTCATCTTGGTAGCTAGTGGGTTCCATTCTTTCCCTTGCTATCTTTGTTCCCATCATATACTTAGAATATTTTGGGATTCTCCCTAATTTTGAGGTAAAAACAATGACTGCAGATGCTGGAAAGCAAATACTGGATTAGTGGTGCTGGAAGAGCACAGCAGTTCAGGCAGCATCCAACAAGCAGCGAAATCGATGTTTTGGGCAAAAGCCCTTTTGCCCGAAACGTCGATTTCGCTGCTTGTTGGATGCTGCCTGAACTGCTGTGCTCTTCCAGCACCACTAATCCAGTATTCTCCCTAATTTTACCCACCTTTTCATGCCCCCTCTTGCTCTCATAGTTGCTTTAAGATCACATCTGCACTTGTATTGTATTCCATTTTCAAAGTTCTTGCTCATGCACCTAAGCTCATCTGTCCTCCTCCAGCTCTTTCTTTCATGTCCTTCCCATTGCTTACATTCACACCATAACTTTGTATTGTCACTGGACCTGAACCTAATCTAGGGCAAACACATCCACAGTACGTGTTTGAAGTTTGAGCAGTTTTGGCTTCAAATTTGTGAGCTACAGGCTCAACTAAAGTGACTGTGCTGCATTAGGGAGGAGGAAGGTTTTGTGAATTCTTTGTACTGTGAAGCAGTCGTATTTCTTACTGTCCAGTAACAGGAAAATATGAGACACGTAAGGGGACCCAGAGCGCATAAGCCTCAGTCTTTGAAGTTGTCCAACAGGTTGAAATTCTTTCAGCTTAATTAATTAAGAGTGGGTCCTAAAGGGTGAATGAACTAACTGACCATGACATGATGGTATGGAAGCTATTTGAATGGGGGTGCAAAATGTAATAATAGTGGCAGACAGTACAGTCACAGGTATTGATGTTCACTGAAGCAAGGAACGTGAGTGCAGATGTATTGTCTACCTTGTGCCAGGGTTTGGGATGTTGGCTCAGAACTGCAGACAAACTTGCAATGGGAAGGGAACATCCAGTTGTTGTGGCTCCATGTAGGAGCCATAATATAGGCAAGACAAAGAAGAAAGTTCTGTATAAATGTCATATTAAGAAGCACAACCTCGAAGATCACTATTACTTGAGCACCATACAGATTTGCATTCGGCAAATGAATGAATGTGTGGCTCAAATAGTGATGTGAGGCACTGGCAGCAGGACTGGGGAAAGTGAAATCTGTACCATCAGATGATCTCTACGTGGCCTGAACTGTGCTTGAGCTGATATCGTAGTGAGCTGCATAATTAGGGAAATGGAAAGGATTTTAAACTAAAGGGCTTTCGATTAAAAGAGACCAGATTTTATTAAAATAAGGCAGGATGTAGCCAATGTTTACTGGAAACAGCCACTTGAAGGTAAATGTACAGCAGAAGAATGGGAGGCATTCAACTGGAATTGGCACAGTTACAGGCCTAACGTGTTCCCTTTAGAGTGAATGTAAGAGAAACACTGTCAGAGAACACTGGGTGTCTAGGAATTTTTGCATCTTGATAAGGTACAAAGACCGCAAATCACTGGAGGCTCGGAGTATAAAAAGTGCAGAGGTGATCTTGAAGCAACTATGAAAGCAAGAGGGGGCATGAAACGAAACGATAAGTAAAATTTAGGGAGAATCGCAGGATATTCTAAGTGGTTTAGCCATGGAGTAAAACCCCATGTGGGATAAATGGAAAAAGGTGGTGGGGGTGTGTCCAGATGGGAAGCTTTTAGGAGGGGTGCTGTGGACTTAATGGGCCTAAATGGACTCTATGCATTGCAGGAATTCTGAGAGTGAGTGGGTATTGCAGATTTTAGTGGATTTAAAAGTGGTCTGATCCCAAGTCCAGATGAGTTGTAATCCAGGCTGCTGTGGAAATCATAAAATCTTAAAGGAAATCACAAATTTTAAATCCTCTCTGGCTACAGTGGAGGTGCCAGAAAGCTAGAGAATAGCTAATGTGGTTCCAGTTTTCAAGGTGGGTGTTAGAGAGAAACTGGGAAACCAAAGGAAAACTATTGGAGAAAATCCTGAAGGCGTGAATTAATCTCCACTTGGAGAGACACCAATTGATAACCTCCATTTGACAAAGCCATATTGGCTTTGTCAAATGGAGGTCATGCTCAACAAATTTGTTTGAAGTTTTTGATCTGGTGATCAGGTCTGCAGATGAAGATAGTGCAATTGCTGTAGTTTTTGTGGATTTCAACAAAACCTTTGGCCAGGTCCCACTGAGAGACTGGTGAGGATAAAACTCTTGGGATCCAGGGTAACTTGGCAAGTTGGATCCAAAATTGGATTAGTGATGGGAGACAGAATGGTGGTAAAAGGTTGCCTGTCTGACTGGAGATTGGTGTCTACTGGCATACCACAGTGATCTATGCTGGGTCCCTTCCATAAAAGATATAGAAGAAAATGTGGAGAGGGGTGACAGTGAGAAAGAAGGTCTTAAATTCCAGGAGGATATAGATGTATTGTTCTGATGAACAGATTGGTGAATAATGGAATTTAACCCTGATAAGGTGATGCACTTCAGAAGAACTAACAAGGCAAGGAGGATTCCATGAAAGGCAGGACACCAGGAAGCTCAGGATAGAGGGGTCTTTGGGTGCTTGTCCGCAGATCCTTGATGGCGGCAGCAGGTCAGATAATAGAGTAGTTATGGATGCATATGGGACACTTGCTTTTATCATTGCAATAGCATGGAGGTTATTTTGAAGCTGTTCAGGCTTTTGGTTAGGCCAGAGGTGGAGAGTGTAGTGCGGTGACCAGAACTATGGATGTGATTGCACTAGTTGGCACAAAGGCGATTCACTAGGATGTTGACTGGGATGGAGCAGTTTGCCAATGCAGAGAGGTGGATAAGCTTGGGTTGTTTTCTTTGGAGCAGAGAAGAATGAGAAGGATCCTGACTGAGGTGTATAAGATTGAGGGGCATGGATAGAAAGCAGCTGTTACCCGTAGTTGGAAGAGTCAGTAACAAGGGGGCATAATTTTAAGGTGAAAGGCACGAGGGCATTTGAGGAAATATCTTTTCATCCAATGGGTGGTGGGAATCCGGAATTTGGAATGCACTGCCTGACAAGGTAGTTGAGGTGGAAAACCTCAATCTTTTTCTAAAACAAAAAGTGGATAAACTCTCGATGGCTTATAACCTTGAAAGTTAGGACAAATACTGGAAAGTGGCACTAGTAGAGATGTAGTGTCGCTTTTTGTCAGTGCAGACTTGATGGGTCAAAGGACCTCTTCGATACTGTATTATTCTTTGGAATGAAGGATTAAATTCATAAAGGTGTGGTAAATGAAAGAGCAGAGATGAGGCAAAAGAGCAAGCTACTTTTATGAGAAATGATAAACATACTGTGACAGGAAGGGACATAGTAAAAATTCAGTGTACATCACTAGATAAGACGAGAGGTTACAAAAAGAATAAAACTTAAAAAAAAAACTGTCTGACTGCACTTGGCCTTTGAAGGACCTATTCTGACAAGTACTGATAAACCTATCCCAACAGTCACTGCATCAGAGGTCAGATCAGTTTTCCTTCGTGTGAATCAAAGGAAAGTGATGGGACCAGATGGAGTACCAGACCACGCACTCAACCTCTCCCTGCAGCAGGCCACTGTCCCTGCCTGTTTCAAGATGGCCAGCATCACCCCTGTGCCTAAGAATGCTCATGCAGCATGTTTCAATGACCACTGCCCAGTGGCCCTAACTTAGGTGGTCATGAAGTGCTTTGAAAGGCTGGTCATGGCATTCATCAACTCCAGCATCCCCACTACCCTTGACCCACTCCAATTTGCCTATCGGACTAACAGATCCACATCAGATTCCATAACACTTGCCCTTCACTCTTCCCTAGAACACCTTGACACCAAGAACAGCTACATAAGAATCCTACTCATTGACTACAGTTCAGCCTTCAACACTATTATCCCCTCAAGACTTGATTGATACTAAACTTAGCGATCTCTGACTAAGCCCTACTCTCTGCAAATGGATCCTCAGTTTCCTGACCCACCGGCTACAAGCAGTAATGACTGGGGACAATATTTCATCCTCACTAACACTCAATACTGTCGGCCCCCCCCCCACCCCGCCGCGCCGCCGGGTGCATACTTAGTCCCCTACTGTACTCCCTCTATACCCATGACTGCGTCACCAAATATCAGGCTAATGCCATTTACAAGTTCACTGATGACACCACCACAGTCGGTTGAATCTCAGATGGTAACAAAACAGACTACAGACAGGAGGTGGAAGACCTGCTGGAAAAAGGGTGCACTGAGAACAACCTAGCTCTCAATGCCGATAAAACCAAGGAACTCATTATTGACTTTTGGCAGGATGTTACTCATGCCCCCCCAACACATTAACAGCACCAGAGGTGGAGCGAATGGAGTGTGTCAAGTTCCTGGGAGTGGTCATTCACAGCAAGCTTTCTTGGGCTCTTCATGTGGACTGACTGGTTACAAAGGCCCAACAAAGTCTCTTCTTCCTCGGGCAGCTGAGGAAATTTGGCATTATGATGAATACCCTTGCCAACTTTTATAGGTGCGCCATTGAGAGCACTCTGTTTGGATCTATCACTACCTGGTATGGCACCTGTACCATTCAAGATCGGAGACTATTACAGAGAATGGTGAACTTGGCTCGGACGGTCTCAAAGGCCAACCTCCCATCTATAGAATCCACCTACCAGGCCTGCTGTCAAGGAAAGGCTGCCAGCATTCTCAAAGATCCACCTTGGCAATGTTTTTTTACAACCTCTGCCATCGGGGAAAAGGTATAGAAGCCTGAGCATGCATGCCAGCTGGTTTCGAAACAACAGTTTCTACCCTACTGAATGGACTCTCAAACTCTTAACATTTGCCTGTACCTGTTTTTGTTTTTGCTGCTGTTTACCTATTATTTCCTTATCTATGCTACTTAACTGTGACCTGCCTGTATTGCTTGCAAGACAAAGCTTTTCACTGTGCCTCGGTACATTTGACAATAAACTCAATTCAATTCCAAGCAAAACAGATGAACAAATAAATAAAAATAACCTGATAGCCATTACAGAGAGATGATGGCAGGATGACACTGATGGAATATTGAAGGTTACAGAACATTTTAGGACAATCATGAATCCAGGAAAAGGTGGAGTGGTAGCTTTGTTAGTAGTGATTAGAGGTTGATGTTTCCTTTGTTGCTTTTGAATTTACCCTTCCTGGAATCTTTCTAATACCGCTCATTTTGTTTTCTCAAATTTAAGTGTGTGGAATAACCTAATTAGTGCAGCAATTGTTCTTTTTTGAGTCATGTGTGGCATTGAGAAGACAACACTTTTTGCGTTTTTACATAAAAGCAAAATACTGTGGATGTTAGAGATTTGAAATATAAATAGAAAATGCTGAATAAGCTCAGCAGGCCTGACAACATCTGTGGTGAGAAGAAACATGTTAATGTTTAGGAGTCCAATATGACTCATATCACCGAGCTAAATGTAAGCTATGTGATGTGTAACTGAAATCTATTGAGCATTTCTGATAGCTAGCAATTTTCATTTCTTTTTCTGGTGGTACTTTGTTTTTAGTGGGATTTGAATTTCTGACCTTTGTTAGTCCGGTATCATGCAGGAGAAAGTGAGGTCTGCAGATGCTGGAGGTCAGAGTTAAGAGTGTGTTGCTGGGAAAACACAGGTCCGGCAGCATCCAAGGAGCAGGAGAATCAACATTTTGGGCATAAGCCCTTCATCAGAAATGAGGCTTGTGGGCCAGGGCTAAGAGATACATTTGAGGGGGAGGGGGATAGTACTCTGGGTGTACAATCTGGTATCATAACTAGTGCATTGCTATAACTGTATAACCTTCCCTCTTACCCTGAAGGACATGACTTGTACTTATATTCTAGGTCGCTGGGATTTTTTGAGAGAGGCAAAACTATCAGACATTCTCAGTTGACCATTTGAGCATCATGGATATTATCATTTAACCTTGATGCTTTCGAGTAGCTATCTTTTTAATTCATCCATGTATGAGTCTTTGTCTGGCCAACATTTATTGCTGAGCCCTAATTGGTGTTGAGCTCCCTTCTTGAACGTTACAGTTCATCATGAAGGGGAGATAAGGGTTTTTCTTTCTTTCCCACTATACCTTGCTCAACTTTGCCCTACACTATCCTGTCTCTGTCTTAGGCATATTGAAAACAAAACCAGCTTCCTGCATCTCTACTGAATATGTGAATGTAAGAAGTTGATGAGTGGTCCATCAAACCTATTCCATAGTTATGATGGTCAGCATATCAAGACTAAATATTTCCTCCCCCTTCCCTGCAATCTCCACCTGTAGACCCATCTCAACAGGCAACTACACACATTTACTAAACTCCTTCACTGTATTCAGTACGGGAATCAAAGGTTATGAGAATAGAATTGGGGATTATCAGAGTAGACATCTAATTGAATGGCAAAGGAGACTTAATGGGTTGAATGGTCTGTGGCTTATGGTATTAGCTTTTCCTTTGAATGTCAAGGGGTGATGGTGAGAATGTCTGTCGCTAATTTGGGGATTGTCATTGCTTGGCATTTTTGTTGGCCCCTGTGTATGTATGTTTTTGGAAAGGGTAAGACTGGATAGACTTGATTAGATTAAATTCCGTACAGTGTGGAAACAGGCCATTTGGCCCAACAAGTCCACACCAACCCTCAGAGTATCCCAACCAGACCCATTCCCCTACATTTCCCTCTGACTAATGTACCTAATACTATGGGCAATTCAGCATGGTCAATTCACCTGATCTGCACATCTTTGGATTGTGTGAGGAAACCGGAGTACCCGGAGGAAACCCACGCAGACACTGGGAGAACGTGTAAACTCCACCCAGACAGTGGGCTGTCGCTGGAATGGAACCTATGTCCCTGGCGCTGTGAGGCCGCAGTGCTAACCATTGAGCCACTGTGCCACCTGAAAGTCTTGGACTGAACTGAACAACCAGAACTGAACACAATATTCCAAATGTGGTCTAATTAGGGATCTATAGAGTTACAACATAACTTCATGGCTCTTAAATGCAATCCCCTGTTAATAAAAGCCTTCTTATCAACCCTATCAACTTAGATGGCAACTTTGAGGGCAAAGAAGAGCATAGAATCCCTACAGTGTGGAGCAGGCACTTTTGACCCAACAAGTCCACACTGAACCTCCGAAGAGTTACCCACCCAGACCCATTCCCCTACCTTATATTTACACCTGACAAATGTACCTAACCTCCACATCCCTGAACACAATAGACAATTTAGCATGGCCCATTCACATTACTGGCATATCTTTGGATTGCGGGAGGAAACCAGAGCAGACACTGGGAGAATGTATACAGTCCACACACAGTTGCCGGAGGCTGGAATCAAACCTAGGTCCCTGCCATTGTGAGGTAGCAGTGCTAACCATTGAGCCACCATACTGCCCCAAAGAGTGGAAATGGACCCCAAGATCTCTCTGTTCCTCTGCACTGCCAAGAATCCTGCCTTTAACCCTGTATTCTGTATTTAGATACAACCTTCCAAAATTAATCACACTATACTTTTCTAGGTTGAACTCCATTTGCCACTTCTCAGCCTAGGTCTGGATTCCATTGATGTCCTATTGCAATCTACAACAGCCCTCCACACTATCCACAACTTCACCAACCTTTGTGTCGTCAACAAACTTACTAACCCACCCTTCCACTTCTTCATCCAACTCATTTTTAAAAATCCCAAAGAGCAGAGGTCCCAGAACAGATCCCTGCAGAACATCCCTAGTCACCAGACTCCAGGCTGAATACTTTCCTCCTACCACCACCTTCTGTTTTCTACAGGCCAGCCAATTCTGTATCCAGACAGCCAAATTTCCCTGTATCGCATGCCTCCTTACTTTCTGAATGAGCATACCATGGGGAATTTTATCAAATGCCTTGCTAAAATCCATGTACCCTACATTGACTGTATTCAGAATCCTAAAGATTTTTCATGCCCCTTCTCACTCTCCTACGTCCATTGATCAGTTCCTTCTTGGCTACCTTCTCACCCTCTAAAGCCCTGTCTGATCCTTGCCTCCTCAACCTTAGGTAAGTGTCCTTCCTCTTGCCTAGATATTCCACATCCCTTGTCACCCAAGGTTCCTTCAGCCTACCATCCCTTCCTTGCCTCAGTGGGCCAAACCTATCCAGCACTATCAGTAAGTGCTCTCTAAACAGCTTCCACATTTCTGTCATGCATTTCCTTGAGAACATCTGTTCCAAGTTAGGTGCCCCAGTTCCTGCCTATTAGTATCATAATTCCCCTTTCCCCAATTAAATACTTTCCCATACAATCTGGCACAACTCCAGTAGACAGTGAAGATGCAACGATCATAGCCAAAGGCACAGCAATCTCTTCTGTCACTTCCTGTAGTAACCTTGGGTAGAATTCAATACATAGGGACATTTAAGCGACTCTTGGATAAGCACGTGGGTGATAGTAAACTGGAAGGATGTTGGATATAGGTTTGCTTGCTGAGCTGGAAGTTCACTTCCAGATGTTTTGTTACCCTACTAGGTAACATCTTCAGTGGGCCTCAGGTGAAGCAATGCTGAAAATTCCTGCTTTCTATTTATATGTTTGGGTTTCTTTGGGTTGGTGATGTTATTTCCTGTGCCTTTTCTCAGGTGGTGGTAGATGGGGTCTAACTTGATGTGTTACTTGATGGAGTTCCGGTTGGAATGCCATGCTTCTAGGAATTCTTGTGTGTGTGTCTTTGGCTTGTCCTAGGATGGATGTGTTGTCCCAGTCGAGGTGGTGTCCTTCCTCATATGTGAGGATACTCGTGGAAGGATATGTCAGATAGTTTGATCTTCGAGTAGGATAAAAGGTTGGTACAACATCAAAGGCCAAGGGGCCTGTACTGTTCTAGGTTCTATAACAGACAAACTAAATTTGCAGGTGATAGCCACTAATTTGATTATCCATTCTGTTACTTAAATTGAAGGGGAAATATTTACAGGTTATAAAGTAAAAGATCAGTAGGAAATTTTTGAAATCAAGTTAAGCAATAAGTTTTAAAAAAATAGAGTTGCAGGGCCAGGTGAAGTGTTGTACCTGCATGATGTGGGAATTAGTAGACCCCATTGTGGTTTGTAGTGAGCTCTGTAGCAAGTGTTGGTTCCTTGAGGAACTCTGACTGACTCAGAGTTGGAGTCTGAGCTTTGCATGCTACTACAAGAGAGGGGTAGACTTAGGTGGATGCTGTGTTTCAGAAGGTAGTCAGACCTCTTAGATTAACTACTTCAAGTTTGGTCAGTGATCAGGGACAGGAGAGTGTGGCAAAGTTCCAAAACAATGCAACAGCATTACTTTTTGTCATTACATAAATGATTTGGATGGGAGCATAAGAGGTACAGTTAGTAAGTTTGCAGATGACACCACAATTGGAGGTGTAGTGGACAGCAAAGAGGATGACCTCAGATTACAACATGATCTGGACCAGATGGGCCAATGGGCTGAGAAGTGGCAAATGGAGTTTAATTCAGATAAATGTGAGGTGCTGCATTTTGGGAAAGCAAATCTTAGCATGACTTATACACTTAATGGTAAAGTCCAAGTGAGTGTTGCTGAACAAAGATACCTTGGAGTGCAGGTTCAATGTAGAGTCGCAGGTAGTTAGGTTAGTGAAGGCCGCATTTGGTATGTTTTCCTTTATTGGTCAGAGTATTGAGTACAGGAGTTGGGAGGTCGTGTTGCGGCTGTACAGGACATTGGTTAGGCCTCTGTTGGAATATTGCATGCAATTCTGGTCTCCTTCCAATCGGAAAGATGTTGTGAGACTTGAAAGGGTTCAGAAAAGATTTACAAGGATGTTTCCAGGGTTGGAGGATTTGAGCTATAGGGAGAGGCTGAACAGGCTGGGTCTGTTTTCCCTGGAGCGTTGGAGGCTGAGGGGTGACCTTATAGAGGTTTACAAAATTATGAGGGGCATGGATAGGGTAAATAGGCAAAGTCTTTTCCCGGGGATCGGGGAGTCCAGAGCTAGAGGGGATAGGTTAGGTGAGAGGGGAAAGATCTAAAAGAGACCTAAGAGACAACATTTTCACAGAGGGTATGGAATGAGCTGCCAGAGGAAGGGTGGAGGCTGGTACAACTGCAACAGTTTTAAGAGGCATTTGGATGAGTATATGAATAGGAAGGGTTTGGAGGGATATGGGCCGGGTGCTGGCAGGTGGGACTAGATTGGGTTGGGATATCTGGTCAGCATGGACGGGTTGGACTGAAGGGTGTATTTTCATGTTGTACATCTCTATGGCTCTGTGTGACTGAGTGAGCTAGTTAGAGGAGTCTCAGCCCTTGAGCTTGTCTGGCAGGTTTGAGATTCTTGTTCCCATTGTGGGTGAGAGTGAGCGTGTAGGGAGAATGAGCAAACTGACTATAGTGCTATGGAAAGGATGAGGAAGATTCCGGCATAGGAGGTAAGGGGGCAGCTGCAAGACGAGAGATTGTAAACTTGAGGCTGTTGTATTTAAATGCACGCAGCGTACATTCAGGTGGTGGGAGTAAAGACAAATTATAGTTGTAATCAGAGATTGTCTAGTCCCCTGAAGATCCAATAGTCTGTGGCCAGAAGTGGGTATTCCTGAAGGCTGCTTTGTCTGCCTGGATATTTTGTGTACAGTGGAGCTTGGAGTAGGAGGGGAAAGATCCAGTTGTCTTTGTTCATGTAGGTACCAACAATATAAGGAGAGGAGGTTCTGCTGAGAAAATATGAGCAGCTAAGGACTAACTTAAAAATCAGAACCAAACAAATGGTCGTCTGTCCATTATCACCTGAGCCATGAGCAAATTGACACAGGGTCATCAAAATCAAAGGTAATCCTGAAGCCCAAAGATTGGTGTGGGAAAAATGGGTTCGAATTCGTGAGATATTGGTGGTAGGAGTATTGGGGAAAGAGGGAGCTATTTCAATGTGCCTGAATCATGCCAGGGCCAGAGTCCTGGCAAATCTCATAACTAGGACTGTAGATAGGGCTTTAAACTAAATAGTATGAGGTGGATTTTGTTGCATGGAAAGTTATGCAAAGGGTTAAAGTGAAGGGGAGTTTCTCAGCTGATGTTATTAAAGTTTCCAGAACAAATAGTCGGACAGGGAATATGGAAAGGATGAGAAAGATTCAGGCGTAGGAGGTAAGGGGGCAGTTGCAAGAGGAGAGATTGTAAACTTGAGGCTGTTGTACTTAAATGCACGCAGCATACAAAATAAGGTAAATGAGATTGTAGTCCAGATGCTATTGGTAGATATGACATGTGTAAGGGGTTCAGGGCTGGGAACTAAATATCCAAGGATGGGTATCTTTTCGAAAGGATGCATGTCCTATCAAAAGGACAGGCAAATGTGCAGAGGGGGTGGACTTGCTGCCTTAGTAAGAAATTAAATTAAATCGACAGTGAGAAGTGATACAGATTTGAAAGGTGTCAACTGGATGACTGTACTTCAGAGTTCTAAAAGATAGCTGAAGAGATTGTAGAGGCATTCATGGTTATTAGAAATGCCTAAAAGTTCCCTTTAAAATCTAGTTAGTGTGTGTGATTTATTAGATTACTTAGTGTGGAAACAGGCCCTTCGGCCCAACAAGTCCACACTGACCCGCCGAAGCGCAACCCACCCATTCCCCAACATTTACCCCTTTACCTAACACTACGGGCAATTTAGCATGGCCAATTCACCTGACCTGCACATCTTTGGACTGTGGGAGGAAACCAGAGCACCCAGAGGAAACCCGCGCAGACACGGGGAGAATGTGCAAACTCCACACAGTCACCTGAGTCAGGAATTGAACCTGGGTCTCTGGTGCTGTGAGGCAGCAGTGCTAACCACTGTGCCACCGTACCGCCCAAATTTATCTTTCTAGTGTGTAGTCCCTTTGAATCCTTTCACATGCTCACATTTATCACAGAACAAGACCTGCAGCATAGCTTTCTGACTTTCTTGCAGCTTAACAGGAGTTGAGGAAATGCAAAAGTAAAAAGACCCTGATGGAAGTTGTGAACAGGCCTCTTAGCAGTAGACACGATGTGAGGAGGAAAATATGGTGGGCTTCAATGGACTTGGAAAATCAGGTTGGTAGTTGATATCAAAGAAAGGAATTTGTGCAATGTGAACAAGATCTTTTTTTTATTGGCGTAGCTTGTGGTGGAGCCCACTAGGGAACAGGCAGTTCTAGATTTGGTGGTGTGGAATGAGGCAGATTTCCGTAGGGAACTTTGTGAAGGAACCCGTCAGGTGCAGTGAACAAAATATGATAGAATTCACCCTTTTTTTGAGAGGGGCAAGGTGGAATCTAATCTAATGATATTAGAATGTAGTAAAGGTAACAGATGTGAGGGAGGAGCTGGTCAAGGTTGATTGGGAGGGTAGTCTAGCATGGAAGACAGTACAGCAGCTTTGGCAGGAGTTTCTGGGGATAATTTAGGAGGCATAGCAGAAATTCAACCCAAGGAAGGAGAAACACATTAAGAGGAGGACAATCAAAATCCAAGACAACATAAAAGCACAAGGAAAAGCATACAAGGTGGTGATAGTGGTCAGCTGGAAGATTGGGGCACTTTTAAAAATAAAGGTAAACTAGCTAGTTCGTAACATTTTAAAATAAAATTGCAAGTTTTTAAAAAAAGATGTAAAAGGTAAGAGTGGACATTGGACCGCTGGAAATTAACGCTGAGAAGTGATAATGAGAACAAAGAAATAATGGAACAACTGAACAGGACTTTGCATCAATCTGCAGAGTGGAAGACACCAGCAGCATAACAGAACTTCAGGAGTCAGAGGCAGAAGTGAATGTAGTGGCCATCATTAAAGAGAAGGTGCTGAGGAAGCTGAAAGGTCTGAAGCAGATAAAACACCCAGACTGGATGACTGTACTTCAGAGTTCTAAAAGAGATAGCTGAACAGATTGTAGAGGCATTAGTGGTTATTAGAAATATCTACAAGTTTCCTTTAAAATTTAGTGTGTGTGATTTATTTTTATAATGTGTGGTCCCTTTAAATCCTTTTGCATGACTATGCTCACATTTATCACAGAACAAGATCTGTGCGTACCTTTCAGACTTTCTTGCAATTGAACGGGAACATTACCCATATTGAACTTCAGGCTTATTCCAAATTTGGATGGGTAATGGAAGCAAATGGATTGATGTCGATGCATTTTCTGCAATAAGTCAGTGGTGTTTTCTTTCCATTTAGGTTCTAATTAAAGCAGTGATGGTATAAATCGAACTGGGTCTTTTGCACAAGTTGGAGATGGGAGCAAACAGCAGCAGCATTGCTGAGCTTGCAAATAACAGCTACCTTCAACATCTTGCTGGCACAGAAACCATATCAGAGAATGATCCGTTCTGGAATCAACTTCTATCGTTTTCCTTCACCACATCTACCAATGGGTAAGAAAATTGTGGACCTATCTCTCTATATATGAACCAGAAAACCTGCAAGTTTCCTAGTGTGACAGTTGCTGACATTTCAGTAGTTCATAAAAACTCCAATGTCTCCTAATTTTGACATAAATATTATTATTGTTGCCTCTTTTTGTTTGTTGGCAATTCCATTGTAAACTGTAGTGAATACAGTGTGGTGAAACTTGATAGCAAATTAATTTGTGCCATTCTCCCTGATCTGTTTTTCTGTGAACTTGGCCAGACTGTTATGTTTACTTTATTTTGGACAAGGCTATGATTGAAAGACAAGTAACTTAGCCCAGGAAATGTAAAGGTAGAACAGCATTGCAAAGTAGTTTCTCAAACTTGAAATGATGTGCCGTCTAAAAATCCTATAACAAAAATTGCTGTACCTTATCGACCTTCTGTTACCACATCAATGAATTAAGCAATGTTAGGAAGACATTGCTTATTTTAACAAGCTTGTACCTGAAATATGCACTTTTAATTCTACTAAGTTGTCTTACAGGTATAAAGCACGGAAACACATCCTTCCATCCAACTCTTCTGCGCCAACAGATATCCCAAACTGATCTAGTCCTATTTGCCAGCATTTGGCCTATCTCCGTCTAAACCCTTTCAGTTCTTGTACGCATCATGATGGCTTTTAAATGTTGTAATCATACCTGCCTCCACGACTTGCCTTGGACAGCTTGTTGCATACAGGCGCCAGCTTCTGCATGGAAAAAGCTGCCCCTCTGGTCCCTTTAAATCTTTCCCCTCGCCTTAAACCTCTGCCCTGTAGTTTTGGATAGCTTACCCTGGCTATTGACCATGTGTATGCCACTTATGAATTTATAAACCTCTAATAAGGTCACTCTTCAGCTTCCTATGCTCCATGGGCAAAAAGCCCCGCTTTTCAGTCGCTCCCAGTAGTTCAAATCCCCAACCCTGGTAATATCCTTGTAAATCTTTTCTGATGCTTTCATGTTTGATAACATCTTCCCTATAATAGGGAGACCAGGAGTGAAATGCGGTATTCTAAAAGTGGCCAAACCAATGTAACAGCTGTACAAAACATGATATTCCAACTCCTCTATTCAGTGAATGAAGGCAAGTGCCAAATATCGCCATCACCTTCAATCCACTTTCAAGCATTTATACACCTGCATCCCTGGGTCGCTTGTTCAGCAACACTCCCCAGGGCCCTACCATTAACTGTACAAGTTCTACACTAGTTTGCCTTACCTAAATGCAACACCTCACATTTATCTAGATTAAACTCCCATCTTCCACTCCTTGGCCCATCTGATCAAGGTCCCTTTGTACCCTGAGATAACCTTCTTCACAGTCCATTGTAGCACCAGCTTTGGTGTCTTCTGCAAACTTATTAACCATACCTCCTATATTCAAATCAGAATAATTTTATATAAATTATGAAAAGCAGTGGACCTCGCACTGATCCTTGTTGCACACCATTGGTTGCAAATCTCCAGTCCACAGGAAAACAACTTCCAATAATGGTTTCTGTCAATTCTATTCAGCTGACAGGCCTGTAATTACCTGATTTATACCTTTCCTGTACCCTCTCTGTAACATGAGCAGCCCTCCAGTCTATTTTTTTGTATTCATTCACAGGATGAGTGTTGCTGGCTAGGCTCCCGATGTGGTCTCCTCTACATCGGGGAGACTGGACGCCTCCTAGCAGAGCGCTTTAGGGAACACCTCCGGGACACCCGCACCAATCGACCACACCGCCCTGTGGCCCAACGTTTCAACTCTCCCTCCCACTCTGCCGAGGACATGGAGGTCCTGGGCCTCCTTCGCCACTCTCTCACCACCAGATGCCTGGAGGAAGAATGCCTCATCTTCCGCCTCGGAACACTTCAACCCCAGGACATCAATGTGGACTTCAACAGTTTCCTCATTTCCCCTTCCCCCACCTCACCCCAGTTCCAAACTCCCAGCTCAGCACTGTCCCCTTGACTTGTCTTACCTGCCTATCTTCTTTTCCGCCTATCTTCTTTTCCACCTATCCACTCCACCCTCGCCCTGCTCCCGACCTATCGCCTTCATCCTCTCCCCCACTCACCTCTTGTACTCCATTCTACTTTCTCCCCACCCCCACCCTCCTCTCACTTATCTCTCCACGATTCAGATTGTCTGCCTGTATTCCTGATGAAGGGCTTGCCCGAAACATCAATTTTACTGCTCCTCGAATGCTGCCTGAACTGCTGTGCTCTTCCAGCATTCATTATCTATCCCTAATTACCGAGAGTACGGTTGAGTGTCAGCCACATTGCTGTGCATCTAGAGTCACGTTTAGGCAAGAGCAGGGTGGTGGAAACTGATACAGCTATAACATTTAAAAGGCATCTGGGTGGGTGTATGAGTAGAAAGGGTTCAGAAGGAGAGGGACCAAATACTGGCAAATGAGATTAGATTAATTTAGAATATCTAGTCGGCATGGACAAGTTGGACTGAGGGGTCGGTTTTCGTTCTGTATACCTCTGTGACATTAGTGAACCAGATGAGTTTTCCTGACTATCCATAATGGTTTCATGGTCATCATTAGACTTTTAATTCCCAATTTTTAGTGAATTCACATTCCATTAACTGCCGTGGCCTGATTCATATCTAGGTCCCCAGGACATTACTTGGGTCTCTGGATTAATAGTCTAGCCACAATACCATTGGGCCATTTTTTCCCATTGTCCTTTAGCACTACTTCTGTGTCCTGTGACGATTGAATGGTTGTGACCAATGCCATTGTATTTTTATCTATGCTTTTAGTGATGTGGTCCGGGTAACATACCAATTTTAAGTAGTAAGCGTTTTAACTTGTATTCTGTCCACAACCTCCCTTGCTCCTTTTGTTATAATCTCCAAATTATCTGCCTCCATTTGCAAAGTGCACACTTAACATTTTAGATATGTCCTGTCTTTAAAGATCATTTTTCTTTGGATGCTTAATAGGAGGAATCCATTCCTTGACTAACTGCTTATACTTGTATAAGGCCATAAGATATAGGAGCAGAATTAAGCCGTTTGTCCCATTTGAGTCTGCTGTACCATTCAATCTGAACCCAATTCTCCTTCCTTCTCCCTTTTTAACCCTTTATCCCCTTACTAATCAAGAACTCATTTATCTATGTCTTAAACATACTCCATGAATTGATCTCCACAGCCTTCTCCAACACTGAGTTCCACAGATTTACCACCCACTGGCTAAAAAAATCATCTTCTCAATTCAGTTCTAAAGTAAAGTCCCTTCACACTAAATCTGTGGCTTCAGATCTTAATCTCTGCTACAAGTTGAAACATCTTGGCCAGAGTATTCAGGCCTCTAAATAATCTGTAAGCCTCAATGAGATCCTCCCCCTCATCCTTCTAAATTCCTTTGAGTACAGACCCAGTCCTCATATGACAAGCCCTTCAGCCCTAGGATCATTTTTATAAACCTCTTCTGGTTCCCCTCCAGCATTGGCACATCCTTCCTTAGAAATGGAGCCCAAAACTGCTTGCGGTTTTCCAGATGAGATCTGACCTGAGCATTTTACAGCCTCAGTAGTACACTTCTGCTCTTGTATTCTAGTACTTTGGAAATGAATACGAACATTGCATTTGTCTTCCCAACTGCCAAATGGACCTGCATACTAATCTTGAGAGAATCCTGAACAATACTTCTGAGTCCTTTTGTGCTTCTGATATCCAAAGCCTTTCCTCATTTAGAAAATTATCCTACTAAAGTTTATAACCTCACATTTTCTCACATTGTATTCCATCTGCCCCTTCTCCACCTACTCTCCTAGCCTTTCCAAGTCCTTCTGCAGCTGCCCTGTTTCGTCAACACTACCTAATGCTCTACCTATCTTGATGTGATCTGCAAATTTAGTAACAATGTCTTCAGTTCCGTTGTTCAGTTCATTAATGTACAATGTGAGTAGTTTTTGACTCAACATTGACCTCTGCGGAACTACACTGGTCATCAGCTGCCATCCTAGAAAAGACCTATTTATTCTTACTCTGCCTCTGCAAATCAGTTGATCTTTTATCCATTCCAGCACCTTGCTCTAATACCATGGACTCTTGCTTAGCAGCATCCTTTCTGGAACCTTGTCAAAAGCCTTGTGGAAATCCAAACAGTACCCATCCACAGGTTATCATTACTCATTACCTTCTCAAAGAATTCTAACATTTGTCAGGCATGATCTCCCCTTGGTGAAGTCATGCTGACTCAGCCCTGTTAAGTACTCCACAATTTCATCCTTAATAATGAATCTTGCCAATGACTGAAGTCAGGCTAAGTGGCCTCTTATTTCCTGTCTTCTGCCTCCCTCCCTCCTTTCAGCAGGGTCCAGTCCCCAGGACCCTCCCTGACTCCTGTGATTCTTGATAAAATGCTTTTGAGTTGAATTTAATGTTGCTTGCTGATGTTTCCTTGCAACTGACTTTGCCTCCTATATTAACATTTTTAGTTGCCTCCTGTACTTTACATAATCTCCCTGATTATTAAATAAATCCAATTCCTGACATTTACTGTATGTACTAGTATATAGGTAGAATTTTTAAAGGTATAATTTAGAGGTTTGACTTATACACGAGCACAAGTTTCATGCTGCAGTTTGAAATGCTGTATTATTAGCAAAAGTCGGTTTGATTGCACAACTAATCCTGCGTAAAGAAGAAAAACAGTGAATTATGGTGAAGATAATTATCAGATAAAATCAAGAGACCAGTCTGAAAATTTATCATGTCAAAGATTCATTGAAATCCTGCAAAATCACACTGTTCAACATCTTAATGGCCTGGTATAATGGCACACTTAAAATGAAACACTTATTAAATTCTGAATGTACAAGCGTCTTCCGTTTCCCTCCCATTTAATCTTGTATGTTATGAACCTCAACTACATTAACAAATTTGTTAAAGAATTAAAGATATAATGTTATTGTAGCTAATATATCTCACTTTTATTCTGATATAATGGCACAATTAAAATGATTAATGTTTTAACGATTGAATGCAGAGTGAACAAAGTGCAATAAGTACAGATAGACTTAGTAACGGTGAGTGAGTGAATGAATGAATCAATCAAAATGTGCTGTAGTAAACCAAGTGCGGTAAGTAGAGTTATGAATGAATAGAGAAGCAATATAGTAAATAAAGTGCGATTACAAGTTACCGGTATGAATAAATGCAATTTTGTTTAAGTGGATTCATGGGAACATGCAGTTTTCTTTGTAAGAGGTTTATAATGCGAAATAGTAGGGTTGACTTATATGCTAGATATATGGAAAACACAAGATTTTTTACTAAAATAAGAGGTCGACTTATACATGAGATCAACCTGTGCACTAGTATATATGGTAATTTAATCCAGTTTTTACTTTTTTTGTAGTTTTCTTTTCTCATCCAGTATGCATCATCTTTTCTCTTCAAAGGAGTAGGCTTTGTACTTTAAAGAGATCTTTCTTGAATCCTCTCCATTCTTCGGTTACTGCATTATCTTGCAATCAGCTTTTCAATAGATCTGTCAGATCCTTCTAAAATTGCTGAGATTGTTTTCCAGTTCAACATTTTCACTGTTGATATTTTCTTTGCATTAATACTGTCAACCAAATTATGTTGTATTTACTGTTAGCCGGATGATCTTCAACTGTAACAGTCATTTAGCCCTACCATTTTTTAAAATCTAGAACTAGATCCTGTTGGGCTGGAGAAATACTGTTTGAGAATGTTGTCCTGTGCACATAGCAGCAATTATTTTCCTTCCCTATGTTTTGCGCTGATTTTTCCCCAGTCTAAATTAGGGAATTAAAGTCTCCTAATGTTGCTACTCTACTTTTGTTACATACATTAGAAATTTGCATAGAAATTTGTTCAGCTATCTCCTCACTGTTTGCAACTCTATTTTAAAGAAAACTGCCAGTAATGTCACAACTCCTTGTCTCTTTCTCAATTTAAGCCAATTAGATTCTGTCCTAAAACCATATGTGAAGGATTTTCTATTTAGAACTTGGTGCTGTAACATCATCCTGAATCAGTACTCAACCTGTTTTTTTTTCTTTTTCTGTCGTTCCTCATTACATTAGTAACCCCATTCCTTTCCTGGTCTGCACCGTGTCTCTTAATGCAACCATGTCATGAGAATGGAGATTGATCCCTGTAGCCTGAGAACTATATCTAAGGGTATGGGGTGAAAGCTGAGGCTACTGAGTTGGATGATTGGCCATGATCCTACTGAATACTGGAGCAGGGTAGAATGGTCTACTCTTGTTCCTATTTTCGTATGTTTCTGTTTTTATAATCTGACTTGGCAGTTTCTGCCTGCAGCTTGCCAGCCATATTATGAATGCATATACAATTTAATACCTTTCTTTGTCACTGACTATTTTTAATCAATCTTCTCCCAGCAAGTTTTGAGATTTCTAATTTTATTGCTGCTTACAGCTTTCTCATCTCACCTTTGCTCTTTTCTGATTCCCATCTTTTTGCCAAATTAGTGAAAATCTTCCTCAACAGTATTAGGTAGGTAGTCTTTCAGCAAAGATATTGGTCCTGGCTGTATTTAGGCACATTCCATCCAGGCTAGTCCCATTGCCTAGCAGTGTGATTATTTGAAAGTTTTGTAGCTAGATGAATGTAGTAAGATTGAGACTATTATTGTATACAGTAGTTTAATATACAGCTAGCCAGAAGAGGGCACTGACGTTCTTAATTTTTTTTTCTCCTCAGGTTTAAGCTTATGGTATTCCTCCATGACTATTTGCACACCAGAATTTCATAATAATTTAGACAAATCCTTGACCCATAAGGAAGTCGAAGGTTATAGGGCAAGATAGCAAAGTGAAATTATGGCCACAACTCGATCAGCCTTAGTCTTTCTAAATACTAGTGCAGGCCCAAGAGGCCTATTATTATTTCATAGTCCAGATGGACTATGAATGAATGTCACATGTGGCCTTAATATGAAGAGCAGTCACATTCATGTTGTTTCTGGAGTTCAGCTATTTCATCCATGTTTGGACCAAAGCTATAATGAGGTCATGAGGGGCCCGAGTGGAACCCAAACTGAGCAAGGTATTTCTTGATATGAACTGTTTCATAGCACTGTTGGTTATTTGGCTGATGATCAAAAGTACATTTGAGCGGGCAGAAATTGGCCAATTTGGATTAGTCTTGCTTTTTGTGGACATCTCATACCTGGGCAATTTTGACATTATCAGGTTCTAGCTATATTGGAATAGTTTTGCCAGTCTCACAGCTAGTCTGAAGTGCAAGTCTTCTGTACTGTTGCTTCAATGATCTGCAAGATCTTAGATACCAGTCTTTGGCCAGTTCGATTCAGTTTGCATGAAGTTGAGAGGCGATTGAAAGCATTGGATTTTGCAAAGGTTAAGGGCCCTAGCAATATTCAGGCAATAGTAAAATATGTGCTTCAGAACTTGTTATTTTCCTATCCAAGCTGTTCCAGTACTATTATAACACTGGCATCTACCTAACAATGTATAAAATTGCCCAAGTAATGTCCTCTATACAGAAAACAGGACAAATCCAATCCAGCCAATATCACCCATCAGTCTGCTCTCAATCATCAGTAAAGTGATGGAAAGTCTCATCAACAGGGCCATCAAGCAGCACCTGCTGAGTGGTATCCAGTTTGGGTTCAGCAAGGGCCAATCAGCAGCTGACATCATTATAGCCTTGATTCAAATATGGAGAAAAGATCTAAATTCCAGAGGTATGGCGAGAGTGAAAGACCTTGACATCAAAAGCACATTTGACCAAGTGTAGCATCAAGGAACCCTAGCAGAACTACAGTCAAGGATATCAGGGTTAACTCTGTTGGCAGGAGTCATACCTGGCATGTAGAGAAATGTTTGTGGTTGTTGGAGGTCAGACGTCTCTGCTGGAATTCTTCAAGGTGGTATTCTAGGCCCAACCATCTTCAGCTGCTTCATCAAATACCTTCCCTCGTAAGAATGTTAGCCATTGATTATATAATGTTATCAATATTCATACTTCTCAGGTACTGAAGCATTCCCTGTTCAAATGCATCAAGATCTGGGCAACATCCAAAACAAAATCAGAAATTGCTGGAAACTCAACAGGTCTGGTAGCACCTGTGGAGAGAAAGCAGAGTTAACGTTTTGGGTCCTATGACCTTTCTTCAGAACTGATTTATAGCTAGGAAAAGGTTGGTATCTCCCCTAGAGAAGGGGTGGGGAGTGGGAAAGAATAAATGGTAAACAAAGATAGAATCGAGAGAGAGCGAGAGAAATAGTTGGGCAGATAAAGGAGTGGCTAAAGGTCAGCCTGGGAATAGCTCCTAATGGAGACCATTACTGGCTGGCAATGGGTTGTTTGTGGTAGCAGTCTGTGATTACAAAGTGTAGTATGTGGGAGTTGGGGTAAGAACATGGGAGAAGGTACTCGCGTCCTAAAAAGCTCAAACTCTGTATTAACTCCAGAAGGTTGCAGGATTCCCAAGCGGAAACAAAAGGTGGTTTTTCCAGTTGGCGCTGAAGCACTATAGCAAGTACGAGGCAGATGTTGGCCAGGGAACTGGCAGTGTGTTGAAATAACAGGTAACTGGACGCCCAGGGTCATTTTTTTTTTGCAGACAGAACTTAATTGTTCTGCAAAGTGGTTGCCCAGTCTGGACTTAGTCTCCCTGGTGTAGTGAAATGCAGGGAAATTGTTGCTTCATCTGGAAGTTTATATCTGGGACCTTGAATAGTGAGGAGGGAGGATGTAAGTGGGCAGGTATTACACCTTCTGCAATTGCATAGGAAAGTACCAGGTACATCGGGGGGGGGGGGGGTGTTGGGAGTGGACTCAGGTGTCCCAGTGAGAATGGATCCTGTGGAAGACTGCTAAGGGAGGAGAGGGGAATGTGTCTGATGGGGCCATCCTGCTGGAGGTGGTGGAAATGGTGATGGGATGGTAAGTGAGGGAGAAAGGGTCCCTATAACTGTTTGGGGAGGGGAAAAAAAGGCTAAGGGCTGAAATGTGGAAGACAGGTAAGACACTGCTGACACGGCTCTGTCAACCATGCTGATGAGAAATCCTCAGTTGAGGAAGACAAACGTTTTGGAAGCTCCCTCGTCAAAGTTGGCATCGTTGAAACAGTTGCAGTGGAGACTGAGAAACTGGCAGAGTGGAGTAGAGTCTTAACAGGAAGCAGGATGTGAGAGCGTCGAGTCAAAGTACTTGTGGGAGTCTTAGGCTTGCCACCAAATATCCACTACGAACCCAATCTCCTGAAATGAAAACAAATGTCAAAGAAGGGGATGGAGAATTTAGAGATGGACCAGGTGAAGGTAATAGGGTGGAAATTGTAAGTGAAATTGATGAGTTTTTCCAATTCTGGATGAGAGATGGAAGCAGCACAGATTATGTCACTGATACTATAGAGAAAGAGTTGTAGATGGGGGCCAAAATGTGATATTAAAGAGTTAACTTGCTTTGCTGATCTGCAGGCTAGGGTGGGATGCCTCTGGCTGTCAGATTGAAAGAAATTACATTATCATCTCCCATTATTTAGAGCCATTTACATGGCCATTCCCTTACCATTAAGAGCCATTTACATTTTCATCCCCTATTCAGAAGTCATTTGGAACATTGCAATTGAAATTCTGACTGCACTCTACAGTTACCCAAAAAAATACAATTCACACCAGATCTAGTCATTAAGGGATGATTTGAATCACATTGTTTCTGGAAATGATATGGTCACTGCACTGTCTTGATTGGCATGTGACTATGAAGGAGTAATTGGGAGTTGCCTTGTGAGCATTACTGACTGTGATGTAAAGATTTTATCTAAAGGAAGGACTGTTTCCTTTGTTCAGGGAGCTTCCCTTTACGTGCTCCGTAAGCACGGTGAAGTGTGTTCAGGGTTTCTCCAAAATTTGTGATAGAGTCATAGAGATGTGCAGCATGGAAACAGACCCTTTGGTCCAACTCGTCCATGCCGACCAGACATCCCAACCCAATCTAGTTCCACCTGCCAGTACCCGGCCCATATCCCTCCAAACCCTTTCTATTCATATACCCATCCACATGCCTTTTAAATGTTGCAATTGTACCAGCCTCCGCCACATCCTCTGGCAGCTCATTCCATACACGTACCACCCTCTGCATGAAAAAGTTGCCCCTTAGGTCTCTCTTTCCCCTCTCGCCCTAAACCTATGCCCTCTAGTTCTGGACTCCCCGACCCCAGGGAAAAGCCTTTGTCTATTTATCCTATCCATGCCCCTCATGATTTTGTAAACCTCCATAAGGTCACCCCTCAGCCTCCGACGCTCCAGGGAAAATAGCCCCAGCCTGTTTAGCCTCTCCCTGTAGCTCAATCCTCCAACCCTGGCAACATCCTTGTAAATCTTTTCTGAACCCTTTCAAGTATTGTAATGTGCTTAATAAATTTTGTTGGTGTTGCAGTTGCATCAAGAATGTAAACATCTCAGGAAAAAAGAACCTCAAGTGTAGGATTGGAACAAAGAATGTTCCATGTACCCCACAAAGAGACATAACTGTGGACCATTTGGATACCTGGGGCTACCCGTTGTACATGAGGAAACTGGGAAGATTTAAAGGAGAAGTTCTAATTAAGGATGAACTCCCCCAGGAGGGCAGAGGTAGATGGTTCAGGCCTTTTTTTTTTTCCTCAGTAAGAAATGGAGAGTCATACGATCATCCTTTTATAGGTGATGGATGTGTAAAGGGATTGAGGGTCTGTGGTAAAGAGGAGGCAGTTGGAGCCTGCGAACTGGAAATTCTGAAACTGAACGTGAAGTGTCAGAAGAATTGTGATGTAAGTGGGAAGGGACTGGACAAGGAGTGAAAGAAATTGAGTTGTGGTAAGAAGAGAGACGTTCTGTGGGGCAGGAGCATGAAGTAAGTATGGATCTGCTTGGGCAGTCCTATTTGTGGACTAAAGGAAGGAGTTTGACGCTGGTTGTGTGGTGTTAAGGGGCTATGAGCTTGGAGGCAGTGGGTGAAGGAATCACTGGATGAAATGAGATTAGTAACCATTGTGGACTCAATAGCTTGGTGTTGCACGCTAAGGTCATGGTCCAGAGGGAGATTGGAGGAAGTATACGAGGCCTGATGCTCACCCTCTGCAATGGGCAGGTTTGATTACAAGTCAGGTTTGGATCACTGGATGACCGCTATTTTCTATCTGTAGATATGGCCCGGATCTTCCAGTTGCCTGCCATTTCAATACACCGTTGTACTCCCTGGCCAAAATGAGTGTCGCAGGCTGACGACAGTGCTCCAATGAAACTCAGCTTAAATTGGAAGAACAACACCAAATTTTCTGCTTGGGAACCCTGCAAAATTCTGGACTTGATAGCAAGTTCAATAATTTTAGGACCTGAGCACCTTCTCCCTAGTCCTTACCCCAATCCCTGCGCACCAGACTTTGTCTTCACATGGGCTTCTACCACAAACAACCCATTTTTAGCCACAAACTGTCCCAATTAGCAACTGTTAAATCTCCCAGCCTAACCTTTACCCACTCGTTTGTCTGCTTACCAGTTTTTTCTCTCCCTCTCCCTCTCCCCCTCCCTCTCCCTCTCCCTCTTCTCCCTCTCCCTCTTCTCCCTCTCCCTCTTCTCCCTCTCCCTCTTCTCCCTCTTCTCCCTCTCCCTCTTCTCCCTCTCCCTCTTCTCCCTCTCCCTCTTCTCCCTCTCCCTCTTCTCCCTCTCCCTCTTCTCCCTCTCCCTCTTCTCCCTCTCCCTCTTCTCCCTCTCCCTCTTCTCCCTCTCCCTCTTCTCCCTCTCCCTCTTCTCCCTCTCCCTCTTCTCCCTCTCCCTCTTCTCCCTCTCCCTCTTCTCCCTCTCCCTCTTCTCCCTCTCCCTCTTCTCCCTCTCCCTCTTCTCCCTCTCCCTCTTCTCCCTCTCCCTCTCCTCCCTCTCCCTCTCCCTCTCCCTCTCCATTTGTTTTCTCTTCTCTCCTCTTTAGCATATATTCTAACCTTTTCCTGGTTACAATGACTTCTGAAGAAGGGTCACCCAACATGAAACATTAATGCTGCTTTCTCTCCACAGATGCTGCCAGACCCTTTGAGTTTCCAGCAATTTCTGATATTTTTATGATTTTCAGTATCTGCACTTTTGGTTTTTTTCTGGGACAATACCTAGGCTGACAAGTAGCAAGTAATATTCGCACTGCACAAATGATAGGCAATGACCATCTCCAATAAGAAGCAACCTAAACTGGTCCCTCAGCATTCAATGCAGCTACCATCACTGAATTCCCCCACACCTCGGAGTTACCATTGATCAGAAACGCAGTAGGACTTGGCACATAAAAACAGTGCTCCAAGAGTAGGTCAGAGGCTTAAGAATATTGCGGTGAATAACCCCTCACCCGATTCGCCAAAGCCTATCAGTTATCTACAAGTCTCAAGTCAAGAGTAAGGGTGGAATACTCCCCACTTGCCAAGATGGTGAAGTTCCAAGAAAACACGAGACACTTGACACCATCGAGGACAAAGCAGCCCACTTGATTGGCTCTCCAACCAAGACCATCCAAGCTCTCCAACAAAACAGTGCTCAGTTGCAACAGTAAATGCTATCGAGAAGATGCACTGCAAAAATTAACTGAAGATCCTTAGACAGCTCTTTCCAAACCTACAGCCATTTCCATCTAGAAGGGTAAGGGCAGCAGATATGTGGAAGCACCACCATCTCTAAATTCCCCTTTCAGTGCACTCACCATCCTGATTTGAAAATATATTGCTGTTCCTTCACTGTTGCTGAGTCAAATTCCCTCCTTTCAACCTATAGTGTGTGGACTGCAGCAGTTAGAGGGCAGCTTAATGTTTACGAGGAACAGACAAATGCTGGCCAATCAATAATACCCATGTCCAATAAGTGAATTTAAAAATTTGTCAGAGCCCATGGTCTTTGTATCCAGTGTCTTTGGCCATTTCTTGATGTTACATGGAGTGAATCAAATTGGTTGAAGACTGGCATCTGTCTTGCAGGTGATCATCCACTTAGCACATCTGCTTAATTGGATATGAATGCTTTGACCTTGTCTTTTGTACTGATCTGCTGGACTCCCTCAATGTCGACAATCTGGATATTTGTAGATCCTTTATCTTAAGTTAATTGTTTAAATGCTTACTACCATTCACAATTGCATGTGGCATGTTTGCAGATGCGTTTCTGCTCTTTATTTTGGCATAGATGTAGTGTGTTGTAGTTTCAATGAATTGATATTCACTTTTAGATATGCCTGCTGCCCTCCTGCACTTGTCATTAAACTTTGGAAAAATGGACATAGATTTGGGTGGTATGCTGTGGTTATCAACTTGGCATAGCACAGCAAGATTGGAGATGTGTGATCATTTTCAAGGACTGGAGGAGAGTTTTCTTTTAAAGAAAAGGATAATGACAATAGAAATAAAACAATGCCAGACCTTCTGGGTTTTTCTAGCAGTATCTGAGGAGAGGGAAATTTGGGAGACTAGTCAGGTGGAAAATGAGGACAAAGAGAACCCTATTGCTGTTCTGAGGTTGGGGAAGTGGAAGGATGAATGCAAGATTTAACATATGGGTTGGACATGATTAAAGACCCTGCCAATCTCAGGAGGGAAATCAACAGTTGAGCAGAAAGAAATCTCAGGAGGAAATCAACAGTTGAGCAGAAAGATGGCCATGTCAGGCATCTGGTAGAAGGTGGCATCATCGGAACAAACATTAAGAATAAGCAGTGGAGAAACTGGGAAAATTTAATTGAATAAAATGGAATCTTTGCGGGAAGCAAGGTGTGAGGAAATGTGGCTAAGGTAACTTGGGAATTTGTGTGTTTGTTGTGGGATTTTGGCAGACAGCCTTTCCCCAGAAATGGAAACAATGAAGGAATTGTTGAAAGGTGTGAAAGTGATGCATCAAGTCCTTTGCTCAGAGTTGGGTGTCACATTTAAGAAGGATAGGCTGGCTTTGGAGGGGTACAGTGAATGTTTACCATATACTGGAGGCTAAGGGATTAAGGGATGCAATTGCTAATGCAATGTATAGTGTTACCTTCAAACTTGGGATTTTTGCAATTCTGCCCTGATATGTATATTGAAATTTGTAATTGCAGTTTGCATCATGAGATTCATTTTGGTATCCAGTGGCATGGTTTGTGCTGTTTTGGAGTGACCCGACCGGCTTTTGATTTGAGAGCCTTGCCTGGCTTTCTGAGTTCATGACTTTTGCCTCAACTGACCTCTTGCGGGGAGTGGGTGGCTTTAGTCTTGCAGGCTGAGGAGATGTCTGCTGAGTTCAACAGTGATTGGTGCCATGCTTCCGGCTCTGTTATAGCCAGCTTTATTCTGCAGGTGGTTGTTGGCTGTATAGCCTCTTGGCACCCTTGTGAAGACTGTGGACAATGGTGTAACATGGGGAAAAGACCACAAGTTAAAAATGCACTCATCAGCCTCAAATCTGAGGGCAAGATTACTCCAAAATAACACTACTCCACTCGGGTCATGTACTGCTGTACTATAAACACGTTATTATGAATCACGCAATTCTGGTGATTTATGGTCTGTAACGTATCAATGTTAAAGCACAGCAACGATAAGAGCAATGTTAACTGCATCTCAATATACGTAGAGAAAATATCAATGAGTAGATTTCAGACACAGTTGAGCATGCTGCTGGATAGCACAGCAGGTCAGGCAGCATCCAAGGAACAGGGGAATCGACATTTCGAGCATAAGCCCTTCATCAGGAATGAAGTTTGTGGGCTGGAGGGGCTGAGAGATAAATAGGAGGGGAGTGGGGTTGGGGTTGGGGTTGGGGTGGGGGGTGGGGGGGAGAGGGAGGTGAAGGAGAAGGTGATTAGTTCGGAGAGGAGGGTTGAGCAGAAAGATGGGAAAGGTGATGGACAGGTCAGGAGAGTGGTCCCGAGTTGGAGGCTTTCGACCAGGGTAATGTGGGAGGAGGGGAAATGAGGAAACTAGTGAAATCCACATTGATCCCGTGTGGTTGCAGGACCCCAAGGTGGAATATGAGGTGTTTTTCCTCCTGGCGTTGGGTGGTAAGGGTTTGATGGAGGAGGCCCAGGGCCTGCATGCCCTTGGCTGAGTGGGAGAGGGCGTTGAAGTGTTCAGCCAAGGGATGGTGGGGTCGGTTGGTGCAGGGTGTCCCAGAAATGTTCTGAAACAATCCGCAAGTTGATATCCTGCCTCCCCGATGTTGAGGAGACCCACATCGAGTGCAAACAGAAACAGTAGCAACAGTGAAGGTACAGGTAAATTTCTGTCGGATGTGCAAGGATCCCTTTTGGGCCCTTGGAACGGAGGTGAGGGGGGAGGGTGTGGGTGCAGGTTTTGCATTTCCTGTGGTGACAAGGGAAGGTGCCAGGAGTGAGGTGTGGATGTGATGAGGAATGGGTCTCCAGAACGCTGTTAGGGGTGGGTAGGGAAATGCATCTCTGGGTGGTGGGGTCCGTTTGTAGGTAGCGGAATGGCAGAGGATGATGCAATGTGTACGGAGGTTGGGTGAGGTGGAAGGTGATGACTGGGGGCTTCTGTCTAATTGTATTGGGAGGGGTGGGTTCAAGAGCGGATATGCTGAAGTGGGAGAGATGTGCTGGGAGGGCATCATCAATCACGTGGGAAAGGAGATTGCGATCTTGGAAAGAAGGCCATCAGGATTTTCTAAGGTGGAATTGGTCATCCTGGGACAGATGCAGCGGAGGAATTGGGAATAAGGGATGGCGTTTTTGTGGGAGGTAGGTTGGGCGGAGGTGTAGTCTCTGTAGCTGTGGGAGTCTGTGTGCTTATAGTAGATGTCCACGGTTAGTCGGGTCTCTGAATTGTACCCACATCCACCACTTCCTTAGGAAGTTCATTCCATAACCAAACCACCCTCTGCGTAAAAGAAATTTGCCCCGTGTCTTTTTTAAATCTCTCCTTAAAAATGTGCCCCATAACCTTGAAATCCTTCACCCTAGGAAACAGTTAATGATAATTGTCTATCAATACTTCTCATTATTTTATAAACTTCTATCAGGTTGTCTCTCAACCTCCAATGCTAACCAGCCCATTTGTGACAACAATAAATGAAGCTCAAACTCTTTTTTTTTTATCTCTCTTAGAAAATTATTGAATTCAATTCATAGTCATTTATCTATATTTGTTTTCTGTATCCCATACATCCCTACAAAAATGTCACGTATAATTTTTGTTCCATTAAAGGCAATATGTTTGCTTCTGGGTACCTTTTTTTCAATGGAAAATATGGTCTATTCCTTGTACAATGATTGAATGAAACAAAGGGTCTTTATGGCTTATTGAATCTAAAAGGCAGATTTTTACACCGTTCCCCTTTGAATGACCTCTGGAGTTACAACTGTACTGGGCATAAATAAGAGGCTGAGAACAACCACCAGTGCTAGAAATGCTGATAATACAGTTCGCTTTGCAAGGCTAGTTCAAATCAAATGTGGGCTGCTGGGAGATTGTGAATGTTATTTTTCAGCTGACTCCATGTCAGCAGCAGGAGAACAGCTGGGTGTTCACTGCTTATGGATCAGAATTAGAATGAGCATTTGTTTCTGTCTGTTGCACCTTGGGGTCTGTTAGAAACAGGTTGTTGGAAAAGCTAAAATAAAGCCAAGAACTCTGGATGCTGGAAATCTGAAACAAAGACAGAAAGTGTTATAGAAACTCAACAGGTCTGGCAGCATCTGGGGAAAAAAATCCAAGAGTTCATGGTTTGAATCCAGTGACCCTTTGACAGAACTTTGTGTTGGATGAGTTGACAGGTCTTTTTGATTCTATATATTCTCCTTTAAACTACCCTACATGCACAGCTTGTGCTCATCTAGGATTTAATAACATTGAACTGATTTTGTATTATGGGTGAGCAATTTATATAGAGAATAAATTCACTCTTTTTAGCCTTTGTCGCATGATTGTTCTGATGTCAAGCAGCTTGCAGTTGGAACTTTAATATTTTGGCACTTGTTAATTTTGAACAGATTTTACAGACCTGAAGCTGTAAGAATTTTTTATTTCTTCACTCATACTGCTTTCCACTATTTGTCCTTCTTTCTGTATAAGAGTTTAGGTGGGACACAGTGAAGCAAACTGTTGAAACTGCAATGCAACATTTTCCTTGCTGGACGTAATGTAATACTTTCTCCTGTGTGCTTTACAAGGCATTTTTCATGGTTGTTACTTGTAACAAGTCAGAGTTTGATATTTTTGTTCCACGTTTCAACAAATACTGCTGTTTTTTTTCATTTTCTGAGAGGAGAGAGGGTCTTTTTGAATGCAGTACCTGAAAAGATAAGCAGATTAAAGGAAGCAGATTAAAGTGTAACTTTGAATTCAGAATAGGTGTACATTTCAAAAGGAAGAAACTTCCACAGTTATGGAGAAAGAACAAGGGAATGGTTGGCTCGGGCAGGATGTATTGCTGAATCTATATGGGATTTCATAATAGTAATTGTATTGAATCTCAGTGAGTTGGTTGGCTCCCTTGTAGGAGATTGTCTTGTATGGTGCAAATGTTGTTTGTCAAGTTTTAGCCCAAATCTGAATGCTATTTAGGTCTTTCTGCTTCTGAGCTTAAAATTTTGTTTCTAATTAAAGTTAAACACTCACTTCTGACATAATGATGGAAGGTAGGTTGATGATGTCACTGAAGATGTTTGAGCTGAGGACAACCTTGAAGAATGCTGTCGTTATGACCTGGGGCTTAGATGACAATCATCACAATCACATTGTCTTTCCTTTTGCTTTGAATTACTCCAGCTAATGTAGAGCTTTTATCCTGTTGGCCATCGATTTCATCTTTACTAGGACTGTTTACCACATTTGGTTAAATGCTCCTTTAACACTCAGGACATTTATTCTGATCTCATCACTGGAATTCAGCTGTTTGTGTAAATGCCTTAGTCAAGTCAGAAGTGAGTTGCTTCTGGTGGACTTAATTGATGAGTATATGCATCTTGACACATCTGTTGATGACCGCTTCCATCAATTTCTTGATGATTAAGGAGCAGCTTGTGTGAATGGTAAATGGTTGGATTGGATTTGCTCTGCCTTAAGGGCTTGAGAAACCTAATCAGAAAATCCTGAGAATGAAAATAAAAATGTATCTTTTTATACCATTAAATTATACTCTTTGATTCTTTTTCTTTGTTTTTAAATCCTTTGAGGACGAAACCACTGCCACTCTGAAACATTTGTTGAGAAGTGCACACTGGGTGAAACATTGAGAAACTTAAGGTAAACAGGTCTCCAGGGCCAAACTATCCTAGTTTACTGTGTGAGGCAAGGAAAGAAATAGCTGGGGCATTAGCAGGTATCTTCACATCCTCTTGGATCACTGGCAAAGTACCAGAGGAATGGAGATTAGCCAAAGTTATTCCATTGTTTAAGAAAGGAAGCAGGGATAATCCAGGAAATTATAGGTAGTTGAGCCTGACATCTGTGGTGGGAAAGCTCTTCAAGAAGGTACTGAGGGATGAAATTATATGCACATTTGGAAGAAAATGGGCTAGTTAGTGACAGGCAGCATGTTTTTGTATTGAATTGAATTTATTGTCACATGTATAGAGGCACAGTGAAAAGCTTTGTGTTGCAAGCAATACAGCAGATCAGAGTAAAGTAGCATGTCTCACCAACCCGATGGAATTTTTTTGAAGAAGTGACAAAGATATTTGAGGGAATGGCTGTGGATGTAGTTTATGTGGACTTGAGTAAGGTATTTAATAAAGTCCCAAATGGCAATTTGGTACAAAAACTAAAATCATTCAGGACTTGGGATGGGCTGGTTAGATGGGCACAAAATTGCCATGGTCATTGAAGACAGGGTAGTGGTGAAGGGTGTTTTTCAGAATGGAGACTGGTAACTCGTGGTGTTCCACAGGGATCAGTCTTGGGTTCTATGTTGTTAGTAGTATATCTAAATGATCTGGAGGAAAATGTGAGTGCTCTGATTAGTAAGTTTACAGATGACGCAAAGATTGGTAGAGTTGCTGATGGTGCTGACGACTGTGAAAGGATACCATAGGATGTACCTTGGCAACTTGGGCACAGAAGTGGCAGATGGGTTTTAATCCAGATAAACAAGGTAATTCCTTTTGGAGGATCAAATTTAGATGTAGCTTATGTTGCAAATGGCAGATGGCTCTGGGCGTGCATGTCCACAGTTCCCTACAAATGGCAACGTAGGTGGCCAAGGTAAGTTAAGAAGGCATTGGCATGATTATTTTCATTGGCTGACACATGGAGTACAAGAGTTGACAAACCATGTTGCAGCTATATATAACCCTTGTTAGGCTGCATTTAGAGTATTTTTTGTGCAGTTTTGGTTGCCACACTACCAGAAGGATGTGGAAGTTTTGGAGAGTCCAGAGAAGGTTCACCAGGATGTTGCCTGGTATGGAGGGAATTGGCTATGAGGAAAAGTTAAAAAGACGAAGATTGTGTTTTCACTGAAAAGACTGTGGCTGAGATGAGACCTGATAGAGATCTACAAAATTGAGAGGCATAGGTAGGGTGGATAGTCAGGCTTTTTCCCAGGGTTGAAGTTTCAATTTCAAGGGGGCACAGGTTCCAAGTGAGAGGGGGAAAGTTTTAAGGGAGATGTGTGAGGGAAGTTTTTAATGCAAAGTATGGTAGGAGTCTGGAAAGTACTGCCAGAAGAGGTGGTGGAAGTAGGCATGTTCATGACATTTAAGAGGCATCTGGATGGTTACATGAACAGGGAGGGAATAAAAGAAAATGACCGAATAAGAGCCGAAGGTATTTTAGTTTAGTTAGGCATGATGATTGGCACAGGCTTGGAGAGCTGAGGGGCCTCTTCCTCTGCTGTACATCTGTTTTAGTTCTTTGTTTTTCCTCATTGTCTCTGCCTAACTTTAAACCTGTTGGCGTACAATGTGTGATGTAATTGAAGGTGATTATGAGCAAGTGGGAGAGTTGGATTATTTGGAAAACAATGGAGCTAACAGTCTACTTATTTCTGTTAACTGGAAATTATTCTATACAGTAGTTGCCACTGATTCTAATGCACTAATTTAAGTGTTGCATATTTCTATTGGATGTATAAATTATGGTCTCCTCCAATGGTCCTCCGCATTGCAGATATCAGTTTTCAGCCAATTCAATTTACTCCACGTGATGCCAAGAAATGGTTGGAGACGCTGAATATTCCGAAGGCCATGGGCCCTGATAACATACTGGCTATCGTACTTGCACTCCAGAACTTTGCATCTTCCCTAGCTAAGCTTCCAGTACAGTGACAGCATTGGCATCCATCTGACAATGTGGAAAATTGCCCAGATATGTCTTGCACAAAAAGCAGAACAAATCCAACCCAGCCAATTATTGCCCCATCAGTCTAATTTTGATCATCAGAAAAGTGATAGAAGGTGTCATCAACAGTGCTATCAAGCAGCATCTATTCAGTGATAGAGTTGAGTACTGCCAGGGTCACTGAGCTCCTGACCTCATTGCAGCCTTGGTTTAAAGTGGCTAAGAACAGTGGGAAATCAGAAGATTGGGAAGGATACAAAAGCAAACAGAGGATAACAAAGAGTGTAATAAGAAATGAGAGGATCAAATATGAAGGTAGGCTAGCCAGTAATATTAGAAATAATAGTAAAAGTTTCTTTCAGTACATAAGAAACAAACGACAGGCAAAAGTAGACATTGGGCCACTTCAAACTGATGCAGGGAGCCTAGTGATGGGAGATAAGGAAATAGCAGGAGAACTTAACAAGTACTTTGCGTCAGTTTTCACAGTGGAAGACATGAGTAATATCCCAAAAATTAAAGGGTGTCACGGGGCTGAGTTGAGTATGGTTGCCATTACGAAAGAGATAGTGCTAGAAAAGTTAAAAAGTCTTAAAATTGATAAATCTCCTGGCCCCGATGGGATACACCCTAGAGTTCTGAGAGAGGTTGCTGAGGAAATAGCAGAGGCATTGGTTGAGATCTTTCAAGAGTCACTGGAGTCAGGAAAGGTCCCGGATGATTGGAAGATGGCTGTAGTAACCCCCTTGTTCAAGAAAGGATCAAGGCAAAAGATGGAAAATTATAGGCCAATCAGCTTAACCTCGGTTGTTGGTAAAATTCTAGAATCCATCATTAAGGATGAGGTTTCTAAATTCTTGGAAGAGCAGAGTCTGATTAGAACAAGTCAACATGGATTTAGTAAAGGGAGGTCATGCCTGACAAACCTGTTGGAATTTTTTGAAGAGGTAACAAGTAGGTTAGACCAGGGGAACCCAGTGGATGTGGTCTATCTGGACTTTCAAAAGGCCTTTGATAAGGTGCCACACGGGAGACTGCTGAGCAAGGTGAGGGCCCATGGTGTTCGAGGTGAGCTGCTGGGATGGATTGAGGATTGGCTATCTGACAGAAGGCAGAGAGTTGGGATAAAAGGTTCTTTTTCAGAACGGCAGCCGGTGACGAGCGGTGTCCCGCAGGGTTCGGTGCTGGGGCCACAGCTGTTCGCATTATATATTAATGATTTGGATGAGGGAACCGGGGGCATTCTAGCGAAGTTTGCCGATGATACAAAGTTAGGTAGACAGGCAGGTAGTACTGAGGAAGTGGGGAGGCTACAGAAGGATCTAGACAGGTTGGGAGAGTGGTCCAGGAAATGGCTGATGGAATTTAACGTGAGCAAGTGCGAGGTCTTGCACTTTGGCAAAAAGAATATAGGAATGGACTACTTTCTAAATGGTGAGAAACTTAATAAAGCCAAAGCACAAAGGGATCTGGGAGTGCTAGTCGAGGATTCTCTAAAGGTAAACATGCAGGTTGAGTCTGTGATTAAGAAAGCGAATGCAATGTTGTCTCTTATCTCAAGAGGGTTGGAATATAAAAGCAGAGATGTACTACTAAGACTTTATAAAGCTCTGGTTAGGCCCCATTTGGAGTACTGTGTCCAGTTTTGGTCCCCACACCTCAGGAAGGACATACTGGCACTGGAACGTGTCCAGCGGAGATTCACACGGATGATCCCTGGAATGACAGGTCTAGCATATGAGGAACGGCTGAGGATACTGGGATTGTATTCGTTGGAGTTTAGAAGATTAAGGGGAGATCTAATAGAGACGTACAAAATAATACATGGCTTTGAAAAGGTGGATGCTAGAAAATTGTTTCCGTTAGGCGAGGAGACTAGGACCCGTGGACACAGCCTTAGAATTAGAGGGGGTCGTTTCAGAACGGAAATGCGGAGACATTTCTTCAGCCAGAGAGTGGTGGGCCTGTGGAATTCATTGCCACGGAGTGCAGTGGAAGCCGGGACGCTAAATGTCTTCAAGGCCGAGACTGATAGGTTCTTGTTGTCTAGAGGAATTAAGGGCTACGGGGAGAACGCTGGCAAGTGGAGCTGAAATGCGCATCAGCCATGATTGAATGGCGGAGTGGACTCGATGGGCCGAATGGCCTTACTTCCACTCCTATGTCTTATGGTCTTATGGTCTAAACGTGGGTTTAAAAAAAAAAAGAGTTCCAGGCGTGATGTGAGAGTGACAGCTTTGATATAAACGCTGCATTGAACAGTGTGGCATCAAGGAGTTCGAGCAAAACTAGAATCAGTGGGTATCGAGGGCAAACTCTCTGCTTAGTTGGCACATTGGAAAATGATTGTGGTTGTTGGAAGTCAGTCATTTCAGCTCCAGTACATTTCCGCAGGAGTTTCTCAGGACAGTATCCTATGCCCAACTATCTTCTACTGCTTTATCAATGACTTCCCTCCATCATAAGGTCGGAAGTGGGAGTGTGCAATCAACAGTGAACAATGTCCAGCACCATTCATGATTCAAGTAGTGAAGCAGTCCATGTTTGAATGCCACACAAATGCCAGGCAATGATCATTAGGCCATAAGATATAGATTCACCAATAAGAGACCATCTGACCATCATCCCTTGACATTCAATGGTGTTATCACTGAATCTCTTACTATCAACATTGACCAGAAACTCAACTGGATTTGCCACATAAACTGAGTAGCTACAAGAGAAGGTTGGAGGCAAGGAATACTGTGGCGAGTAACTCATCTCCTGATTCCCCAGAGTCTGTCGATCTACAAGGCTCAAGTCAGGAGTGTTATGGAGTACTCCCCGCTTGCCTAGATGAGTGCAGCTCCAACAACACTAAGAAACTTGACCCCATCAAGGAAAAAAATAGCCTGCTTGATTGGCAATACATCCACAAGCATATACTCCCTCCACCACTATTGCTCAGTAGCAGCAGTATATACGATCTACAAGATTCACACACACATTCAACCAAGCTCTTCAGATAGCATCTTCCAAACCCACAACCACATCTATCTAAAAGGACAAGGTAGCAGATGTATGGGCACACCACTATCTGACAGTTCCTTTCCAAGCCGTTTAACGCCTTGACTTGGAAATATAGCACCATTCTTTCACTGTTGCTGGATTAAAATCCTGGAAATCCCTCCCTAATGACATGGTGGGTCAACCCAAAGCAGGTGGTGGACTGCAGCAGTTCAAGAAGGCAGCTCACCGCAGCCTTCTCAAAAAAACTAGATGAACAATAAATGCTGGCCAGCCAGCAATGCCCACATCCGACAGATGAATAAAATCAAATTTAGGTGATGCCATGGACTCATGAATGTGAAACTCCGTATTGGTGGGGGCAGTTTGAATTGAGAAATCTACAAATAATTCCCATGTAGCTACGTGTCCAGTATTCTGCAATGCTGAATTCCGTTTCAAAAACAAATCACTTAGAAATGTGCATTATCAACTGAACAATTAGTATTTGCAGCTTTATTTTAATTTGCACGGTTTTTATGAAAGACTTAAATAATGCCTTCCTTTGAATTTAGTGCAGCTCCAAATGTTGAACTGATCACTTTAAGGAAATGTCTTAATGTTAATGAATATATTTTAAATGATACAGCACTGTTATTGGAAGCTGAGTACCATTTGAAAACTTCACGCATTTGTGGGCCATAAATAGCAAGAAAACTGGTGGTTATGTAAACTGAGGATAAATACAAGATGGTTGTTAGGGAGGGGATTAAAAGTCTGTAATCTAATCGAGGAGTTCAGATAACATCACAAACTGAGACTAAATCTCAAGCAATTTGCCATCTGAGCTGCAAGATTGGGTTACCCCTGACAGACAGCTAGCATTTATATTATATATAGAGCTACTTTTGAAACATTTGACAACAGCCGCTTTTGTTATTGCTGGTTAGTATCAAATGATATCATTCACTCGAGGACATGTGGTTATTTTAATGCCTGGAGTTCACGCGCGTGCACAATTCTTTCACCCTTCCCCGGCCCCCCCCCCCCCCCCAAATCATTGTTTACTGAAGTATAACTGAATTTATATCCGATGGAGTGAGTGCTTTTCATTTTGTTTTTTGACTCTAATTTCAGATGTTGAATGAAATACATATTAAAATACCAAGCCCACTGCTCATTAATGGATTTATTGCCCCTTCTGGAGTGGATCTGTATGTATCAGGAATGTTCAGTCCCAAGTCTATCCTTCGCTGATCTTGGCCAGAAAGGTGGTATGGGTTACAACTGGCCTCTGCATCATAGAATTAAGAAAATTGACCATTCTTCCATTTTCGTTTTGCTGTTCTTTGACATGTCCTGTTAAATATGCATCTCTCGATTTTTGATCAAATAGTAAGAAAAAGCTGTGATACCTCTGGTTAAGTTTATTAGTGCTGACTGCACATACAAGGTTATGGTTGCATAGGCGTTGCACAAAGTAAGGTCACCATTCGATTCGAAATTAGGGCCGTCCATTCGGCAGTCTGACAACAGGGAAGAAGCTGTTCTTGTACCTGTTGGTGCCTGTGTTCAAGCTTCTGTATCTTAGAGTCATAGAGATGTATAACATGGAAACAAACCCTTCGGTCCAATCCGTCCATGCTGACCAGATATCCCAACCCAATCTAGTCCCACCTGCCAGCACCGGACCAATATCCCTCCAAATCCTTCCTATTCATATGCTCATCCAAATGCCTCTTGAATATTGTGATTGTACTAGCCTCCTCCCCATCCTCTGGAAGCTCATTCCATACAGGTCCCACCCTCTACGTGAAAAAGTTGCCCCTTAGATCTCTTTTATATCTTTCCCCTCTCACCCTAAACCAATGCCCTCTAGTTCTGGACTCCCTGATCCCAGGGAAAAGACTTTGTCTATTTATCCTATCCATGCCCTCATAATTTTGTAAACCTCTATAAGGTCACCCCTCAGCCTCCGACGCTCCAGGGAAAACAGACCCAGCCTGTTCAGCCTCTCCCCATAGCTCGGATCCTCCAACCCTGGCAACATCCTTGTAAATCTTTTCTGAACCCTTTCAAGTTTCACAACATCTTTCCGATAGGAAGGAGACCAGAATTGCATGCAATCTTCCAACAGTGGCCTAACTAATGTCCTGTACAGCTACAACATGACCTCCCAACTCCTGTACTCAATACTCTGACCAATAAAGGAAAGCATACCAAACGCCACCTTCACTATCCTATCTACCTGCAACTCCACTTTCAAGGAGCTATAAATCTGCAGTCCAAGGTCTCTTTGTTCAGCAACACTCCCTAGGACCTTACCATTTAAGTGTATAAGTCATGCTAAGATTTGCTTTCCCAAAATGCAGCACCTCGCATTTATCTGAATTAAACTCCATCTGCCACTTCTCAGCCCATTGGCCCATCTGGTCAAGATCCTGTTGTAATCCGAGATAACCCTCTTCGCTGTCCACTACACCTCCAATTTTGGTGTCATCTGCAAACTTACTAACTGTACCTCATATGCTCGCATCCAAATCATTTATATAAATGACAAAAAGTAGAGGACCCAGCACCGATCCTTGTGGGATTCCACTCGTCACAGGCCTCCAGTCTGAAAAACAACCCTCCACCACCACCACCCTCTGTCTTCTGCCTTTGAGCTAGTTCTGTATCCAAATGGCTTGTTCTCCCTTTATTCCATGAGATCTAACCTTGCTAATCAGTCTCCCATGGGGAACCTTGTCAAACGCCTTACTGAAGTCCATATAGATCACATCCACTGCTCTTCCCTCATCAATCTTCTTTGTTACTTCTTCAAAAAACTCAATCAAGTTTGTGTGACATGATTTCCCACGCACAAAGCCATGTTGACTATCCCGAATCAGTCCTTGCCTTTCCAAATACATGTACATCCTGTCCCTCAGGATTCCCTCCAACAACTTGCCCACCACCGAGGTCAGGCTCACCGGTCTGTAGTTTCCTGGCTTGTCTTTACCACCCTTCTTAAACAGTGGCACCATGTTTGCCAACCTCCAGTCTTTGGAAGAGAATTACGGGGTGGAAGGTGTTTTTGTTGGCAGCGAGAAGTGTAACTGGAGTCTGTGGATGGGAGGTTGGCTTCCATGATGGTCTGGGTTGTGCACATGACTTTCTGTAGTTTCTTACAGTCCTGGACTAAGCAGTTGCTGCACTGAGCCATTATGCACCTGGATGGAATGCTTTCGATGGTGTGTCTGTAAAGTTGGTGAGGGTCCTTTATGCACATGTTAGTTGTGCCGTCTTGACCATCCCATCTATGTGGGGGATCCAGGGTAGATTGTTGGTAATTGTCACTCATAGGAACTTGACAATCTCAACTCTTTCCACCTCCGCTCCATTGATGTAGATAAGTGTGTCCTTCTCTTTTCCTCCTGAAGTCAATCATTTCTTTGTTTTACAGACATTGAGAGAGAGAGATTGTTATCGTTACACCACAACACCAAGCACACTGTATTGTCTCAGCGGTTAGCACTGCTGCCTCACAGTGTCAGGAACCCGGGTTCGATTCCCACCTCGGGCAATTGCCTGTATGAAGTTTGCACATTCTCTCCTTGTCCACATGAGTTTCGGTTTCCTCCCACAATACAAAGATGTGCAGGTCATGAATTGGCCATGCTAAATTGCCCATAGAGTTAGGTACATTAATCAGGGGTAAATATAGTGTAGGGGAATGGTTTTGGGTGGGTTACTGTTCAGAGGGTTGGTGTGGACTTGTTGGGCCGAAGGGCCGGTTTCCATACTATAAGGAATCTAATCTAACTCATTGTTTGTTTGAGTTGATGTGGGTCATGACTAACGTCTCGAAACACTTCATGATTATGGAGATCAGAGCCACTGGTGGTAGTCGTTGAGGCATTTTGCATATGTTGATACTGGGATGATGGTGGTCTTCCTGAAGCAGGTGAGGACTTCGGATTGTAGCAATGAAAGGTTGAAGATGTCAGCAAATACTTCCACCAGCTGGTCCACAGAGGATCTGCATGCACGGCCAGGGGCTCTGTCTGGGCTGGTTGCTTGCCTCAGATTTACTCTCAGGAAGATAGATCTGACATCTGTAGCAGTGACGGGGAACTGTGCTTCTGGGGCTGTTGGGGCAGGTGATGCTGCGCCACTGGCATACTACTCAATCTGAGCATAGAAAACATAGGATGCATTAGGGAGGGATGTGTTTTTGTCTGCTATTTTGATCTGTTTCATTTTATATCACATGTTATGTAGCCCTCGCCACAGGCAATGTGTGACCGTGTGGTTAGTTAGGGCCTCTAACTTGGTCTGGTACTGCCTCTTCTCATCTCCTAATGGCTTTATTTGGATATAGTCATATTTGGATTTTGTGTATAAGTACGGGATACACGCATGGCCTTCAGAAGGCAATGGATTTCCAGGTTCATCCAAGGTTTCTGGTTGGGGAACACAGGTTGACTTTGTTGGCATGTAGTCCTTTACGCAGTTGCTAACAGTCTGTGACAGGGTGCTGAATTCTTGAATGTTGAAAGTGATGGATGAACTGATCAAGTGTGCTGCTTTGTCCGTGGATGATGTGGAGTTTCTTGTATTGTGCATTTATCTAGACAAGTGAAGAGTTTATCACATTCCTGTCTTGTGCCTTTTGAGATTTGTAAAAATCTTTTCTTTGGTTTGGACCTGTGAGCTGAGAACTCGTCTGAACTGTGAGCAGCTTGGTTTAAAAGAAAAACAAACTGATATCTGCCTGGGGCCAGGTATCGAGGTTAATTTCAGATTAATTCTTATTTGAAGAGCGCTCTACATGTTTCTGTTTGAGGTACATTTATAGTCAAACAGATGGCAGGTATTAACTAAGGCCTCATAGGTAGACAACCAAGGTTTGAACTGGTTTTTGAACTGTTTGTCAGAATTGTACCAGCAAAATCTACCAATGGAGGTTTGATTACTCCATAGTTGTCCCCTCATTAATTATTGAAAGTTTGCAGAAGAATGGATTGCACCTGAATTGGAAGGGGTCTATCATACTGACAATTCCTGATGAAGGGCTTTTGCCTGAAACATCGATTTTCCCCTGCTCCCTGGTTGCTGCCTGACCCGCTATGCTGTTTTAGCACCACACTCTCAACTCTGATCTCCAGCATCTGCAGTCCTCACTTTCTCTCAGTCCCAGTCTATGTTTGGAAAGTTAAAATCTCCTATCATTACCATCCTATTATTCTTGCAGATAACTGAGATCTGCTTACAAATTTGTTTCTCAATTTCCTGCTGACTATTGGGGTGCCTGCAGTACAATCCCAATAAGGTGATCATCCCTTTATTTCTCAGTTCCACCCAAGTAACTAACTTGGACATATTCCCAGGAATATCTTCCCTAAATACAGCTGTAATGTTATTCCTAATCAAAAAATGTCACAGCCCTTCTATCCTTCCTTTAGCATTTGTATCCTGGAACATTATGCTGCCAGGAGAAATTGAGGACTGCAGATGCTGGAGAGCAAAGTGGAGAATGTGGTGCTGGAAAAGCACAGCAGGTCAGGCAGCATTCGAGGAGCAGGAGAATTGACGTTTCTGGCATATGCCCTTCATCAGGAATGAGGCTCCTTTGTCAGCCTCTGACTTCCCTGTCAGGCCTCTTGCGTTGAAATAAATGCAGTTCAATTTATCAGTCTTACCTCATTTTCTGCTTTGTTCCTGCTTGCCCTGACTGTTTTTGACTTGCTCCTTTTTCCAACTGTACCAGTCTCAGACTGATCTCTTTCCTTGCTATCACCCTCCCACCCCACCACCACCTTAGTTTACATCCTCCTGAGCAGCTCTAGCAAATTTCCTTGACAGTTTCATAGTCCCCCTCTAATTCAGGTGCAGTCTGTCCTTTTACAGGTCACTTCTACACCAAAAGTGATTCCAATGATCCAGAAACATGAACCGTTCTCCCCTGAACCAGCTCCTCAGCCATACATTCATCTGCTCTATCCTCCTATTCCTACTCTCACTAGCTCGTAGTAATGGAAGTAATCCGCTTTAAAACTAGTCATGTACTTTTGAAGTGTAGTCATTGGCTGCCATGATTCCTATATTACAACAATCTGCACACAACAAGCTCCCAAAAAAGTAGTAATGTGATACCAATCAGATAATCTGTTTTTGTAATGTTGATTGCGAGATCGATATTGGCCGGAACGCCAGGGACATATCCTCTGCTTTTTGAAATAGTGTCATGAGATATAACCTGAGGGCAAGCTATTAAATATTTAATCTGGAAGATACTATCCATTGCAGAAGTTAATGCGTTAATATCTCTTTGCAATTTTGTAGTTCCAGCAGCACTCATTATAATGCTGCTTGCATTTTATCATCTGCAAACTTGGATAAGTGACCTTCTATCACATCCTCTATTGTCAATAAATATGGAAAGTGGTTGAGGACCCAACATGGTCTATCTGTAATGTTAAAAGATTAAATTAGACTACCTCTCTGGGCATTCGTGTAATACTGAAGGGTTAAACTGCACTAGCTGAACATCCTGAAAGTTGGTGGGAATGACACTAATTAGATTACTTACATTAGATTAGATTAGATTACTTACAGTGTGGAAACAGGCCCTTTGGCCCAACAAGTCCACACCGCCCCGCCGAAGCGCAACCCACCCATACACCTACATCTACCCCTTACCTAACACTACGGGCAATTTAGCATGGCCAATTCACCTAACCTGCACATCTTTGGACTGTGGGAGGAAACCGGAGCACCCGGAGGAAACCCACGCAGACACTGGGAGAATGTGCAAACTCCACACAGACAATCACCTGAGGTGGGAATTGAACCCAGGTCTCTGGCGCTGTGAGGCAGCAGTGCTAACCACTGTGCCACCGTGTAGGAATATGGATAACTTCCACTCCATTTAAGCAGTTTTTTGCTACTACTCCCCCGCTATTAAGTTAAATAAAATTCAGCCCCTTCCACTCAGAAATGCTTTCATAGCCATCCCTCAAAGCTAGGTATGTCACACCTACATTGTCTTGGGGACTGACTGAGTCAGGAAATCATCTGCATAACAATTCTCCAGGATTAGGGCATTTACATTTGTATTATCTCCGAGGATGATCTCTTCCTACCATTGTACCTGGGGTAACGTGGTTACTGGGGAAAGGGGGAGGGGAGCGCCAAATGGGCAGAGTATCTATGAACTTTGCCAACTGACCTGTGTAAAGGGGATATGTTTTTTGTTCAGGTCCTATTTTGACTCTACTTCGCATGCCTGTGAGGAGGGTCAAAGGGGGTTATCTAGCTTGTACAAGCTTTAGTTAACTGTTTGCAGAAGTTGGTGTGTGTGTGAATTGCTTCTCTTGTGTGAAACCTCGGGAAAAGAACCTAACACTTATGTGATGTCACTGGTAACATCTTGGCAATTAAAGTATCTGTCCTCTGTATCTCCACTCTCCTTGCACGCAGCCAACCTCCAGTTCAATAATATGCCCTCCATTCTATGTACTTCAGCTTCAACTATCAGTCTCTTATGAAGAACTCTATATCATGCCTTTTAGAAGTCTGTAGAAGTAACATTCAGTTAATCCCCTGTTCACTACTTCAGTAACTTCAAAAATTCAATCAGGTTCACCAGACATGATCTAGCATTAAGAATTCATGCTAGCCCTTTCCGATCAACTGGATATTGTGAAAGCATTTAGTCACCCTGTCTTTAATAAAATATACAATTTAACCTCCTTATTTCAGATGGTGGTCAGGCTGCCAGGCCTATGCGTCCCTGGTTTTGCACTCTCGCCTTTCTTACATAATGAAGTTATGACAGTTTTCTGATCCAAAAGAAGGAGCATATCTGATGGGGTCTGATGAGAAACCATTGTCTTGAACAATTAATATTGTTTATCTCTGCACTTGTATTACCTGACTTGAGTGAGCTGTTTTTGTTTAGTCTGGTACATGTTCCATGAAATTGCTTGCACTGTGGTAGAAATTTTCTACGAACAGTGTTATTCCATGTTATATTACCTGTGGCCCTGAGTTATTTTCTCTAAAGAAACTTTGGATTCTAAGTGCACTTCAGAAAGAGTCAGAAATACTGGATTGGAGTTGGTGTAAGAGGAGCTTTCGGACTCCGGGAGCAGTGGGAAGAGGTCTCAGGTGTGTCGACTCTAATGTTCTATGATTATTGTAGGAGAGTCTTGTGATCTGAGAAAGTTTGGAAGAAAGGTCATGGAGTCTGGGATCATGGAGAATGCTGGGGATGTCATTAGCAATTATGTGCTGAGAAGGAGTCTGTCTTATACTTGGAGAGAGACAGGTTGGAAAGGGAGCAGGTGAAGCAAGTTCTTCAGCTCCCCTGTGGCAACAGATAAGGAGGTGAGACTCTGCTTGTAATGATTGGTTGGGGGCTTAGCAGTTTTGGCAGGGTGAGGTTGCAACTGCTTCTCCCACAGCAGTTCCACACCTCGTCTGCCTACTTAGGAAAATTGTGCTGACTGTTCAATGTTCTTGGGTTACCCCTTTTGTCTTATCAGGAATTCTTGTTTCTATGTTCCTGCCATACAGGATTTAGCCTTAAATGCTATGCTTCTGTAATCTTTATGCTTGCAAAGTACACAGAGGAAAATTTGAGCATCCAGAGTATTAGATAGGAAATCACAAACCTGGTTACATGTTTTCTTGATTGTATATACTGGTATGGATAAAGAATTTATAACAAAATCACTTTTTGTAACACAAATATCTCTGATCTGCTTGCATGTGGTTTCTAGGGTTTTGTATGCAAGTTTTAGATTGTAAAATTTACAATGAGGCAGGAATCATTCAGGCAGAATCAAAAGTTTGACAGAAGTATATTAATATTTGTCTTTAAACGTAATTCTCAATCAGCCTTATTTAATGCTCACTGTGAAGAAGCTGTTGCAGCTGCTGGTTTTTGGAGTTGTCTGTCTGCAAGCAGTTCATAACAGAAATGTACAAAAAATTAAAAAAAAAAGCAAACTGATTACCTGTATTTAGTTGATGAATGTTCTTTTCAGTATAAGGTGTTACTCACATTAAGGAGCTCAAACTTTACTAACTACATCATTTATGAATAGAATTTCCCATCTTTAAATTTCTGGAGAAGCAGATTCAATGTAAACAATACACACAAAAATTCAATCATGTATATATTGAAATGTTTTAAAAAATATTTAATTTGTACAGTAGGATTGTGTAATTGAAAGTTGCAAGTATGGAATGAGCTGTCGGAGGAAGTGGTGGAGGCTGATGAGATTATAAATTTTAAAAGGCACCTGGATGGGTATATGAATAGGAAGGGTTTAGAGGGATATGGGCTGAATACTGGCAAATGGGTCTAGATTCTTATCAATTATCTGGTCGGCATGCTTGAGTTGGATCAAAGGGTCTGTTTCCATGCTGTCTGTCTATGACTCTTTGAGTATTTTCAGTGAGTTTATTGGATGATCATGAAAATAGTGTTAATAATTACATTGGGTACTGCATTATAAATATTTATGAAGAGCATTCTAGTGAAATGTTCACATGAAATTTAATACTCATGTTAAAAGTGTGACATATAATTGTGACAAAGTAATAACAAATTTAGACTATTCATGTTTCTAATCTAATTCTACAAAGTTCTGTTTCTTAAATAACATGGCCATTTCTCTTACAGAATTTTGCTGAAAAATGTTGCATTTTGTCAAAGCTTTTCATCTTCCACTCATCAGGACAATTTGTGGGAAAGCATACATTAGCACTCTTCTCAGAGAATAAATTGGCAAATGGATTCTGGTAGAGATACTACCATGGACAATGCAGCAGTTAATGATTTGATTGTTAACTGCCATCCTCTGTTTAGATTTATTTTTATTCATTCTGAGGTTGTGGCCTTTTGCTGGGCCAGTTATTGCCCACCTCCTAATTGCCATTGAGAGGATGCTGGTGAGCTACCTTCGTGAACTGCTATTTGCTGCAGGTACATCCACAATGCTGATAGGGAGTTCCAGCATTTTGTTTGTGACACTGAAGGAACAAGGATGGATTTCTAAGTATGAATGGTGACTGGCTTGGTGGAACTAGCAGGTGCTAACGTTGCCATGCGTCTGCTGCCCTTGCCCATCTTTATGGTAGTGATCATGGTTTTGCAAGGTACTGTCTAGGACACTTATAAGTTCCAATAGTGTATCTTTTGTGCAATCCACACTGCTGCAATAGTGAGTTGGTATTAGAGGAAACGAATGTTTGTAGGTATAGTGCCAGTCAAGCAGGCTGCTTTGTCCTCTATCTTGACATCCGTGGTGTCAAGCTTCTTGAGTGTGGAGTATTCCATCACACTCCTGACTTGTGCCTTGTAAATGGTGGCCAGACTTCGGTGAATTAACAGGGAAGTTGCTTTTGTATGTAATAATAAGACATATTTATTTGATTGGGAAATGAACCTCAAATGGTTGACACGTATTTCGTTGAATTGAAACATGCATTAAATTTCACTGCTGGTGTAATGTCAGGTATGATGCATGTCTTAAAGACTGTCAGGTTGCATCAAACAGCATATGTCTTCAGTTTGCAACATGTAATGTACTGACCATACTTGACTAATGTGCATTTGCAAAACTCAAACATTTTGTCCAACATTTGGTATGAAACTGTGTTTGGACAACGTTTGCTATGAAAATTTGAATTGAAACCCAATTTAAGACTGAGAATCAATCATGCATTGTTGTCACTGCAGCATGTACTAGAAGCTATATGTATTAATACTCAAAGCACTGTTATTTGCAGACCAAAAGAATACAAATTGTGCTTGTTTTAACTCTGCAAAATTGGTGACCACCATTCTCTGGTTGATTTCTCAGTACAATGCCATGCTTGTTATGGACCAGGGCCGACCCCCACAAAATATTTCAAGAAAGTAGCCCTGATCCTAACTTTGCTAGTTGTTTTAAGCAGGTGTAGAATGGATATTCCTGGAGTGATGCAGCTGGCTGAGCTACTCAGTTTTAAAGAAAACAATTTATTTGCAATTAAACCATATGAAACACAAACAAAAGAGAACAGAATATGGAATAACGTTATCTATGTGATATCCCAACTAAATGATGCTGTTTCAAATTCCTGCAGCAATCCCTATAAACACCCCTTGGCAAAAAATCAAACACGTGGTCTTACAGGAGAAATGACAGAGATTCTGCATAAACACCTTCTTCCATGTAGCTGTTTCTTTGCCCAGCAGCCTCCATGGACTGACTGCTTGCTCTGAACAGCTAGACTGCTAAAACCCAAACTGAATCAAACCAGAGAAAAGCTGAGCTGGGAGAATTGGCCACTCCACTTCAATGTAGAAGTGTTTTTCTTAAAACTTAAAAGCTTTAAGTAGATCACGCCAGACATTTTGGAACCCATGTCTTGTAAAACACATTTGGGGGGAAAAAAAAGAGCATCCATCAGTATTCAAGGATGGCTTCATTTTAAAATCCCGTTTATCTTAAATTGTTAGTACGTTATAGTAGCCATAAACATTACGTTGACAATCATCATGCAAACATGCACTACTACAATGTTTCAGTCAGTTTACTCCTCCTGACACCGAATGCCGCCATTTCTTGTTCAAGTCTTGACAGTATGTCGGCAATCCTGTTTTTTCATCCTGCCACATGCACAATTTTCAAATTGAATGGCTATACCAACAAGCTCCATCTAAACAGTCTGGAATTTTTGTCCTAAAATTTCTCCACAGACTTCAATGGATTATGATCAGTGTATATAATTGTTTCAGATGTATTACTGGTAACGTAAACATTGAAATTTTGTAATGCCAACACCAAGCTGAAAGTTTCCATCTCAACTGTCAAATAGTTCTGCTGATGTATGTTCAATTTATTGGAGAAACACCAGGTAGATCTTTCTATTTGCCCGTCTTCCTGTAAGGGCACAGCACCAATACCCACATCAGTCTTGTCGATAGCCACCTTATCTTTGACAGCAAAATTGCGAGTTTTTGATTTCCTATCTGCTTCCTGTTTCATTGCATGCTGTCATAGTTGCAAATGCTGTCCAGCCAACTGCCCCACTCCATTTAATTGTTCCCTAAAATTTGGCAGATAGTCCAAATATGTGATCTCTGAATTCTAACTTACCAATTTCTCTTTAATTTTAGCAATTCTCTCACTTTATGCCCAAAAACTATTTCAAGTGGACTGAATTTGATTCATTTGGTGCATCTCTGATTGCAAAAATACAAACGGAATTACCTTATGCCAAACATCTTGACTATAAGTCCTCAAGATGATCTTTAATGTCTGCCACCTTTCCAGCATTTCCTGCAACTCTGGATTTGAATTGTTTTAATCCTGTGGTATCCATAACTTCCTTGAATAATTTTAATGTAAAGTTTGACCCTTGATCTGGTAGATTACCTACAGAAATACAGCTATAGTGAACATTTTGAGTAACTCCTCTGCAATCCTTTTAGCTGTGATATTGCTCAATGGAACAGCCTCTGGAAATCTAGCAGACACATCTATTATTGTTATCAAATATTGATTCCAAGTTTTTATTTTAGGTAGGAGTCCTATGCAATTAATTAAGACTCTTGCAAAAAGTTACTTAAATGCAGGAATAGGTGTTAAAGGTGTGGGTTTTATTACTGCCTATGGTTTTCCAATTACCTGACATGTCCAGCAAAAGTCAGCTACATCCTTATAGTCCAGGCCAGTGAAAATGTTTTTGTATTTTAGCTTGAGTTTTTCTCACCCCAAATGACCCTCTACTGGTAGTTCACGCGCCACCCACAACACCACCTTTTCTATAACCCAGTACGATTTGATGAAAAAGCCTGCCCATTTCTCATCTGCCTGAATGTGTGATGGTCTCCATTTCCTCATTAAGACATCATTTCTAAGATAATAGCATTCCGGGATGTATTTGGATTCTTTTTGTGTCTGCCTTTTGATGCAATTGGTTTAGTTTTTCATCTTTCTGCTGTAATTCAGATAATTTCTCTGAACACAATTTATTCCTTTGTCATCTATCTGCTCCTGTTCTGTGTCAACCACTTGATCAAACAGGGTCTCTGCTAATTCCATTTCAAGTTTCTTATCTATACTCTTTGATCTCTCCTGTTTCAACTGGTTACTTTGTGACCTCATTACCCCACAGTTGGGAAAAATTCTAGGTGATGTGTCCTGCAATAGTTCAGTTGCCTGAGTTTCCACTGGCTTTTCAACCACAGTAGGCAGTATTCCTACCTGTGAACCAGCTAAATCCTTAGTAAGGACAAATTGTATTCCTGGAGATGAGTTTGTCCAGTACTCCTACCACGACTTCTGCACTGTTCACTGGACACTCTAGCCTCATTTGATGTTATTGAGCGCTTCTTGTCTCACTGTGAATTCCTGTTACTAATACCTTTTCTGGCAGTAGTCCTTCAGAGGTACATATCTCCTCGTCTTTCAACATCACAGATTGAGGGGATCCTGTATCTCTTAACATTGTAACCTCTTTATCTATTGCCCCTGGCCTGTGCAAGTAAACGTTACTTGGTTCAAGAAGATCTGGCACTTCTTCCTTAACCAACCTCTGACCAGGTTGTACATTCTGGTGCAGCTTTCTAGCCTCCACTGTGCTTTCTGTTATCACTCCAAAAAAATTCATTGGCTTATCCTATTTGCCTACATTTGGCTTCCCAGTGCTTTTCCTAACCCACCAACACTGATTTCACGTGGCCTGCTTTATTGCAGTGAAAACACTGGAGCTTCTTAACTTCTCTTTCCCCTTCAAGGGTTTTGTTTTTTACTTGTGGTAAGTTATCCTTATGATCTTTACCAAGATCTACCTTTCCCTTTCCACGTGAGGATTTCTCTTTTCCCCAATTTCTGTCCATCCCGATTGAAATTGATTTTGGAAGCCAAACATTGATTTACGGGCCAACTCGTAATGATCAGCCATTTCAGCTGCTAATCTTGCTGTTTAACTCTGCTCTTCCACGTGGGTTCTCACTACTTAAGTCCAAAATCATCTGAGTGTCATAGGTATCCTCTACTTTTAATGCCTTTCTTCACCTAACAAAATTACTTTTTGATCCTTTCAAACTCAATGTAGGTTTGACCAGGGTCCCCCCTCCAATTCCTGAAGCATTATCTGTAGGCTTCTGGCACAAGCTCATATGTACTTAAAATGGTTTTCTTCACCTCACACGCATCAGATACCCCCTCTGATAGTGATGCGAATACCTCACTAGCTCTATCTACAAGTTTTGTTTGAATCAACCAAACCCACACGGTTTCTGGCCACTGCATTTGTTTAGCCACCTTTTCAAATGAGATGAAAAAGGCTTCCACAGCTTTCTAATCAAATTTAGGCAATGCGTGAATATATTTAAACAGTTTCTCACAAGGCCTTTGGCTATCATGAGTTTGCTCATCCTCACTCTCTTCCTCCCTCAGCTTAGCTTCAGCCTTCATCTCCCTCCTTTTTAAAGCTGACGTTCCAGTCTAAGTGCCAATTTCTGAAGTTCAAACTCCCTCTTTTTCCCTCTTTCTCCTCTCCCCCCCCCCCCCCCCCCCCCCCCCCCGTTTCCTCTCGTTTTCCTCTCTTTTTCTTTCTTCTGTTGAAATGATTCATTCTCTTTCCTCTGCTTTTAATTGTGATTTAAACTGTTCATTTCTGTTGGCATTCCTTCTCTTTTGCCTCTAACTCAAGCTGCTTCATTTTCAATTGAATTTTAGCCATCTCCAAAGGGAGAACTTGTGATTGAAAGAGCTATACTATACCAAGCACAGTTTAAATCAACCAAATTCAACACCTGGATTACTCCCAGTGCTACGAGTTAGTGAGGGCAGGAATAGGAGGATAGAGCAGATGAATGCATGGCTGAGGAGCTGGTGTATGGGAGAAGGATTCACATTTTTGGTTCATTGGAATCTCTTTTGGGGTAGAAGTGACCTGTACAAGAAGGATGGATTGCACCTAAATTGGAAGGGGGCTAATACACTGGCAGGGAAATTTGCTAGAACTGCTTGGGAGGATTTAAACTAGTAAGGTGTGGGGGGGGGGGGGGGGGACGACCCAGGGAGATAGTGAGGAAAGAGATCTATCTGAGACGGGTACAGCTGAGAACAGAAGTGAGTCAAACAGTTAGGGCAGGCAGGTACAAGGTAAGACTAATAAATTAAACTGCATTTATTTCAATGCAAGGGCCCTAACAGGGAAGGCAGATGAACTCAAAGCATGGTTAGGAACATGGGACTGGGATATCATAGCAATTACAGAAACATGGCTCAGGGATGGGCAGGACTTGGCAGCATAATGTTCCAGGATACAAATGCTACAGGAGGATAGAAAGGGAGGCAAGAGGTGTGTGTGTGTGGTGTGGGGTGGGTGGCATTTTTGATAAGAGATAGCATTACAGCTGTGCTGAGGGAGGATATTCTGGAAATACATCCAGAAGTTATTTGGGTGGATTATTGGGATTGTATTGTAGACCCCCCCCCCCCCCCCCCCCAAATAGTCAGAGGGAAATTGAGAAACAAACTTGTAAGAAGATCTCAGCTATCTGTAACAATAATAGGGTAGTTATGGCAGGGGATTTTAACTTTCCAAATATCAACTGGGACTGCCATAGTGTGAAAGGTTTAGGTGGAGAGGAATTTTTTAAGTGCGTACAAGAAAATCTTCTGATTCATTATATGGATGTACCTACTAGAGAAGGTGCAAAACTTGATCTACTGTTGGGAAATAAGGCAGGGCAGGTGACTGAGGTGTCAGTGGGGGAGCACTTTGGGGCCAGCGACCATAATTCTATTCGTTTAAAAATCGTGATGGAAAAGGATAAAGCAGATATAAAAGTTGAAGTTCTAATTGGAGAAAGGCCAATTTTGATGGTATTAGGCAAGAACTTTCGAAAGCTGATTGCAGGCAGATGTTTGCAGGTAAAGGGACGGCTGGAAAATGGGAAGCCTTCAGAAATGAGATAACGAGAATCCAGAGAAAGTATATTCCTGTCAGGATGAAAGGGAAGGCTGGTGTAGGTATAGGGAATGCTGGATGACAAAAGAAGTTGAGGGTTTGGTTAAGAAAAAGAGGAAAGCATATGTCAGGTATAGACAGGATAAATCGAATGAATCCTTCAGAGTATAAAGGAAGTAGGAGTATACATAAGAGGGAAATCAGGAGGGCAAAACGGGGACATGAGATAGCTTTGGTAAATAGAATTAAGGAGAATCCAAAGGGTTTTTACAAATATATTAAGGACAAAAGGGTAACTAGGGAGAGAATAGGGCCCCTCAAAGATCAGCAAGGCGGCCTTTGTGTGGAGCCACAGAAAATGGGGGAGATACTAAATGAATATTTTGCATCAGTATTTACTGTGGAAAAGGATATGGAAGATATAGAATGTAGGGAAATAGATGGTGACATCTTGCAAAATGTCCAGATTACAGAGGATGAAGTGCTGGATGTCTTGAAATGGTTAAAGGTGGATACATCCCCAGGACCTGATCAGGTGTACCCAAGAACTCTGTGGGAAGCTGGAGAAGTGATTGCTGGGCGTCTTGCTGAGATATTTGTATCATCGATAGTCACAGGTGAGGTGCCGGAAAACTAGAGGTTGGCAAACGTGATGCCACTGTTTAAGAAGGATGGTAAATACAAGCCAGGGAACTATAGACCGGTGAGCCTGACCTCCATGGTGGGCAAGTTGTTGGAGGGAATCCTGAGGGACAGGATGTACATGTATTTGGAAAGGCAAGGACTGATTCGGGATAGTCAACGTGGCTTTGTGTGTGGGAAATCATGTCTGTCAAACTTGATTGAGTTTTTTGGTGAAGTAACAAAGAAGATTGTTGAGGGCAGAGTAGTAGACATGATCTATATGAACTTCAGTAAGGTGTTCGACAAGGTTCCCCATGAGAGACTGATTAGCAAGGTTAGGTCTCCTGGAATAAATGGAGATCTACCCATTTGGATACAGAACTGGCTCAAAGGTAGAAGACAGAGGGTGGTGGTGGAGAGTTGTTTTTCAGACTGGAGGCCTGTGACCAGTGGAGTGCCACAAGGATCGGTGCTGGGTCCCCTGCTTTTTGTCGTTTACATCAATGATTTGGATGCGAGCATAAGAGGTACAGTTAGTAAGTTTGCAGATGACACCAAAATTGGAGGTGTAGTGGACAGCGAAGAGGTTTATCTCAGATTACAATAGGATCTGGACCAGATGGGCTGAGAAGTGGCAGATGGAGTTTAATTCAGATAAATGTGAGGTGCTGCGTTTTGGGAAAGCAAATCTTAGCAGGACTTCTACACTTAATGGTAAGGTCCTAGGGAGTGTTGCTGAACAAAGAGACCTTGGATTGCAGGTTCATAGCTCCTTGAAAAGTGGAGTCGCAGGTAGATAGGATAGTGAAGGCGGAGTTTGATACGCTTTCCTTTATTGGTCAGAGTATTGAGTACAGGAGTTGGGAGGTCATGTTATGGCTGTACAGTACGTTGGTTCGGCTACTTTTGGAATATTGTGTGCAGTTCTGGTCTCCTTCCTATCGGAAAGATATTGCGAAACTTGAAAAGATTTACGAGGATTTTGCCAGGGTTTGAGGATGTGAGCTACGGGGAGAGGCTGAACAGGCTGGGGCTGTTTTCCCTGGAGGCTGAGGGGTGACCTTATAGAGGTTTACAAAATTATGAGGGGCATGATTAGAATAAATGGATAAAGGCTTTTCCCTGGGGTCAGGGAGTCCAGAACTAGAGGGCATAGGTTTAGGGTGAGAGGGGAGAGATACAAAAGAGACCTAAGGGGCAACTGTTTCAAGCAAAGGGTGGTACATGTATGGAATGAGCTGCCAGAGGAAGTGGTGGAGGCTGGTACAATTGCAACATTTAAGATGCATTTGGATGGGTATATGACAGGCTTTTAGGGAGCTAGATTGGAAGCTCAGAGTTAGAACGAACAGTGTTGTTGTCTCTGGTTTGTTACCCGTGCCATGTGATAGAGAGTCGAGGAATAGGGAGAGAGAACAATTAAATGCGTGGCTGCAGGGATGGTGCAGGAGGGAGGGATGGTGCAGGAGGGAGGGATTCCGGTACTTGGATAACTGGGGTTCTTTCTGGGGAAGGTGGGACCTCTATAAACAGGATGGTCTGCACCTGAACCTGAGGGGCACCAGTATCCTTGGGGGGAGGTTTGCTAGTGCTCTTGGGGGGGGGGGTTTAAACTAACTCTGCAGGGGCATGGGAACCCAGACTGTAGCTTTAGGGTGCAGGACCTGGAGTGTAGGGAGGTTAGAAATATGGCATCAATCTTAAAGGAGGGTGCCTGTAAACAGAAGAGTGGCTTGAAGTGTGTATACTTTAATGCCAGAAGTATACGAAATAAGGTAGGTGAACTCGCAGCGTGGGTTGGTACCTGGGACTTCGATGTTGTGGCTATTACGGAGACATGGCTAGATCAGGGACAGGATTGGCTGTTGCAGGTTCCAGGGTTTAAATGTTTTAGTAGGGTCAGAGGTGGGGGTAAAAGAAGGGGGGTGTGGCTTTGCTTGTCAAAGATAGTATTACAGCGGTGGAAAGGACGATGGACGAAGATTTGCCATCTGAGGTAGTTTGGGTTGAGGTTAGGAATAGGAGAGGTGAGGTCACCCTGTTAGGAGTCTTTTACAGGCCTCCTAATAGTCCTAGAATCGTTGAAGAAAGGATTGCGAAGATGATTCAGGAGAAGAGTGACAGTAATAGGGTGGTTGTTGTGGGGAACTTTAACTTTCCTGATATTGATTGAGAAAGCTATAGCTCAAATTCGTTAGATGGGTCAGTGTTTGTCCAATGTGTGCAGGAGAGTTTCCTGACACAATATGTAGATAAGCCAACAAGAGTTGAGGCCATACTGGATTTGGTTCTGGGTAACGAACCAGGCCAGGTATTAGTACTAGAGGTAGGTGAGCACTTTGGGGACAGTGACCACAATTCGGTGATTTTTACTCTAGTGATGGAGAGGGATAAGTGTGAACTACAGGGCAAGAGTTATAGCTGGGGGCAGGGGAATTATGATGCGGTGAGGCATGACTTAGGATGTGTGGATTGGAAAAGTAGATTCCAAGGCAAGAGCGTAATTGATATGTGGAACTTGTTCAAGGAGCAACTATTGTGTCCTTGATAAGTACGTACCTATCAGGCAGGGAGGAAAGGGTCGTGTGAGGGAGCCGTGGTTTAATAAGGAATTGGAATCCCTTGTTAAATGGAAGAGGGCGGCCTTTGTAAAGATGAGGTGTGAAGGTTCAATAGGGGCGATTGAGAGTTATAAGGTAGCCCGGAAGGACCTGAAGAGAGAGCTAAGAGCAGCAAGGAGGGGACATGAAAGGTCCTTAGTTTGTAGGATTAGGGAAAACCCTAAGGCTTTCTATAGGTATGTTAGGAATAAAAGAATGACTAGGGTAGGAATAGGTCCAATCAAGGATAGTAGTGGGAAGTTGCGTGTGGAGGCTGAAGAGATTGGGGAGGCACTGAATGAATACTTTTCGTCAGTATTCACTCAGGAACAGGACATTGTTGTCGATATGAATACTGAGGCATGAATAAGTAGAATGGATGGCTTTGAGATATACAGAGAAGAGGTGTTGGAAATTCTGGTAAGGGTGAAAATAGATAAGTCCCCTGGGCCTGATGGCATTTATCCTAGGATTCTCTGGGAAGCAAGGGAGGAGATTGCAGAGCCATTGGCCTTGATTTTTGTGTCCTCTTTGTCTACAGGAGTAGTGCCAGAGGACTGGAGGCTAGCAAACGTGGTTCCCTTGTTCAAGAAGGGGAGTAGGGATAATCCTAGTAACTATAGGCCAGTGAGTCTCACTTCTGTTGTGGGCAAAGTCTTAGAGAGAATTGTAAGGGATAGGATTTATGCACATCTGGATAATAATAATGTGATCAAGGATAGTCAGCATGGTTTTGTGAAGGGCAGGTTGTGCCTCACAAACCTTATTGAATTCTTTGAGAAGGTGACTAAGGAGGTAGATGAGGGGAAAGCAGTAGATGTGGTATATATGGATTTTAGTAAGGCGTTTGATAAGGTCCCCCATGGTAGGCTACTGCAGAAAATACAGAGATATGGCATTGAGGGTGAGTTGGAGGTTTGGATTAGGAATTGGCTGGCTGGAAGAAGACAGAGGGTAGTAGTTGATGGCAAAGGTTCATCTTGGAGTGCCGTCACTAGCGGTGTTCCGCAAGGATCTGTTTTGGGACCATTGCTGTTTGTCATTTTTATAAATGACCTGGAGGAAGGGTTAGAAGGTTGGGTGAGCAAGTTTGCGGATGATACGAAAGTCGGAGGAGTTGTAGACAGTGAGGAAGGATGTGGCAGGTTACAGCAGGATATAGAGAAGCTGCAGAGCTGGGCAGAAAGGTGGCAAATGGAGTTCAATGTAGCTAAGTGTGAGTTGATTCACTTTGGTAAGAGTAACAAAAAGATGGGGTACTGGGCTAATGGTCGGATACTTGGTAGTGTGGAAGAGCAGAGGGATCTTGGTGTCCATTTTCACAGATTTCTGAAAGTTGCCACCCAGGTAAATAGTGCAGTGAAGAAGGCATATGGCGTACTGGCTTTTATTGGTAGAGGAATTGAGTTCCGGAGTCCTGAGGTCATGCTGCAGTTGTATAAGACTCTGGTGCGGCCGCATCTGGAATATTGTGTGCAGTTTTGGTCGCCATACTATAGGAAGGATGTGGAGGCACTGGAACGGGTGCAGAGGAAGTTTACCAGGATGTTGCCTGGTATGGTAGGAAGATCCTGTGAGGAAAGGCTGAGGCACTTGGGGTTGTTTTCATTGGAGAAAAGAAGGTTTAGGGGTGACTTGATAGAGGTGTACAAGATGATTAGAGGGTTAGATAGGGTTGACAGTGAGAACCTTTTTCCACGTATGGAGTCAGCTATTACAAGGGGGCATAGCTTTAAATTAAGGGGGGGTAGATATAGGACTGATGTTAGGGGTAGGTTCTTCACTCAGCGAGTCGTAAGTTCATGGAATGCCCTGCCAGTAGCAGTGGTGGACTCTCCCTCTTTATGGGTATTTAAGCGGGCATTGGATAGGTATCTGGAGGATAGTGGGTTAGTGTAGGTTAGGTGGGCTTTGATCGGCGCAACATCGAGGGCCGAAGGGCCTGTACTGCGCTGTATTCTTCTATGTTCTATGTTCTATGAATATGGAGGGTTTGGAGGGATATGTGCCAAATGCTGGCAGGTGGGACTAGATTGGGTTGGGATATCTAGTCAGCATGGACAGGTTGGACCGCAGGGTCTGTTTCCATGCTGTACATCTCTAGGACTCTATGACCTGGAACAAAAGACACTAACGCCTATCACTCGTTGCCTTTGTGTCCATCAATCCTAATCCCAAATAGGAACTATCAAACAAATCCCGCAAGGAGCCCCAATCTGTTATGGACCAGGCTAGACCCCCTCAAAATATTTCCAGAAAGCTGCCCAGAACCTAACTTTGCTAATTGTTTTCAGCAGATGTAGAGTGGATATTCTAGGAGTGAATCAGCTGGCCTAACTACTCTGTTTTAAATGAAACAGAATTTATTTGCAAGATTACTGAATGAAACACAAAAGAGAATAGAATATAGAATAATTTAACCTATCCAAAATTGGAACAGACCATCCCCAGCTTAACGATGTTATTCTAAATTCCTGCAACAATCCCCATAAACCCCCCTTGGCAAAAAAAGGATAAATGAAGCACAGGCTCTTACAAGAGAGATGGCAGAGAGACTCCGCATGGAACACCTTCTTCCATGTAGCTGTTTCTTTGACCAGCCTCAAAATGGACTGACTGCTTGCTCTGAACAGCCAGATCCTAAAACACAAACCAAACCAGAGAACTGGCCACTCCCCTTTTCATTGTACAGCTGTTTTCTCTTAAAATTTAAAAGCTTCTTCAAGTAGATGAAGTCAGACATTTCGGAACCTGTGTCTCATTGAAAAGAAACAAGGACAGCACAACCTTGTTAAAGGGACAGTATCATCACAGTGCTTAACTGGTAAACTTCCAAGTATTTGAAATTTAACATTGTTGCATTTGTTGTCATTAATGTAAGCAAATGAGCTTCAGCAACGTGCCTCACCTTTTTAAGCAATATTCATATTTCACTTCATTTGAACAGTACCTATAAATTACACTTATTGTTCACTGCACTAAAATTGTTTCAAAATTGTGTAACTATCATGCAATACTCTTTCTCTTACAGTCCTGATACACAGCTCTTGGAAGAGGCAACACTTTCGATTTCTAAATCATTAAGTAAGTATGCTCATATCTTAAGTTGTTTCTCTTCTTTGATAACTTTCCATTTATTCTTGATGACAGTATATACAAAAATGTAATTCAATTTACTGGTTCCCTTTTGGGGATATAGTTTCAGTGATCTAGTCATCCTGAAGAGTTCAAATGGCATCATTACTGTGCATTTAAGTGATTTCAGTTGGAGCAGCAGTAGAAGCTCCAAGCATGTCAGTTTTAGAGGAGGGCAGTGGCAATAGAGTTTCAAGGATCCACATTCACTAACCTCTGTCAGAAAGCATATATGCAGACTTTAACTGCTCATGAAGCCAACTTTCATTGTTTAGTTTAGTGCAAGTAAAACCATCATTTAACCAGCATACCGGACAGGGCCAATGACTGCTACACTGTCAACTATTGTATGGTGCTATTTTTAAAAATAATGTTAATCAAATATCTTTATTAAACTGAGGAAAATGTAACTTTCATTTGCTGTCACTTAAATGAGCAAAAATACGTTTATGGCGCAAACAGAATATCGAATATTTATAAATCTGTGAGCACCTTTTTGCTTTTATTTTGAAATATTATATCTTGCATATTCTTGACCTTTTAGGCTGAATTTTTATCTTTGTTTCAGTTGAGAACAATCCTCGGACAGAAAACTTTCAAGCTCTTGTTAAGATTTTCCTCAGTCGAACTAATGAATTGAAGGTCTCAGCTGAATGTCAAGAGTAAGTCAGAAAAATATTATGAATGTACCAGCCTTTCAAATAAAGATTGATGCATTCTATTACTGCTGTCGGGATCCCTCAAACGAACTTAATTTCCAAACCATTCAATCAAAATTTTGTCGAGCGTTGTACATTAAAGAGAACACAGGGATTTTGTAGTGGTTGATCTACATGTCTTGATCCACAGTATTTCGTGCAAAGTTTGCTGCTAAATTGTTGCTAACCTCCATCTTTCTCAAGAACAGAAGATTTATAGAGTTGAGCCAGCCAACCCCTCCACTCATGGCTTTGGCAGTGTTTGCTCTTTCCTATCACCATCACCAAACATCTCTAAAATTTTCGAGAAAAGTCTACAATTATTTCAATAAATGAGTTTCTAACGTGTGGGATAATATTGTATTATTAATTGAAACTTTTTCTGAAACTGAAGAAAGTACAGATTTTAGTTTTCACTTCTGTGAAGCTATGACTTGTTTTTGTTGAGTCAAAGACATTTTGAACATTGAAAAAGAGAAAACCAAGCAATCTGAAGTAGGTTTATGCAACATTAACTGAAGAAAATGGCATCTCGAACTGGCAGAAATTTGTCGAAAGGGAGCTAATTTCAGTCTATAAAGAAGAAAGGAGATAGGGTTAAGTAGTCACTTGGTAATATATAATCTAAGTTTTGTTAGAAAAGGCAATTTTATTTAAATTGAATGCAACAAGTTTAAATAAAAGTTTGACAGTAAACTGTTCCATGATGCCTTATTCATGCCAATGTCTTGAGCAATCACAAACCACTTGCCAACCTATCAGCACCATCTTCTGCTGTGTGAACTGTTGGTCTCAGTGACATTACGTATTCTTTCTGTACTACTCTGTGGGAGATTGTGGTTCACTTAGTGCTAACAAATTAGACGAGAATGGGATGTTGCCCTGCAATCAGAAATTAGGGAGCTAGGTAGAAAATTAGTGAACAGGACATTAAATATAGTAATCTGTGGGTTACTGCCAATGCTATGTGCAAGTGAGTACAGTAACAGAAGGGTAAGGCAAATGAATGCACGCCTGGAAAGAGTACGGAGGGAGGTCTTCAAATTCCATGGATTACTAGATCTGGCTCTGAGGGAGATAGAACGTGTAGAAGCTGGACTGGTTACACCTGAACTGAGCTTGTACCGAGTTTCTTGCAGATGGTTCGAGTGGTTTTAAACTAACTTGACAGGGGTGTGGGAACCAAGAAAGAATGTTAGAAAAAAAGCAGGATTCATAAAATGATTAGACATACAGCAATATTACAGACAATAATAAGTGAAATTAGAGTAAGGGAGGAAATCATGAAGTCTAAAATCCGGATTTCTGTGTATGTATGTAAATGGATAAAGTATAGTTTATAAGAATTGAAAGAACTGCAGATGCAGTAAATCAGAAACAAAAACAGAACAGTGGGCGGCACGGTGGCACAGTGGTTAGCACTGCTGCCTCACAGCGCCTGAGACCCGGGTTCAATTCCCGCCTCAGGCGACTGACTGTGTGGAGTTTGCACATTCTCCCCGTGTCTGCGTGGGTTTCCTCCGGGTGCTCCGGTTTCCTCCCACAGTCCAAAGATGTGCAGGCCAGGTGAATTGGCCATGCTAAATTGCCCATAGTGTTAGGTAAGGGGTAAATGTAGATGTATGGGTGGGTTACGCTTCAGCGGGGCGGTGTGGACTTGTTGGGCCGAAGGGCCTGTTTCCACACTGTAAGTAATCTAATCTAATCTAATCTAATCTAATCTAATCTAGAAGTTGCTGGAAAAGCTCAGCAGGTCTGGCAGCATCTGTGCAGAGAAATCAAAGTTAACATTTTGGGTCTGGTGCGGAAGGGTCTTTGGACCCGAAACATTAACTTTGATTTCTCTGCACAGATATTGCCAGACCTGCTGAGCTTTTTCAGTAACTTCTGTTTTTATATAGTTATTAAGGTTGGAAAGTTACAGATGAACAGGAGTATGTTGCAATAATGGAGAAAGAGAATGTTTGAGAGGATGTCCTCAAGGACAGAATCAAAGAGTAGAATTACATCACTCTATGTAATTTATAGACCACTAACTAGTGAGAAGGCTGGAGAGGATCAAATCTGCAGGGGAATTAGAGATGCTAATGTTAAGCAGTAGCTATAATGGAATACTTTAATTACTCTAGTATAGACTGGGACATTGTTTAAATGGCAATGAAGGGCAAGCATTCCAGATTGTGTTCAGGATAATTTGATACAACTTGAATCTAGTCCAAGAAGAAAATATGCACTGATGGATCTGGTTCTTGGAAATAAGGTGGACCAACAAAATAAAACACTACTGGGGAACATTTAGGTGATAGTGATCATGTATTGTAAAGTTAAGGATGATGGTGGTAAATAGCAATGAACAATCTAGAGAAAGAAATAATCAGATGTGTTGGGTAGACTGGAACAAAAGATTGGGGATAAATCTGTAACTGAACCATACCTTCAAAGAGGAGATGATTTGAGTACAGTCAAGGCATATTCCCTCAAAGGGGTCAAACAAATCCAGAGCTCCATGCATGACAAAGGAGATATAAATTAAGATAAATAAAAAGGTGCTTATGACCATTGCCTGGCAGAAAATACAATTGAGAACCAAGAGGAATATAGAAGATTTGGATGTAGGTGAAAAAAAGTTGATTAGAGAAACAAAGGGGATTGATGAGGAAAGGTTGACTGCCATCATAATCTTCATCCCAGAATCTTCTATGGACATGACTAGTTAAAGAATGGTAAAAAGCGCAATAAGACCAATTAGGCACCAAAAGGAAGGTATGCATGGATATAGGGAGCATGGCTGTGGAATGAAATTAATACTTTGCATCTGGCTTTGCCAAGGATGTAGATGACCAGCAAGTCATAGTGACAGGAGGAAATTATGTCACTAAATGGGTTCAAAATGATAAGGAGATAGCTTCGGATAGACTATTGGTACTTAAAATTGACAAGGGAGGAGATGAATATTGAAGAAAGTGAAAGTAGAAATTGTCTATTGTCCATTCTTGTGCAACTTGTCAATATCATGATGGTTGAAGCATATTTGCCATGGAGCTGTTTAATCCAGCTTTTTTGTTAAAGTAACCTAGGAGAAATATCTTTTCTCCACATGACACATATTCTGGAAATCATCTAGCATGTCAGAAAAGTGATCATTGTCTTTGGCCTTGGCATACAAGGCTATTGCATAAACGCAGGTTGTACTTGATGTACAACATCGCTTTCAACAGTATCATTGGAATATCTGAACTCCTGATTCTGAGTTTATAAGACCAATGCTTTAAACCCTTGAGCTGTGATGTTGTGTGACTTAGTGTTAGAAATAAAATAATAGAATTCTAAACATACTGGAAAATAGAATAAGGACACAGGAATTAGGGGAGGAATTGACCATAAGACCCAATGAGCCTGCTCTACCTTCCAGTAACGTATTTATTGATTGTTCAGCTTTGACTGCACTTTCCAATTTACCGAACATTTCAATTTTGTATGTAGTATCTGTGCTCAATATTTTTCGCTATGTTTACGAACAGTAATCAAAAATTGCTTTTGTGAAGCGTGTTCTTGATGATAACATTTTATTTATAAAGTAATAAATGATATTAATAAGACAGTTAGTTAGATTGTACAGTGGAAAATTTAAACAATTTAAGACTATCAATACTGGCACTTAAGTTATCCAATAGAATTATCATTAGCCTTTGGTTTTCGTTGTTGAGTAAACAAAAATCTATTTGTAAATACTTTGAGTAGAAGTTCTAGTATGCACCTATTTCTTCTACAATACTGACTCATCAAAAATTATGCTGGGCTGGCATGGTGGTTCAATGGTTTGCACTGCTGCCTCAGTTCCAAGGGCCTGGGTTCGATTCCACCGTCGGGTAACACTCTGTCTGTATAGAGTGTGCACGTTCTCCCTGTTTCATCTGGGTACTCTGGTTTCCTCCGACAGTCTAAAGATGTGCAGGTTAGGTAGATTGGCCGTGCTAAATTGCCCATAGTGTCCAGGGATGTGCAGGCTAGATGGATTGGCCATGGGAAATGCAGTGTTACAGGGATGGGGTATGTCTAAATGAGATGCTCTTCAGAAGGTCAGTGTGGACTCGGTGAGCCAAATAGCCTGCTTCCATGTTGTAGGGATTCTATTCTAATGTAAACTTATTGGCAAGCTGTACATCATTACAGTCAACTGTCAGCAGTTATGGAAATTAATTTATTGTTACTGGTATATGCTGTTCACATTTTCCGAGATTTGATTTGTTATTGTCAAGTGTACTGAAGTACAGTGAAAATCTTTGTTTTGCATGCAGTACAGGTAGATCATAACATACAAAGAATAAGATCTGCTGTAGAGAGCTTGCAAAGAGTCACCCTCTGTTGGTGCCATCTTGGATCATAAAATTTCAGAATTGTGCAGAAGAATGCCATTCCTTCATTGTATCTGCACTGGTGTTCTGAGCAGCAAGATTTAGTGCTATTCTCTCATCCTGCACATCAGGGTCATAGAGCTGTACAGCATGGAAACAGACCCCTTGGTCCAACTTGTCCATACTGACCAGATATCCTAGATTATTGTGTTCCCATTTGCCAGCATTTGGCTCATATCCCTCTAAACCCTTCCTATTCATATACTCATCCACATGCCTTTTAAATGTTTGAATTGTACCAATCTCCACCATTTCCTCTGGAAGCTCATTCCATACATGTACCATCCTCTGTGTGGGGGAAATAAAGTTGCCTCTTAGGTCTCTTTTAAATCTTTCCCCTCTCACCTTTTAAATCTATGCCCTCCAGTTTTGAATCGAACCTTGCTAACCTGTCTACCACATGGAACTTTGATCGCCTCACTGATGAAGTCAGTATAGACAGTGTCTACTGCTCTGCTTTCATCAATCTTTGTCATTTCTTCAAAGATTCAGTCAAGTTAGTGAGATATGATTCCCATACACAAAGCCATGTTAATTATTCTTAATAAGTCATTGCCTTTTCCAAATATGTGAATCCTGCCTCTCTGAATCCCGTCCAACAACTTAACCACTACTGACATCAGCCTTACTGGTCTGTAGTTCCCTATTTAATATTTTTCCCTTCATGTATTTGTAGAATTGTTTTGAATTCGCCTTGACTCTTGATGGCAAACTACCTTGTGTTCCATTTTGCCCTCCTGATTTCCCTCTTAAGTATACTCCTATTGTTCTTCTAGAGATTCACTCAATCCAGCTGTCTAGACATGACATATGCCTCCTTTTTCTGGACCTGAGCCTCAGATTTTCTAGTCATCCAGCATTCCTTACACGTACCAACCTTGCTGTTTGTACTAACAGAGCATAATGTCTGTGAACTCTCATTATCTCATTTTTAAAGGCCTCCCACTTTCCAATTGTCACTTTACCTGTGAATAGCTGCTCCCAATCAACTTTTGAAAGTTTCTGTCTAATGCTGTCAAATTAGCCTTACTCCAAATTCAAACTTGAACTTTTAGATCAGATCTATTCTTTTCTATAACTGTTTTAAAGCAAATAGAATTATGATCACTTGCCTCAAAGCGCTCCCTCACTGACTTCTCAGTCACTTGCCCTGCCTTATTTCCCAAGAGAAGGTCAAATCTTTGTTCCTTCTTTGGTAGGTACACCTGTATATTGAATAAAAAAAACTTTATGTACACTTAACAAATTCCTCTCAATCTAAGTCCTTAACACTATTGACAATCCTATTCTATGTTTGGAATGTTAAAATCCCCTGTCATTATAACCCTATTATTCTTGCAGATATGAGATTGTAAAATCATAGAGTCCCTACTGTGTGGAAGCAGGACGTCTGGTTTATCGAGTGCACACTGACCCTCAGAAGAGCATCCCACCCTCCTCGCCCTATCCTATCCCTGTAACCTTTCATTTTCTCATGGCCACTCCAACTAGCCTGCGCATCTCTGGTCACTATGGGAAATTTAGCATAACCAGTCCACCTAACCTGCCCACTTTTGGGCTGTGGGAGGAAACCAGAGCTCTGAGGAAACCCTAGATTTTATGAGAGAATGTGCAATTTCCACACAGTTGCCTGAGGTGAAATCAAACCTAGGTCCCTGGCACTGTAAGGCAGCAGTGCTAACCACTGTGCTGCCCTCCTCACACATTTTGTGTGAGATCTCCTCATATATTGGCTTCTCAATTTCCTGCTGACTACTGGGGGACCTATAGTACATCCTAACTAGGTGATCATCAGTTTTTTATTTCTCAGTTCCACCCATATAATTTCACTGGACATTATCCTAGGAATGTCTTCCCCTTCTATCTATCCTATAACATCGATACCCTGGAACATTCAGCTGCCAGTCTTGCCCCTCCTTGACCCACATTTCTGTAATAGCTATGACATCTTATGCCCATGTTCCCAACCATGCTCTAAATTCATCTGCCTCATCTGTCAGACTTGCATTGAAGTACATGCAGTCTTACTTTGTTCTCTGCCATGCTCTTGCCTGCCTTGACCATTTATTTTGCTCCCATTATCTACTGTACCAGCCTCAGTATTTTCTGTTTTCTCACTGTCTTTGGCCACCGCCACTAGTAATTTAGTCTCCCAAGTAGCAATAGCAAATCTCCTACCAGGGTATTGTTCCCCTTCAATTCAGGTGCAACCCGTCTTCCTTTTATAGCTTACTTCTACCCCAGAAGAGATCTCATTGGCCCAAAATGTGAATCCTTGCCCCTTATTCCAGCTTCTTGGCAGCTTGTCAATGTTGTTTTGAAATTCAGCACCATCCTTCTCCTGTTTACAATGCTTCCATTCTTTGCGAACTTTGAAACTGTTGTCTGCACTCTTAAATTCGCGATTATTTCTTTTAAATAAGAAGGAAAAGAAAATCCATGAATCGTGTTACTTAGTGTTTCTTATCATTCAGCCAATTTTACATTCAAGTTGCTATTGTCTCCTTTATTCCATGAGTTGTAACTTTTCTCTCAAAACAATTGTGTGATATTAAATGCCTTTTGGAAATCCAGCTGGTTGTAAATTGCAAATTCATATCTTGTCTTGTGTTTGTGATTTTTTTTTTTCCCCATCAGCCAGCTGTTTATTTGGCAGGCCCACAATGCCCTGTTCATCATTCGCTGTTTATTGAAAGTGTTTGTCAGCCAAATATCAGAAGAGGAGCTACAGCTTCATTTCACTTATCAAGAGAGACCACCATTATCTTATGGTATGCAAAACAATGGAAAAAAAAACACTGAAAGTTCTTTTGTTAACTGAATATTTGTCAAGTTGTTAAATTTTAATTCTCTATATATATTGCATTATATACAAGTTACTCTAATTTTCTCACATTGATTTGCCTGGGATTCTTACTTGCCATGGTATTCATTGGCCTTAGAGTGAGTAATTGTAGCTTATTCAATCGCGGACAGCCCCAAAGCTGATCCTGATCTTGCCCCATCAGAAAATCTGGGTTCATACCTCAGAATCACTGGCTGCTGCTAAATAATATCACCATGAGAAGAGGTTGCTGATTGGGCTGTCATTCGTATAGAAATAAAACAAGAACAGTTAACTATCAATCTTATTTCTCAGACCAGGTCAGGGTGTTCTAATGGGATTACAGCAGAGACTGTTGTCTCCCTAATCTTTTTTTAACAATGAGACGTTGCAATGTGGATACCTATTCATTTTGCCTTCAAAAAATTGGGATCATTTATTGATAAAGGTAGCCTAATGCATGTATAAATGCGTCACCATGTAAGCTTGACTGATGGTGCTTTATTGATTTAATTCTTAACACAGTCTGGATTTTTTTGATGAATGCTTTCCAATAGCAGAATCTTGTCTTATGGGCATTCTGTTCTGAGGTTTACATGGTCTGGTCGAGCATGATGTCTACTGTGAATAGTCAGTGGGATGTGTTGCTTCATACAGTCTGGTAATCGTTGAAACATAGTGTATAAACCTGGTGTGGCATGACCTGAAAATGAGACATCATTACTATTTATGTGATCAGCAAAGCATGTTTGTGGCTTCACAGCCAAACCATGTTAGTAGAGAAGAAGCTGAATGTAATTAGCTGCTCAAGTTTTGAGACTCCTTCCTTTCCTCCTTTTGAAGTTTGTGCTGCTAAGATGGAAAAGATGGTCCAATCAATTACCACCCTCTTCTCAATATGATCTCTAATGGGACCAGTATTTGTTTAATATTCAAATTCACTTTCAGAAAAAAATCAGTACAAAATTTGTAGTTTTCTTCTGATCTCTCTTGAGACTGCTGATTCATGCTGGAGCATAATTTCACAGATAATGAGATGATTTCCCCCCCCGCCACCTACACACCACACTGGGAACAAATTTCTTAAGTAGATACTACTATAAACATGAATGGTAAGTGCCAGGATTGATCTGACCATGAAGAGCTCAACCTGGTCAACCCTGACAAGTGCAGCCATGCACTTTCTAGCAGCACTTGCAGGAAACCTGCTTACTTTCTCTTCATTTAACTTGGCTGTTACTGTGGATCAAACTTCACATACCCTAGTCTAGATTGTCTTAGCTTTGTACTAATCACAGTTAATTAACATCATAATAGTTACAAAAGCAATTCTGAGAGAGTAATTGAGAGAATTATTATGTGGTTAAAAATGATAAGCTGACCTGTCTGAATTATTTTGCTGCTTTTGAGCACAGATATGTGGAATCTAGATAGGGACAGATAGGGCACGCACCGTAGGATCATGGGAGAGTTATGTTTGTTGATGAAATATATGCATTTCAAAGAATGATTGCATTTAGATTATAAGAGACAATCTAACCATCACCCTTGACATTCAGTGTCATTACCATCATTGAATTCCCTACTATCAAAGTCTTGGGTGTTAACATTGAGTTAACACTAAACTGACCGGCCAAACAAATACTGAACTACAGAGACGGTCAGAGGCTAGGAATGCTATGGTTGACTCCCAAAAGCCTGTCCACCATCTGCAAGACATTAGTAGGAGTGTGATACCCCCTGCTTTCCTGGTGGGCTACATTTCCCAGCAACACTTGAGAAGCTTGACACCGTTCCGGACAAAGTAGTCTGCTTGAGTGACACAGCATCCACAAACATCCTATCTCTCCACCACTGACACTCAGTAGCTGCAGTGTGTTATCTACAAGGTTCACTTACTACAGAAATTCACCAAAGATTCTTAGTCAACACCTTCCAAACCTGTGACCATTACCCCTGGGAAGGATAAAAGCATGAAATACATGGGAATGCCACCACCTTCAAGTTCCCCTCAAAGCCAGTCACCATCCTGACTTGGAAATATTTAGTAACTTTGGTGTTGGGTTCAAAATCTGGAATTTCCTCCCATATGATAATTTGGGTATATCTACAGCATATAGAATGCAGTGGTTCAAGGGAGTTTACCATCACCTGCCAGAGACAACTGGGGCCTAGCCAGTGATACCCTTGAGTGTATAAAAAAGCAATAGATGCAATGATTTTATTGCCATTTTTATATTTATATGCTACTAAAATTTCTTTCAGGGGCTGAGGCAGAAGATCTCCTGGAAGAATTAATTTGTACTCTAGTACATCTCATTATTGAATTACCTTTATTGTAAGTTTTCCTTGCTAATATATTATTTAGTTAAAACTATATGTTTTGCCTAACGTGCCTGTAATATGTGGTAATAGCTGTCATTTCAATGCAGTTTACACTATTGTCTTTTCTCTATACTGTTTAGAGGTAACGTGGTGAATTTGGCAGAGCATTGACTTAATAGCCTTCTGCTCCCAGATTTGAGTTAAAATCCAATCTAGAGTAATGTCGTTAACACCTGCCTTGTCTTTGTTATGGACAATCATTTAGAAAATCTCAAACCAGTTTTTAGGCAAGAAGGCAAGTCCAAAGATGTGCAGGTTAGGTGCATTGGCCACACTAAATTATCCATAGAGATCAGTCGGTTAGGTGCATTAGTCAGGGGTAAACATAGGGGAATGGGTCTGGATTGGTGTGGACTTGTTGGGCCGTAGGCCTGTTTCCACACTTCAGGGATCCTATTCTAAGGTACAAAGTTACTGCAGATGCTGGAATCTGTACTGAAAACAACCAATGTTGGAAATCGCAGCAGGTCATACAGCATTCATGATGAGAGAGCAAGCTAATGTTTTGAGACCAGATGTTGTTTCTTCAGACCTGTATTGAAAAGAAGTTCTGAAGAGCTTGATTTCTGTCTTGGGCAAGAATTCTGCTAAAAATGCATCCTCTCTGGCAGTCAGTTGACAATGGTATTCAGGATGTTTTGTGTGGCTTTGATTTAATAGACTTGAACTGCTGAGGTCAAAATTGAGGAAGTGTTGATATAAAACTTGAATAGTTAAAAATATTTTTGAGAAAGAGAGATGCCACATAAGGACCTACCATTGATCTTTTCTTTCTGGGAAGAGGAATGTATGAGTTGTCTTCAGTTGATGGCATGACAGTTTCAGTGTGTGAGGAATTATTCAGGAGGTAGCTGATAGAAATTCATTTCACTGAAGTTCCTGATGAAGGCAATAGTGGACAGGATGGCTGTTCTCTTTCTGTAGGAACTGAGCTCAAGCCATGCCAGCCAGGTCTGAAGTTGCCAACGAGCTCATTTCATGACCATGATTTGGAGCCATCCCATCAACACAGGAAGACTTCAGAGTACTTGAGATTAAGTGTGACACTATCTTCACTCTGTACCGCAAAACCACTCTACCTCTGCTACCTCATTCTCCTCCTCCCACCAAAGTGTGGTGTACCACTCTCACTACTGATGTGGTGTCCTTCATCAAAGGTTTTCACTTACCCTATCCCTCCAAACTATGAACCTGTCCTTGCCCTTTACACTTCCTATTCAATCACTTGGGATATTTCACTACCTTTCCTCCATGCCACAGCAATGAATTAAGATTCAATGTCAAGTGTGGCACTGCTCTCCCACTATGGAGCGTGTATTCTGATGATGCCCATAGTTCCATCTCTATTACCCAACTCTTCCCTCTGTTGTCTTCTGCAGCCATAGGCAGCATCTACACAACCTCGACCCTGAAGAGATAAATGCCTCTGGACATCCCCCTCCTCCACTTCAACTCAATACAACATATAGGAATCACCTCCAAAGTTTTCTCTTGTACTCTTCACCAGCTCACTCTGCCTGTGGTATTGTACCGCTGTACTTACCAGACTATAGAGCTGCTTTCTCGTGAGAGATGACTGGTGACTTAACCTGAGAGCCACCATATCTTCAGTGAGGGGAGAGATTGAGAAAGATTCACTCATGGTAACCTTAGCCACTGATGGGAATTGAACCAATGCTGTTTGCTTCACACAGCTTCACAAACCAACCATACAGTCAGCTGAGCTAAACTGACTGCTACCTGTGGCACACTGCAAAAAAGACAAAAATACTCCTGTGGAAGCATGATTAACCTCATCCTGACAAAACATCATATGCCCCAATAATGCATTGTATGAAATCTTGGCCTCAGTCATGTATAATGGACAATGGACAATAGACAATAGATGCAGGAGTAGGCCATTCAGCCCTTCGAGCCTGCACCGCCATTCAATATGATCATGGCTGATCATTCCCAATCCGTATCCTGTTCCAGCCTTCTCTCCATAACCCTTGACTCCACTATCTTTAAGAGCTCTATCCAATTCTTTCTTAAATGAATCCAGAGACTGGGCCTCCACTGCCCTCTGGGGCAGAGCATTCCACACAGCCACCACTCTCTGGGTGAAGTAGTTTCTCCTCATCTCTGTCCTAAATGGTCTACCCCGTATTTTTAAGTTGTGTCCTCTGGTTCGGCACTCCCCCATCAGCGGAAATATGTTTCCTCCTGCCAGAGTGTCCAATCCTTTCATAATCCTATACGTTTCAATCAGATCCCCTCTCAACCTTCTAAACTCAAGGGTATACAAGCCCAGTCGCTTCAGTCTTTCCGTGTAAGGCAATCCTGCCATTCCAGGAATTGACCTCGTGAACCTACGCTGCACTCCCTGAATAGCCAGAATGTCTTTCCTCAAATTTGGAGACCAGAACTGTACACAGTACTCCAGGTGTGGTCTCACCAGGGCCCTGTACAGCTGCAGAAGCACCTCTTTGCTTCTGTACTCAATTCCTCTTGTTATGAAGGCCAGCATGCTATTAGCCTTCTTCACGACCTGCTGTACCTGCATGCTTGCCTTCATTGACTGGTGGACAAGAACACCCAGATCTCTCTGAACAGCCCCTTTACCTAATTTGATACCATTGAGGTAGTAATCTGCCTTCCTGTTCTTGCCACCAAAGTGGATAACCAGACATTTATCCACATTAAACTGCATCTGCCATGCATCTGCCCACTCACCTAACTTGTCCAGGTCACCCTGTAATCTCCTAACATCCTCATCACATTTCACCCTACCACCCAGCTTTGTATCATCAGCAAATTTGCTAATGTTATTGCTGATACCATCTTCTATATCATTTACATATATTGTAAAAAGCTGCGGTCCCAGCACGGATCCCTGCGGTACCCCACTGGTCACTGCCTGCCATTCCGAAATGGAGCCGTTAATCACTACCCTTTGTTTCCTATTAGCCAACCAATTCTCTATCCAATCTAGTACTTTGCCCCCAATCCCGTGCGCCCTAATTTTACTCACTAACCTCTTGTGTGGGACTTTATCAAAAGCTTTCTGAAAGTCCAGGTACACTACATCCACTGGATCTCCCTCGTCCATCTTCCGAGTTACATCCTCAAAAAATTCAAGAAGATTAGTCAAGCATGATTTCCCCTTCATAAATCCATGCTGACTCTGTCCTATCCTGTTACTATTATCCAGATGTGCCGTAATTTCATCCTTTATAATAGACTCCAGCATCTTTCCCACCACTGAGGTCAGACTAACTGGTCTATAATTTCCTGCTTTCTCCCGCCCACCCTTCTTAAAAAGTGGCACAACATTAGCCGCCCTCCAATCCTCAGGAACCGACCCCGATTCTATTGAACTCTGGAAAATAATCACCAGCGCATCCACGATTTCCCGAGCCACCACCTTCAGTACCCTGGGATGCAGGCCATCAGGTCCCGGAGACTTATCAACCTTCAGACCTAACAGTCTCTCCAACACCAAATCCTGGCAAATATAAATTCCCTTAAGTTCAGGTCCTTCAGCCACTGTTACCTCAGGGAGATTGCTTGTGTCTTTCCAGTGAACACAGATCTGAAGTACCCATTTAATTATTCTGCCATTTCTTTGTTCCCAGTAATATATTCCCCTGTTTCTGTCTTCAAGGGCCCAATTTTTGTCCTAACCATTTTTTTGCCTTGGACATATCTAAAAAAGCTTTTACTATCCTCCTTTATATTCTTGGCCAGTTTACCTTCGTACCTCATTTTTTCTCTGCGTATTTCCTTCTTACTAATCCTCTGTTGTTCTTTAAAAGCTTCCCAGTCCTCAGTTTTACCACTTATCTTTGCTAAGTTATACTTTTTCTCTTTTAACTTTATATGTTTCTTTACTTCCCTCGTCAGCCACGGCTGCCCATGTCTCCTTCTGGGATCTTTCTTCCTTTTAGGAATGAACTGATCCTGCAACTTCTGCATTATACACAGAAATATCTGCCATTGTTCCTCCACGGTCTTCCCTGTTAAGGTATTGCACCATTGAACTTTGGCCAGTTGCTCCATCAGCAACTGGAGTCATCAGCAATGCTGAGGGAAGCCTAATACCTCCCACCAGCCATCCTCTGAAGGCATGAGACCATTGGATGAAGGAGGAACCTGAGTCTAAGCCCTCTGTCCCCTTTCAAAAAGGCTAAGAGCAGCAGATGCATTGCAGGATCCCCTCTAAGCAGCTCACCATCCTGGCTTGGAAATATATCACCATTCCTTCAGTATGGCTGGGTGAATGCCGCCTTTAAATAACATTTTGAGTCTACCAACATCAAATGGACTGCAGTGGTTAAAGAAAAAAACTCACTTGCATCCCATGAATAAACTGTTTTAAAAAAAAAGTTCCTATCCCCCGATGAGGATAGATGTAAAGCATTAATTCATACCTCAGCAATGCCCCTGCTTCAATGCTCAGGTCCTCTTTTTGTTCTGTAATTGCCCCCACTTCTCTTTTTAACCTGTTTTTTGTTTCCACTTGCCCTCTGAAACTAAAAAGGGGAGGATTTAGGAGAGGGAGAATACAGGCTTGCAAAGCAGAAGATATGGTAGCATTGCCCTGCAGCTATTTGGATAATAATGTCTGTAGTGGGACAGGAAGGCACAGAATATACAAACATAGAAAAGCAACAGTAAGTAGGGTCAAGGGGGACTACATGGTAAAGAGGCAAACTTAATGTTTGCTTAAATGTGCATAGTTTTCAGATCAAAATAAGTCACTTGATGTCACAAATATGGTTTAGCAGGTATGATCTTATCGCCATTACTGAGACATTGTCATAAGGAGATCTGAGCTGGATTTTCAGGGAGTTGGTGGTGTTACAGGTATTTCAATTGGACGAGAAATCCAGAGACCAGTCTAATGTTCTGGGAGCACGAGTTCGAATCCCACTGTGTTACATGGTGGAATATAAGGGCTACGATCCTAAATAGGATGCAGGAGCAGAAGGACCTAGGTGTATCGTTTCCTTGAACAGTATGTGATGGAACCTTATGCAGGAGTGGGTATCCTAGATCTAGTCCTGTGTAATGAGACAGAAACAAATGGTGACCTTATAGTTCAGAATCCTCTTGGAAGGAGCGATCTCAGTATGGTTGAATCTAAAATACACGTGGAGCGTGAGAAGATAAAATCTAATACCAGTGTCTAATGCTTAAACAAAGATTACAATGGGATGAGGGAGGAGTTGCCTAAGGTAGAGTGAGAGCAAAGACAATATGTTGGGACAATTAGGGAACAGTGGAGGACTTTCAAAATGATTTTTGATAGTGTTCAGCAAATATGTATGCCAGTGAAAAGGAAGGACTGTTGGAAAAGGAATAATCAGCCATGGATAACTCAGGAAATAAAGGAGGGTATAAAATTGAAAGCAAATGCATACAAACTGGAAGATAAGTGGAAAACTAGGGGATTGGGAAATCTTTAAAGCTTGCTGACCTTTAAAGAAAAATAAGATGCTTTATGAGAGTAAACAAAGTCAGAATATAAAGACAGTGAAAGTTTCTACAAATATATAAACAAAGGAGTGACTAAGGCAACCATTGATCCTTTAGAAGATGACAAGAGGGATTTAATAATGGGAAATGAGCAAATAACTGAGGTGTTGAACAGGTCATTTGTGCCTGTCTTCATAGTGGAAGACACAAATAACATGCTAATAATTGACAACGAGGCAGTTGAGTACCTAGAAATGATCATTATCACTGAAAGGGTAGCGTTGGGTAAAATAATGGGCCTAAAGATAGACAAGTCTTCTGGCCTTGACGCATTCCATGGTACGAAAAGAGATGGTGGGGGAAATAGCAAATGTGCCCTTGGTAAATTACTAAAATTCGGTGTACTCGGCAGTTCCAGCAGATTGAAAAACAGGAAAAATGATGCCACAATGTTTATTGGAGAAATTAGGTAGCCTGGGATTATATTCATTGGAATTTAGAAGAATGAGAGGGGAATCTTATAGGAATGTAAAATTATGAAGGGAATAGATAAGATAGAAGCAGGGAGGTTTCTACTGGCGAGTGAAACTAGAACTAGGGGGCACAGCCTCAAAATGAGGGGAAACAGATTTAGGATTAAGTTGAGGAAGAACTTCTTCAGTCAGAGTTCTGAATCTGGGCTTCCCTGCCTAGTGAAGCAGTTAAGGCTATCTAATTGAATGTTTTTAAGGCCAAGATAGATTTTTGAATGGTAAAGGAATTAAGGATTATGGTGAATGGACGAGTAAGTGAATCTGAGTCCACAAAAAGATCAGCCATGATCGTGTAGAATGACGAAGCAGATTTGTTGGGCCAGATGTTCTAGTCCTGCTCCTATTTCTTACGTTCTTATGTATATGTGCACAGATTATTGAATGTGGCAAGAAAGGTGAAGAGCACGGTTAATAAAGCAGATCATTCTTGGCTTTAATAATGGTACAAAAGCAGGGAAGTGATAGTGAACTTACACAGGTACTTGTTGGACCTCACCTGGAGTATGTGTTGTTGTGGGTGCCAGATTATAAGAATGATCTGAATGCATTTGAGAGAGTGCAGAATTGATTTCCAGAAATAAAATACTTCAGTTATGAGGATAGATTGAAGAAGTTGGGACTTTTTTTTCTCTTTGGAGAGAAGAAGGCTGAGAGGTAATTGATAAGAGGTTGGCAAAACTGAGGGGGCTAATCAGAGTAGATCGGGACAAGCTGTTCCTGCTCGTTTTAAAAAAAACGATGAGAGGACTTGGGTATAAAGTGACACACGAATGAAGCAAAATAAAGTGAGAACTTTTTTTTCACAGAGCTGCAAACAGTCCGGAAATGTGATGAAGGGTGATTCAATTGAGGCATTCAAGAATGCGTGAGATGATTATTTCGACAGAAATGATGTGAAGTGATGTGGGGGCAGGCGGGGAGACAGGAGATTGGCGCTAGGTAATAGAACTGATGCAGGCGTGACAGGCCAAATAGTCTCCTTTTGTACCGTAGCAATTCTATGCTGTGTATTTTCCAAAGAATAGGAAAGAAGGAAAGGGTGGTGGAATGGCATAAGTACAATAACGAGAAATGGTCTTGGACCAGAAGACATAGAATCTATATGGATGGATAAAAGCAATAAGCAGTAAGCAACAAAAAGCGAAAGAAGATACCGGTGAAAGTAATCTATAATACCCTTAACAGTAGCAATATGGTAGAATAGAGAATAAATCCAGAGATAATCAGGGCACGTAACAAAGGCAGTATACTAGTCATGGGTGATTTGAATCTTGTAGATTGGCATAGTCCGATTCATAGGGGAGACATGAAGAATTCGTGAAGTATATTTGAAGTGTGTTTCTTAAAACTATATTTTGTGGATCCAGACAAGGATCAGACTATTTTAGATCTGATGTATAATGAAGCAGGTTTAATAAATGATTTCAAAGCAAAATATCCCCTTGGAAACAATACCATGATAGAAATTGTCATACTGTTTGAGAGGGAGGACTTGGGTTGATGAAAGCATCTGTGTTAACCTTAAGCTAGTACAGTTTCAAAGGAATGATGGCAGAGCTAGCTGCAGTGGACTGGAAAAGGAGTTGAGCAGGAAAACCAGTCGTGGAACAGTAGCAGACATTTAAGAAAACATTTCATGGCTTGTAGCAATGGTATATTTTAATGAGACATACAAAAAGGAATAGGGGAGAGTATAGGTCCAACATGTTTCCTTTAGGCTGAAATGTCAGAGCAGCAAGCCTAGAGAATCCTGAATGTCCAGGAATATTCAAGACTGGATGAAAAGAAAGAGGCATATAATAAATACAAAGGGAACAAATCCACAGAAGCCCTAGTTGAGTATAGAAAGTACAGGAGGGACCTGAAGAAAGCAATTATGAAAGCAAAGAGAGGAGCTGGCAGTTAGGATTAGGGATAGACTTATTCTATAAGTATATCAAGGGGGAAGAGAATATCCAGGGAAAGAGTAGGGCCCTTTCGGGACCAGGAGGAAGTGACGATTGCAGATGCTGGAAATCAGTCGAGAGTGTGGTGCTGGAAAACCACAGCAGGTGTGAGGCAGCATCCGAGGAGCAGGAGAATCAATGTTTTGGGCATATGCCCTTTATCAGGAATTAGGTTTGTGGGCCAGGGGAGCTAAGAGATAAATGGGAGGGGTGAAGGTAGCTGGGAATGTGATAGGTAGATGAAGGAGGGGGTGGAAGTGATAGGTTGTAGAGGAGTGGTTAAGTGGGAAGGAAGATGGACAGGTCAAAGAGGGTGGTCCTGAGTTGGAGGCTTGGGACTGGGATAAGGTGGGGGAGGGAAAATGAGGAAACTGGTGAAATCCACATTGGGACCCTGCAACCACAGGGGATCAAGGCAAAATCTGTGTGGAGCTGGCGAATGTTGGTTGGGTGTTAAACGAGTACTTCGAGGCTGCCTTTCTTCAGGTGGAAGATGATGTCGGTACAGAATTCAGGAGGATGTACGGCGAAGTTCTTGAGCAGATTGATAGAGACTGAGGAGATATTGGAGATTTCAGTGGGTTTAAGAGGAGACAACGCTACAGGTCTGGGTTAGTTGTATCCCAGGCTGCTATAGGAGACAAAGGAGGAAATGGCAGGAACTCTGACCCAATTTTTAAATCCCTGTCTGGCCACGGGGAGGTGTCAGAGAACTGGAGGACAGCTAATATGATTCTACTTTTCAAGAAGGGTAGTAAAGATAAATCAGGAATTACAGACTATTGGAGAAAATTCTGAAGAAGAGAATTAATCTCAATTTAGTTAATCAAGGATAGACAGCACATCTTTGTCAGAGGGAGGTCATGCTTAAACATTTGGTGGTTCTTTTTCCAAAGAGGTGGTGAAGTGTGTAGATGAGGATAGTGCAGTTAAAGTTGTTTTATGGATTCTAACAAAGCCTTTGACCAAATCACACACAGGACACTGATAAGGCAAAAGGACATGCGATTCAGGTGAACTTGGTAAATTTGTTCCAAAATTTATTTAAAGGCTGGAGGCAGAGGGTGGTGATAGAAAGCTGTTTGTGAATGGTTGTTGGTGTCCAAAGGTTTCCCACAGCAATTGGTATTGGGTCCCTTACTGTTTGTGATATATCTATATTATGTAGATGTGTGTACGTGGGGAGTGATAGTAAATATACAAATGACATGAAGATTGGTTGGATGGTTGACTGTGAGGAAGGAGGTCACAGGTTGTAGGAGAATATAAGTTTATTTATCAGATGGACACATTAGTGGATTCGAAATTGAAAGTGGAAGGTGATGCACTCTCAGGAGTACACGATGAATAGCAGAACACTAAAAAGCTCAGAGGAACGAAGGGGTGTTTGTTCATAAATCCCTGAAGGTAGCAGATAAGGTTAATAGGTTAGTTGAGAATACATACAGGACACTCCTTTATCAGTCATTGCATAGAATATAAGAGTAGGGAGGTTATGTTGGAGCTGTGTAGGACTTCAGTCAGGCCACCGCTGGAGTTGTGTGTGCAGTTCTGGTCTCCGCACTATTAAAGGATGTGATTGCAATAGAGGATTTGTCGAGGAGGTTCATTCGCCAGCTGCTGTCCGAGATGGAGCACTTTGGCTGTGATGCAAGAATGCATAAGTTTAGTTTGTCTCTTTCGAGCAGCGAAGGCTGAGAGGATGTGATTGGGGTGTATAAGATTATGAGGAACATGAACAGGGTGAATGCAGTTTTTCCCTTTAGTGGAAGGGTCAATAACAAAGCAGCATAATTTTAAGGTGAAGGGCAGGAGGGGATTTGAGCAAAGGAGATTGGAGGAGAACTGGAATAAACAGCCTGGAGTGGTTTTTGAGGCAGGTAACCTCAACCTTTAAAAAAGTACTTGGATGAGCATTTGAAGTATCACTACGTTAAAGGCTATGGGCTAATGCTGGAGGATAGGCCTGTTGTGAATTTAATGCATTTTGGGCAGTATATACTCGATGGGCTGAAAGGCCTTTTCTGTGTGATTCTATGAGGAAGAAGGATTCTAGGAAAAGGATAAGCCGATCATGATTAACTACAGCTGTTATGGAGAGCATCAGATTGGAAGAAAAGACATAAAGTGTGGTAAGCCAGAGGATTTGGAAAGTTTTAAAGATCAACAGAAGATGACAAAAAAAGGGAGAAAATAAACTTTGAGGGTAAACTTGCAAATAAGAAGATGGACAGCAAGCACTTTTTAAAACATAAAAAAGGAAGATCGAAACAAATGTGAATATAGGCTGAGAGAATGAGGCTGGGTAATAATGAGTAATTAGGAAGTGGTAGAAGCATTGAATAAATACTTTGTACAGTCTTCACGATAAAATGCATTAATAGCATTCCAACATTGCTAAGTAAGCAAGGTAAAAGATGAAACAGAAATAAATACAATAACTATTGCTATAGAAAAATATGCTAGGGAAACTCATGAGGCTAAAGACAGGTAAGTCATCTAGATCTGATAAGATGTATCCTTGGAATTTAAAGGAAATAATTACAGAGTTAGTAGCTGGACTGATAATCTTCCAAGAATCCTTAGATTCTGGAAAGATCCCAGAGAATTGGAAAATGTCAATGTAACATCTTTCTTCCAAAAAATGGAAGGAGATCAGTAATTATATGCCACTTAATGTAATGTCTGTTCTTGGAAGTGTTAGAGTCTATTCTAATGGAGTCTTTTCTATTCTGACAAATTTAATACAATTATTTGCGGATGTAAAAGGCAGCATAAATCAAATGGAAGCAGTGGATAAAATAGATTTGGATTTTTAGGTGTTTCATAAAGGAGGCATATTAAGCTACTTTATAGCATAGATCCCATGGTGTTGGAGGTAGTATATCAGTATGAATAGATTGATTAAGTAATGGAAGATAGAGTTGGGATAAGAGAGACATTTTCAGGATGGTAATCTGTAACTAGTGAAATGCCACATGGGCCGGTGCCAAGTCCACAGTTAGTTGCAATATATTCATGACTTGGATGAGGAAGATGCATTTACTATAGCCAGGTTTGTGAATGACACAAAAATAGATGGAAGGCAAGTGGTGAGGATGACACAAAGAGCCTTTAGAGGGAGGTAGACAGGTTAGGTGAATGGGCAAAAAGCTGAATGACTGTAATGTGGGAAAAATGTGAGCTTGTGTACTTTGGCAGAAGAATAGAGGAATATTATTTAAGTGGAGAAAGACATCAGAAAATTATAGATGAGGGTATTGAGAGTTCTCTCCTGTGAAATACAGAAAGTTAGCATCTGAGTTCAGTGAATAATAGGGAAGGCAAATAAAATGTTGGCCTTTATTTCAAAGGGAATAGAATATAAAAGTGGGGTGGTTTTACTAAAATTATACAAGGCACTAATTAGGCTGCATCTGGAATACTATGAACGGTCTTTGGTCCCTTATCTAAAAGATATATTGACTTTGGAGGCAGTACAGAGAACATTTACTGATATGATATTAGGTATGGAAAGACTGTCTTATGTGAAGAAGTGGAGTTGATTTGAGTCTGATCCCACTGGGGTTTAGAAGGATGAGTGGCGATATTATCGTAAGGTTCAAGTTGCTTACTTGACTTGATAGGATAAATGTGGAGAGGTTGTTTCCCCTTGTGGGAGAGTCTATGACCAGAGAGAATAATCTCAGAATAAGGGGTTGCATATTTCAGACAGGTGAGGATGCATTTCTTTCAGAGGTTAGTGAATCTGTGGAGTTCTTTACCACAGCGGACTGTTGTCACTCTACTTCTATCATGCAGCTTTCTAATTTTCTACCTAACTCCCAGTCCTTTGAGTAAAGTAATGGAAGATAGAGTTGGGATAAGAAAGATATTTTCAGGATGGTAACCTGTAACTAGAGTACATCCTTTTTCTATCTGTGTGGACATCATTGTTGGCCCTCCTCCTCCTCCGCCACCGCCACCGCCACATCAAAATGATCCTGAGTTCATGTCTGTGCTTGCATGTTACTCTACATATCGAACCTCCTTCCAGTGGTCTCCATGCCTACATAGCACCTTGCACGGTACCATGGACATTGCTACGGCTGCATTCCACAGTTTGAACTGAATACTCTTTAGGGAGTAAAATGCACTTAGGAGACATTTGCACTAGTTGTTTATTTTGAGACATTCCCTCTCTCCCTGCAAGCTCATGAGCCTGTCAATCTTCTAGATATGCTGTGGTGGTACCATATAAATCTAGAACTTTAAAACCGAGAGTTAAAACTGTTGCAGTTGGTACTGTTTTAATATGTGGTTGTTCAACTAGAAAGAGTACAGAAAATATTTACCAGACTGTTGCCGGGACTGGAAGGTTTGAGTTGTGGGGATAGGATGGATAGGCTGGGCCTTTCTTTCCTTGGAGCATCAGAGGCTGACAGGTGGTATTGTAGTGGTTTATAAAATCAAGAGGGGCATAGGTAAGATGAATAGCCAAGGTCTTTTTTCCCAAGGGGAGCGTATTCCAAAGCTAGAAGGCGTAGGTTAAGGAGAGAGGGGAAAGATTTAAGTGATCTAGGAGGCAACATTTTTGGAGGATGGTGTGTGTATGAAGTAAGCCAGTGGAAGTGGTAGAGGAAAGTACAATTACAATATTTAAAAGGCATTTGGAAAGGTACATGAAGAGGAAAGGTTTAGAGGGATATGGGCCAAACACTTGCAAATGGGGTTAGTTCAGTTTGGGATACCTGCTTAGCACGGGCAACTTGGACTGAAGAGTCTGTTTCCATGCTGTTTGGCTCAGTAACCTAAGACATGAGCCACTTGGAGTAAAGTACTAAGTACTTTAAATTTAATCTTTATTAAAGAAAATATATTGACATAATAAGTTCTATTGTTGAGAGTAACCTTTAAATGTTATGAGTATTTCTGCCTTTACCAATTTCAAATAATAGGTTGCAGGTTGTTCTACGATAACATGTTGGTTGCATTCTTGTGCAAACCTGTGTTATAGAAAAATCGCACTTCAGAAACAGCGCTTGATGTGCAGCCAATGCACATTTTAAAAGCTTGTGCTTTAGAAACAGTGTCCCCAATTTGTCAATTGCGTTACAGTGAATTAGAGTTAATGAAATGCATGTTATAGCAGAACAAACTATTCATAAAAATGTTTAAGCTAAGTGAAAGGTCAGGCCTGACAGGATGTATTGCATTCAATGCTATATTACATTAAATATATATTTTTATTTCTTTAGCTTTTTCACATTTTGTACGTCCTAATTTGGCATCCACAAGTTCCGAAAGAGATCACTAATCACCTCTGGAACTGATTACTATCTCTGGATATTATTTCTCAGATATATGGAAGCAAGATAAACCTCTCTTGTTGGTGCTGAAACTTGCAAAATTTGCTCAGAGTAAGATCAAAGTTGGTACCTTCCTGGTACTTTAACTACTTGTTCATTTCGTTGAACTATTGCAAGGATATCAGTTTTTTGAAATGCTGTATGCAAATGAAATGTACTTAGTGTAGGCTACCTGTGAAGCAATATGTTTAGGAAATGTATATTTAATTGATAGCATATTGATTTTAACTCTTGATTCTTTTCTTGCAGAGATATTACATATAGTATTCTTCTTGAATCTGTGACTACGCTTTTAGTTCTACTGTCTTATCAGCTATTCCAGAAGGAAATCATTCGAGAGAGTTTAATATACAAATGTTTGATGGAAGGACAATGGTATGTCAGTTTCATTTAAAGTATGATTTGATATTTTCTGAATTATGTTGCAAAGCCTACATGTGTACGCAAACACCTTGAATGTTAGTCTATTAAAAGGAGGTCAGAGAACGTTAACCAAGAGTATAGCAGAGCTTTAATCATTGTGGTGAACGGCTATTAAATTTTTCCTACAGGTTGGAAGCGATCTTTCAGAACAAAGCTGCAGCAAAACTAGAGAAATGAACAGGATTGCAAATGAAAATAGTCATAAAAAGACTTAATGGTTTAGTAACTGGGCATGAATTTACTATTGGTATTAAATACGATCATGTTTCGGTTAGAATGAAGGGAGATAATGGAATTTTGGTATTGTTGCTGAACTTGGTTGGATGGAATATTCTGGACACCCATTTCTGGGAATTAAAAGTCTAATGAAGACCACAATAACATTGTTGTAAAATCTCACTCACTTCTTTAGATAAGGAAAACTGCTATCCTTACCTTACCTGGCCTACATGTGACACTTAATTTCTCTGCTTAATTGTGGTTGACTCTTAAATTGGGAGAGCTGTTTCACAATGTTTAGGCATCGGTTTGTTGCAGCACACTCGAAATTGTGCATTGCAGGATAGACGCTGAAGAGATGCTGGAACAGTGCTCTACAGTCAGGAGAGACACGGCCTGGCATTTACACCAGCCCTCACCTCCCGCTTCCTCACTCATTGACTCTCACTCTCTCTCTCTCAACGCTATACCTACCTCCCTGTCTGCCCCATCCCCCTCTTCCCAGAGAGGTGCAGCAGTCAGTAAAGAAGGCACGTTGAATGTTTGCCTTAATATTGAGAGGATTTCAGCTCAGGAACATGCATACCTTGCTACCATTATACAGGGCCTTAGTGAGACCACACATGGTGTGCGATCTTCATCTCCTTATCTGAGGAAGGATGCTCTCATTGTAGAGGGAGTGCAGCAAAGGTTTACGAAATGGATTCCAGCAATGGCAGGGTTGACTTTTGAAGAGAGATTGAGTTATCCAGGACTGTATTCACTGGAGTTTAATATAAACCTAACAGGTTCAGACAGGTTAGATGCAGGAATGGTGGGGCGTCCTGACCCAGGGGCTATAGTACAAAGATAGGGGGCAAAACTTTTAGGACTGATACAAGGAGAAATTTCTTCACATAGAGTGTGGTGAACCTGTTAAGTCACTACCACAGAAAATGATTTAGGCCAAAACATTGTATTTTCAATAAGGAAGTAAACATAGCTTTGTGGCAAAAGGAATCAACGAATTTGGTGTACGGGGTTAGGGCATTGAACACTATGAACATGGCTGATCATTGAGGTTGGTGGAGCAGGGCTGAGGAATTGAATGGCCCATTTCTGTTCCCTCTCTTCTAGTTTCTATGCTTGTAAAATAAGGTCAGAAGTGGGGATATCCACTGCGCAATGTTCATCATTTGAAACTCCTCAAACACTGAAGCAGTCAAAACACAGCAATACCTGGACAAAACTAGTGGCAAGTGATGAGAATGACTCATCAGGAAATGGAACTGGACTAGCCATATAAATACTGTGACTGCAAAAGTAGGTCAGAGACTTGGAATCCTTCAGTGGGTTTGCCTCCTGACTTTAGAATAAATGTTCCACATCTGCATGGTGCAGGTTAGGTACATGATAACAATACTCCCTACATGCAGCGTTCCCTCTAAACTGTGAAGTTGTGCTCAGATTCCTCTGAGGTTGCTGATTGGTATGCAGATGCATTGCCTTCTGGTTTTGGAAATTGATGCTGTGCATGGACCTTGCATGTCCAAACGTCTTTAAAAAAAGTCTTTAGAAGGAATACTGCTTGCCTGGATTAGTGCAGCACCAACAATGCTCCACTCCGCAGCAGTGTGATCCATAAACAGCATGCACTGCAGGAATTCTTGGACAGCACATTCCAGTCCCACAATCACAGCCATCTTGAAGGGCAAGGGCAGCAGATGCTATTGGCTTTAAGCTACGCACTGTCCCAACCTGGAAATATATCTGTTTCTTTGGTGTTGCTGGGTCAGAATCCTGGACATCCCTCTCTAACAGCACCTACACCAGATTGACTGCAGCAATTCATGAAGGAAACTCACCACAATCTCCCCTCGGGCAATTAGAGATGGCATTAATCTCTGGCCCACCCAATGATGGCCACATCCCATGAATGAAGAATAAAAACAAATCAATGAAGGCCACAGAAATTTTCCTTGACAAAATTAGATATGGAATGCATTTGGCTTATTATTTCTTATAGGTGGTTATTGAAATTGAACCACACTTGGCATTTAAGATGAAATTTAGGTAAACACTTGAGCAATACAAATATTGCAGTCTGAGGAAAGATGATGTGCAAGTTTTATTTTAAAGAAACATTGTGCACTTTAAAATGATATGCTTCTTTTAACTTACACAATTCTGCAGTTTCCTCATGCATAGTATTTAACCTCAAAGCTGGATAGTTTTGTAAGTAAATTTTGCTTTCTGCAGAAAATTTCTTCTGCAACTTCTTTTTTTGAAAAAACATTATGGTACAACACAGTTGCAGTATATTTTTATTTATTTAGACCTACCTTTTATATTGGTACTTTTCTAATTTGTATTTTTTAATACATAATATTTGCCAGTAGATGGTGCTGGAAGCTATTTTAGATATTGCATGAGGCAACCACAGCAATTTATTGTGGAGGTAGTATAGTAATAATCTTGCCAGATTGGTAATTTAGAAGTGCTGGCTAGTTTTTTTGGGAATGCTAGTTCAGATCCAATTACAGCAATTGCTGGAATTTAAATCCAGTTAGTCAGTAAATTCAATGAATTATTAACAATTTGGAATTATGGGGTGATTTTAGTGTTTGTGACCTTGCAACCCTCATTATTGTAAAAACATATCTGGTTCACTAATATCCTTTCAAAAAGGATATTTGCTATTCTTAGTTAGTTTGGTTTACATTTGATTCCAGACACACGGCAATGTGATTACCTTCAGACTGCCCCGAAATAGCTTTGCAACCCACTCGACTGTACTAAATCACAAAAGTCAAAAAGGAATAAAAATAGATGCAATTCTCGCACTGACTTAAGCACGATATGCAATCTTGCGAAGTCCTCTTTCCCAACATATGAAGGTTTATGCTATGATCATGAGCAATCACCAAGGCTAACCGCAGTCTGACATAATATATCCCAGACGCCACTGTCATTATCCCTGTTGTCCCTCTGATAGATGGATCTGGCAGTGTGGTGACTCAGTGGTTAGGACTGGTGCCTCACAGTGCCAGGGGTCTGGGTTCGATTCCAGCCTCTGGCGACTGTCTGTGTGTGGAGTTTGCACATTTTCCTCATGTCTATGTGGGTTTCCTCTGGGTGCTCCGGTTTCCTTCCACAATCCAAGAATGTGCAGGTTAGGTGAGTTGGCCAAGTTAAATTGTCCATAATGTTCAGGGATTTATAGGTTAGGTGCATGGATGTTTGTGAATGTGATGCCAGTCAAGTCGGCTGCTTTGACATGGATGGTGTCAGGTTTCTTGAGTGTTGTTAGAGCTGTACTTATCCAGTCAATTGGGATGTGTTCCATCACATTTTGGATTTGTGTCTTGCTGATGGCGAACAGGTTTGAGAATCAGGAAGTGAATTACTTACTGCAAGATTCCTAGCTTCTATCCTGCTCTTGTAGCCACTATTTATCTCTCTAGTCTAGTTGAGTTTCTGGTTAATGATAACCCCCAGGATATTCATATTGGGGTTTCACTGATGCTAATGCCATTGAATGTCAAGTGGTAGTGGTTAGATTATTTCTACCTGGTAATGGCAATTATGAGGCATTTGTGTGAAGCGATTATCAAGTGAATATTTAAAAACAAATTTGAAAAAGCACTGAGGGTGACACCGTATACTTCTGGCAACATCCTTGACCTTAAATTTACCTGGACCATCTCTGACACCTCCCTCCCCTTACGGGACACCTCCATCTCCATTAATGACGACTGACTTGACACCGACATTCTTTACAAACCCACCGATTCCCACAGCTACCTGGATTACACTTCTTCCCACCCTACCTCCTGCAAAAATATCATCCCGTATTCCTAATTCCTCCGTCTCCACCTCTGCTCCCAGGAGGACTAGTTCCACCACAGAACAAACCAGATGGCCTCCTTCTTTAGAGACCGCAATTTCCCTTCCCACGTGGTTAAAGATGCCCTCCAATGCATCTCGTCCACATTCCACACCTCCGCCCTCAGAACCCCACCAACCGTAACAAGGACAGCACGCCCCTGGTGCTCACCTTCCACCCTACCAACCTTCGCGTAAACCAAATCATCCGCCAACATTTCCGCCACCTCCAAACTGACCCCACCACCAGGGATATATTTTCCTCCCCACCCCTTTCCACCTTCTGCAAAGACCATTCCCTCCGTGACTACCTGGTTAGATCCACTCTTTCTCCCCCCCACCCCCACAACCAACAACCCACCCTCCGTTCCTGCACCTTCCCCTGCCACTGCAGGAATTGCAAAACCTGCGCCCACACCACCTCCCTCACCTCTATCCAAGGCCCCAAAGGAGCCTTCCACATCCATCAAAATTTTACCTGCACATCCACCAATATCATTTATTGTATCCGTTGCTCCCAATGCGGTCTCCTCTACATTGGGGAGACTGGATGCCTTCTAACAGAGCGCTTCAGGGAACATCTCTGGGATACCTGCACCAATCAACCACACCGCCCTGTGGCCCAACATTTCAACTCCCCCTCCCACTCAGCCGAGGACATGAAGGTCCTGGGCCTCCTTCACCGCCGCTCCCTCACCACCAGACGACTGGAGGAAGAACGCCTCATCTTCCACCTCAGAACACTTCAACCAGGGCATCAATGTGGACTTCACCAGTTTCCTCATTTCCCCTTCCCCCACCTCGCCCCAATTCCAAACTTCCAGCTCAGCACCGCCCTCATGACCTGTCCCTGCCTATCTTCCTTTCCACTTATCCACTCCACCCTCCCCTCTGACCTATCACCTCCTTTCCCACCCCCATTCAGCTGTTGTACTCTGTGCTACTTTTGCCCCACACCCACCCTCCTCTCATTTATCTCTTCACCCTGCAGGCGCTCTGCCTCTATTCCTGATGAAGGGCTTTTGCCCAAAACATCGATTTTCTTGCTCCTCGGATGCTGCCTGAACTGCTGCTGTTTTCCAGCACCACTCTAATCTAGAATCTGGTTTCCAGCATCTGCAGTCCTTGTTTTTACCTAATATATCTCATTCTGTCATTACCATCAAACCAAGGGGGGGTTAACCCTAGTACAATGAAGACTGCGAGGGGGAGGCATGCCAGGAATGCCTAAAAGTGAAATATCAACCTGGTGAAGCTACAAGTGTGCCAAAATTGTCAGCAGAGTTCCAATGTAGCTCATCCTCTGAGAGATGGTAAGGAAGGACTTTTTGGGGTGTTGGTACAGTATTTCTTCAGGAGAAATGATAGTGCTAAAGAGGACATTCTAGACATGTTAACTTGTCATTGTGTTTTAAAACAATAGAAGTAATATTATACGACTGGGTGTATTTCATACCCCACCAAATGGTGGGACTTGAATTCTTCTGATATATGGTGGTATACTAATACAGGATGCTGTTTACGAATGTTGATACTTATGAGCACGATCTTTTACATGGTTTTGAGTTAGAGGCCTGACATATGAAGATTTCCTGTATTAAAGAATGGCTGCTTTCCTTGTCTTGCATTGTGCTCTAACTTGCGAAATAGACTACAGAACAGAACCTGTTTACAATCTGGCAATTGCCTGTACTGTGGATATCAGAGATAAGGACGTGTTCAGGAGAATTGAACTTGATGCACAACTTCTTGGTCTAATAAGGAAGAAGATATTTCTGGAACTGGATCTGGGAGTCAAGGTGGATTAGTTTCTGTGGCCAGCAGAGAAAAAGAAGAATGGTGTGTTGTTTCCCTGGTGCCAGGATCAACGATATCTGAGGGTGCAGAATGTTTTCACGGGGGAGAGGAGTCCACAGGAGGTCATTGTCCACGTTGGAACCAACGACATTGGAAAGGAAAAGGTTGAGACTCTGAAGGGAGATTACCGAGTTAGGCAGAAATTTAAAAAGGAGGTCCTCAAGGGTAGTAATATCTGGATTACTCCCAATGTTACGAGCTAGTGAGGGCAGGAATAGGAGGATAGAGCAGATGAATGCATGGCTGAGGAGATGGTGTATGGGAGAAGGATTCATATTTCTGGATCATTGGAATCTCTTTTGGGGTAGAAGTGACCTTAGAACATAGAACATAGAAAAATACAGCGCAGTACAGGCCCTTCGGCCCGCGATGTTGCGCTGACCGAAGCCTACCTAACCTACACTAGCCCAATAACCTCCATATGCTTGTCCAATGCCCGCTTAAATGACCATAAAGAGGGAGAGTCCACCACTGCTACTGGCAGGGCATTCCATGAACTCCCAACCCGCTGAGTAAAAAATCTACCCCTAACATCTGTCCTATACCAACCTCCCCTTAATTTAAAGCTGTGTCCCCTAGTAACAGCTGACTTCATTAGCGGGAAAAGGTTCTCACTGTCAACCCTATCTAAACCCCTAATCATCTTGTACACCTCTATCAAATCTCCCCTAAATCTCCTTTTCTCCAATGAGAAAAGCCCCAGGTGCCTCAGCCTTTCCTCATACGATCTTCCTACCATGCCAGGCAACATCCTGGTAAACCTCCTCTGCACTCGTTCCAATGCCTCCACATCCTTCCTATAGTATGGCGACCAAAACTGCACACAATACTCCAGATGAGGCCGCACCAGAATCTTATACAACTGCAACATGACTTCAGGACTCCGGAACTCAATTTCTCTACCAATAAAGCCCAGTACACCATATGCCTTCTTCACAGCACTCTTTACCTGGGTGGCAACTTTCAAAGATCTGTGTACATGGACACCAAGATCCCTCTGCTCATCCACACTACCAAGTAGTCTACCATTAGCCCAGTAATCCATCTTCTTGTTACTCCTACCAAAGTGAATGACTTCACACTTAGCTACATTGAATTCCATTTGCCACCTTACTGCCCAGCTCTGCAACTTATCTATATCGCGCTGTAACCTGCCACATTCTTCTTCGCTGTCCACAACTCCACCGACTTTCGTGTCATCCGCAAACTTGCTCACCCAGCCTTCAAGCCCCTCCTCCAGGTCATTTATAAAAATGACAAACAGCAATGGTCCCAAAACAGATCCTTGTGGAACACCGCTAGTAACTGCGCTCCAAGATGAACCTATACCGTCAACTACTACCCTCGGTCTCCTTCCAGCCAGCCAATTCTTAATCCAAACCTCTAATGCACCCTCAATGCCAGACCTCCGTAGTTTTTGCATTAGCCTGCCATGGGGTACCTTATCGAACGCCTTGCTAAAATCCATTTAACACCACATCTACTGCTTTACCCTCGTCCACTTCCTTGGTCACCTTCTCAAAGAATTCAATAAGGTTTGTGAGGCACGACCTGCCCTTCACAAAACCATGCTGACCTGTACAAGAAGGATGGATTGCACCTATTGGAAGGGGACTAATATACTGGCAGGGAAATTTGCTAGAACTGCTTGGAAGGATTTAAACTAGTGGGGGGAGGGGGGAGGGGGGTGGGACCCAGGGAGATAGTGAGGAAAGAGATCGATCTGAGACTGGAACAGAAGTGAGTCAAACAGTGAGGGCAGGCAGGGACAAGGTAGGACTAATAAATTAAACTGCATTTATTTCAATGCAAGGGGCCGAACAGGGAAGGCAGATGAACTCAGGGCATGGTTAGGAACATGAGACTGGGGTATCATAGCAATTACAGAAACATGGCTCAGGGATGGGCAGGACTGGCAGCTTAATGTTCCAGGATACAAATGCTACAGGAAGGATAGAAAGGGAGGCAAGAGAGGAGGGGGAGTGGCATTTTTGATAAAGGATAGCATTACAATTGTGCTGAGGGAGGATATTCCCGGAAATACACCCAGGGAAGTTATTTGGCTGGAACTGAGAAATAAGAAAGGGGTGATCGCCTTATTAGGATTGTATTATAGACCCCCCAATAGTCGGAGGGAAATTCTTAAGTGTGTACAAGACAATTTTCTGATTTAATATGTGGATGTACCTACTAGAGAAGGTGCAAAACTTGACCTACTCTTGGGAAATAAGGCAGGGCAGGTGACTGAGGTGTCAGTGGGGGAGCACTTCGGGGCTAGTGACCATAATTCTATTCGTTTTAAAATAGTGATGGAAAAGGATAGAGCAGATCTAAAAGTTGAAGTTCTAAATTGGAGAAAGACCAATTTTGATGGTATTATGCAAGACCTTTCGAAAGCTGATTGGAGGCAGATGTTCGCAGGTAAAGGGACGGCTGGAAAATGGGAAGCCTTCAGAAATGAGATAACAAGAATCCAGAGAAAGTATATTCCTGTTAGGGTGAAAGGAAAGGCTGATAGGTATAGAGAATGCTGGATGACAAAAGAAATTGAGGGTTTAGTTAAGAAAAAGGAAGCATATGTAAGGTATTGACAGGATAGATCGAGTGAATCCTTAGGAGAGTATAAAGGAAATAGGAGTATACTTAAGAGGGAAATCAGGAGGGCAAAACGGGGACATGAGATAGCTTTGGCCAATAGAATTAAGGAGAATCCAAAGGGTTTTTACAAATATATTAAGGACAAAAGGGTAACTAGGGAGAGAATAGGGCCCCTCAAAGATCAGCAAGGCGGCCTTTGTGTGGAGCCACAGAAAATGGGGGAGATACTAAATGAATATTTTGCATCAGTATTTACTGTGGAAAAGGATAAGGAAGATATAGACTGTAGGGAAATAGATGGTGGCATCTTGCAAAAAGTCCAGATTACAGAGGAGGAAGTGCTGGATGTCTTGAAACGTTTAAAAGTGGATAAATCCCAAGGACCTGATCAGGTGTACCTGAGAACTCTGGAAAGCTAGAGAAGTGATAGCTGGGCCTCTTGCTGAGATATTTGTATCATCGATCATCACAGGTGAGGTGCCGGAAGACTAGAGGTTGGCGAACGTGATGCCACTGTTTAAGAAGGGTGGTAAAGACAAGCCAGGAAACTATAGACCGGTGAGCCTGACCTCCGTTGTGGGCAAGTTGTTGGAGGGAATCCTGAGGGACAGGATGTACATGTATTTGGAAAGGCAAGGACTGATTCGGGATAGTCAACATGGCTTTGTGTGTGGGAAATCATGTCTGTCAAACTTGATTGAGTTTTTTGGTGAAGTAACAAAGAAGATTGATGAGGGCAGAGCAGTAAATGTGATCTATATGGACTTGAGTAAGGCGTTCAACAAGGTTCCCCATGGGAGACTGATTAGCAAGGTGACATCTCATGGAATAAAGGGAGACTAGCCATTTTGGATACAGAAATGGCTCAAAGGTAGAAGACAGAGGATGGTGGTGGAGGGTTGTTTTTCAGACTGGAGGCCTGTGACCAGTAGATTGTCACATGGATCGGTGCTGGGCCCTCTACTTTTTGTCGTTTACATAAATGATTTGGATGCGAGCATATTAGGTACAGTTAGTAAGTTTGCAGATGACACCAAAGTTGGAGGTGTAGTGGTCAGCGAAGAGGGTTATCTTAGATTACAACAGTATCTGGACCAGATGGGCCAATGGGCTGAGAAGTGGCAAATGGAGTTTAATTCAGATAAATGCGCGGTGCTGCATTTTGGGAAAGCAAATCTTAGCAGGACTTGTGCACGTAATGCTAAGGTCCTAGGGAGTGTTGCTGAACAAAGACCTTGGATTGCAGGTTCATAGCTCCTTGAAAATGGAGTCGCAGGTAGATAGGATAGTGAAGGCGGTGTTTGGTATGCTTTCCTTTATTGGTCAGAGTATTGAGTACAGGAGTTGGGAGGTCATGTTGCGGCTCTACAGGACATTGGTTAGACCACTGTTGGAATATTGTGTGCAATTTTGGTCTCCTTCCTATCTGAAAGATGTTATGAAACTTGAAAGGGTTCAGAAAAGATTTACAAGGATGTTGCCACGTTTGGAGGATGTGAGCTACAGGGAGAGGCTGAACAGGCTGGGTCTGTTTACCCTGGAGTGTCGGAGGCTGAGGGGTGACCTTCTAGAGGTTTACAAAATTATGAGGGGCTTGGATAGGATAAATAGGCAAAGTCTTTTCCCTGGGGTCAGGGAGTCCAGAACTAGAGGGCATAGGTTTACAGTGAGAGGGGAAAGATATAAAAGAGACCTCAGGGGCAACCTTTTCATGCAGAGGGTGGTACGTGTATGGAATGAGCTGCCAGAGGAAGTGGTGGAGGCTAGTACAATTGGAACATTTAAGAGGCATTTGGATGGGTACATAAATTGGGAGGGTTTGGAGGGATATGGGCCAGGTGCTGGCAGGTGGGACTAGATTGGGTTGGGATATCTGGTCGACATGGACGGGTTGGACCGAAGGGTCTGTTTCTATGCTGTACATCTCTGACTCTAAGTGCCTCAGTAATGCTGTGCTGCTGGAGTATTGAATTAGAGTTGCACCTTTGTTTAAAAGTGTAAGGATAAACTCAGCAGTCGGCTAATCAGTTTAACTTTAGTGAGAAAACATTTAGAACTTAGAAGCAGGAATAGGAGATTTTGCTCTTCGAGCCTGTTTCTGATCATGGCTATCAGTAGCTGTGCCTGCTTTTCTCCATATCCTTTGATCCTGTTTGCTCCAAATGCTATATCCAATTTCCCCTTGAAGTTATGAAAAGGTTTGATTTTGTCTACTTTCTGTGATAGTGAATTCCACAGGTTCACTGCTCTGTAGTTGAAAGATCTCAGTCTGTAATGCCCCCCCCCCCACCCTCCCCCTCCAAGCCACTTCAGAGGGTCGGTGTGGACTTTTTGGACCAAATGGCCTGTTTCCACACAGTGGGGATTCTATGATCTATGATAATCGTCATCAATTCAATTTCTCCTTGTACTTCAGTCTTGCCTTGCCAGGAATCAGTCTGAGAAACCATTCCTGCACTCCCTCTATACCAAGAACGTCCTTCCTCAGATCAGGAGATCAAAACTTTAATTAGCGTAGTGATTAACATTTTGACTGAAGAAAGATATATCTTGGGGTTTTTCAGGGGTTGGCACTAGGGCAGCTGCTTTTTTAATTTTAATCTCACAACACCAGGTTTACAGGTGTTGTGTGATTTTTAACTTTGTACACCCAGTCCAATACCGACGCCTCCAAATCATGGCTTTTTAAATTATATACGAATGACATAGGCTTGGATGTACCCAGTGCAAATCCAGACTTTGGTGATGATGCAGAACATGGAAGTTACGTGATCTGTGTGGAGGAAGGTGATGGGTTTTCAGACCACTGGGCTGTGATGATGGAATTGTCAGACAAGTGGCAGTTGAAACTTAATGCAGAAAAGTGTGAATTAATACTTTTTGCTAGAAAGTGTAGATTAAATGCGGCAATTCTAATAGGGGTGGAACAACCAGCAAGACTAGGAAATATATGTGCATATGACATGCAGTACAAAGAAGTTCTGATGAAGCTTTATAGAACACTGGGTTGATCTCATCTGAAGTATTAATTCCGGTTCTGGGAACAACACGTTTAGAAGGATACGAAGGCTTTCAAGAAATTACAGAAAAGATTTGTGGACCAGATTCAAAGTTTAAGTGTGTTTAGTTATAGATTGAAGAATTACAGAATCCCTACAGTGCAGACAGAAACCATTAGGCCCATCGAGTCTGCACTACCCCTCCAACGAGCATCTGACCCAGACTTCACCCTTCATCCACATAACGCTACATGGGGTTTTTACCTCCCGGCTAATCAACCTAACCAGCACATCTCTAGACACTACTGGACAATTTTTTTTAGTGGGACCAATCCATTGATCCTGCACATCTTTGCACTGTGGGTGAAATCCAGAACACCTGGATGGGACCCAGGCGGACACAGTATGCAAATTCCACACAGTCACCCAAGGCTGGAATCGAACACGGGTCCCTGGCGCTGTAAGGCAACAATTCTAGCCACTGTGCCCTTGTGCTGACCCTGAAGCAGGTGTTCTTCTCAACCTTTCCTTCAAGGAAATGAGATTTGATTGAGGTGGTGAAAATCATGAAAGGTCTAAGTGGAATAGAAAGAAACAGTTCTCATTGATGGATGAGTCAATAACCAAACTATACAGATTGAAAGTGATTATTAAAAGGAACAGTAAGGACATGTGGAAATACATTTTATGTGGTGAGTCACTTTGGATCTGAATAAAAGTGGATTGTGTGTGGTGGATAAATCTTTTAACAACGGTTTTCAAAAGGGAATTGAGTAAGCATCTGTATAGAATTTTTCAGGAATGTGGGAAGAAAGGGGAGTGGGATGAGCTAAATTATTTGGTGTGAGTTGATGATGACCCAGTATTGTGAGTTCCTGTTTGTGCTTGTACCCAGTCTGTGAATCTATAGTGAAGTTGCACCTTGTGCAGACTAAATTTTACAGAATCAGTTTGATTTCAGCATCTGAAAATACTTTGCTTAAGCAACTGATTAACCTCACAGCACAACAGCATTAATTATTACAATTATGTACAATTATTTGGTAAACACTTGAAATTTTATTCCACTCTGTATAAGATAGCTGAGCTTTTGAAAGCAAAGCAGTTCTTTAAATTTGCATAACAAGACCTCTAGGGAGAGGCTGAATAGGCCAGGGCATTTTTCCCTGGAGTGTCAAAGGCTGAGTGGGAACCTTATAGAAGTTTATAAAATCATAAGGGACATGGATGGATAAATAGACTAGGTCTTTTTATCTTTAGTGTAGGTGAATCCAAAGCTAGAGGGGAAAAAAATTTAAGGTGAGAGGGGAAAGATTTAAAAAGGACTTAATGGGTAACATTTTCACACAGATGTATGTATAGCATGAGCTGTTACAGGTGTTACAAGTGTTGGAGGTGGATATAATTACAAGATTTAAAAGACATCTGGGCGGGTATATGAATGGGAAAGATTGAGAGATATGGACCAAGTGCTGTCAGTTGCGACTAGATCAACTTAGGATGTCATGTTGGCATTAATGTGTTGGACCAAAGAGTCTCTGTGTTGTATAATTCTGCGGCTGCTTAGCACCTTCCAAACCCATGAACACTCCGATCTGGAAGGACAAGGGCAGCAGTACATAAGAGAACATTGTCTTGTTCTTATTCAAGTCGCTCACCATGCTGACTTGGAAATATATTGCCAAATGTTTTGTCAGTGTTGCTAGGTCAAAATCCTGGAAGTCTCCTCCAAAAAGCATTGTGAATGTACCTACACCAAATGATGGCAGCTTATTACCTTGTTTAACACAGTTAGAGATGGGTAATGAATGATGGTCTAGCCAGGGATGCCCACATCTCATGAATGAATTTTACAAAAAAAAAATAGGCCAAATGGCCTCTTCAGCCTCTACCATCAATCAGTAAGATCATAATTTTCATTATGGAGAAAGTGAGGACTGCAGATGCTGGAGATCAGAGCTGAAAATGTGTTGGTGGCAGGCAGCATCCAAGGAGCAGGAGAATCGACATTTCGGGCATGAAGAAGGGCTCATGCCCGAAACGTTAATTCTCCTGCTCCTTGGATAGTTTTCATTATATCTGCTTTCACGATGTGGATTATCCGATTGCCATAGTGTGGAAAAGATTCTATGAACTTTATCATTAAAAATCTACAACCCTGTAAGTTAGAGAATTCCAAATATTCTTGGTAAAGAAGCTTCTCCCCATTGTAGTTTTAAATGGCTGACAGTTTTATTCTGACTCCTAGTTCGATATCTTCCAGCCAGAGGAAGCTACCTTTTGACTGTTGCCCATTTTTATTTTTCACTGCTGTCAGCTGTTATTCTAAGCTCAAAAGAACATAAGCCAATTCTGCTTAACGCTTTCTTATTGGACACCTGTTTGTCCTTGGAATTAATCAAGTAAATCTTTATTTCTTGTCTGATACACCTTTCCTGCTGCCTCACAGCGCCAGAGACCTGGGTTCAATTCCCACCTCAGGTGACTGACTGTGTGGAGTTTGCACGTTCTCCCCGTGTCTGCGTGGGTTTCCTCCGGGTGCTCCGGTTTCCTCCCACAGTCCAAAGATGTGCAGGTCAGGTGAATTGGCCATGCTAAATTGCCCGTGGTGTTAGGTAAGGGGTAGATGTAGGGGTATGGGTGGGTTGCGCTTTGGCAGGGCGGTGTGGACTTGTTGGGCCGAAGGGCCTGTTTCCACACTGTAAGTAATCTAATCTAATCTAATGTTGACCAAAGCTGTACACAATAGTCTCAATGTGGCATCTCTCAAACTCTGTATAATTACAGCAATACTTTAATCTTGTATGAAATGCCTTGAAATAAAGGTTAGACCATTTGTCTTTCTAATTCCTTATTGTACTTGCATTAACTTTCAATAATTCATATACAAGGACACACAAATCAATCCTTTTCCAAAAGTATATCTTATTTTAAAATGTTTAAATGTGCATTCAAAACATTTCAAATTGACAGTGCAACATTTCTCCATACAGTATGTTCTTCTCTGATGCTGTACTCTAGAAGTTTACAATATATATTCCATGTCAAGCATTCAGCCTGAGTTGTTCTGCAAATGACACTGAGTGGAAAATCTTTTGAATATTGTACTTCCTGTTTGTGCTTCTGTGGTGGCTGTCCCAAATTCTAGTGTATCCCTCAGCACAGGAGTCTTAATCCTTGGAATGTGTCAGTCTGCAGTAGTTAGATTGTACAAGTCATTGCATAGGAAGATGGTAAGTTTCACAGAGGCCAAAGAGCATTTTTCACTGGGTTTCTTGCCCTCCTGCTGTGTTTATTGTTTGTCTTATTGTATGTTCCAAAAAGCCCGAAAAGCACATTGTTCAGCAGCATGGAACTACTTGTGATGAAGCTTAATCAAAATCAGTGCATCTCTACCCAGGCATTCTTTGTAAAAGTATGATGTGGAGGTGTTGGTGTTGGACTGGGGTGTACAAAGTTTTTTAAAAAATCACACGACATCAGCTACCTGACAAAGGAGCCAGTGCTCCAAAAGCTTGTACCTCCAAATAAACCTGTTGGACCAGTTTGACCTGGTGTTGTGATTTTTAACTTTATAAAAGTATTTTCAAGTAGGTGATGGCTACAGGCCTCTTCGCTATTGTAGCCACCTTGAAGTGATGTGTGATATCAGAGAACCTTTGCCACTATTGAGCTACATCTTGGTGTTTACGTGAAAAATCAGGAAATGAGGCAATCTTTGAAGTCTTCTCAAGGAATCTTTGAATAGGTTCTCCCATTTCCTTCTGCAGGCTCTCTGATGTTAAGTGCAGGACGCTTCCTGATTAAACTGTTGAAAAGTGTTTTTCTGTGAAAGGAGTGGATACGGATCATGAAACAAATGCTAGACATGTGGGAACAATGCTTCCCCTCCATTGCAATTAGGAACTTAATCATCAGATGCAGTGCACTCCTGATGTTGCACTACTTGGCTCATATCTGACCTATACCTTACTCCTGTGTTGTGACGATTGCCTGTGTCGTAATCTCCTTTTATCTGAAAGTTGAAAATGGACTGTGCTCACAAGAGCAATATGGGCAAAACTCCAGTTGAGTAGAAAATTATACCCAACATTGCCCTCTTCTTGATGACCACCTTTGCATATGGCTGCCTCACTGTGCAGACATCCTCAGTACAGATGCACCGAGTGCCACTATATACTGAGACTTCAACTGTTTCCAGTGTCATGAAGAATGATTCCAGATATATTATCACAATACTGTATTCAGTTGATTCATGCTGTATTGCCAATCCCTTGTGGAAAAGCTTTGCTAAAAAGTACACTAATCAAAAATGTACTTGTCCCTTCGCTATCCAAAAAATTGTTTTCCCTTCAGTTCAAATTAAGTAATAGAACAGTGGCATTTGGCACTCCATTAACCACCATCCTGCCCAAACAGTGAACTGATCTCCGTTCAGCCTGTTCACATCCTCTTCACAGCGTACATGGAACATTTTTATATCTGTCTGAGAGGGCATTAGTATTATGTCTTATCTGAATGGTACTGCCTCCTCAGGTGTAGTGTTGCCTCAGTCTTGCACTGGGTTGTTAGCCTTGAATTTATTTCATTACTCAGGTGAGGAGGCGATAGCCTAATGATATTATAGCTGGACTGTTAATCCAGAGACCCAGGAGAAGTCTGGAGAAGGGGATTCGAATCCTGACACGGCAGATAGTGGAATTTGAATTCAACAAAAATATGGAATTAAGAGGCTAATGATGACCATGAATCCGTTGTCAATTATTGGAAGAACCCATCTGGTTTACTAATGTCCTTCAGGAAAGGAAACTGCCATCCTTACCTGGTCTGGTCTACATGTGACTCCAGACCCACAGCAATGTGGTTGACTCTGGGCAGTTAGGGATAGCAGTAAATGCTGGCCTAGCCAGTGACTCCTTCATCGAGGAATGAATGAAATAAAACTCCAGTCCTGAAGTAGGACTTAAACCCCCAACTGGGAGAAAGTAAGGACTGCAGATGCTGTGTGTAGGGCTGTCAAAGCACAGCAGGTCAGACAGCGTCTGAGGAGCAGGAGAATCGACGTTTCGAGCATAAGCTCTTCAGGAATGAAGGGGTGGCCCAAGGCGGCTGAGAGAAAATTTCCCCTCCCCACCCCCACCTTATCACAGATCCAACTTTCTAACTCTGTACTGTTGTCTTGACCTGTCCATCTTCCTTCCTACCTATCCGCTCCACCCTCCTCTCTGATCTTTCACTTTCACCTTCACCTTCATCTGCCTATTGCATTCTTGGCTTCCTCCCCTCACCCCCTCCCATTTATCTTTCAACCCCCTTAGCACTCCCCCATTCCTGATAATGAGCTTATGCTGAAACCTCGATTCTCCTGTTCCTTGAATGCTGCATGACCAGCTGTGCTTTTCCAGCACCACGCTCTTTGATTCTGATCTCCAGCATCTGAAGTGCTCACTTTCTCCCAGTTGTGCGTTTAAGTCCTACGTCAGGGGAAATGAGGAAACTTCCTACCAGTGGCAAACGTGGTGCCACTGTTTAAGAAGGGCAGTAGAGACAAGCCAGGGAACTATAGACCGGTGACCCTGACCTCGACGGTGGTAAAGTTGTTGGAGGGAATCCTGAGAGATAGGATGTACATGTGTTTGGAAAGACAAGGACTGATTAGGGATAGTCCACATGGTTTTGTGCATGGGAAATCATGTCTCACAAACTTGATTGAGTTTTTTGAGGAAGTAACAAAGAGGATTGATGAGAGCAGAGCGGTAAATGTGATCTACATGGACTTCAGTAAGGTGTTCGACAAGGTTTCCCATGGGAGACTGATTAGCAAGGTTAGATCTCATGGAATACAGGGAGAACTTGCCTTTTGGATAAAGAACTGGCTTAAGTGGGTGGTGGTGGAGGGTTGTTTTTCCAGACAGGAGGCCTGTGACCAGTGGAGTACCACAAGGATCGGTGCTGGGTTACCTACTTTTTGTCATTTACATAAATGATTTGGATGTGAGCATAAGAGGTACAGTTAGTAAGTTTGCAAATGACATCAAAATTGGAGGTGTAGTAGACAGCGAAGAGGGTTACCTCAGATTACAACAGGATTCAGTTTTTTTTGAAGAAGTAATAAAGAGGATCGATGGGGACGTGATCTGTATGGACTTCAGTAAGGCGTTTGTCAAGGTTCCCCATGGGAGACTGGTTAGCAAGGTTAGATCTAATACAACACAGAGAACTAGCCATTTGGACGCAGAACTGGCTTGAAGGTAGAAGACAGACAGTGGTGGTGGAGGGTTGTTTTTTCAACCTGGAGGCCTGCGATCAGTGGTGTGCTACAAGGATCTGTGTTGGGTCCACTATTTTTTATCATTTATATCAATGACTTGGTTGTGAACATAGGAGGTATAGTTAGTAAATTTGCAGATGACACCCAAATTGGAGGTGTGGTGGACAGCGAAGTGCTGGATTTTGGAAAGGCAAATCTTAGCAGGGCTTATACACTTAATGGGAAGGTCTGAGGGAATGTTGTTGAACAGAGACCTTGGAGTACAGGTTCATAGCTCCTTGAAAGTAGAGTTCACAGGTAGATAGGTTAGTGAAGAAGGCATTTGGTATACTTTTCTTTATTGGTCAGAGCATTGAATATAGGAGTTGGGAAGTCATGTTGCACCTATACAGGGCGTTGGTTGAACCACTTGTGGAATATTATGCGCAATTCCTTCCTCTTTCCTATAGGAAGGATATTATGAAACTTGAAAAGGTTCAGAAAACATTTACAAAGATGTTGCTAGGGTTAGAGGATTTGAGCTATAGGGAGAGGCTGAATAGGCTAGGGCTGTTTTCCCTGGAGTTTCGGAAGCTGAGGGGTGACCTTCTAGAGGTTTATAAAATCATGAGCGGCATGGATAAGATAAATAGACCAAGTTTTTTTTCCCTGGGATGGGGGAGTCCAGAACTAGTGTGAATAGGTTTAGGGTGAGGGGAAAGATACAAAAGAGACCTAAGGGGCAGAGGGTGGTGTGTGTCTGGAATGAGCTGTCAGAGGAAATGGAGGCTGGTAAGATTGAAACGTTTAAAAGGCATGTGAATGGGTATATGAATAGAAAGGGTTTAGAGGGGTATGGGCCAAATGCTGGTACATAGGACTAGATTGGGTTGGGATGTCTGGTTGGCATGGATGAGTTGAGCCGAAGAGTCTGTTTCCATGCTGTACATCTCTGACTCTGTCATTAAGCTTTATCACAGCATTGTAATATTTATTTACTTATAGTTCCTTTTGCTTTTGGCATTTCTGATTTATATGTCAGTTCATTATCCTTCATGTCAGCAACCACTTTTGGATTTGACAGGTGGTTTTACTGCTGAATGCTGATTTCGCCCGTCTTTGGTATATACTGAACCATTGTAGAATTTTTGATTCCTCATCATGTTTGAAATGTGCTATTCCATTCATAATTAAATATTTATTTATTGAATTTTGAAAAGTGCTGTAAATAATATTGCTATTTAAAATAGTATGATGTGATTTGAATGTTCATTGTGGTTAATTGTATGTACCTCTATCTATTTTACCTTTTCCACTATCGCTTTCCATCTCCCTTTTTTCCTGGACACTGTGCCTTTGGTAAAACATTTTTCTTATGAAGTTGACTTTCAAATGTTATGATCCACTATGATCTGTTTCTGTCATGCTGTCAATGCCTGTGTGATTGTTCAGTATAAAACTGAATGATGCATACATCCAGTACATAGATGTTTGCAATAAAATTTTCAGTTTTCATGCACACTTGATTGCCACAGGCTAGTTCAAAAAGACAACACTAGTCGTCTTATACCAGTTTCTTCTCATTGTTCTTACTTGCGTTGAATGATGTGCAATTTGTAAGTAACAGGATCCTATATTTATTTCCATTAAATGCTTCAAGCAGATTCCCACAAGAAATTGAGTGATGAATTTGATCTTAAATCTCTAATTTTAATAAGACTTTTAAAAAAATTTTAAAACATAGCTGTAAAAGGGAATGGCAACATTTCATTTCGTTTCAATTTTTAAAGGAAAGTTTAAAATTTATTGAAAGACATTCCAAAGTGTATTGTATTAAGATTTTCAGTTATGTTATGCTGCAACTGTTGTATTTTCATAAGTAATGTATGCTAATGAGTTCAGAGTAGAGTCAGATTACAGATTTGTCTCAAAATTCCTGCTGCATCCATGAAAATTCAATCATGGGCAACCACTCAGAAGTCCATGTACGTAGAATGGGTAGAAATGGGAGAAGCAGCTCCTCACCAACATGCATTTAGTCTCTTCCCACTATTGTTCCTGAATGTTTCAGTAGCAAACACTGATGAGAAACAACATGTAATTGAAAGAGCAGTGAGCAAGGTAAGTAAGCAAGAAAGGAAATTGTCCAAGCACATCCCTTCATCTGTTTGCAGTTGGCAGATGGCTGAGTATACTTAGCTACCTTGCTTGTGAAAAACTTGGAACATAATGTTTGATGTCAGATGTGATTTTTTTTTGTTTGATAAATGTGGACAGCACTTGTTAGTCAAATCCAAGTCTGCTATGAATTATACTAACAAATTAAATTCAGTTTTTGGCTCAAAATGTGGATCACGTCTACTTGCTACAAACTAAATATATTTATGTGCAGGGCCCTGACCTCTGCAATCAAAAAGAACATCTGGCATATTTGTTTGAATTAAACAAAAGAGGGCCAATCAATTTCCCTGGCAAAATCTTGATTAATCAGAGTCTGCCTCTCAATTAATGAATACCTTTTTCTCATGTAGCATGCGCTGTTTCTCCCTTTGTTCTTGTTTGTCCTGAGGAATGCAAGATGAAAAGCTTTTGATGTTTATATCAGTAATAAACTTAATTTGTTGCGTTTTCTAAGTGAAAGTCTGATTTTATTGTGAAAATATTGAAACTGTTGGAATATGTATCAGTATTGTTGCTGTAATTTTATTTACCAGCATTGCTGCCCGCCTTGTAATAGAATTAACAGATCAGTTTTGATTTGGAGGTGCCTGTGTTGGACTGGGATGGACAAAGTTAAAAGACCTGGTGTTGTGTGATTTTTAACTCCGATCAATTTTGGCACCTTTTTAGAGCTATTTCCACCAGATGACGACCAAGCATGTCAATCTTCGTTTCTGTTGTGACTTTGGAAAAAGATGACATTGTGCATTGTATCTGCACACCGCTTAACCCATCAGAAAAGAATGATTTCTGTTAATTTTGTAAGATTTCTACATGACATGCATGGAGTTTTGCGTATCTTGACAAACCAGTTTCTGAAAATGGGGTCTTCCAATTTCATAGATTGTGATTTTTGTTTTTTTTTGGACCAAGTGTCAGTATTGTAAAGCCTTCCCTCTGCATGGATCAGTTGAGCTGAATAAAAACAGAGAATGTTGGTATTATGTAGTGAGCATCTGTAGAGAGAAACACTAATATTACAGGTCAATGAGCTTTCATCAGATCGCCAATAGCATCCACAATAGTTTGATTGAGTAGCTTGTTTCTTTGTTGGACATGCAATGTAATATGATAAACATCTTTATTGGTCATGAAGAGGGTAACAACCAATATTGACTGACTAATTTCAACAATATTCCATTTATGTACAGTTACAAGGTCACTGATTTGCTGATATTGAGAGATGAATTTGGTTTTGTTACATAAGAGCTTTGATTTTCTTTCTTATTTTGGGATTCACATTCTGCACTTTATTGCTTTCAAAATATTGGAAGCTGTTATCTTTGGCAATAAGTACCAGCTGTTCTGTTCATTTATTGTCTGATTCTTTTTTAACCACAGATTAATTTGATTGATTGAAACTTTGTAAAGCATGATCTGTGTTGATTCTGTTAAGAAAGTGTAATGATGTGGAGGTGCCAGTGTTGAACTGGGCAAACAAAGTCAGAAGTCCTATGAAACTAGGTTCTCACCCAACAGGTTTTTGAAATGTCCCAAACTTTCACAATGCAATCCCTTTGTCAGGCACAGTGAGAGAGCAGGGCACACAGAGTTTATAGGCAGAGAGATCAAAAGATCATACAACTGGTATGAGTGGAAGTGTCAGATAATAAGCCTCTGCAGGTGACCAAGAGTATTAGATGGTGTATGATGTGTTTATGAAGTTAGTGTTAAAGATGTGCTGTCATGACAGCCAGGCAGAGCAAGGAATATACAAATAGTGCCATCTCTGGTCAGACACTGAATTGTTAGGTGTGAGGCTTTGTTCAGGAACTGTGTCAAAGTTTTAACAAATCAAGCTGGTTTTATTCTGAAACCTGGAATTTATAAGATGCTACATAAGATTGCACATTGTGTGGCTTTTGAACAAGACAAAATCTACAAATACACATCTTTGATGGAATGATTCACCCCATAGATTTGTGTATGTGTGAGAGAGAAAGTGTGCATGTATGTGAGTGTGTAATAAGTAATTTAAAACTGTGCAAACTAAGGTAGAGAGATCTTAGCAATTTATCAAGGTGATGCTACCAAAAGAGAAAAGTAAGGAAGAATTTACATATACAGAACAGTGTAGTGGGGTCACCTGTGGTGCGACAAGAATGCAAGATCATGTTTGAAGCTGTCTTCATGGGTATGAAACTTGCGCATCAATCTCTGCTCAGCGATTCTGCGTTGTTATGTATCTTGGAGTCAGCCTTGGAGAGCACTTAGCTGAAGGTCGAAGACTGAATGTCCTTGACCACTGAAGTGTTCCCTGACTGGGAGGGGACTTTCCTGTATGTAGGTTTGCTCGATGTGTTGTCCCAGTCGACGTGTCCCAGGATCCATGAACACCAACTAGTCACAAAACAACATAACCCTCTGTCACTAGTATCCTTACATACAGATAAGGAAGGACACCACTTCGACTGGGACAACATATCCATCTTAGGACAAGCCAAACAGATAGAAGCATGGCATTCCAACTGGAACTATATCAACAAACACATCGAGTTAGATCCATCTATCACCCCCTGGGCGGCACGGTGGCACAGTGGTTAGCACTGCTGCCTCACAGTGCCAGAGACCTGGGTTCAATTCCCGACTCAGGCGACTGACTGTGTGGAGTTTGCACATTCTCCCCGTGTCTGCGTGGGTTTCCTCCGGGTGCTCCGGTTTCCTCCTACAGTCCAAAGATGTGCAGGTCAGGTGAATTGGCCATGCTAAATTGCCCGTAGTGTTAGGTAAAAGGGGTAAATGTAAGGGAAGGGGTGGGTTGCGCTTCGGCGGGTCGGTGTAGACTTGTTGGGCCGAAGGGCCTGTTTCCACACTGTAAGTAATCTAAAAAGTAATCTAATCTAATCTAATCTAACAACAGGAAATGACATCACAGGAAATAACATCACTAACCCAAAGAAACCCAAATATAAATAGAAAGCAGGAATCATGTACACTGCATCGCCTGAGGCCCACTGAAGATGTTATCTAGTAGGGTAACAGAACACCTGGAAATGAACCTTCCCAGCTCAGCGAGAAACCTTCTCAAAACTCGCTAAGGGGGCATTCCTGTCTGGCAACTGTTGTGCGGTGTGCATTCATCCATTGTCTTAGCATTTGCATGGTCTTGCCAATTTACCTTGCCTTGGCCTGAGTCACATGAGTATCTGCCATAAACATGTGACAGTAGTATCCAAGTCAATCATAGTCCAAGCCAACCAGTTGCTGAAGTTGCCATGGTGTGCTACTGTGGTTAATGTTGTCCTGAAGGCTTGTGGTTTGTTGCAAAGGTCTGTTTAAGGTTTGGCATTTGTTTGAAGGCGAGAAGTGGAGGCATAGGGAAGATTTTAGTGAGATGCTCATTGTCATCTGACATTAAAGGCTGTGAAGAACCTGGCATAGTTCTGGATGATGAAGGGTACTGTATCAGTCTTATCCTGTGCCTGTTTTCTGCAGAGACTATTATCTGGCACTCCACTCACACCAGTTGTATGATCTTTTCATCCCTCTGCTTATAAAATCCGTGTCTGTGTGCCCTGCTCTCACTGCACCTGTCAAAGGGGCTGTGCTTTGAAAGCTTGAGATTTCAAGTAAATCTAAGAAAATGCAAGTCTTTGAGGAGAAAAAAAATACAGTTTAGTAAAACTGAAGGTATAATTGAAATCACACTATGAATAAATCTGTTACCTTGTTTGCCTAGATAACATGGATTGTGAAGTGTTCGTGTTTTTGGATGTGAAGCACAAATGAATGCTTTTACCCCAGATTTTCTCCAGCAGACTGGCTAGGCAACAGATCTTTTCACTGCTGAATACAATTACTATGGTACGGATCAGACTCGTAATGGCTCAGCTGTGCAGAATATATAGTTTTGTCCGAGGATAGAAGTATTACTGAGTCATCTAATACAGGTCCATCTCTTGTAAGGTGTTAACCTTTGTGTTATTCTCCTTTCAATATATTACTCTGCGATATCTTTGCTGACACCTCCGTGTCAAATTTACTTGATAAGGTTGCTTTGAAGTGCTTTGGGATATTCAAATTAACAATGCTAAATTAGTACAAGTTGTTACTTGGTCAGTGCAGTCGATTTTATAAATAGGTTTAGTAGATATTGTTTAAATAAATATGCTTCGACAAATTGTGACGAAAAAGATGTTTCCAGGGATGTTCAATGTTTGCTGTGTTAATCAGCTCAAGTTTGAGGTTCACCAACAGCGGATCAACGAAGTATAGATTGGAACCTAATGGAATGTCTTACTGCTCTTGTACCAGTTATATGGAATAAAGTGATTGAAAGGAAAGCTAATGAGATGTACAGTGAGACAGTTGTGAACTGGTAATAAAACTCCGCCAAAGAAAAGATGTGAGATATGTCCAGAAGTTTTTTTAAGGTCTGATCATTCTGAATTTTTCATATTTCCATCTATGACATTTCTACAGTTTGGGGGAACAGTAGGATGAATTTGAGAAGCATGATGTAATATGGACCCCTCTTACGTTTTTTGTTGTTTGCCATAACAACAGAAAATATCACTGTATAGGTATTCACCGATGTTAAAAATGTGATTATTACAGATTTGAACAAAAGCAGCTTATTCAATTCAAATTTAAGTTGCAGTGGTCACATTTGCTAATTTGTTAGGTGATAACAAGTGAACTGTTCAGTAATAACCTCCAGTCAACTTCACAAACGTTGCTTATCTTGTCATTGTCACATTGCTGTTTGTAGGGACAGTTGCATTTCCTAAATTACAACAGTAATTAACTATATACTTCAAAAGTACTTGTTGCAAAGTGCACTGGTGACCTTGTGAATGATCACACTGTTCAGTACTGTACATGCCAGGAGCCCTGATAATGTCAGTTCACTGGGAAAAGTATTTGCCACCTATGCAGACTTGCTGTAATTGCAGTTCACTGTCTACATACTGGTATATGGATGGGTGTACTGGTGTATGCAGTCAGTCTGGCTGTCATTGGTTGTATCGTTGACCCTCCTCACCCCCCCCCCAAGTGACATTGACTCCCAAAGGTATTCATTTTGGCCCATGTTCACTTTGGTCAGTCTATGGTTTTACTTTTTTTTTTCTGTGTGATGCCATCTATGTTTTTGGTTATGTCTTATTGTATCTCTTAGAATGATAGAATCTCTGCAGTGTGGAAAAAGGCCTTTGGATCCATTGAGACTGCAATGAACCTCTGATTCTTGGAGCTGTCATCTGTAAGAGGGTCGGTTAGGTCAGTTGGCTGGGCAGTTGGTTTTCAGTGTGAGTGTGCTAGTGTGAGTTTGCAAGGATCAAAGCGGGGATGTTTATTATTTTTCATATGTATTAAGATATGTTTGGATGAAAATGTTGGTAGTCTGATTAGTAATTTTGCAGATGACATCAAAATTGGAGTTGTGAATAGTGAGGAAGGATAACAAAGGATACTGCAGTATCTAGATCAGTAGAAAGCTGGGCAGAGATATAGCAAGAGTTTAATCCAGTCAACTGAGTGTCAATGCATTTTGGAAGTCAAATGCAAGTGGAAGTTATACAGTAAATGGCAGGACCCTTGGGAGCATTGATATACAGAGGGATATACAATATCCCCCGAAAGTGGCAACTCAAGGAGATAAGCTGATAAGATATACAGTATGGTTTTTAAAATATTCACTTTTGGGATTTGAGCATCATTAGCTGGCAAGCATTTCATTTCCCAACCCTAGTTGCCCTTGAAGGTGGTGGTGAGCTGCATTTTTGACCCGCTGCAGTCAATGTGCTGTTGACTCAATGCCCTTAGGGAGGCAATTACTGGATTTTGCGACAGTGAAGGAATGACAATATTCCCAAATCAGGATGGTGAGTGGCTTGGAGGGAAACTTGCAAGTGCTGGTGTTATCATATATCTGTTGCACCTGTCCTTTTAGATGGTCATGGGTTTGAAAGGTGTTGTCTAAGCATCTAAGGTGAATTTCTGCAGTGTGTCTTGCAGCTAGTTTTTTTAAAATGTGGGATGTGGGTGTCGCTGGCTGGCCAGCATTTATTGCCCATCCCTAATTACCCTTGAGAATGTGGTGAGCTGCTTCCTTGAATTGCTGGTTGAACATATTGCTGCTGCTACTACTGAGTGTTGGTTGTGGATGGGAACACCACTAAATGTCAAGGGTTGGTGATTAGATTGTCTGTTATTGGAGATGGTCACTACCTAGCATTTGTGTGGTGCAAATGTTACTTGCTACTTGCCAGTTGACAACCTGGATATTGTCCAAATCTTATTGCATTTGAACATTGACAGCTCCATATCTGAGGAGTTGCAAATGGTACTGAACATTGTGCAATGATTGGCGAACACCCCAATTTCTGACCTTATGGAGGGAAGGTTATTGATGAAGCAGCTAAAGATGGTTGAGCTTAGGACACTACAGGCTGTCCGGGTGTTGAGATGACTGAACCCTAACAAATACAGCCAATATGTGCCCAGTATGACTCCCGACCAGCGAAGAGTTTGCTCCTGATTCCAGTTTTATTAGGGCTTCCTGATTCCACACTTGAGTCAAGAGGTGTCACTATCACCTCACTTCTGGAATTCAGCTCTTTTGTCAGTGTTTGTCCCTGGCTGTAATGAGGTCCGGGGCTGAGTGGCTCCTTGTACCCAAAGTGGACACCAATAAGCGGGTTATTGCTGAGCAGGTGCTACTTGATAATACTGATGGCATCCTCCACAACTTTGATCATCAACCGACTGGGACAGAAATTGGCCAGGTTGGATTTGTCCTGCTTTGTCAGTAAATGATATAACTAGGCAATTTTCCACATTGTCAGGTAGATGCCATTATTGAAACTGTACTGGAAGAGCTTGGTTAGGGAAGGGGCAAGTTCTGGAGCACACTTCTGGAGCGTTGTTAGGGCTTATTATCTTTGCAGTATCCAGTGTTTCCAACTGTTTCGTGATATCACTTGTAATGAATTGAATTGACCGAAGGTTGCTGTGAGATGCTGGGGCCCACTGGAGGAGGCAGAAATGAATCATTCACTTGACACTTCTGGCTGAAGATATGCAATAATGCATTGGGCTCTTTCATCTTGAGTTTGGGAATATAGTAGAACCGCCACCTCAAGGGAGTTGTTTAATTCAGGACTGGCTATGGCAGGCTGCAGAGCTTAGATCTGACCTGTTAGTTTTGGAGTCACTTAGCCTTGTCTATCACTTGTCTATTATTAGATTAGATTACTTAGTGTGGAAACAGGCCCTTCGGCCCAACAAGTGCACACCGACCCTCCAAAGAGCAACCCACCCAGACCCATTCCCCTACATTTACCCCTTCAGCTAACACTACGGGCAATTTTTAGCATGGCCAATTCACCTAACCTGCACATCTTTGGATTGTGGGAGGAAACCGGAGCACCCGGAGGAAACCCACACAGACACAGGGAGAACGTGCAAACTCCACACAGGTGGGAATTGAACCCGGGTCCATGATGCTGTGAGGCAGCAGTGCTAACCACTGCCACCGTGCCGCCCCCACTGTGCCACCATGCTTTTTAGTGCTTTTATGCTTTTTAGTCCACAAGTTGTCTTGTTCTGTAGCTTCGTTGGGTAAACACCTAGGTACGTCTGGGGCTGCTCCTGGCATGGACTGCTTGATGGTGATGCATACTTAATGAGTACTTTGCATTGGTATTCACCGAGGAGAGGGACATGGTGGATGTTGAGGTTAGGGATAGGTCTTTGATCACTCTAGGTCAAGTAGGCATAAGGAGGAAAGAAGTGTTGTGTGTTCTAAAAGGTATTAAGGCGGACAAGTCCCCAGGACCGGATGGGATGTATCCAAGGCTACTGAGGGAAGCGAGAGAGGAAATAGCTAGGGCTATCTTTACAGCATTCCTGAAAGGAGGTCCCAGAGGACTGGAGAATTGCTAATGTTATCCCTTTGTTTATGAAAGATAGCAGGGATAATCCAGGTAATTACAGACTTGAGGTTCCCCACACTAGGCTGATGAAGGTGAAGTTGCATGGTTTCTGGGATGTTCTAGTTAGATGGATCGAGCGCTGTTTGGGCAACAGGAGACAAAGTAGTGGTGGAAGGGTGCTTCTCAAAATGGAGACCTGTGACTGATGGTGTCCCACAGGGATCCATGCTGGGACCACTGTTGTTTGTGATATACATAAATGATTTGGAGGAAGTTGTAGGTTGCCTTGTTAGCAAATTTGCAGATGACAGGAAGGTTGGTGGACTGTCAGAGAATAAGCAGAATAGATAGATTGGAGAGTTGGTCAGAAAAATGGCAGATGGAGCTCAATCCAGACAAATGTGAGGTGGTGCATTTTGGAAGATGCAATTCCAGAGCAAACTATGCAGTAAATGGAAAAGTCCTGGGGAAAATTGATGTACAGAGATCTGGGTGTTCAGGTCCATTGTTCCCTGAAAGTGGCAGCGCAGGTCAGTAGAGTGGTCAAGGCAGCATATGGCATGCTTTCCTTCATCAGACGGGGTATTGAGTACAAGAGGTGGCAGGTCATCTTACAGTTGTATAACTTTGGTTCAGTCACATTTGGAATACTGCGTACAGTTCTGGTCGCCACATTACCAACAGGATGTGGATGCTTTGGAGAGGGTGCAGAGGAGGTTCATCAGAATGTTGGTATGGAGGGTGCTAGCTATGAAAAGAGAGAGAGTAGATTTGGATTATTTTCATTCGAAAGAAGTTGGTTAAGAGGGGATCTGATTGAAGCCTACACAATCATGAGTGGTGTAGACAAAGTAGATACAAGAAACATTTTCCGAGTGTGGGGGACTAAATTACTAGGAGTCACGAGCTCAAGGTGAGAAGGGCAAAGTTTAGGGGAGATATGTGGAAAGCTCTTCATGCAGAGGATGGTAGGTGCCTGGAATGCGTTACCAGCGGAGGTGGGAGGGGCGGGAACGATAGCGTCATTTAAGATGTATCTAGACAGATACATGAAGGGGCAGGGAGCAAAGGGATACAGATCCTTCGAAAATAGGTGGCAGATTTGGATAGAAAATCTGGATTGGCACAGGCTTGGAGGGCCGAAGGGCCTGTGCTGTAATGTTCTTTGTTCTTTGTGCAGGCAGGTTAGTTTGGTGCCAATATGGTAGGTCGAAGGAACTCCTCCTGTGTTGTAAAGTTCCATGCTGTATGTAATGTTCTAAGAGGTTACAAGTTAGATGTCATATAAAACATTAGTTTCTTTAGTGGAAAGTTAATTAAGAACCTGCCGTCATGCTAACGAGATTGGATGTAGTTTGCATTGCATATCATGTGAGATATTTAAAGAATTGATATCGATCAAGACTTTCTACTTTGGAGATGATCAAAGATCCAAGTATGAATCGTGCTTGAAATGATGGTGATTCTGCCAAGCAAATTTTTTATTCAGGTTTCTGTTCTGGTTCAATGTGTGGCATGGTGGCTTAATGGTTGGCATTGTTACCACACAGTACCATAGACCTGGGTTCGATCCCAACCTTGAGTGACTGTGTGGAATTAGTACATTCATCCTGTGTCTGCATGGGTTTCCTTGTCAATTTACACTAGCCATGCCCCTCATGATTTTATAAACCTATATAAGCTCACCCCTCAGCCTCCGACGCTCCAGGGAAAACAGCCCTAGTCTATTCAGCCTCTCCCTGTATTAAAACTCTCCAACCTTGGCCACATCCTTGTAAATCTTTTCTGAACCCCTTCAGGTTTCACAACATTCTTCAGATAAGAGGGAGACCAGTATTGAGTGCAATATTCCAAAAGTGAACTAACCAATGTCCTATACAGCTGCAAAATGACCCCCCAACTCCTATACTCAATGCTCTGACCAATAAAGGAAAGTATACCAAATGCTGCCTTCACTACTTTCAAGGACGTAGGAGCTTGCACTCCAAGGTCCCTTTGTTCAGCAGCATTCCCCAGGACCTTACAATTAAGTGTATAAGCCCTGCCCTGATTTGCCTGTCCAAAATGCAGCACCTCACATGTATCTAAATTAAACTTCCTTGCTGTCCACTACACCTCCAATTTTGGTGTAATCTGCAATCTTACTAACTATATCTCCTATGTTCATATCCAAATCATTTATACAAATGATGAAAAGTGGTGAACCCAGCACCAATCTTTGTGGCACACCACTGGTCACAGGCCTCCAATCTGAAAGACACCCCTCCAGCAAAACCCTTTGTCTTTTACCTATGAGCCAGCTCTGTACCTAAAGGCTAGTTCCCCCTGTATTCCATGAGATCTAACCTTGCTAACCAGTCTACCATGAGGAACCTTGCCAAATGCCTTACTGGAGTCCATATAGAATCACTTTCACCGCTCTATTCTCCTCGATCCTCTCCATTACTTCAAAAAACTCAAATCGTTACTGAGACATGATTTCCCATGCACAAAACCATGTTAACTATCCAGAATCAGTCCTTGTCTTTCCAAATGCATGCACATCCTGTCCCTCAGGATTCCCTCCAACAACTTGCGCGCCTCCGATGTCCAGCTCACCGGTCTATAATTCCCCAACTTTTCCTTACAATCTTTCTTAAATAGTGGCACTGAGTAAGCCACCCTCTGGTCTTCTGGCAACTCGGCTGTGACAATTGATGATCCAGATATCTCAGCAAGGGGACCATCAATCACTTTCCTAGCGTCCCACAGAGTTCTAGGGTACATGTGATCAGGTCCAGGGGATATATCCACCTTTATGCACTTTAAGACGTCCAGCACCACCATCTCTGTAATTGGGCATTTTTCAAGGTGTTGCTATTTATTTCCCCACATTCTACATTTTCCATGTCCTTCTCTACAGTAAACACTGATGCAAAGTACTCATTTAGTATCTCCCTCATCTCCTTTGGTTCCATACATAGGCTGCCTTGCTGATCTTTGAGGGGCCCTATTCTCTTCCTACTTATCTTTTTGACCTTAGTGTATTTCTAACATCTCCTTGGATTCTCCTTAACCCTATTTGCCAGAGCTATTTCATGGCCTGTCTTTGCCCCCTCGATTTCTGTCTTATGTGCACTCCTATTGCCTTTATACTTTCAAGGATTCCCTTGGTCTCTGCTCTCTATACCTGACATATGCTTGCTTACCTATTTTTTTTGGCCAAAACCTCAATTGGGTGATACCTTGTACACATTGGACCACTGACTTTAAGGTATTAATGGATGGAGAGGAGGTTGGTGATTCATATTTAGACACTTTTTTTTTCTTTTCACAGCCTTCAATATACTAGCAGAGTTGTAAAAACATTGCTTTACAACTTCATTCGGCAAGAGAAGTGCCCATCTCCAAGGACTCAGATTTTTGAACAGACGTCTGAAGGAAGTGGTTTGCTATATGGATTAGCTTCTGGTGTGGCATGTAAGTGTGTTTGATTATTGAGTTACATGTATGTGACTGTAAAATGGAACAAAATTGTAAGATGTTTGCAACACAGAAGGTGGCCATGTGGCACCAGAGCCCATACTGGCTCTGAAGAATAGTTTAATTAGTCTCACTCCCATATCCAGTCTCTGTATACTTGCAAGGAATACAGGGAAAACTAGCCATTTGGACACAGAACTGGCTTGAAGGTAGAAGACAGGTGGTGGAGGGTTGCTTTTTAGACTGGAGGTCTGTGACTTGTGTAGTGCCACAAGGATCGGTGTTGGGTCCACTGCTTTTTGACATTTATATAAATGGTTTGGATATGAACATAGGAGGTATAGTTAGTAAGTTTGCAGAGGATACTAAAATTGGAGGTGTAGTGGGCAGTGACGAAGGTTACCTCCAGAATACAATGGGATCTTGATCATATGGGCCAGTGGGTTGAGGGCTAGTAGATGGAGTTTAATTTAGATAAATGTGAGGTGAGATAAATTTTGGAAAGGCAAATCCAGGGCCAGACTTCTACACTTAATGGTAAGGTCCTAGGGAGTGTTGCTGAACAAAGAGACCTTGGAGTGCAGGTTCATAGTGAAGTCTCAGGGAGATAGGGTAGTGAAGAAGGCGTTTGGTCTACTTTCCTTTATTGGTCAGTCCATTGAGTTTAGGGGTTGGGAGGTCATGTTGTGGCAAAACAGGACATTGGTTTGGCCACTTTTGGAATATTGCATGCAATTCTGGTCTCCCTCTTAACGGAAGGATGTTGTGAAACTTGCAAGGGTTCAGAAAAGATTTAGAAGGATGTTGCCAGGGTTAGAGGTTTTGAGCTGTAGGTAGAGGCTGAATCGGGTGGGTTGTTTTCCCTGCTACGTCGGAGGCTGAGGGGTGACCTTTATAGAGGTGCACAAAATCATGAGCATGGATAGTGTAAATAGGCAATATCTTTTCCTTGGGATGGGGGGGCATCCAGAGGGCATAGGTTTAAGGTGAGGGGAAAGATTTAAGATGGACCTAAGGGGCAACATTTTCACTCAAAGGGTGGTAAGTGTATGGAATGATCTACCAAAGGAAGTGGAGGATCTGGTACAACGACAACATTAAAAAGGCACCTGGATGAGTATATGAATAGCAAGGGTTTAAGAGGGAAGTGGGCCAAGTACTGGCAAATGGGACTAGATTATTTTTGGATATCTGGTCGACTTGGCTGAGTTGGAGCATAGGATCTGTGTCTGTGCTATAAATCTCTTTGGCTCTAAGTGAACAAAAAGAACAGTACAACAAAGGAACACACCTTCGGATTTCCAAACTAAAATTCTTTGTCTCTATGCGGTCCATGTACCCCTCTTCCCTTTGTGTTCAAATGCCAGTCAAGATTACTCTTAAATTTTGTTATTGTATCTGTCTCCATGACAACCTCTGGCAGTGTATTCCAGATAGTTGTCCTGTGACTGGGATATCATAGCAATTAGAGACATGGCTCAGGGCTGGGCAGAACTGACAGCTTAACATTCCAGGATATAAGTGCTACAGGAAGGATAGAAAGGGAGGCAGAAGAGGAGGGGGAATGGCCTTTTTGATAAGGGATAGCATTACAGCTGTACTGAGGGAGGATATCCCTGGAAATACATCCAGGGAAGTTATTTGGGTAGAACTGAGAAATAAGAAAGTGATAACACCTTATTGGAACTGTTATAGACGTCCTAATAGAGGGAAATTGAGTAACAAATTTGTAAGGAGATCTCAGCAATCTGTAAGAATAATAGGGTGGTTATGGTAGGGGATTTTAACTTTCCAAACATAGACTGGGACTGCCATAGTGTTAAGGGTTTAACATAGAACATAGAAAAATACAGCGCAGTACAGGCCCTTCGGCCCTCGATGTTGCGCCGACTGAAACCTACCTAACCTACACTAGCCCAATAACCTCCATATGCTTATCCAATGCCCACTTGAATGACCATAAAGAGGGAGAGTCCACCACTGATACTGGCAGGGCATTCCATGAACACTCAACCCGCTGAGTAAAGAACCTACCCCTAACATCTGTCCTATACCAACCTCCCCTTAATTTAAAGCTGTGTCCCCTAGTAACAGCTGACTCCATACGCGGAAAAAGTTCTCACTGTCAGCCCTATCTAAACCCCTAATCATCTTGTACACCTCTATCAAATCTCCCCTAAACCTTCTTTTCTCCAATGAGAAAAGTCCCAAGTGCCTCAGCCTTTCCTCATACGATCTTCCTACCATGCCAGGCAACATCCTGGTAAACCTCCTCTGCACCTGTTCCAGAGCCTCCACATCCTTCCTATAGTATGGCGCCCAAAACTGTACACAATACTCCAGATAAGACCGCACCAGAGTCTTATACAACTGCAACATGACCTCAGGACTCCGGAACTCAATTTCTCTACCAATAAAGCCCGGTACGCCATATGCCTTCTTCACAGCACTATTTACCTGGGTGGCAACTTTCAAAGATCTGTGTACATGGACACCAAGATCCCTCTGCTCATCGACACTTCCAAGTAGCCTACCATTAGCCCATAATCCATCTTCTTATTACTCCTACCAAAGTGAATGACTTCACACTTAGCTACATTGAACTCCATTTGCCACCTTTCTGCCCAGCTCTGCAACTTATCTATATCCCGCTGTAACCTGCTACATCCTTCTTCGCTGTCCACCACTCCACCGACTTTCGTATCATCTGCAAACTTGCTCACCCAACCTTCAAGCCCCTCCTCCAGGTCATTTATAAAAATGACGACAAACAGCAATGGTCCCAAAACAGATCCTTGTGGAACACCGCTAGTAACTGCACTCCAAGATGAACCTTTACCATCAACTACTACCCTCTGTCTCCTTCCAGCCAGGCAATTCCTAATCCAAACCTCTAATGCACCCTCAATGCCATACCTCCGTAATTTTTGCAGTAGCCTACCATGGGGTACCTTATCGAACGCCTTGCTAAAATCCATATACACCACATCTACTGCTTTACCCTCGTCCACTTCCTTGGTTTAGATGGAGAGAATTTAAGTGTGTACAAGAAAATTTTCTGATTCAGTAGGTGGATGTACCTGCAAAACTTGACCTACTCTTGGGAAATATGAGCTACAGGGAGAGGCTGAACAGGCTGGGGCTGTTTTCTCTGGAGCGTCGGAGGCTGAGGGATGAACTTATAGATGTTTACAAAATTGAGGGGCATGGATAGGATAAATAGGCAAAGTCTTTTCCTTGGGGTCAGGGAGTCCAGAACTAGAGGGCCTAGGTTTAGGGTGAGAGGGGAAAGATATGAGAGACCTCAGGGGCAACCTTTTCACGCAGAGGGTGGTACATGTATGGAATGAGCTGCCAGAGGAAGTAGTGGAGGCTGGTACAATTGCAACATTTAAGATGGGCTTATGAATAGGAAGGGTTTGGAGGGATATGGGTCGGGTGCTGGCAGGTGGGACTAGATTGGGTTGGGATATCTGGTCGACATGGACCCAAAGTTGTAAAATCATGATGGAAAAGGATAGACCAGAACTAAAAGTTGAAGTTCTAATTTGGAGAAAGGCCAATTTTGACAGGATTAGGATAGAACTTTCAAAGGCTGATTTGGGGGCAGATGTTCACAGGTAAAGGGACGGCTGGAAAATGGGAAGCCTTCAAAAATGAGATAATGAGAATCCAGAGAAAGTATATTCCTGTCAGGGTGAAAGGAAAGGCTGGTAGATATAGGGAATGCTGGATGACTAAAGAAATTGAGGGTTTGATTAAGAAAAAGAAGGAAGCATTTGTCAGATACAGACAGGATAGATCAAGTGAATCCTTAGAATATAAAGGCAGTGGGGGTATACTTGAGGGAAATCAGGAGGGCAAAAAGGGGGCATGAGATGGCTTTGGCAAAGCTCAAGGCAAGGGCCCCTCAAGGATCAGCAAGGCGGCCTTTGTGTGGAACTGCAGAAAATGGGGGAGATACTAAATGAGTATTTTGCATCAATATTTACTGTGGAAAAGGATATGGAAGATATAGGAAGTAGCGAAATAGGAAGTAGCGAATCACCTTGCAAAATGTCCATATTACAGAGGAGGAAGTGCTGGATGTCCGGAAAATTTATAAAGGTGGATAAATTCCCAGGACCTGATCAGGTGTAGCCTAAAACTCTGTGGGAAGCTAGGGAAGTGATTGCTGGACTTGGTGAGATATTTGTATCATTGATAGTCACAGGTGAGGTGCCAGTAGACTGGAGGTTGGCAAACGTGCCACTGTTTAAGAAGGGTGGTAAGGATAAGACAGGGAACTATAGACAGTGAGCCTGACGTTAGTGGTGGTCAAGTTGTTGGAGGGAATCCTGAGGGGCAGGATGTACATGTATTTGGAAAGGCAAGGACTGATTTAGGGATAGTCAACATGGCTTTGTGTGTGAGACATCATGTCTCACAAACCTGACTGAGTTTTTTTGAAGAAATATCAAAGAAGATTGTTGAGGGCAGAGCAGTAGATGTGATCTATATGGCGTTCGACAAGGTTCCCCATGGAAGACTGATTAGCAAGGTTAGATCTCTCGGAATACAGGGAGAACTAGCCATTTAGATACAGAACTGGCTCGAAGGTAGAAGGCGGAAGGTGGTGGTGGAGGGTTGTTTTTCAGACTGGAGGCCTGTGACCAGTGGAGTGCCACAAGGATCGGTGCTGGGTCCTCTGCTTTGTGTTAGTTATATAAATGATTTGGATGCAAGCATAAGAGGTACTCTAAGTAAGTTTGCAGATGACACCAAAATTGGAGGTTTAGTGGACAGCAAAGAGGGTTACCTCAGATTACAACAGGATCTGGACCAGATGGGCCAATGGGCTGAGAAGTGGCAAATGGAGTTTAATTCAGATAAATGTGATGTGCTGCATTTTGGGAAAGCAAATCTTAGCAGGACTTATACACTTTATGGTAAGGTCCTAGGGAATGTTGCTGAACAAAGAGACCTTGGATTGTAGGTTTATAGCTCCTTGAAAGTGGAGTCACAAGTAGATAGGATAGTGAAGAAGCCGTTTGGTATGCTTTCTTTTATTGGTCAGAATATGGAGTACAGGAGTTGGGGACGTCATATTGCGGCTGTACAGGACACTGGTTAAGCCACTGTTGGAATATTGCATGCAATTCTGGTCTCCTTCCTATCGGAAAGATGTTGTGAAACTTGAAAGGGTTCAGAAAAGATTTACAGAGATGTTGCCAGGGTTGAAGGATTTGAGCTATAGGGAGAGGTTGAATAGGCTGGGGCTGTTTTCCCTGGAGTGTTGGAGGCTGAGGGGTGACCTTATAGAGGCTTACAAAATTATGAGGGGCATGGATAGGATAAATAGGGAAAGTCTTTTCCCTGGGGTGGGGAGTCCAGAACCAGAGGGATTTAGAGGGAGAGGGGAAAGATATGAAAGGGACCTAAGGGGGAGCTTTTTCACGCAGAGGGTGGTAAGTGTATGGAATGAGCTGCCAGGGGATGTGTAGAGGCTGGTACAATTGCAACATTTTAAAAGGCATGTGGATGGGTATATGAATAGGAAGGGTTTGGAGGGATATGGGCCAGGTGCTGGCAGGTGGGACGAGATTAGGTTGGGATATCTGGTCGGCATAGACTGGTTGGACCGAAGGGTCTGTTTCCATGCTTGTGCATCTCTATGATTCTATGACTCTGTGTAAAGAAAAACAAGTTGCCTCTCACATCTCATGTAAACTTTTTTTTGCTCTAAGTCTATGTCCCCTTGTAATTGACATTTCTACCTGAGGCAAAATATTCCCGAGTATCCATTTTATCCAAGCCTCCTATAATTTTGTAAACCTCTGACAGGTTCCCCTCGTTCTTTGCCATTCATGTGAAAACAAATGAAGTTTTTCCAATCTCTCCTCTTAGCTAACATCATCCAAATTAAGCAACAACCTGGTAAATGACTTTTGTACTATCCAAAGCGGCCTCATCCTCCTTGTAGTGTGGTGACCAAAACTCTATACAATATTGCAAATGTACCCAACTAAAATTGCTGCAACATGACTCTTTATGTTCTATACCCCATCTGTTGAAGTCAAGCACGTGCCACTTTGACTATCTTACTGTCTTGTGTTGCCACTTTCGGAGAACTATGAACTTGTATGTCTCGATCCCTCTCTACATTGGTGATATGACTGTTCTGCCGTTTACTGTATTCTTCCTTCCTGCATGCAGTCTTTCAAAATGCATCACCTCAGTTTTCTGGATTATACTCCAACTCTCACTTCTTTCACAAGATTCCAGCCTATCTGTGTCCTGCTGTATCCTCTAGTAATCCTCCTCACTATGTTCAACTCCCCTGACCTTTGTCTCATCTGCAACATTACTGATCAGGCCAACTACGTTCAAGCCAAGTCTTCTCCCTTCACACGATGATCATTTTCCTTTTGAAACCACAAGTGAATGTGTCTCTACCTTGCAGTTAGTGGATTCCAGATCCTAATTATTTATCTTAAGATTGGTGATGTTCTTCACCAATCATCATTAATCCTTAAATTTTTTGATTCTCAATCCTTCTGATGCCAATGGGAAAGGTTTTTCCTTCACTACTTTGTCTAGTCATCTTGCGAACATCTCTATAAAGTTTCCTGTCATATAAAGAGAACTTTCTCCCAACTATTACATTGCTGATGTTCATCACTTGCAGAACCATTCTTATGAATTTTTATGCACCTTGTCTGAGGTCTTTGTATCCTTTCAAAAGTACAGCAATCAGAATTGGACATAATGTTCCAGTTGAGCTCCGAATAGTGGGTTTTAAATGTTAATCATCATTTTCTTGCTTTTGCACTTTGTTATAAAGTTCAGGATTCCATATGCCTTTTCAACTGCTTTCTCAATCTATGCTGCCAGCTTCAATGATTTGTTCACTTTTAACTAGGTCTCTGTTATTGTACCCATTTGTAACTTTTGGTTTGTATTGTCTCTGTTTTCTTCCTTCTAAAGTATATCCCCTCCCACTTCTCTACTCTAAATTTCATCTTGGAGTCTGTTCCTGTTCTCACAGTTTGCAACACTTCGAGGTTTTGTGTTGTCTGCACATTTTGACATTATGAATTGCACACCCAAATCCAGCTCATTAGTACATACAAGAAAGTTTGTGGTCAGAGTGCTGAAGCCTTTGGAACTCCAGTGTATACAGGGGAACCTCGATTATCTGAACGTGGTGGGTGGGCACAATTTCATTCGGATAATCAATTATTTGGTTAATCGATTAAATGCCTTTCCTTTGAGGCTTGGAGTTTTTAAAGTCTGCTCCCTGTTCAGAAGACTGCATCTGCACACAGCGCGCGAGGCCCCGCCCTCAACACCGACCCCATGCAACACCGCCCCAACACAACCTGCACCCAACACCGTCCCCAGCTCCCAATCCTGTCTAACACTGCTCCCTCCGTGCAACATCCTGTACAGGACAATGTTGGAGAGATTATCTGGGGAAGTGGGGGTTTCAGGTACACCCCTGTGTAGAACTCCAGGGAAAGTTGGGGGAGTGGGTGAGGACGGGCTGTCCGTCATTCTGAGACGGTGTCTGTTTAATCACTGTAAACAAAAGACGCAATCACGGTTGGAAACACATCTTTGTAATGTTTCCATCAGGACCTTAAGATCTCCTTCAGATAATCCGATTTTCCGATAATTGGTATCCAGATTATCGAGGTTCCTCTGTATTTTCTTTCAATCTGAAAAAACAGCTGTTCACTGCTTTCATTTCCTTTTGTTCCTCTTTGGGCTAAAATATGCTGATCAAGAAAATTCTCCAGAAGACGATCACAGATTCACTGAAGTGTTATGGCATAGCACATTATATCTGCATCTGCACTTCAAAAATGTGCATCCTTACGTACTGCCAATTTGCTCACATTATTTCAATCCAAATAGTCATCTCGTATCCTCTTATATGTCACAATTGAAACTACCTCCACCATACTTCCAGGCAGTGCATTCCATACCCTGACTAGTTGCTGAATAAAAATCTATTTTTTTAAAAGAAACCTTCTCCATCCTTTATGCACTGATACCTTCCTGGTTTTTATTAGGATATTTAAAGTCCCTCATTAACACTACCCTATTATTTTGCTGGTCAGTACCCTCTAAATTTGCTCCTACAGAATTCATTCAGTTTTGTAATGATACTTCTCTTGTTTCTCAACTCAAACCAAATAGATCCTGTCACTGGCACCTCTAAGACAGTCACTCTGTCTCCAATATTGTAATATTTTCTTTTGTCAGTATTGTCACCTATCCTCTTTATTTTTCTACCCTAATGTCCTCCTACATCTGGGCATATTTAATAACTAGTCATGCCCTTTCTTTACATTGTGCCGACAGCTCACTAACCTTTCAATTCTTCACTACTTGACATGCACCTCCTCAGGATTTTAACTTCTAGTACCTTTCTCAAGCATCAGTTCTTTGAATGTGAACCTGTCACAATTGGTCCCGTTTTGTTCTGATTTGACATCTGCTTGCATAAACCTTGGAGCATGTTGCAGAATAATACAGAATAAGAACCATGGTCGACTGTCTTCTCTAAGCAAGACTGTTGAAGTTAACAGCTGAAAAATGTGTTGCTGGAAAAGCGCAGCAGGTCAGGCTGCATCCCAGGAGCAGGAGAATCGACGTTTTGGGCATAAGCCCTTCTTCAGAAATGAGGAGGATGTGCCAAGCAGGCTAAGGTAAAAGGTAGGGAGGAGGGACTTTGAGGAGGAGTGTTGGGAATGCGATAGGTGGATGGAGGTTAAGTGATGGTGATAGGCTGGAGAGGGGGTGGGAGCAGAGAGGTCTGGAAGAAGCTTGCAGGTCAAGAAGGCGGTGCTGAGCCTGAGGGCTGGGACTGAGATAAGGTGGGGAGAGGGGAAATGAGGAAGCTGGAGAAATCTGTATTCATCTCTTGTGGTTGGAGGGTTCCTAGGTGGAAGATGAGGCACTCTTCCTCCAGGTGTCGTGCTGCTATGGTCTGGCGATGGAGGAGGCCAAGGATTTGCATGTCCTTGGCAGAGTGGGAGGGGGAGTTAGTGTTCAGCCATGGAGCGGTTGGTGCGGGTGTCCCAGAGGTGTTCTCTGAAATGTTCCGCAAGTAGGCGGCCTGTCTCCCCAATGTACAGGAGGCCATATCGGGTGCAGTGGATGCAGTAAATGATATGTGTGAAGGTGCAGGTGAATTTGTGACGGATATGAAAGGATCCCTTGGGGCCTTGGAAGGAAGTGAGGGGTGAGATGTGGGCGCACGTTTTGCGATTCTTGCGGTTGCAGGGGAAGGTGCCAGGAGTGGAGGTTGGGTTGGTGGGGGGTGTGGACCTGACGAGGGAGTCGCGGAGGGAGTGGTCTTTCCAGAACGCTGATAGGGGAGGGGAGGGAAATATATCCTTGGTGGTGGGGTCTGTTTGGAGGTGGCGGAAATGACGAAGGATGATACTTTGTTGAAGTTAACATCCTGACTGCCAGGTTTTAGGTCAGCTAATTCAGCATTGTTCACAAACTAGATTTTCTGTTATAACTTGTAAATTGTACAATGTTTTATTTTAGTAACTCCATTGAGGTTAGCAAATAAAACTCAGTTACAATTTTATAGTTCAAATATAATAGAGCAAGAATATTATTTGTGGTCTATTTCATTTAAATCAAATTTGTGCAATGCCAAACTTTGCAGTTTCTTAGCTAATCTGATACAGTGCCATTTGTAACTGAAGACAACACTGACACTTCTGCTATTGCAAATTGCATGATATATTTTACTGTAATACATAGTGAAATCTGCTTAATTGTAACCATTTCTAATTTTGCAATTTAAAAGAAGAATTTCTTGGGAAAACAAATTGAGGCTGTTTTAGTACATTATCAACCTCTATTTGCTTAATGTTTATGAATATTTTGTGACAAGCTTAAATACAGTATTTTTAAAACTAGTTATGTTTTGGCTTGAGATTTTGGCTTGCACGGGGCAACTTGTGATGAGCTGTGTTTGTGCATGTTTACGTTTGAAAGTCTTTTTGCCTACAAAGTTGCTGAACTTGCAAGTAGAAGATAGTGGTGTGGTGAGCACAGCAAGGTTTCATCGACCTAGATGAACAATGGAATAAAAGTAGCATATCCCCTGAACCAATGAGTTTAAAGGAATGAAAAAAAAGAGTTGAAGGATTGAGAAGTAGTTTGCAATACAGTAGGTGAATTAAATGCCAAAACCAGTAAAGAAAGGAAAATATAGACAGGAAGAAAGACTGGATTAGAGAATGAGAAAAAAGAAACGGGAAAAGAAGTTTTAAACAATTTAATAAGTAATTCATTTAAACTCTTCTGTAATTCATAACCCAACAGAATTGGACTCTAGACTTCTAATTGATCATTTCCTGGGCAACAGCAGTTAAAAAGCATTTATAACATTTTAAAATGGTAATTTGCGTGTTAATCGGAAATTAATACAAAAGTGCAAGAACGGTGTTCCTTAAGTTTCACTATTAAGGATAACATTTAAATGCTTCAAATTCCTTTATGTTCTAAAAAGAGCTTTTAGGAATTTGTCTATCAACAGCTCAATTAATTTCTTTTTCCAAAGTGTCTCTTTATTAAGAAGATAAGGGCTGTGATGTTTCACAGCTCCAAAGTGGATGATCTCACATGTTGAACTCCATCTACTGTAGTTTTGCCCATTGACTTACTCCACACTTGCTCCTTTGTAATTTACTACTGCCATCCACACTACTTGCTTCATCGCATATTATCTACAAAAATTGTCTGTTCCTTCATCCAAATTAGATTGGTATTATGACGTGGAGACAGACTGCCAAATCAAACCAGCCTCTGTATCCCTTTACCCATAACCCATTAAAGTTAAAATGCTTGACCTTCAAACATTGCTCTGTTTGTTGTTAACAAAATTTCTAATCGCCAAAAACAGATTTTGTGAATAACCAATGACAGACATCTTGTTTATAACTTAAACAAATCATTTAACAATTTATTATTAATACAGTAGCTTTAGCAAAACAAAGTTGAAGCACAAAGTAATTAATTAATGTCTGTGATTTAAATAACTAATCTTTAATTCTAGCCCCCGACGCACTCTTAAAGACAGGCAAACTCATGATTAAGGGATAAATTACAAGAAAAAATGTAACTGGCTAGTTCACTTAAGCTGTTTCCATGAGCTGTAGTCTCACTGACAATGAGATTGTATCTTGCTTAGTTTCTAAAGACACTGAGCCTACTGGAAGTAAGTAGCTTTCAGTAGGCTCAGAGGAATATCATTTAATTCTTTTAACTGACATTCTATTCTCCGCATATTCAATACATGATAATGAGAGACCAACCTGGGAGCAATTAAACTTCCTGGCTCAAGCAAATAACACAATTCATTGGGTCCTGAGGATTTGTGAACTTTCTGTTCCATTAACTTCTCTACTGCTATTTTTCATGAACTAATACTAATTTCTTTGTTTCATACTGCCACTAGACCCTTGCATCTTGATGATGTCAGGAAAGCTTCTAGTGTCATCTTTGATGACAGACGCAATGTACTTTTTAGCTTGTCTGCCATTTTTCTATTTTCCACAAAAATCTTTCTATCTCTACCTGTTTAGTGTTCTAGTTTCTCTTTTTATTAATGTCTTGGTCCCCCTATATTGAGATCTAAACTTCTGCCAATCCTCAGACATAGATTTGATTTTGGCAACTTTATAAGCCTTGATTTAGTAGAACCTTTAACTTCTCTCCTTGACCATGACAGTTTCACTTTTTGCTGTATGGTATTTTTTCCTTAAAGCAATGTACGCACCTTGAAAACAAAACATTAGTTCTTTAATTGCTAGCCAGTGCATATGCACCATCAAACCTTATGATTTTTTCCAGTTCATTACAGTCAATAACCTCCTTACACCTTTATGATTGTCTTTGTTTATAGTTTCAGATTGAACTGCATCTTTCCCAAATTAATGGGAAATGCCTAACACAGTGGCATAATATTCCCTTAGAGCTCTTTTACAATGAGGTTATTAGTTAGCCTTTTCTTATTGAATAACTAGATCTAAAAAAGCGGGGTACTCCAATTGGTTCCTCAACATGTTGCTCCAGAAAGCTATCTCAGACACATTGCAGGAATTCTTTCTCTTCGGCATTAGTGCTCATTAGATTTACCCAGTCTAAAGATTTGAAGTCCTATTTAGACTATAAAGCACTCCTACCCTCTTGATTCCCCCTTAAGCCTAATATCTAACTTAGTTATATTATGATCACTGGTTGTCAGGGCATCAAACCCTTAATTAATTCTGTTTTGTTGCCATCACTAAATCAAGTATGGCGTATTTCCTTCTTGGATCTAAGACTTGCACATCTGACCCATGCACCTTCTAGAAATTCCTTGTCTTTTCCAACTGAGTGTTCTATTTCTTAGTCTTTGAAAATTGAAATGTTTCATTATGACTTTTATTTTTGCTTCTTAAGTGTAATTTGGTATGTGTGAATTATGAATGCATATATAATGTGCACTTTAGGTAGCATACTCTCATATCCAGCATATTTGAAAATCACTAGCTGAGTTCATGTGGGAAAAAATCATAATTGCATTTTCATAATGTAAAGTTTGAAGAATCTTTTGAAAGAGAAGGAAAACTGCCTATAAAGTGAATATTTCTGCACGGCAGAAATTTCTTCAAATGAGATTTTTATATATGTTGTACTCTTACTTTTTTGAGTCACCTAAGTCTAATGTAGTTCTAGAAAGCTGTTGTCAGAACAGCAGATGCTTAATTAATTCTGCTTTGTAGCAGAATTAATGTTATTATAGGTGAATAAAGGCAACTACAGAGGCATGAGGGAGGAGCTGGGTAGAATTGACTGGAAGAGAAACCTAGCAGGGGAAGATAGTGGAACAGCAATGGAAGGAGTTTCTGGGAGTAATTCAGGAGACACAAAGATTCATCCCGAGGAAAATGAAGCATGGTACAAGGAAGATGAGCCAACCGTGGCTGACTAGGGATGTCAGGCATAGCGCAAAAACAAAGGAGAAAGCATATTATGTGGCGAAGAGCTGTGGGAAACCAGAGGATTGGGAAGCTTACAAAGACAAACAGAGGGCAACAAAAAGGAAATGAGGGTGAAGATCAAGTCTGAGGGTAAGCTAGCCAGTAATAGAAAGGAAAACAAAGAATTTCTTTTGATATATAAAGTGCAAAAGAGTGGCAAAAGTGGACATTAGGGCGCTGGAAAATGATGCTGGAGAGATAGTAGTAAAAAAACAAGGAAATGGCTGAAGAATTGGGTCAGTCTTCACTGTGGAAGACACAAGTAAGAGCCCAAAAATTCAAGGGTGATGGGACAGAGCTGAGTATGTTGGGCAACACGAAGGAGAAGGTCCTAGGGAAACTGAATGGCCTGAAGGTGTATAAAGCATCTGGACCAGATGGACCACACCCCAGAGTAGTAAGGGCGATAGCTGAAGAGATGGTGGAGATATTATTGGTGATCTTGTAGTCTATGACTCTGACTCTAATTGCTAGAATCAGGGAGGGTCCCAGAGGACTGGAAAATCACTATTGTGACGCCTCTTTTTAAAAAGGCAAAAAAACGGGAAATTACAGACCTATTAGCCTAAGCTCAGTCGTGGGTAAGATCCTGGAATCCATTGTGAAGGATAAGATTTCTGAATATTTGGAAGTGTATGGTAAAATGGGGCAAATAGGGCATGGTTTCATCAAGGGGAGGTCATGCCTGACAAATTTACTAGAATTCTTTGAGGATTTAATGAGCATGTTGGACCAAAGAGAGCAAATGGATGTTATCTATCTGGACTTCAAGAAGGCTTTTGACAAGGTGCCACACAGGCAGCTACTGAGTAAGCTAAAGACCTATGGGGTTAGAGGCAAGGTGCTAACATGGAAAGAAGCTTGGTTGTCTGGCAGAAAGCAGAAAGTGGGGATAAAAGGGTCATTCTCAGGATGGCACCCGGTGACAAGTGGTATTCCGCAAGGCTCAGTTTTGGGACCACAACTTTTTACTTTATGCATTAAACGATCTAGATGAAGGAACTGAGGGCATTCTGGCTAAGTTTGCAGATGATACAAAGATAGTTAGAGGGACAGGTAGCATTGAGGAAGTGGGGGGATTTTCAGAAGGATTTGGACAGTTTAGGAGAATGGGCAAAGAAGTGGCAGATGGAGTACAATGTGGGAAACTGAGAGGCTATGCACTTTGGCAGGAGGAATAGAGGCATGAACTATTTTCTAAATGGGGAGAAAATTTCAAAGTCTCAAGTGCACAGTGACTTGGGAGTTCTAGTCCAGGATTTTGTCAAGATAAACTTGCAGGTTGAGTCAGTAGTTAGGAAGGCCAGTGTAATGATAGCATTTATTTTGAGAGGACTTGAATATCAAAGCAGGATTGTAATTCTGAGGCTCTGGTCAGGCTACATTTGGAGTATTGTGCACAGTTTTGGGTCCGATGTCTCAGGAAGGATGTACTCTCCCTGAAGTGTGTTCAGAGGAGGTTCATGAGAGTGGAATGAAAAGCTTAACATATGAGGAACATTTGAGGACTCTGGCCCTATACTCGATTGAGTTTAGAGAATGAGGGGGATCTAATAGAAATTTACAGAACACTGAATGGCCTGGACAGAGGAGATGTTGGGAAAAGGACATTAGTTGAATAAAATAACCTTTAGAAGCTGTGAACTGGCAACGATGATGGTTTCAAAGAAATGGGAATGAAGGGGGAGGAAAAGAGCACAATTAATTATGTTAGCAAGCCCTGGTTTGAGAAATTTACACGTGAGTTGTGTTAACTTGGAGAGGGTGAGGAGCAACAGACGTGGAGTTTGAGTGTGAAAATCCTAGGTGGCATGAGGCAAAACAGTGGGGTGACAATCTGGATAGGAAGCAGCTTTAACAGATGCTCTGAGACAAGGAAATTGAAAAATAAATCTATATTATGTATATTACACCAAGATAAAGGGAGCAGACAAAGAGAATTGCTGTATTCTGCGATGGTGTAATGAGATATACTACTTTGTGGAAACAATTCTGATATTGAAGGGCTATGTGTATGAGTTATCTGAGGAATTGAGAACAAAAACAAGCTGTGGGTTGAATGAATTGAAAATTAATTGTTCCTCAGCGCAGGCTACCTGTTCATATTACTTTGCCTGCTTACAGCCTCTCTATGATAATTCTGCACTCCAGGAAGAAAGTAAGCTGCAGCTGTCTTTCTAAAACCAAACAAAGTTCCAAGTTTCCCTTTGGATTTCTATGCATGTTAATGTGTTTGTTGCAGTCAAGTGAAAGTGGGAGGAGAATTTGGCTAGGAAGTTATCTTAATTTTTATAAAGGTGAAGAATGAGAAAGATTTCAAAGGAGTGAAAAGATTTACAAGGTTGTTGTTGAGACTGGAGGGTTCAAGCTACAGAAAAAGGCTGAATTGGCTGGGATTTTTTTCCCCAGAGTGTCAGAGGCTGAGGGGTGACCTTATAGACGTTTATAAAGTCATGAAGGGCGTGGATAGGGCAAATAACCATGCTCTTATTTCCTAGGATAGAGGAGTCCAAAGCTAGAGGACATAGATTGAAGTGAGAAGGGAAAGATTTAAAAAGGACCTGAGGGGTAGCTTGCACCGAGGGTGGCGCATGTATGGAACGAGCTGCCGGAGGAAGTGGTGGAGCTGCGTAAGATTACAACGTTTAAAAGGCACCTGGAAGGGTTGAGAAGGATATGGGCCAAATGCTGGCAAATGCAACTGGTAATTTTGGGATGTCAGGTTGGTGTGGATGAATTGGTCTGAAAGGTCTATTTCTGTGTTGTAAGATTCAGATTCTGAATGTTTGTCATCGAGACGAGACTCGAAGTAAAAGGTTTCAGAGCAGTGAAAGGGACTTGATGGGATTCATGCATTGTAAGTAGTTCATGTTCAGTATTCAGATTTGAAAGTGAATAATTAGGTTCAGCACTCCGTTTTATTCTTGTCGTTATACAGAGGAAACTCGATTATCCGGGGATGGTGTTGGGGGTGGTGGGCGTGCAGCGGTGTTGGGGCGGGTGGCGGTGTGCTGCTGCCTCATCTCCTAAACAGGGAACAGACTTGGAAAAAAAAACTCCGAGCCCCAGAAGAAAGGCATTTAGTCCATTAACTGAATAATCGATTATCCGAACAAAATACTGCCCGCCCATCTTGTTTGGATAATTGAGATTCCTTTATTTCATTTATTTTTGTTTTTATAGAATATAGAACTTAGAACATTACAGCGCAGTACAGGCCCTTCAGCCTTCGATGGTTCCACAGGTTGGCCCAACAATCCGAAGGCTATCTAACCTACACTATTCCATTCTCGTCCATATGCATATCCAATGACCATCTAAATGCCCTTAAAGTTGGCGAGTCTACTGCTGTTACTAGCAGTGCATTCCCACTAGTAACTGAACTCCAGAATGAATATTTGCCATCAACCACCAGCCTTTGCCTTCTTTCAACTAGCCAATTTCTGATCCAAACCGCTAGGTCACCCTCAATCCCATGCCTCCATATTTTGTGTATTAGTCTACCGTGAGGAACCTTGTCAAATGCCTTGCTGAAATCCATATACACCACATCAACCGCTTTACCCTAATCCATTTGTTTGGTCACCTTCTTAAAGAACTCAATAAGGTTTATGAGGCATGACCTACCCTTCTCAAAACAATGTTGGCTGTCTCTAATCAACTTAGGATTTATAATCATCTAAGAGGACTATCTGTCATAACCCTTTCCAACACTTTACCCACACTGAAGCAAGGCTCACAGGTCTATAATTTCCAGGGTTGTCTCTACACCCCTTCTTGAACAAGGGAACAACATTTCCTATCCTCCAGTCTTCTGGCACTATTCCTGTAGACAAAGATGACATAAAGATCAAAGCCAAAGGCTCTGCAATCTCTTACTTGACTTCCCAGACAATCCGAGGATAAATCCCATCCAGCCTGGGGACTTGTTCATATTTACACTTTCCAGAATTGCTGACACCTCCTTATGCACCTCAATCCCATCTCGTCTAGTAGACTGTATCTCAGTAGTCTCCTTGACCACATTGTCTTTTTCTAGTGTGAATACTGACAAAATATGTTCATTTAGCTCTTCCCCTACCTCCTCTGACTCCACACACAACTTCCTACTACTGTGCTTGATTGGCCCTAATCTTAGTTTAGTCATTCTTTTATTCCTGATGTACCTCTAGAAAGCCTTGGGGATTTCCTTGATTCTATCCGCCAATGACTTCTCGTGTCCCCTCGTAGCTGTTCTTAGCTCTCTTTAGGAATTTCCTGGCTAACTTTTAATTCTCAAGCACCCTAACTGAGCCATCGCAATTCATCTAAACATAAACCACCTTCTTCCTCTTGACAAGGGATTCAACTTCCTTAGTAAACTGTCATCCGCACTCGACAACTTCCTCACTGCCTGACAGGTACATACTTATCAAGGACCTGCAGTAGCTGGTCCTTGAATATGTTTCAACTGTGCCCATCCTCTGCAGTTTTGTTCCCCATCCTATGCATCCTAAATCCTGCCTAATTGCATCGTAATTGCCTTTCCCCCCAGCTCTAATTCTTGCCCTGCGGTATATAACTCTCCCTTTCCATCACTAAAGTAAACATAACTAGATTGTGGTCGCTATCACCAAAGTGCTCACCTACCTCCAAATCTAACACCTGCCGGGTTCATTACCCAGTACCAAAGCTAATGTGGCCTCGCCCCTTGTTGGCCTGTCTACATACTGTGTCAGAAAACCCTCCTGCATGCATTTGCAAAACAAAAACTGACCCATCTAAAGTACTTGAACTATAGTATTCCCAGTCAATATTTGGAAAGTTAAAGTCTGCCATAACAACTACCCTGTCACTCTCGCTCCTTTGCTATCCTATCCTCTGCATCTCTGGAATTATTTGGAGGCCAATAGATAACTCCCAACAGGGTAATGTCTCCTTTCCTGTTTCTGATCTCTGATCTCTGCCTATATTACCTCAATAGATGAGTCCTCAAATGTCCTTTCTGCAACTGTAATACTGTCCTTGACTAATAGTGCCACACCACCCTCTCTCTTATCATTTTCTCTGTTCTTACTGTAACATCTAAATCCCAGAATCTACAATAACCATTCCTGTCCCTGCTCTACTCATGTCTCTGAAATGGCCACAACATTGAAATGCCAGGTACCAACCCATGCTGCAAATTCACCCACCTTATTCAGGATGCTCCTGGCGTTGGAGTAAGACATACTTCAAACCGACTTCTTGCCTGCTGGTGCATCCTTGCAGTCTTGAAATTTTAATTCTGACTTAACAACTCTCATCCTCCCATATACTTGAACTACGATTTCGGTTCCCATTCCCCTGCTGAAGAGCATTAGCAAATTCCATTCCCCCCACCCCCAGGATATTGGTACCCCTCACATCCAGGTAGATATATTCATATCTTTTTGAGGTAGGTATATTCATTAGGCAATTCTCATTCCATCATATTTTATGTAATCTGGATGTCATGGGGAGAGGAGGATCAGATAACGAATGAAGTGTCATGTTATTTTGATTTGTTTACACTTGTGTTACAGCAAATTTTGGGTTTGCATTTGGATTAAAATTTTGTATTGACAATATGTAATTCTAACCAAAAGAAACACGTCTATGTTGGAAGTAAACAATTAAGATAATTTGCCCAAAAGTGTTCCCCCCCACTGACAACTCAGTCACTTGTCCTGCCTTACTTAACAACAGAAGGTCAAGTATTGCTCCTTCTCTAGTAGGTAAATCTACATATTGAATAAGAAAATTTTCTTGTACACACTTCACAAATTACTCCCCATCCAAGCCCGTAATACTGTGACAGTCCCAGTCTATATTTGGAAAGTTAAAATCCCTTACCATTACTACCCTATTATTCTTCCAGATTTCTGACATCAACTTACATATTACTTCTCCATTTTCCATTGTCTATTGGAACTACATTATAATCCCAACAAGGTGATCACCCCTTTCATATATTTCGGTTCTCCCTCATGTAACTTTACTGGACGATCTCCCAAGAATATCCTCCCTAAATACAGCTGTAATGTTACTCTTAACAAAAACACCATTCCCTCTCCAGTCTCTCCTCCTTTACTATCCTTCCCATGGTTTCTATACTCTGGAACATTAAGCTGCCCAGTACTGTCCATCCCAGAGCCATGTTTCTGTAAAAGCTGTGATATTGCAGGTCTATGTTCCCAACCATACCTTAAGTTCATCTGCCTTACCTGTCAGACCTCGTGCAGTTTCATTTATCAGTCTTACCTTATTCTCTGCCAAGCTCTTGTGTGCCTAGACTATTTGACTTGCTTCCTCTATCGATAGTACCAGCCTCAGCCTTTTTTCTTGCTATAACTTTGGTTCCCACCCTCTTGCTAGTTTACAGTCTCCTGAATAGCACTAGCAACTCTCCCCACAAAGATATTGGTCCAGGTGGAACCCACCCCTCTTAGGTAATTTCTACCTCTGAAGAGATTCCAATGGTCCAAAAATGAGTCCTTGCCCCTGCACCAGCTCCTTAGCCACACATTCATCTTCTCTATTGTCCTATTCCTATTCTCACTAGCATGTGTAATGAAATTACTGAATTATTGCTAGATATGGATGTAATTACAATGTTTAAAAGACATCTAGATACATGAATAGGAAAGATTTGGTAGGATTTTGGGGGGTTGGGGGGTGCGCGGGTGCTAGGAGCAGGTCGATGGGACTAGTTTAGTTTGGGATTATGTTTGATATGGATTGGTTAGACTGAAGGGTCTGTTTCCATGCTGCATGGCTCTATTGAATTTCGATATGCCCACAGTTGAACCGTGGAGTGTTAGGTTTGAGAGAGATTTTATTGAAAACCACAGGAATTGAGAATATTCATGGTTGTAGTAGCCTATGTGGTCAACAGAACAAAATTAAACCCTATGATATTCAAATCTAAACTATGCTAAAACAAGTTCCCTACAAGGATTTTTTGTGCATATTCTGACAACAGTTGGTTGAGTGAAGAGAGTGGATGGATACTGTGTGGATGAGACGTCTTGGCAGCCTATGCAAAGAATGTTGCTTATTAGTGTGAGACATTTTCAAATCCATCATAACTGACAAGATCAAGAGATGCTTACAAAGAAGTAACGCTCAAGTGAGATTAGGATGTCTAATATTTTGTAGTTCAACCTTCAGGTGTGTGCTTCAATAAGCCATTCAAAGATAATTTTTGCTCCTGTACGTTTGAGCTCCAAGATCAAACCTAGTTCACTGAAGATAGGGCATGCCAGTGGAAGCACCAGACATTTCTAAAAATTAGGTGGCAACCTGAAGTTACAGGACTATTTGTGTGCCTAAGCAGTATCTCAAGCATGCTAGTCTTCAGTCAATTCGATTTACTCCGTATGATATTAAGAAGCGGTTGGAGGTAATGTTTTCTTTAATTCATCCATGGGATGTGGGCATTGCTGTCTGGTTAGTATTTAATGCCCATTCCTAGTTGCTGCTGTGAAGGTGGTGGTGAGCTGACTTCTTAAACCAACGCAGTCCTCCTCCTGTAGATTGACCCACAATGCTATTAGGGAGAAAGACTGGGCACCAAGAGCAAGACTGCTGTTGCCGTTGGAGGGGGTGAGTCTCAAAATACTGTACGTGCATGTGCACACATGCAGCCCCACATACAACTTTTTACTGCAACTTGTTGACAAGCTCCGTCTTTGCCCTGTACAGGACAACATTGGAGAGATTATCTGGGGAGGGGGAGGGGAGTGGTTTAGGGTACACCCCTGTGTAGAACACCAGGGGAAGTGTGGAGAGCAAGAGAGAGGGAGGGTGGGTGGGTGGCCAGTCATTTGGAGATGGTGCCTGGGCTCCCATCGATTTCCAAGACTCTTCTCGGCAGTGTTTAAGTAAGCTGAATTCATTTTTAATCATTGTGAACAAAAGGCGTGATCAGAGTTGAAAACACCTCTTTGATGTAATGTTTCTATCGGACCTTGAGATCATCTTCAGATAATAGTGGGCGGCACGGTGGCACAGTGGTTAGCACTGCTGCCTCACAGCGCCAGAGACCCGGGTTCAATTCCTGCCTTAGGCGACTCTCTGTGTGGAGTTTGCACGTTCTCCCCGGGTCTGCGTGGGTTTCCTCCGGTTGCTCCGGTTTCCTTCCACAATCCAAACATGTGCAGGTTAGGTGAATTGACCATGCTAAATTGGCCGTAGTGTTGGGTGAAGGGTAAATGTAGGATTATGGGTCTGGGTGGTATACGCTTCGGCTGGTCAGTGTGGACTTGTTGGGCCGAAGGGCCGTTTCCACAGTGTAAGTAATCTAATAATCTAAAATTTGAATAATTGATATTTGGATAATTGAGGTTCCTCTGTGGTAATAAATGATATTTATTTAACACAATTAATATTATAGCAAAACATACTAACAATTTACACTATAAATCTAATCAACTATCTTATGCTTAACTTAACTCTGATCATATATCAGCATGCTACATCTCTGCCTTGATTCACATGGCAACTATCGTTTGGTCGTCTTCCATGTGTGTCTTCTCTTCGTAGCAGTTGGTCTTGAGTTACCCACCCAAGGATGGTGTTGCGGTGATTCTTATACTTAGAAGTCTTTGACCACCAATAGGTCAATCAGGGCTCAATCACTCTGATTGGACCCAACCAGACTTTGACCTGTTAATGGCAGGTGGTCCTTAGGCATCCATTCCTGGAGGTGTTGGGAGCGCATAGGTAAGGTAGCCCTTTCCAAATAAGGGTGTGAGATGCCCCTTCATCTGGTAAACAACTCTGTTTCCAATTGGCCTGGGGATGGCATTCAGGCCAATTCCATTCAATTCCAATTCATGTGTCTATTGTATACTGTCTGTCTGTAGCTGCTGCCTGTCTGGATTCTGCAGCTTGTTTATTTCAGAGTCTTTGAGCAAAGTCACTTTTGGCCAAGGCTTGCCTCAATTTCCCAGAGTTTCATTTATTGTCCCCTTTTTCACAAGTTCATTTTGAGCAGCCCGTCCAGCCACTGTCCCACCTCTTGATCCTGAATGTGAAGCATGGATCACCTGATCACAGACCAATTTCCAAGTAGTGACTATATGATCCAGGCTCAAGCAAAGCATAAAGTACACTTAAACAGCTCTTACAGATAATAGTTTGAAAAATTACACCTAGTTAAAACCAAACAAACATCATCGAAATATATTTAAATGGAATATCGCAGTTCAGACTTAATGGCTAATCAAGCAAGTGTGGTAGTTTAGAATTAAATAAGACATTGGAGAAGAGAAGAAAAGATTCATAACGAAAACGTCAAACAAATGTTATAAACCGGAGCGAGCAGTGATCAAGCAAGAGTTGCTGTATACAAAGGAACCGATAATCTGGAGAATGTTTTATACAAATTATAGGATAAATGAACATTTACTGGGCTAAACAAATATTTACTATGTCACTATCGCTTTTAATAAGCTCTTGAAGACAGTGACATGAGTGAGCTCTCTTGCAGATAGCATATTGGAAAATTACATCTAACTAAGATCAAGCAACTATCATCAAACTATGCCTAAATGGAATATCAAAATTCTGACTTAACAGCTAATCAAGCAAACGTCGTAGATTAGGTTTAAATAAGACATTGAAGAAGAGAAAAAAATTCATAACGATAAAATCAAAAAAACGTTGTAAACCGGAGGGAGCAGTGATCAAGGAAGTGTTGCTGTGTACAAATGAACCAATAATCTGGAGAACATTTTATACAAACTGTAGGATAAATGAATATTTACTAAGATAAACAACTATTTATTATGTCGCTATTGCTTTTAAAAAAAATTGTGGAGACCATGAATTGAGTGAGGTCTCCATGTCCAGTCTCTGCAATAATTGTCTTCATCCTCACTGTCAAATTTGCCTGGTGGAGGTGAGGTATACCAGGGTAACCAGGATTAACAACACAGACCAATATGACACCAGATAGACCCAGGGATGGATTTGTATATTGGAGCCCCAGTCCCAAAAATTCTCCCACCAAGTTGTCTGAGTTTCCTGGGCCACTGCTGCCTGAGTTCCAACCCCTTTTCTGGGTTGCTTGTTAAGCATCCTATCTCAGGTCATCCATTGTTTGAGAATCCCTGCCAATCACCTGTGATTTCTATGTTCAGGTAACAATCATCTGAGCTCTCATTTGTTTTCTTATATATTGGTCTGGTGTTTCTTGTTTGGTGTTTCCTGTGATGACATAGATCTTGATTATACTCCATGTGGTCATGGTTGCCCTGAGGAGAATCAAGGTCCTCCTGGTTGCCATGTCCGTTGTTATCCTTGTCGATTGTCTGAATAACTTAAAATAGTCTGAATAGTTTAGAATAGTTTAATGCATGCACCCTCACTTTTTTTTATTAAAAAAAGGAACACCATATGTAATGCTAATTTTGGTTTAGATGCCTGGTAAGTTCTATCCTTGGTTTATGGTGGTAGGAGTTTATAGGTTTAAGTGGCCTGACTCTGGAGTGGTCAGAAAAAACTGAAATGAAGCGGTCATTATGACCAATGAATTAAGTGTGAAGACCAAGTGTTCATTGTGATCCACAAATTAAATGTGAAGATGAGATAGTTGTGACCGTGGGCGAGGTTCTGATATTGAGGTTATATCCGATGAATGACACTAGGAAAATTGAACAATTATAACCTGGTTAATCCCATCAGCTGGTACAGGAATAAGAGTTGGTTCCACTGGAACTATAAAGATATGTGAAAGTGCACATGAGTTCGTACTATCAGAAACAGTGACAACTTGCCTTGGGTGGCCGTCGGGAGCTGTTTCATCATCTGGATTAATGAGTTCGTGCAATCAGTGTAACCCATCAGTTTGTCGTGATTCTTTTGTCTCTAGGGGCTTGGCAATATTGTATCCTCCTGGTTCCCATGTCCATGTCCTGTCATTCCCTCTAGTGCTAATGCCCTGAATGTTGTACATTGTCATTTGACAGTCCGGTTCAGTCTGTTTTTCCCTGGTCCGTATTAACCTTTTAGTATTGTCACACATCCATGCTGTGTGTACAGCATCTGGAGACTGAGTTATAAGGACTTGGTGTCTTTGGATAGCCTTGTCAATCAGGGAATTATTGGGCAGTTCTGTTGTGTCTAGACTGTTGGGAATGTGTAACATGTCTGTGCTGTCAGTCACTGGCTCATTGTTCCATTCTGTTACATCACTTAGATTGTCTGGGGTCCTTTGGGCGTTGAAGCTGCAGTTGGTGGTAGCAGTAGGAGAGTATAAGTTTCGTCTGATGTGCGGTCTGACTGAGAGCCATAGAGATATACAGCATGGAAACGGATCCTTCGATCCAACTCGTCCATGCCAACCAGTTATCCCAACCCAATCTACTCCCACTTGCCAGCACCCAACCCATATCCCTCCAAAGCCTTCCTATTCATATACCCATCCAGATGCCTTTTAAATATTGCAATTGTACTAGCCTCTACCACTTTCTCTGGCAGTCCATTCCACTCATGCACTGCCCTCTGCATGAAAAAGTTGTCCCTTAGGTCCTTTTTAAATCTTTCCCTCTCACCCTAAATCTATGCCCTCTAGTTCTGGACTCCCACACCCCAGGGAAAAGACCTTGTCTATTTACCCTATCCATGCCCCTCATGATTTTATATACCTCTATAAGGTCGCCCGGATGTGTTCGGGGATGTCCTTGGCTAACCTTAGTCTTGTCACTTGTTCTAGGGCAGTGTTATCCGCCATGCATATTTCACGGTGGTGAGAGTGGCTATATTGAGTGCCATAGGCTTAAAAGAACCAGCTGGTCTTTCCTGTGGCGAGTAGAACCTTGTATACTGAGGGGCTGGCCTCATTCACCATGGTATGGGAGTCTGACTGTTTAATGGAGAGAAAGGAACTAGAATTATGTGTCAGTAGCATCACCTGCTGACCTATAAGGTATTCAACAGGATTAACTCTCTGACAAAGTAAGCTTTACTTAATTTCCGTTTGGTCCTTAATCTGATGGCTGCTGTTAACTGAGTGGCCTTGATATTTTCGGTGAGCTGCAGAGAGGGCAGGTTTTGAGAGGTCCAGGCCGCACGGGTAGCCAACTTCTTTCATGGATCGTCATTAGGTTATTTGGGGGGGGGGGGTATGGAATGCCCAAAAGACTGAGGAGATGTTTAAATGTGGAAAACTCTTGCTCCATGGGCTGTAGGACCCTGAAGGTGTAGGCAACTGGGCCAGGCGTACTGTGCTGCTCTTGCAGTAGTATGTCAGCTGTTTTCTGATCTGTGGCTATATGAGTTGGGAACGAAGACAGGCGCTATTGTGTGAGCATGTTTTAAATCAGTTACTGTTTTTGTATGTTGGGATGTCCAATTTCAGACAGTGTTCTTTTTCATCAACTCTGACAGTTTGGCTACCTTGCTAGCAAACTCATTGATGTGGTTCCTGCAGTATTCCACTAGACCTAGGAAAGACTGGAGTGCACTAACATTTCGGGGGAGTGAGAGTCGTGCTATGGAATGTATTCGCTTTTGGTCTATTTCTCTTTTCCCATGAGTGACTGTTGTTCCCAAGTAGGGAACAAATTCTACCCTAGGCTGTAGAATTTGTGCCTTTTTCGGGTTTATTTTGTAGTTTAGCATGTATGAAAGGTTGAGTAATTAGTCTGGGAGCTCGATGTGCTCTTCCTTTGTTTCGGTTTGTAGGAGTAGGTCATCTACATATTGTGGATTAGCGGTGCTAGAAGAGCACAGCAGTTCAGGCAGCATCCAAGTAGCTTCGAAATCGACGTTTCGGGCAAAAGCCCTTCATCCGGGCTTTTGCCCGAAACATCGATTTTGAAGGTCCTTGGATGCTGCCTGAACTGCTGTGCTCTTCCAGCACCACTAATCCAGAATCTGGTTTCCAGCATCTGCAGTCATTGTTTTTACCTCATCTACATATTGAATTAGGCAGTCAGGCCAGAAAAACCTTTACAGTCCCTTGGCTGATCGTCTATGGAAAATTGAGGGTATGTTGTGGAACCCTTGGGGTAGACAAGTCTGCTGGTCCTGGAAGGTAAATGAATTTGTACTGATATAAGGATATGTGCCAAGAACCATTACTAATACCAAGTACTTTGCTTGCGGAGCTTGCTTCATTATTGTGGCTGGGTTGGTGGCGACTGTTGGCGCAGTGAGGGGAGTGACTTTATTAAGCTCCTGATGGTCAGTGGGGAAACATCATGAACTGATTGGCCACATTGGAGCATTATTAATGGAGGCTACAGGTCACAGCACTCCTTGTTGTAACAGATCGTCAATCACCTTAGCTGGAAACAAACAATAGGTGCAGGAGTAGGCCATTTGGCCCTTTGAGCCAGCACCACCACCATTCAATATAATCACGGCTGATCATCCACAATCAGTATCTTGTTCCTGTCTTATCCCCATAACCCTTGGTTCCACTATCCATCTCTTTCTTGAAAGTATCCAGAGACTTGGCCTCCATTGCTTCTGGGGCAGACCATTCCATATATGTACCACACTCTGGGTGAAGAAGTTTCTCCTCAACTCTGTTCTAAATGGCCTATCTCTTATTTTTAAACTGTCCTCTGGCTCTGGACTCGCCCATCAACGGAAACATGCTTCCTGCCTCCAGAGTGTCCAATCCTTTAATAATCTTATTTCAGATCCCCCCCTCACCCTTCTAAACTCAAGTGTATACAAGCCCAGTCGCTCCAATCTTTCAACATAACATAGTTTCCCCCCCCCCCCCCCCCCCCCCCCCCCCCCAACATTCCAGGAACTGACCTCGTGAACCTACGATGTACTCACTCAATAGCCAGAGTGTCCTTCCTGCAAATTTGGAGACCAAAACTGCACACAGTACTCCAGGTGCAGTCTCACCAGGGCCCTGTACAGCAGCAGGGCTTATACTCAATTGCTCCTATACTCAATTCCTCTTGTTATGAAGGCCAGCATGTCATTAGCTTTCTTCACTGCCTGCTGTACGTGCATGCTTGCTTTCATTGACTGATGTACACAAACACCTAGATCTCGTTGTACTTCCCCTTTTACCTAACTTGACTCCATTTAGATAGTAATCTGCTGTCCTGTTCTTGCCACCCAAGTGGATGACTACACATTTATTTACATTTAACTGCATCTGCCATGCATCCGTCCATTCACCTAGCCTGCCCAAGTCACCCTGTATTCTCATAACATCCTCTGCACATTTTACCCTGCCACCCAGCTTTGTGTCATCAGCAAATTTGCTAATATTATTTTTAATACCTTCATCTATATCATTAATGTATATTATAAATAGTTGCAGTCCCAGCACCGAACCTTGTGGTACCCCACTGGTCACCGCCTGCCATTCCAAAAGGGACCTGTGTATCACTACTCTTTGCTTTCTGTCAGCCAGCCGATTTTCAATCCAAGTCAGTATATTGCCCTCAATATCATGTGCCCTAATTTTGCTCACTAATCTCCTATGTGGGACCTTATCAAAGGTTTTTTGAAAGTCCAGGTGCACTACATGGCTCTCCCTTGTCCATCTTCACAGTTAGATCCTCAAAAAATTCCAGAAGATTAGTCAAGCACGATTTCCCCTTCGTAAATCCATGCTGACTCTGATCTATCCTGTGACTGCTATCCAAATGAGTTGTAATTTCATCTTTTATAATTGACTCCAGTATCTTTCCCACCACTGACATCAGGCTAACTGGTCTATAATTCCCTGTTTTCTCTCTCTCTCTCTCTTGAAGAGTGGGACAACATTAGCCACCCTCCAATCCGCAGAAGCTGTTCCTGAATCTATAAAGCATTGGAAAATGATTACCAATGCGTCCACGATTTCTAGAGCCACCTCCTTAAGTACTCTGGAATGCAGACCATCAGGTCCCATGGACTTATTAGCCTTCAGACCTAACAGTCTATCCAGCACCATTTCCTGCTTAACATAAATTCCCTTCAGTTCATCCATTACTCTAGGTCCTTCAGCCACTGTTATATCCGGGAGATTGCTTGTGTCTTCCCAGTGAAGACAGATCCAAAGTATCTATTCAACTCTTCTGCCATTTCCTTGTTCCCCATAATAAATTCACTGGTTTCTGTCTTCAAGGGCCCAATTTTAGTCTTAACCATTTTGTTTTCTTTTCACATACCTAAAACAGCTTTTATTACCCTCCTTTATATTTTTGGCCAGTTTACCTTCATACCTCATTTTTTTCCTCTTTGTATTGCCTTTTTAGTTATTCTCTGCTCTTTGAAAGTTTTCCAGTCCTCTGGCATCCTGCTCACCTTTTGCTATGTTATACTTCTCCTTTATCTTTATACTGTCTTTAACTTCCCACGTCAGCCATGGCCACCCCTGCGTCCCCTTAGGATCTTTCTTCCTCTTTGGAATGAACTGATCCTGCACCTTCTGCATTATATCCCGAAATACCTGCCATTGTTGTTCCACTGTCATCCCTGCTAGGGTATTGAACCATTAAACTTTGGCCAGCTCTGCCCTCATACCTCCATAATTCCCTTTGTTCAACTGCAATACTGACACTTCCGATCTCCCTTCTCCCTCTCAAATTGCAGATTGAAACTTTTAATGTTATGGTCACTACGTCCTAATGGCTCCTTTACTTCAAGGTCCCTGATCAAATCTATTTGGTTCGTTGCATAACACCACAATCAGAATTGCCTTCTCCCTTGTAGGCTGAAGTACAAGGTGTTCCAAGAATCCATCTCAGAGGCACTCCACAAACTCCCTTTCTTGGGGTCCAGATTCTCCCAGTCTGCGTGCATGTTGAAATCCCCCATAACAACTGTAGTAAAACCTTTGCGACAGGCCAATTTCAACTCCTTATTCAACTTACACCCTACATCCAGACTACTGTTTGGGGGCCTGTTGATAACTTCCATCATGGTCTTTCTATCCTTAGAATGTCTCAGCTCCATCCATACTGACTGTACATCTCCTGATTTGCAAGGGACTGAATATCATTCCTGACCAACAGGGATACACAGACACACTTTGATATGCACTTTCCAGGCCCTGTCCACTGGAAGCCACATGTCGGTTATCCCCACAACATCATTCCTGCCACTTTCTAATTGAACCTCAAGCTCATCCACCTGATTTCTCATGCTTCGTGCATTCATATATAATATTCTTCATTTGTTCCTCCCCTCTCCCTTCCTATCAATCCTTATTCACTTGACCATACTGTATGATCCCTCCTTGAGTTTTCTGCTATTTTGATTCTGTTGTCACTCACTTTCCCTTTAACTTCCTCCTTGAATTTCCAGTTTGTCTCCACCCTCGCGCCCCCACCCCCCACCCCCACCACCACCACTACTCAGTTTAAACACACCTGTTTTACAGAGTTCTCCTGACAGCATTGCTCTCATGATCAAATGAACAATCCAGCCTCTCTACTCCACAGCAAAGTGGAAATCATGGGAATTTGGAAGACCACCTTCAACCAGAAACTGCTTTTAACGCTAAACATGTATGAATAGTCTTTTTTTAAACAAAGAAATTTTCGAGATGGGCCCCTTACCCTGAAACTGTTTCACCCCTGACTTCCCTATATTTTAACTTTAGAAAGTTGCATTGTTTACTTCAAAAATTTAACTTGAGTTAGAAAAAAAATTGAATCTTTCATCTGCACGCAGGGGTATATCTATCTTTCTGTTTACTCTCAGTCTTCCAAGCGTGCACATACTTGTGTGTAGACACACACAAGCAATTAGAAACTTTGTTTTGGCTGTAAGCAATTATCTAATTGTAGTTAACATAACTGGTGAGGTAATTGATGAAATAAAACCAAGAACTGTAGATGCTGGAGAGTTGGATCAGGAACAGAATATGCTGGTCTGGCAGCATCTGTGGGTAGAAAGGAGTGACCATAGTCAGAGTATTGTATGGATATCCAAGGTAAATTAAAAAGACTTCACTGCAAAGACAGAACTTTCTCAAGCGTGTCATCATAACCGCAATGTTGTGCTTTTGTAATGAAACAGTCAGTGTAAACAAAAGTAACAAGTGAGGAAAAAATAGAAAAATCATTCAGCAGCATATCTGATGGCTACCAATAAGATACTGGAATCTGACATTGCTGCTGTCAACTGAAGATAATATTTTCAAATATCTTTGTGTTATTGCCTCAGTAAAATTTTCAATTCCAAACCCACTTGCTAAATAAACCAAGTCTGCAGGCACGCACTATGTGGTTGACAACTTAAGTTAACTGTGACATGTGATTGGCCTCATTGCTGGCACCAAAATGGCTAGACCTTGGTTCCTGTACGACTGGACCGATTCCCAAAGCCTTTGGCTCGCCTTTTTAGTGCTTGGCTAGCCCTTTCTTTCCCTCTTCCTGTCAGCTTTGGCAAGCCAGTTATCAACAGTGAGGCTGTACTATAATCCTTAGAGCAGACATACTGTCAGCCAATTCTGTTTATCTTGAGAAGTAAAATGTAAAATATTTTGAAGTTTTATCTGAAGTAATTTGTGTGAACACAGAAGTTTTTGGTGCCACTCTATCAGTATGTGTTTTTGTTAATGAAAGAGCTGTAAAGTGCATTTAACTGTTGAGCAACATTAACATGATGAATAGTATTTTGGTAAATATTCATGTAATAAATGGCATAGCCAAATCACACAGTAAATAGAGTAGCCTCTTTGTATGATGTATTTCAGAACACAATTGGAATTCTTATTTTAATACTAAATATTTCCTAAATTTACCATACAATGATTTAAATTTCCAAGGCTTCAAATAACTGATTTCAACATTGGATCTCAATATAGAATATTGCTCCCCAGATTAATGCTTGAACCAAAAGCTATCAATTTTGAACATCAGATTGGAGAGGTAGATAAAATAATGTGGAAGCATGATGGGTAATAATGATTATGATGATCTGCTTGTGTGATGGCTAAATGTTGACATGAGCTTTGGGCCATTGGTTTATTTCTGTATTGTGACTGAGTTTCTATCTACTTTGCCTTCTTTCAGTTAATTTAAACCTCATTGTAAGGGGTGTTGATCTCTGCAAAGAAATTAGAGTAAATATTTTATGAATTTGGTAATAATATTGAAGATTTTCTGTACTCTGTACTCTGTACACAGCACAGCACAGAAAAGGTCCATTAAGTCTGCACTTAAAGCAAACATCCAGCTATTCTAACCCCACTTTCCATCACTTGATCCATAGCCTTGGCATCATATGTGCACATCTCAATAATTCCTAAATGTTGTGAGATTCCTGCCTCTACCACCCTGACAGACAATGAGTTTAAGATTCTCACCAGTCTCTGGATGAAAAAGTTTTTCTTCACTTCTCTGAACCTTCTGCTCCTACCTTAAATCTAATCCCCCGGGTCATTGATCTTTCCATTAAGGGGAGACTTGTTTCCTGTCTACCGTATCTATGCCCCTCATAATTTTATTCATCTTAGTCATGTCCCCCCTCAATCTCCTCTGCTCAAAGGAAAACAGCCCCAGTTTGTCCAGTCTCTCTTCATGACTGAAACTCTCCAACCCAGGCAACATCCTGGTAAATTTCCTCTGCATCCTCTTATGGACATCATCCTCGAATGAACAGAGAAAATCAACTGAGAGTTGTTTCTTTAATTCCTTGGTTTTAGTAATATTTATTGGTTTATTTCATGAAATTTGTGCGAATATTATTTTAACCTATAGCTTCCTGATATTGGTTGCTGTAGTCAGAATAGAATTTTTGAATTTTTTTTCTTTCATGGCAAGAGCAGTGTTTATGGTCTAGCCCATTCCTAATTTCCCCGAGTGGTTTGTCAGGCCAATTCAGACTGGTGTTAAGAGTTAATAGGTTTCTGTGGGTCTGGGGTTACATATAGGCTAGACCATACTAGCTTTGTATGGAATTTAAATTCCATCAGCTATTGTTGTGGGATTTGTTCCCTTGTCCTCAGATCCTTTGTCAAGGCCGCTGGGCTACCAACCCAGTGATATTTCCATTAGAATTTGCCATCCTCTGTATATATGGTTATGCTAATATGATAAATCTGTCAAGTTGGAATTACTCACTAATGATGTATTTATGGCAGTTTCTTTTTGCACTTAAAAAGCTCAAATGTTTCATTACATTGTAAATGTTGTTAATTTTAATATCTCTTTGCCTTTGCCCACTCAGACTAAACTTTACAGTTACAAGGGTTGTCAGTCCATTCTCTGGCATTCTGGATTTCCTCTGTCTGGCTTGTTTCATTTTTGTTTTATGAATCTCTTTCAGCTTTAAAGCAACCTATTGTGAAGATTTTGATATTGGCAGGTGTTCATTTTTAGTAACTTAATTGAATCACTTTTTTGAACACATTTCTTAATTTTACCTTGTCATTTACATCTTTTCAGTTTTTATATTTTAAATTTGCATCACAAGTTGGCCATTCTGTAGTTTGTCGATTTGATTTTTGATTTTGGTTATCTTTTGGTATGACTTAGTTTTATAGATTCAAATATGAAAACTGAAACTTCACTAATTCTGAAGGTCTTTGTCCTTTCTGCTCACTGGGAAAGGACAGATGCTTTCAAAATGCTTATTTTGTCTGTTTTGCTCCAACTTTCTTCACCTTAAGGGGAAAAAAAAATGAAAGTTACATCAATCTATTCTGTATCAGCAGACTGAAAAGATTTTGATACTCACTAACAACTAACTGATTAAAAGTAATCTACTGGGAGGAGCATTGGAACTTGAATACTCAGTTTTGTACATACTAGGATCATTGGACTTTTAGTCTAACAAATGGGCCCTCTATGAATCGTGGTGGTAGACAGGACTGTACTCTATTGGAATCCTGGCTTCTTGTGTGATTCTCCCCTACTGAAATTTCATCTTGGTATTCTTACATTTCAGTTATCTGTTTGGGGCTCAGAAGATATTATGTTGTCACTTTGATTTGTATTTTATTCTTCATTTCTATAGTATTGCGAACCATTTAATCATTTCCAGTGGCACACAGACATTTCAAATAATACATTTCCACTATGTGCTTTTGTTTCAGCCACAGACGTCCATTTTTTGTGCCTCTGTCATTGATCTTTTTAAAGATTCATTTGTATGATGTGGGCATGGCTGGCTTAACTAGCATTTCATTTCACATCTCAAGTTACCCTTGAAAGTGATGGGAGTACCTCTGAACTCCTGCATTCAGTATAGTGTAGGTGTTTCCACAATACTATTGCTTTTAGATTTTCATAATTTTGATTGGCAATGTAAATCCAAGTCAAAATGGCCTGTGTCTCAGCCAGTACTGACTGAGCCTCAATTTGTTCCAACTAATCAATCGCGTTCAATCATCATCCCATTTGACCTAAAGATATTGAGCCCTGTTGAACCATAGGCCTTTTCTTATCACAAAGACTATTTCCACCTTTCTTGCACGTTTTCCTTGCATCAGCCTATCTACTGTTGAACCCTTCATCCCTGTTATACTTGTTTCCAAAGCTCTCCTGCCTCTCCTTCCATCTACCACTCTTCATAAACTTGAGTTCATCCAAAATTCTGCATCCTGCTGCGTCCTGACTCTCACCATCATGCCTATGCCGTACGTTTTACTCGATAACCTACAAGGAGTCATCTTTCTTGATCTATGATCTCCTTTAGCAGTTGGACATATCTGTATTTCTCAACTGTGGCCTATTGTGACCAACCACATCTTAATGTCATCATGTCTTTTTCAATCATCCTTTCAAGAAGTTAGTTGGTTACTATATGGCCTCCTGTGAGGGAGAGATTTGACAGAGTTGTACCAGATTATGACGGATTTCATTAAGGTAGTCTACCGATAAGATAGATGATTTTAGACACTGGTTGACAGGTCTAAGACAATAAGACTAGAAGATATAGGTGCAAAGTTAGACCGTTCAGCCCATTGAGTCTGCTCTGACATTTAATAATAGACAGGCAGGAGGCTGGAAGAACATAGCATACCAGGCAGCATCAGGAGGTGGAGACGTTGGACATTTCAGGTGTAACCCTTCTTCAGAACCCTTTCTCCACCTCCTGATGCTGCCTGGCTTGCTGTGTTCTTCCAGCCTCCTGCCTGTCTATTTTGGATTCCAGCATCTGTAGTTTTTTCTCTGACATTTAATAATGGCTGATATGTTTCTCCAACCCCATTCTCTTGCTTTTTCCCTGTAACTCTTGACCTCTTACTAAACAAGAACCAATCTATCTCTGTCTTAACGACACTGAATGACTTGGCCACCACAATCCTCTGCGGCAATGATTTCCACAGATCCACCACCTTCTGACTGAAGAAATTCCTCCTCCCCTCAGCTCTAAAGGGTTGTCCCTTCATTCTGAGGTTGTGCCTTCTGGTCCTTGTCTCTCCAACTAATGGAAACATCTTCTCCATGACCCCTCTACTCGGGCCCTTCTGTATTCTCTAAGCTTCAGTGAGGTCCTCCCCTGCCACATTATTTTAAATTCCACAGAGTACAGACCCACAGTCCTCAACCTCTACTTATACAACAAACTCTTCATCTGTGGAATCTTTCTTGTGAACCTCTTTTGGATCCTCTCCAAGGCCAAGACATCCCTCCTTAGGTACAAAGCCCAGAACTGCCCACAGTATTCCAAATGTGGTCTGACTAGAGCCTTGCACAGACTCAGTGGTATAACAGCATTCTTGATGTTACATTCTAGCTCCTTCAAAATAAATAGTAAACATTGCAGTTGCCTCCTTAACTGCTGACTAAACCTGTATGTTAAACCTTAAAAGAATCCTGAACTAGGACACCTAAATCTCTTTGTACTTGATATTTCCAAAGCCTTTCCACATTTAGGAAATAATGTATGTCATTATTCTTCCTACCAAAGTGCATAATCTCACTTTTCCATATTGTATTTTGTATGCCACTACTACGTCCGCACACCTAGCCTATCCAAGTTGTTATGGACCAGGCCAGACCCGACCCCCTCAAAACATTTCAAGAAAGTAGCCTGGACCCTAACCTTGCTAGTGGTTTTTAGCAGGTATAGTGTAGATATTCTAGGAGAGGTGCAGCTGGCCCAATCACTTAGTTTTCAACAAAATAGAATATATTTACAAGATTATGGAATGAAACAAAAACAAAATGTGCATAAATTATGCTTTAGAGAGCTAGAAGGGGACATGAAAAAGCTTTAGCAGGTAGTATTAAGGAAAATCCTAAGGCATTCTACACTTAGGTGAAGATCAAGAGGATGGCCAGACTGAAAGGAGTGCTGATCAGGGATAGTGGAGGGAATTGGAGGAAGTAGGGGTAGTACTTAAATGAATACTATTCTTCAGTATTGATGACTAAGAGGGACCTTGATGTTTGAGGACAGCATGAAACAGATTGTTATACTAGAATAGGTTAATGTTAGGAAGGAAGACGTGCTGAAAACTTTGAAAAACATAAGGATAGATAAATCCCCTCGGCCAGATGGGATATACCTGAGGTTTCTATAGGACGCGGGGGAAGAGATTGCACTTTTGGCGATGATCTTTGCGGCCTCACTGTTCACTGGAGTAGTGCTGGATGATTGGAGGTTGGCAAATGTTATTTGCTTGTTGAAGAAAGAGAATAGAGATAATCCTGGGAATTACAGACCAGCCAGTCTTACATCGGTGGTGATCAAAGTATTGGAGAAGATTCTGAGACAAGATCTATGATTACTTGGAAAACAGTAGCTTGATTAGAGATAATTAGATTAGATTACTTACAGTGTGGAAACAGGCCCTTCGGCCCAACAAGCCCACATCGCCCCGCCGAAGCGCAACCCACCCATACCCCTACATCCACCCCTTACCTAACACTACGGGCAATTTAGCATAGCCAATTCACCTGACCTGCACATCTTTGGACTGTGGGAGGAAACCGGAGCACCCGGAGGAAACCCACGCAGACACGGGGAGAACGTGCAAACTCCACACAATCAGTCGCCTGAGGTGGGGAATTGAACCCAGGTCTCTGGCGCTGTGAGGCAGCAGTGCTAACCACTGTGCCACCGTGCCGGCTTTGTGCGGGGTAGGTCATGCCTCCCAAACCTTATGGAATTCTTTCAGGATGTGAAAGACATATTGAAGGTAGAGCAATGAATGTGGTGTACATGGAGTTTAGCAAAGAGTTTGATAAGGTTCCTCATGGTAGGTTCATTTAGAAAGTAAGAAGGCATGGGATATAGGGAAAACCTGTCTGTATGGATACAGAATTGGCTAGCCCATAGTAGACAGAGGGTGGTGTTGAATGGAAAGTATTAAGCCTGGAGCTTGGTGACCAGTGGTGTTCCGCAGGTATCTTTGATTTTTATCAATGACTTGGATGAGGAAGTGGAAGGGTGGGTTAGTAAGTTTGCTAATGACACTAAGGTTGGTGGAGTTGTGAATAGTGTGGAGGGCTGTTGTCGGTTGCAGTGAGACATTGACAAGATGCAAACTGGGCTGATAAGTGGCAGATGGAATTCAACCCGAAAAAGTGGGAATTCATACAATTTGGGAGTCTAATTTGAATGCAGAATACAGGGTTAAAGGCAGGATTCTTGGCAATGTGGAAGAACGGAGGGATTTTGAGGTCCATCTCCATAGATCCTTCAAAGTTGCCACCCTTGTTGTGAGGGTTGTTAAGGAGGCGTATGGTATGTTGGCTTTCATTAGCAGAGGGATTGAGTTTGAGCTTTGCGGTTATGCTGCAGCTCTGTCGAGTACTAGTCAGACCACACTTGGAATATTGTGTTCAGTTCTGGTTGCCTTATTATAGGAAAGATGTGGAAGCTTTATCAAGTGTGTGCGAGGAGGTTTACCTAGATGCTGCCTGACTGGAGGATGTGCCTTATGAAGAAAGGTTGAGAGAGCTAGGACTTTTCTCATTGGAACCAAGAAAGATGAGAGGTGACTTGATAGAGATGTACAAATGTTGAAAACCATTGATAGAGTGCATAGGCAATTTTTTTCTCAGGGTGGAAATGTCTATCATGAGGGGCCATAATATTAAGGTAATTGGAGGAAGGTTTAGGGAAATGTCAGAGGTAGGTTCTTTACACACAGTGGTGGGAGTGCGGAATGCACTGCCAACAGTGGTGGTAGAATGAGATATATTAGAGACATTTAAGTGACTCTTGGGTAGGCACATTCAAGTTATTACAATGAAGGTATATTGGTTAGTCTGATCTTAGAGTAGGATAAAAGGTCGGCGCACCATCGAGGGCTGAAGAGCCTGTACTGTGCTGTTCTATGTTCAGTGTTCAAAAGAGAACCGAATACAGAATAACAATGTATTTGAAAAACCAACAGATTATCCCAATTTAATAATGCTGTTCTAAGTTCCTGCAACTATCCCCATGCGCACCCCTTGGCAAAAAAGGAAAAATGAAACACTGTTTTGCAAGAGAGATGGCAGAGAGACTCAGCATGGAAGACCTTCTTCCATGTAGCTGTTTCTTTGACTAGCAGCCTCAAAATGGACTGACTGCTTGTTCTGAACAGCCAAATGCTAAAACTCGAACGAAACCAGAGAAAAATGTGTTGCTGGAAAAGCGCAGCAGATCAGGCAGCATCCAAGGAGCAGGAGAATCAACGCTTTGGGCATAAGCCCTTCTTCAGGAATGAAGGGCTTATGCCCGAAACGTTGATTCTCCTGCTCCTTGGATGCTGCCTGATCTGCGCTTTTCCAGCAACACATTTTTCAGCTCTGATCTCCAGCATCTGCAGTCCTCACTTTCTCCTAAACCAGAGAAAAGCTGAGTTGGGAGAACTGGCCACTCCCCTTTCATTGTACAGGTGTTTCTTTTAAACTTGAAAGCCGTTTGACAGCGGCAGTATCTGTTATCTATAATCAAATTGTCCCTAAAACCCATCAAAACTAGAGCGCCTGGAGTCTTTGTTTACAGCCCTTCTTTTAAAACAAAACCACCAAGACCAACAACCTTGTTTAAGGAACAGCATTGTGACAGCCCCCTTAAAAAAAATCAATATTCAAAGTTGACTTCATTTTAAAACCCCCTTAATCCTAAACTGTTAATATGTTACAACATTTATAGACATTATATTGGCAATAACCATGCAAACATGCACACTAAATTCTATTACAGTCTGTTTTACTCCTGTCATTGAATGCATCTATTTCTCGTTGAAATCCTGACCATGTGTCCGCGATAATGTTTTCTCATCCTGCCACATACACCATTTTCAAATTGAATGGCTGTAACCACAAGCTCCATCAAAACATTCTGGCGATTTTGTCCTTAAAATTATCCACAAACTTCAGTGGGTTATGATCAGTGTATATGATTGTCTCAGAAATGTTGGAACATCAACACCAAGCTCTAAGTCTCCTTCTCAACTGTTGAATATTTTTGCTGATGAATGTTCAGTTTCCTGGAGAAATACCCAATAGGTCTTTCAATCTTCTCCTTCTCTTCCTGTAAGAGCATAACACCAACACCCTTATCACTCAGGTAGATAGTGACTCATGCTGGGACAGTGGTTAATACAGCCTTCAGGCTGTCAAATGCCTTCTGACTGTCCACGGAAATGTCTTGCCTTGCCTTTCATTAGCAATTCAGTGAGTGGAGCAGCTACACTGCTAAGGTCTGGCACCTTTACTATGTCATTTTGGAGCATGTGTTAATCTCCCCTTGAACCTGTGCCAACTTTAGAGGGCTATGACTACAAGAATGTTGCTTAATTTGATTAGCATCTCCTATATCTACATCATGCATAATTAGGTTAGTACTTCCCAGCTTATTTCCACATATCTTCTGAGAGGCTCCCGTATCTCTTAATTTTGTAACCTCTTTATCCACTGCTTCTGGCCTACGCAAGTAAACTCTACCTTTGCGGGTATGTGGTTTAAGAAGTTCTGGCACTTCCTTCTTAACCACCCTCCGACTAGGTTGTACATTCTGGTGCAGCTTTCTAGCCTTCACTTTGCTTTGCCTTACCACTCCAACAAAATTCACTGGCTTATTCTGTTTTCCTATATTTGACTTCCCAGTGCTTTTTCTGACCCACCAACACTGATTTCATGTGGCCTGCTTTATTGCAGTGAAAACACTGGAGCTTTTTAACTTCCTTGTCTCCTTCAAGAGTTTCCTTTCTTACCCAGTGGTAAGTTATCCTTATCTTCACAGAGATCTGCTTTTCCCTTTCCACGTGAGGACTTCTCTTTCCCTCCTGGATTGAAATTGATTTTGGAAGCCAAATTTTGATTTATGGACCAGCTCATAATCATCAGCCATTTCAGCTGCTAATTTTGCAGTTCAGAAAGTGAATGTTCGAACTCCTCCAAAATAATTGTCTAAGGGCGTCATAGGTTTAGTTGGTTTTTAATGCCCTTTTCCACCTATCAAAATTACTTTGTTTGATCCTTGCAAACTCAATGTAGGTTTGAACAGGGTCCCTCCTTAGATTACTTAAACGTTGTCTGTAGGCTTTTTGGCACAAGCTAGTATGTATTTAAGATGGCTTTCTTTACCTCCTCAAATGCCCCAGATGTGGGCGGCATGGTGGCACAGTGGTTAGCACTGCTGCCTCACAGTGCTGGAGACCCGGGTTCAATTCCCACCTCAGGCAACTGTCTGTGTGGAGTTTGCACATTCTCCCCGTGTCTGCGTGGGTTTCCTCCGGGTGTTCTGGTTTCCTACCACAGTCCAAAAAATGTGCAGGTTATGTGAATTGGCCATTCTAAATTGCCTGTAGTGTTAGGTGAAGGGGTAAATGTAGGGGAATGGGTCTGGATGGGTTGCTATTCGGAGGGTCGGTGTGGACTTGTTGGGCAGAAGGGCCTGTTTCCACACTGTAGGTAATCTAATCTAATCATACCTCCTCTGATAGTGATACAAATACCTCACCAATTCTACCTAGAAGTCTTGTTTGCATCAACAAAACCCACTTGGTCACTGGGCACTGCATTTGTTTAACCACCTTTTCAAATAAGATGAAAAGGGCTGCTACATCCTTCTCATCAAATTCAGGCAATGTATGAATATATTTAAACAGATCCTGACCAGGTCTTTGACTACCATGAGTTTTCTCATCCTCACTCTCTTTCTCCCTCAGCTTACCTTCAGCCTTCATATTGCTGCTTTTCTGCTTAAATGGCCAATTTCTGAAGTTCAAACTCCCTCTCTTTCTTCCTTTCCTCACTCTTTTTCCTCTGCTTTTAATTGCAATTCAAACAGTTTCAATTCTGTCACCCTTTACTTGTCTTTTGCCTTTAACTCAAGCTGCTTCATTTTCAATTGAATTTTAGCCAACTCCAAAGATTCTGACGTTTCCAGCAAATTTAAATCATAGAATCTTAGAATTCCTACAGTGTGGAAACAGGCCATTTGGTCCAACATCAACCCTCCAAAGAGTAAACCACCCAGATTCATTCCCATTCCCAATTACTCTATATTTCCCTGACTAATGCACCCAACCTGCACACCTCTGAACACAATGGGTAATTTAGCATGGCCAATTCAACTAACCTGCACATCTATGGAAGGTGGGAGGAAACTGGAGCACCTGGAAGAAACCCACGTTGAGCTATTGCTGTAATTATCTCTCCTTTCCTTACAGAAGGAGGCAGCTCCAACTCCAGATTTTCTGCTAACTCCAGTAGCTTGTCCTGAATCACCTTTTGCAAAACCCCAAAAGTCACTTCTTGCACTCTCAGAAAACTTTTGGTGACTGAAGGAGCCATTGCTATCCTAAGCATTGTTTAAACATCCAAATTCAACACCCGGAACAAAAAATTCTAACACGTACCATTCATTGCCTTTGAGTCCAACAATCCTAATCCCAATTTGGAACTATTGAACAAACCTTGCAAGGAGCCTCCAGTTTGTTACGGTCCAGGCCAGACCCCCTCACAACCTTTTAAGAAAGTAGCCCAGGCATTAACTTTTTTCTAGCTGTAACTGGCCCAACCACTCCTACTTCCATGTAGTTGTTCCTTTGAGTAGCACCATCAACACGAACTGACTGCTTGCTTTGAACTGCCAGATTGCTAAAAACCCCCACCACACCAAACCAAACCAGAGAAAATCTGCTCTGGGAGAACTGGCCAATCTCCTTTCATTGTACAGGTGTTTTGTTTTAAACTTGAAAGCCTTTTTCTCCTGAGGCAGTATCTGTTAGTTATTGGTCTAAAACCCATCAAACCTGCATTTACGACCTCTCTGGAAAAAATAGAAGGCTGACATAACCTTAATTAAAGGAGCAACATAGTCACGAAGTGCTTCTGCAACCTTCCTGTCTCTCCATTTTCTTTGTGTCATCTCCCTTCTTAAGTAGGAGTGTTACATTAGCCTAGAACCTCCATGATGCCAATAATTCTTGAAAGATCACCATCAACGCTTCCATAATCTTCTCAGCTACCTCCTTCAGAAATCTGGAGTGTACTCCATCCAGTCCAGTTGATTTATCTGTCTTCAGACCTTTCTGCTTCCATAGCGCTTCTCCTTTCTGATAGCGACAACACTTATCTCTGCTTCCTGCTTCTCTGGAAGTTCTGAAATACTACTGGTGTCTTTCGCCGTGAAGACTGATACAAAGTGTGTATTCAGTTTCTTCACCATTTCTTTGATCTCCATTACTCCTTTTTTCAGCCTCATTTTCTAGTGGTCTAATATCCACTCTTGCCTTTCCCAATAACTTTTAGATAACTAGAACTCTGTAGGAAGCTAGAGAAGTGATTGCAGGGACCATTGCTGAAATATTTATATCATCAATAGCCAGAGGTGAGGTGCCGAAATGCTAAAATGGTGCCACTATTTAAGAAAAGTGGTAATGAAAAGCCAGGGAATTGTAGGCTGATGAGCCTGACGTCAGCAGTCAGCAAGTTATTGAACGGAGTCCTGAGGAACAGGATTTACATGTAGTTGGAAAGGCAAGGGTAGTCAACATACTTTTGTGCAGGGGAAATCGTGTCTCACTAACTTGGTTGAGTTTGTTGAAGAATTAACAAAGAGGATTGATGAGGGCAGAGCAGTTGACGTGATATCTGTGGACTTCAATAAGGCTTTCAACAAGGTTTGTCATGGGAGATTGATTAGCAAGGATAGATCTCTCCGAATACAAGAAGAACTAGCCATTTGGATACAGAACTGGCTCGAAGGTAGAAGATGGAGTGGTGGTGAAGGGTTGCTTTTTAGACTGGAGGCTTGTGACCAGTAGTGTGCCACAAAGATCGGTGCTGGGTCCACTACTTTTTGTCATTTATATAAATGATTTGGATTTGAACAGAGGAGGTATAGGTAGTAAGTTTGCAGATGACACTAAAATTGGAGATGTAGTGGACAGCAAAGAAGGTTACCTCCGATTACAGCGGGACCTTGATCGGATGGGCCAAGGAGTGGCAAATGAGGTTTAATTTTGATAAATATGAGGTGCTGCATTTTGGAAAGGCAAATCAGGACAGGACCTTTATGCTTAATGGTTGTTGAACAAAGAGACCTTGGAGTTGAAAGTAGACAGGGTAGATTAGATTAGATTCCCTACTGTGTGGAAACAGGCCCTTTGGCCCAACAAGTCCACACCGACCCTCTGAAGAGTAACCCACCCAGACCCATTTCCGTCTGACTAATGTACCTAATACTATGAACAATTTAGCATGGCCAATTCACCTGACCTCCACATCTTTGGACTGTGGAAAGAAACCGGAACACCAGGAGGAAACCCACGCAGACATGGGGAGAATGTACAAACTCTACACACAGTCGCCCAAAGCTGGAATTGAGCCTGGGACCCTGGCGCAGTGAGGCTGCAGTGCTAATCAAGTCCAAAGAAGTGGGTAGTGAAGAAGGCATTTGGTATGCTTGCCTTTATTAGTCAATGCATTGAGTATGCGAATTGGGAGGTCATATTGCAGCTGTACAGAACATTGGTTAGGCCACTATTGGAATAATGTGTGCAATTCTTGTCTCCTTGCAATAGGAAGGATGTTGTGAAACTTGAAAGGGTTCAGAAAAGATTTACAGAGATGTTTCCAGGATCAGATGGTTTGAGGTATAAGGAGAGGCTGAATAGACTGGGGTTATTTTCCCTGGAACTGAGGGGTGGCCTTATAGAGGCTTATAATATTATAGAGGCTTGGATAGAGTAAATAGACAAAGTCTTTTCCCAGTAGTGGGGAAGTCCAAAACCAGAGGGCACAGGTTTAAGGTGAGAGGGGAAAAATTTAAATAGAATCTGAGAGTCAACTTTTTCACACAGAGGGTGATACATGTATGGAATGAGCTGCCAGAGGAAGTAGTGGATTCTGGTACAATTACAACATTTAAATTCAGTTTAGATGCTAAAAGAATCTTAACATAATATCCAAGATCAATTCCATGTTGATCAAATATTTGGAATCACAAAATGAGTTATTTATTAGATTTTCTTACCTGAAATTTTGAAATTGAAATGTGAGCAATGATGCAATTTTTTTATACCAGGAAGAACTTAACTATGCTATACAGAGGTTAAAAGGACAATCTGTGATGGTTAGTTAGCTGGCATTTTATTGATTAACTAAAATGATGTTTTCTTATAGTGGTAATCTGAGCAGCTTCCTATGTTTCTAAATCTCCTACATGTGTACAATTAGAAAAGTAAAAATTTTAAAATTCCTATATGGGATGTGGGCATTGTTGGCAAGACCTGCATTTGTTACTCATTTTTAATTGTCTTTCAGACTGTGATGAGGAGCCATCTTTTTGAGCCACCTGTCTCATTGTGTATGTATACCAGCAATGCTCTTAGGAAGTGAGTTTCTGGGTTTTCACCCAGCAGCTGTGACAGACTAGTAATTTAGCTTAAAATTAGAGTAGTCCATATCTTGGAAGGCAACTGCAGGTGTTAATGATCTGGCTAGGAAGGTGAAGAGTTCTTAATGGAGACTGTTAGTAACTAGCAATAGGTAATGTGTAGTGGCATACTGTGATAACAAGGCCTGGTGTGTAAGATGAAAATGTGTTGCTGGAAAAGCGCAGCAGGTCAGGCAGCATCCAAGGAACAGGAGAATCGACGTTTCGGGCATCAGCCCTCCTTCAGGAATGAGGAAAGTATGTCCAGCAGGCTAAGATAAAAGGTAGGGAGGAGGGACTTGGGGGAGAGGCGTTGGGAATGCGATAGGTGGAAGGAGGTTAAGGTGAGGGTGATAGGCCGGAGTGGGGTGGGGGCGGAGAGGTCAGGAAGAAGATTGCAGGTTAGGAAGGCGGTGCTGAGTTCGAGGGATTTGACTGAGACAAGGTGGGGGGAGGGGAAATGAGGAAACTGGAGAAATCCAAGTTCATCCCTTGTGGTTGGAGGGTTCCTAGGCGGAAGATGAGGCGCTCTTCCTCCAACCGTCGTGTTGCCATGGTCTGGCGATGGAGGAGTCCAAGGACCTGCATGTCCTTGGTGGAGTGGGAGGGGGAGTTGAAGTGTTGGGCTACGGGGTGGTTGGGTTGGTTGGTCCGGGTGTCCCAGAGGTGTTCTTTGAAACGTTCCGCAAGTAGGCGGCCTGTCTCCCCAATATAGAGGAGGCCACATCGTTTGCAGCGGATGCAATAGATGATGTGTGTGGAGGTGCAGGTGAATTTGTGGCGGATATGGAAGTATCCCTTGGGGCCTTGGAGGGAGGTAAGGGGGGAGGTGTGGGCGCACGTTTTGCATTTCTTGTGGTTGCAGGGGAAGGTGCCGGGAGTGGAGGTTGGGTTGGTGGGGGGTGTGGACCTTACGAGGGAGTGGTCTTTTCGGAACGCGGATAGGGGAGGGGAGGGAAATATGTCCCTGGTGGTGGGGTCCTTTTGGAGGTGGCGGGAATGACAGCGGATGACACGTTGGACATGGAGGTTGGTGGGGTGGTAGGTGAGGACCAGTGGGGTTCTGTCCTGGTGGCGGTTGGAGGGGCGGGGCTCAAGGGCGGAGGAGCGGGAAGTGGAAGAGATGCGGTGAAGGGCATCGTCAACTGCGTCTGGGGGGAAATTGCGGTCCTTGAAGAAGGAGGCCATCTGGGTGGTACGGTTTTGGAACTGGTCCTCCTGGGAGCAGATGCGGCGGAGACTAAGGAATTGGGAATATGGGATGGCGTTTTTACAGGGGGCAGGGTGGGAGGAGGTGTAGTCTAGGTAGCTGTGGGAGTCGGTTCGTTTATAATAAATGTCCGTGTCGGTTCAGTCACCCGAGATGGAAATGGAAAGGTCTAGGAAGGGGAGGTAGGAGTCTGACACGGTCCAGGTGAATTTGAGGTCGGGGTGGAAAGTGTTGGTAAAGTGAGGAAGAGCGCCTCATCTTCCGCCTGGGAACCCTCCAACCCCAAGGGATGAACTCAGATTTCTCCAGTTTCCTCATTTCCCCTCCCCCCACCTTGTCTCAGTCAAATCCCTCGAACTCAGCACCGCCTTCCTAACCTGCAATCTTCTTCCTGACCTCTCCGCCCCCACCCCACTCCAGCCTATCACCCTCACCTTGACCTCCTTCCACCTATCGCATTCCCAACGCCCCTCCCCCAAGTCCCTCCTCCCTATCTTTTATCTTAGCCTGCTGGACACACTTTCCTCATTCCTGAAAAGGTCTGATGCCCGAAACGTCGATTCTCCTGTTCCTCGGATGCTGCCTGACCTGCTGCGCTTTTCCAGCAACACATTTTCAGCTCTGATCTCCAGCATCTGCAGTCCTCACTTTTCTCCTGGTGTGTAAGGTAAGGAGTTCTGGCATAGGAGAGTTCAAGCCCTAACATTATTGAACTCAATAGTGATTCAGGAGGGCTACAGGGTCCCCAGGTGGAAAATGAGGTGTTGTTCTTCCAGCTTGTACTGAGACAGTGATTTTGGCCAGGAAACAGGGTGGTGTGTTAAAGTGACAAGCAACTGGAAGCTAAGGGTCTCCTATAAGGGTTGAACGCAGATGTTCTGCGAAGCGATCATCTAGTCTATGCTTTGTTTCCCCAATGTAGAGGAGAGCATGTTATGAGTAGCAAATGCAGTGGACTAGATTTTGTGAAATTAAGGTAAGCTTGTGACAGATCCATTTTTGAAAATTTCTTTGCCCCTGCCTGTCCAGTGAATAAGGAACATACTGCCTGCCAGAGAGTAGACAAGGTGTCAACTGGGTCTATGGAAGAAGCAAGTCAGCAGAATTTTGGTTAAACATATGCCGGTACTGGATTAAACTGTTTCTGGGTTCTTCCCAAAGTTGAAGGGTAGACAGTAAAAATAGAAGTGAATGCAGGCGCAGTGGTGTCCCTAATTCTCGAATCCGTCTATAGGGAGAAGTTGAGGGCACTACCATTTGAGGTCTGCCAAGATTATACTGCAGATTTACGCACATGAACAAGTGGTGCTACTGAAGGGAAATGTAAAACACAAATACCCTGCATTATTAGGCTGCTCTTTGTTACAAAACTTAAGGTTAAACTGTGGCACGGTTGATATACTGCCGAACTCAAACATGAGTTTGCAAGAGATCTTGGACAAGTACAAGGATGTCTTCAAAGGAACCTGGGAGGAAATGAAATAAGTAGAAATTACAGTTGAATCCAGTCACTGGTTCTCGAAATCTGAAGGCACATCTGTTTCCATACGTCATTTGGCCTAAAGGTTAGGTCCAACTAGGATGGTGGAACTAGAATGGCTTGTGAATCTGAGTGTAACCACCAATGAATGGCTACTCCCATCGTTCTAGTCTTAAAAACAGCTGCAGTGGTGAGGATTTGTAGTGATTTTAAGATTGCAGTCAACCAAGCTCTGTGTGAATCAATACCCCCTTCCATTTGTCGAAGACCTATTCACTGGACTGGCCGGGGGAAAGAAATTTTCAAAAATGGATCTGTCACAGTCTTATGTACAAGTTGGGAGGTCGTGAAGGAGTTTCAGCTGCTGCTGCTGATAATGACCTATGGGACTGTTCTGGTGAAAACGACTTTCTTGTAGCATCAGGTCAGTGCTGGCTGTGTCCACAGGGCCATGGATCAAACATTAAGTGGGTTTCCAAGGGTTCACCGTTATGTGGGCGATATTTTGATTTATCAGATTCTCTGAAGAGGAGCATTTGAAAAATTAGGAAGTGCAAGAAGGAACTTTAAGAAAAAAATTAGAGCAAAAGAGGGAGGCATGGAAAGGAGTTGCAAACAGGCTTAGGGAGAATCCTAAAATATTTTATGAATTCATTAAAGGGAAGAGGTTAACTAGGGAAAGACTAGGGCCCGTTAGGGACCAAGGGGGCAATATGTGTGAAGCCGCAAGATATTGGCAGGGTGCTGAATGAATACTTCTCTTCGGTTTTCACTCTGGAAAAGGAGAAAGTCGGTACAGAATTCAGGAAAAAAGACTGAGGAACTTGCACAGTTTTGCGTAGGAAATGGGGAGGTATTGGAGGCTCTGACAGGCTTAAAATGGACAAATGCTCTGGTCTGGATGAATTGCTTCCCGCATTGCTCTGGGAGGCGAGGCAGAGGCAGGGCTCTGACTCAAATTTTAATTCCTGTCTGGCCATGGGAGAAGAGCTGGAGGACTGGAGGATGGGTAATGTGATTCTACTTTTAACAAAAGGTAGTAGAGATGAACCAGGAAATTAGACTGGTGAGTCTTACATCAATGGTAGGAGAAAATTCTCCTACCTCAGGCGACTCTCTGTGTGGAGTTTGCACATTCTCCCCGTGTCTGCGTGGGTTTCCTCCGGGTGCTCCGGTTTCCTCCCACAATCCAAAGATGTGCAGGTCAGGTGAATTGGCCATCCTAAATTGCCTGTAGTGTTAGGTAAGGGGTAGATGTAGGGGTATGGGTGGGTTGCGCTTTGGCGGGGCGGTGTGGACTTGTTGGGCCGAAGGGCCTGTTTCCACACTGTAAGTAATCTAATCTAATCTAGAATTAATATTCATTTGGAAAAGCATGGGTAAATCGGGAATAATCATTAGTATGGCTTCGCCAAAGGGAGGTTATGCCTAACAAAGTTGTCAGAATTTTTTGAAGATGTAATCAAGTGTGTGGATGAGGGAAGTTCAGTTGATGTGGTTTATATGGATTTTAGCAAAGCTTTTGAAAAGGAACCTTATGGGAGACTGAGAAGGTTAAAGCATGTAAAATTCATGGAAACTTGACAAGATGTATCAGAAACTGGTTTAGTAATAGGACACAAAGTGTACTGGTAGAAGGTGGTCTGAGTGAGAGAGGCTGGTGTCCACAGGTCTGCCACTAGGATTAGTACTGGGGCCCTTATGTTCGTTACATACATAAATGATATCAATGAAAATGTGAGGGAAATGTTAAGCGAGTTTGTAGATGACACCAAGATTGATAGGAGTGGTTAATAGTGAAGACAATGGTTGTAGGTTCTAGGAAGATATAGATGGGTTGCTCAGATGGGCTGAGGAGTGGCTGGTAGTTTTTAACTCTGATAATTTATAACTATAGGTGAGGTGCCTGATGACTGGAGGGTGGCTAATTTTGTACCTTTGTTTAGGAAAGGTTGTGAGGAGAAATCGGGGAGCTATAGATCAGATATGACTCTATGACCATGATTATGTGAGGTGATGCACTTTGGAAGAAGAAACAAGATGAGAGTATTTAATGAATGGCAGGGTATTGGGTAGCTTAAAAGAACAGAAGTAATTATTTAAGGATCCCTGAAGGCAGTGGAGCACGTGAATAGAATAGTTAAGACAGCAAGAGGGATGTTTCTATCATCAGTCGTGACATAGAGTATAAGAGCAAAGAGGTAACATTGAAATTCTACAGAGTATTGGTTAAGCCACAGCTGGAGTACTGCGTGCAGTTCTGGTCACCTCACTACAGGAACGATGTCATAGCACTCGAGGGGGGGGCACAGAAGAGGTTGACTAGATGTCAAGATTAGAGTAGTGCTGGAAAAGCACAAAGTAAGGCAGCATCCAAGTAGCAGGAAAATTGACATTTTGGGCAAAAGCCCTTCATCAGGAACTGCCTGGGATGGAGTAGTTAAGCTATAAGTAGAGACTAAATAGGCTTGGATTGATTCCTTTAGTGCAGAGAAGGCTCAGGGAGGACATAATAGGGTTGCATTAAAATGAGGCAAATGGGCAGGGTGTGTAGGGAGCAGCTGTTCTCCTTAGTTGAGGGGTCATTCGTGAGGAGGCATAGACTTAAGGTGAGGGCAGGAGAGTCTGAAGGAATTTGAGAAAGTGTTTTTACTCGGAGGATGGTGGAATCTGGAATGCATTGCCGAATAAGGTAGTGGAGGCCAGAAACCTTACAACCCTTTAAAAAATATTCGGATGTGCACTTGAAATATCATAACATTCAAAGAAATGGGACAAGTGCAGGCAATTTGGATTAGTGTAGTTTTTATCTGTGCATACTCGATGAGCCCAAGGGCCCTTTCTGCACTGGATGACTCTGATTCTTGATAGTCTCTTAATCACCCTGCAAGCAATGGCCAGTTGGAGAGATTTACTCAGACCATAAAGCAGGCTTTAAAGGCTTCATAAGGGGAGTGGTTGCTTGGATGGTGAATCAACGTGTTCTTCAGCATGTATGGAACATATTGCATGCAACAACCCAGCGTTCAGTGGAGTCCTTAATGTTCAACTATTAATTGCAAGCAGAAGGGACCAATGGTAGACCATAATCCAGAAGGGCAGGAAGCTAGAGACCAAGTGTATTCCAAAGAGAAGAGACTGTGTTGGCTTGGAATTATATATCTGGGGGTAGAATGGATTCCAGTAATGGTGGTGACTCAAACAGGAGCATTGTTTTATGGTATAGAACAGGGATGAACTGGTCTGGAGCAAATATGCGGACTGGCTGATCACCACAACTCACCAGTGGAGGGGAGTATAAGGCAATCCAGATGGGACCTTTGGCTCGAATGAGTCATGTGTCTCCGAACCAGGGTTGGTCATACCCAGGATGGAGATAACAGCAGTGTCATAGGGCAACAACAGCCAGAGAGGGATGTATCTGCAGGACAACTAGAACTTCCTGAAGCCTGGGAGACTACATTAGAAAAGTTGAGACAGTCTACTAGGTATTGTTATCCCCCGAGAGACTGATCCTGTCAATGTAAATTAAACAAAGGTCATTTTATTTTCCTTTTTTGTTTTCATATTTCAAATTATGTATCCATGTTAGCTGCAATGCTCATGTTATAATCATAATTGTTGCAAATATGTAAATGGGAATTTGAAAATAAAAGGGAAGGCGTGTTATATACGTACTACCCCTTTGACCTGGAGGGGTGGAGCTTGGTCCAGTCTAGAACTGGTTGTGGACATGTGAATAACATTTTCCAGTTCACATTTATTATTTGTCTACTTGGTTATTAATTCCTGTTTCCAAAGGAAACACCAACACCATACTCTGTACCTTGTCAGTATGTATTTGTGTAGTCAAAAAGCTCTACAAGTATTGTTTACTAAATCCAATCACAACTGTAATGTTTTCCTGCTTTTTAACAGGACCTATTCTGACACTGTTTATCGTCCTTCTCTGCTCTAAGATTTTGTTACTTATTTCAGTTTCCTCTAAATTCTTGTCCTTGCAGTAATCTACCTTGGGTATTCAGAATTTCACTGGAACCCTTGGAGTTCTGGTTGGAATGCTGGCTTGTTTTACTGCAACCAGCTTGTTGGATGAATGAAGGTCCTTAAATGTGATCATAAATTATGGTTTTCTAGCTAGGACCTCTGATTATCTAGCATATTTGGAGGAAAATTGCTTTGTCTGCATTGTGAGTATGGGTGACAACTTTTGCTGTGAGTTTATTGTGGTAGATTAACTCCTGAGCACAATGGATGGATACTTGGGGAGTCAGGTGGAAGAGGCCACCACTAAAGAGAAGGTGCTGGGGAAGCTGAAAGATCTGAAGCTGGACAAATCATCTGGACCAGATGGCCAAGACCCCAGGCCCTGAAGGGGATAACTGAGATCATGGAGGCTTTGATGGTGATCTTTCTGGAATCATGAGTCAGGGAGGTTCCCAGAGGACTGGAAAATTGCTAATGCAATATCCCTTTTTAAGAAAGGAGGAAGGCAGAATATGGGAAATTATAAATTGGTTAGCTTGACCTTGGTCGTTGATACAATTTTAGATTGCAATGTTAAGAATGAAATTATGGAATACTTGGAAATGCATGGTAAAATAGGGTTGAGATAGTATGGCTTTGTCGAGGGTAAGTCATGCCTGACAAATGTTAGAATTCTTTAAGGAGGTAATGAGCAAGTTAGGCAAAGGAGAGCTAGTGGACTTAATCTATTTGGATTTCAAGAAGGCCTTTGACAAGGTGTTAACGCTGAAACTGCTAAATAGAGCCCATGGTGTTAGGGGCAAGGTATGGCATGGATAAAGAATTGGCTGACTAGCAGAAGGTAGAGAATAAGGATTAAACATTCCGTGTTAGGATGGCAGCCAGCGACTAGTGTAGTTCTGCATGTAGGGGCACAACTGTTCACGAGTTTTGAGAAGATTTGTAGCTCAGGTTGAGGTTCTGGATGTAAATTGCTTACTGAACTGGGAGGTTCATTTCCAGACGTTTAGTCATCCTACTAGGTAATATCTTCAGCGGGCCTCTGGGCGAAGCACTGCTGATAATTTCTGCTTTCGACTTGTATGCTTGTGTTTCTTTGGGTTGGTGGTGTCATTTCCTGTTCTTTTTCTCAGGGGGTGGTAGATGGGGTCAAACTCTAAGAGCTCGATATCAACAAACACAATCAACAAATACATTGAGTTAGACCCCATCTACCACCCCCTGAGAAAAAGAACAAGAAATGACATCACCACAGGAAATGATGACACCAACCCAAAGAATTCCAAACATAGAAAGCAGGCGTTATCAGCAGTGCTTTGCCTGGACGCCCACTGAAGATGTTACCCAGTAGGGTGACGAAACATCTGGAAATGAACCTTCCAGTGATCAACCTTCCAGACCTACATATGAACGGTTAGGATGAAGCAAGTGGAGGTATCGTTGCTAAGTTTGCAGATGAGACAAAAATACATGGAGGGACAGATAGGATGACAGTAGAAGTAATGGACAGGCCAGAACATTGTTTTCCATCTGCCACTTTGCCTAATGTGGGAAAGTATGCAGTTTAGTAGGAAGAATAGAGGTGTAGACGTTTTTCTAAACAGGGAAAATCTTTGGAAATCTGAAAGGCCTGGACAGAATGGACACTGCTAAGAAATAGTAGGACCTGAGTGGACAGTATCCGAGCAAATGGAAAATCCTTGAGAATAAGATGAGGATGAATTTCTTCAGCCAGGAGGTGGTGATCTGTGGGACGTACTGCTGCAGAAGGCTGTAGAGGCAAAGTCATTGTCTTTAAGAGAAGGATAGATAGTTTCTTGATTAGTAAGGGGACCAAGGTTATGGGGAGAAGGTAGGTGAATGGGATTGGGAAACATCAGCTCTGAATGGTGGAGCAGCCTCAAGGCTTAATTATGCTTGTATATCTTCTGGTCTTGTAAATAGTTTATTATTGTTCGTACGCTTTCTGGTATGCTGACCTTTCGCAGATCTCCTGCAATAATCAGGAAAAGCGTGTTCTTGCGATTCACTGCAGTTGCTCGCAAATCAGCATGAATTTGTCCAGACTTAGGACTGATTATAACAATTTTAGTGTTATCTCTCTTTTGGTGAATATATTCTTAATGGTGTGGATTATTTTTCACCAATAAAAAGAATATGATAAGCTAGCTTTTTGTCAACTTCCCACTTGCGATTGTGGGAAGTGCTAAAGACACTACAGTTAGCTTGAAGAAATACTTGACCTCATCATTACCAATTTGCCGGTTGTAGCTTCATCTGTCCATGACAGTATCTGTAAGAGTGACCAACTTGTGGAGACACCTTCACATTAAGAATATCGTCCAGCCTGTTGTGTAGCATTATCACTGTGCTAAGTGGGACAGTCTTTGAATGGATCTAGCAATTCAAGACTCTACATCCATGAGGCACTGTGGGCCATCAACAGCAGCAGAATTGTACTCCAGCACAATCTGTAACTTCATGGCCACTCAACCATTATCAAGCCAGGGGATCAACCTTGGCACTAAAAGCTGGACAAATCCAACCCAGCCCATCAGTTCACTCTTGATCATCAATAAAGTGATGGGAAGTGTCATCAGGCACCACCTGTTCAGCAGTAACTTGCTCATGGTGACCCAGTATGAATTTTACCAGAGCCATTCAGCCCCTTACCTCATTGCAGCCTTGGTTCAAACATGGACAAAAGAGCTGAATTCCAGAGATGAGGGGAGAGTGACAGCCCTCGACATCACGGCTACATTCAAGGAGCCCTAGTAAAACTAGAATCAGAGTGTATTTGGAGCAAACTCTCCACTAGCTGGAGTCATATCTGAAACAAATAAAGATGGTCGTGTTTCTTGGAGATCAGTCATCTTACCTGCAGGGCATTTGAGGAGTTCCTCCGAATAGTGTCCTGGGGTAGGCCCAACCATCTTTAGTTGCTTCTTTCCATCATAAGGTCAGAAGTGGGGATGTTTACTAATGACTGAACAATGTTCAGCACCATTCGTGACACCTCAGATACTGGAGTAGTACATGTTCAAATGCAGCAAGATCTGGACAGTATCCAGGCTTGGACTGACAACTGGCAAGTAATACTTGGGTCACACAAGTGACAGGCTATTCCTGTTTCCAATAAGAGACCATGTACTTACTTTGACATTGTGGTGTTGCTATCACTGAATCCCTCCCTATCAACATCTCTGGGGTTATGATTGATCAGAAACTCAACTGGATTCACCACACAAACACTGGCTACAAGAGCAAGTCAGAGGCTAGGAATACTGCGGTGTGTAATTCACCACCTGACTCCCCAGAGCCTATCCACCATCTACAAAGTACAAGTCAGGAATACTCCCCACTTGCCTGGATGAGTGCAGTTCCAACAACACTCAAGAAGCTTGAAACCATACAAGACAAAGCAGCCTGCTTTATTGGCACTACACCCTCAAGCATCCACTCTCTCCACCATTGATGCTAAGTAGCAACAATGTGTACTATCCACAAGATAAACTGCAGAAACTCACTAGGCACAAGTGAGGACTGCAGATGCTGGAAACCAGAGTTTAGATCAGAGTGGTGCTGGAAAAGCGCAGCATCCGAGGAGCAGGAAGGGCTTTTGCCTGAAACATCGGTTTTCCTGCTCCTCGGATGGTGCCTGACCTGCTGTGCTTTTCCAGCACCACTCTGATCTAAAAACTGCAGAAATTCGCTAAAGATCTTTCAACAGTAGCTTCCAAATCCTTGAGCACTTTCATCTAGAAGGGACAAGGACAACACCATCACTTGCTGTTCCTTTATTATTGCTGGGTCAAAGTCCTGGAATTACCTCCCTAAGGTCATTGTGGATCAAGGTACAGCATGTGGACTACAGTGGTTCAAGAAGGCATCTCAACACCACCTCAAGGGCTTCTACGGACTGGGAATAATGGCAAACCAGCAATGCCCACATCCCATGAGTGAATTTTAAAAAATTGTCGATCAAAATACTGTCCCAAAAAAGGACATGGAAACTGTCATCCTGAATTTATTGTAACGGTAATGTGTCTTTGCCATGATCTTGACCTATTCTATAACTACAGGTTAACTACAAAAAACATTTGTTACGTTTTCCAGCACAGTCAGTCAATCATCAAAATGGTGAATTGCTTTTTATTAACTGCGAACCAAAATGTGTGTCTTCAAAGTGATAGAGTTACGAAGCTCTGAGAATGCACTCATCTTTCTTTTTTCTTTTCAACAGCTGGCCTCTGGACAGTACTTACCTTGGGAGGAGTTGGGAATAAGACAAGCCAGCAAGGGGATCTGTCATCTCCACTGGCTAATCGAAGTCTTCTGCTTCTCCTTGTTTTATCTAATTTGAGCAACAGACCAGAAAAACCAAATCCATATAGACAGTCGATAATGTCTTTCAGAAATACACAAGGTTTGTTTAAGCCTGAAAACTTTTTTTAAAAAAAAAAGATATTTAACTGCTTGCTTGCTATCTGTCAAATGTACTCATTGCATCAGCAACCTGTAAATTTTTGGAAAAACTCAGCAGGCCAGGTAGCATCTGTGGAGAAAGAAAAGCCAATGTTCTGGGTCCTGTGACCCTTCAGAGTTTGCTTCTGATTTCCAGCATCTGCAGATATTTGGTTTTCTATAAATTGTTTGACTGAGTAATTGGATCACATCAGATTTAAGATTCTATAGTAGTGCAGTAAGAGTAATATTTCCCCTGCACCCCACACACCCAATGAGAACAGTGCAGAGCCTCACTAAGTTGGTTGCTGACCTTGTTTGCTTTCTTCCTTACTAGAGTGTTGTGGGCCCTAGAATCAACTCACTAATTCTGATAGGTAAAAACAATAACTGCAGATGCTGGAAACCAGATTCTGGATTAGTAGTGCTGGAAGAGCACAGCAGTTCAGGCAGCATCCGAGGAGCAGTCTGGTAGGCATTTGGTTCTTATACTGGTTTTATGTCATTTGTAACATAGAAACTTTGAAGCTAGGAACTGGAGTAGGCTATTTGGTCCTTTGAGCCTGCTTCACCATTCAATATGACCATGGCAGAACCTCTGTCTCAGTCCTTTATTTGGGGTGAGTGAATGTAAGAGGGTAGGCAAACATATAAGTCAGCAGCCGCTGTATTCAGTGTGGATGACTAATTTGCTGCCAAGCATCTGAAGAAACAAACAAAGACAGCAGTTCTGATCAAGAGCCACCAGATTTTAACTGTTTTCTCCCCTTAGATGGTGCCAGATCTATTGAGTTTCTCCTGTTTATATTTTGGTTTTGTACCACCACACTGTGTAAATTGTTCTGACTGAACACTGGATTCTGTTTACTGCACTTGAAAATTAGTCCATTTCTGGATTTGTGAAGAAAATATTGTTTGGTTAAACTCTAACATAAAAGCATAATGCTAGTTGTTAACAGCTTATTCAACATTTAAGAAGATAAAAGACATGTTCTTGATATTTTTAGGTGTGTTCTCTTCATAAATGAAGGGCAAATTGGCACTTAAATATTGTTGGAAAAAATAGAGATGGAGTAAGTATAGGCCAAGCAAAAAAGATATCAACGTGTTGAATTGTCTGCAAAAATACAGCAGATTTGAAATTAATAGTAAAAAAGACAAAGATACACAGTAGATTCATCAGTCTTGAAGTAAAAAGGAAATATATAAGTTCCAGAAGTTGCTTGCATTTTTCTCCTTTTCTATCCTAACTACCTTTTTTATTTGTCTAGTTGTTTTCCATCCAGCACCAGCTCCCTCTTCTTGCTCCTTAGTGACATTGAAGCTTCTACTAGAGCTTTGTTCTCTTTTATAACATCCCTACTTTTAGATGCTTTCACTTGACACCTTCCAACGCAATTGTATGAGATGTGAAACCTGTTTAATCATTCCCTTCCTGATCCACAACATCTCTTCCCCACACTGTTTATAAAACAAATGCACAATTAATGATTGCTCAGGTAATAATGATATTCCTGATGAAGAGCTAATGATTGAAACGTCAACTCTCCTGCTCCTTTGATGCTGTCTGACCAGTTGTCCTTTTCCAGTAGCATACTTTTTGACTCTGATCTCCACCATCTGCAGTGCTTTCTCCTGATAGTGATATGTCAGTTTTTCATTTAGACTAATACAAATTTGAAATTGCAAGTCAAAAATACAGTTGAAGTTACATTTTGCCAGATATTTTATTTACTTGTAATCCTTAATTTCAGATAATACTGCCATTCAATCACCAAACTCCTACTGCTTCCAGATAAATTTCAACAGTTTGTATACAGCACTGTACGAACAGCAGAAATCTGATCAGGCCACTCTTCTGCTGTACACTTTGTTGCATCAGAACCCGAACGTGAGAACATATGTCTTGGCCCGTACTGACGTAGAGAATTTGGTGAGTGTATTTTAGGCTTTTTGAGCAATGGATTAATTGTAATTTTGTTTTTCCTGAATTTTCTTTCCTTCAATGAAGATGCTGTCTCTTGCAGTGTTAGAATTTTAAGAGTGAAGGCCAATTTTAGCAGCCATTCAGCTTATTGAGATTTGCTTGAATGAGGAATAAAATTAGTACTTTCTAATCAAAGTGGCCAAGTTCCATGCTCTTTAATGTGTTTATCCACTATCCCATGGGCACTCATCGCATTGCCAGTGCAGCATATGCATTTTCCACACTTGGAATAGGAGTGGCATGGTGGTTCAGTGCTTAGTCCGGCTACCTCACAGCACTAGGGACCCTGGTTGATTTTACCCTTAGACGACTGTCTGTGTGGAGTTTGCACGTTTTCCTCTGGGTACTCTGGTTTCCTTCCACAGTCCAAAGATGTGCAGATTTGATGGATTGGCCATGCTTAATTGTCCATTGTGTCCAGGGATGTTCAGATTAGGTGGATTAGCCGTGGAAGATGCAGGTTCACAAGATAGGGTAGGGGGATGGGTCTGAATGGGGTGCTCTTTGGAGAATCTGTTCAAAGGGCCAAATGGCCTGCTTCCACTCTGTAGGGATTCAACAATTCTACGTTTGTGTTCTTGACAGGCTGTAGTTTAAATCTGGTTAATTTTGAATGTTGGATATTTTAGAGAATTTCATTTGAGAGGTTGCGATTTTGTTTTTGTTTCATTTTACAGAATAGAATCCTTTTTTCCTATAAAGTTGGGTACTGTAGCCAAACTCCAGTTTAACTTCTCTGCCCTTTGCAATGATTCATGCCTTTATTGACAGAACACAAACATGGAAATACAAGCCATGCACTAATTAAATTCCATATTTTCACAAACATGATTCACTGTTCAGTTTTTGTTTTTAGAAGTGTAATTTTGTATTTCCTTTCCTGATTCTCCCAACTGGGGGCACAGTGGTTAGCACTGCTGCCTCACAGCGCCAGAGCCCATGTTCAATTCCCGCCTCAGGCGACTGACTGTGTGGAATTTGCACATTCTCCCTGTGTCTGCGTGGGTTTTCTCCGGGTGCTCTGGTTTCCTCCCACAATCCAAAAATGTGCAGGTTAGGTGAATTGGCCATGCTAAATTGCCCGCAGTGTTAGGTGTAGGGGAATGGATCTGGGTGGGTTGCGCTTCGGCGGGTCGGTGTGGACTTGTTGGGCCGAAGGGCCTGTTTCCACATTGTAAATAATCTAATCTAAACTATTTAGCGTATAACTTGAACTAATAATAAACCGGCCATATCTATCCTTGTGTTCTCCTATTTCTACTTGTTTTGGTGTTTTTGATTGTTTTCTAAAGTCATTTAGACATGTTTCTCAAAGGAGAATATAGATATTCAACTTACTTGAATGGAGCACGTCCCTCAGTGTCCATTTACTGTTTAACAAAGTCAAATTGGTTGAGACATTCCTCCTATGTTTTAACTGAGAAATCTGGGAGTTGTAGATTTGTGTATCATTCCGTACCAAGCTTTTCACTTGATATGAAAAGAACTTATTAGCGATCATGTTCTGAATTGTAGCTGATTATTTAGTGAAATCATAATTTCGGTAGATATTTTTCTCATCAGTTCAGAGATATGAAATGCATCTATTTTAATGCAAGGAGAAAAGTGTGTAAGGCAGATGAACTTAGGGGTTGGATTGATGCCTGGGAGTATGATGTTGCAATCACAGAGACTTGGTTGAAGGAAGGGCATGATTGGCAATTAAATGTTCCAGGATACAGACACTTCAGACAGGGCAGGGAGGGAAGTAAGGAGTGGGGGGGGGGGGAGTTGCATTGCTGGTCAAGGACGATATCATGGCTGTGCTAAAGGAGTACACTATGGAGGTCTTGGGTAGTGAGGCATTATGGGTGGAGAGGAGAAAAGGAGAAATAAGAGTGCAGTCACACTGTTGGGGCTGTATTACAGGTCTCCCAACAGTGAGTGTGAGATGGAAGAACAAAGGGTAAACAGATTATGGAAAGATGTAGAGGCAATAGGGTAGTGGTGATGGGAGATTTTAATTTTCCCAACATTGACTGAGATATACTTAGCATCAGAGGTCTGGATGGGGTAGAATTTGTAAGAAGCGTCCAGGAGAGTTTTCTAGACCAATATGTGTCAATAGTCTGACGAGGGAAGGGGCCATATTGGACCTGTTACTGGGGAATGAGCCAGGACAGGTGGTAGAAGTTGCGGTGGGGGATTTCTTTGGGAACAGTGACCACAATTCTGTAAGTTTTAGAATACTTGTAGATAAAGAAAATAGTGGTCCTAAGGGAAGAGTACTAAACTGGGCCAAGGCCAGTTGGCTCAGAAATGTGGATTAGGCACAGCTATTTGAAGGGAAGTCCACATTTGAGATGTGGGAGGCTTTCAAAGATAGGTTAAAGATCGTGCAGGATAGACATGTCCCGTTGAATGCAAAGGATAGAAAGGGCAAGATTCATGAACCATGGATGACAAGAGAAATTGTACAACTAGCCAAGAGGAAAAGGGAAGCATACACAAGGTCTAGGCAGCTAAGAACAGAACGGGCCCTGGAAGAATATCGGAAGAGTAGGACAAGTCTTAAACAAGGAATCAAGTGGGCTAAAAAGGGTCATGAAATAGCTATAGCTAGTAGAATTAAGGAGAATCCCAAAGCATTTTATTCTTATACAAGAAGCAAGCGGGTAACTAGAGATAGGATTGGTCCACTAACGGATAATGAAGAAAGGCTGTGTGTCAAACCTGAGAACGGGTGAGATTCTGAATAATTACTTTGCATCAGTGTTCACAGAGGAGAGGAACATGATGAATGTTAAGATTAGAGATAGAAGTTTGATTAGTCTGGACCATGTTGACATAAGTAGGGAAGATGTATTGGGTAGGCTAGAGGTTATTAAGGTGAACAAATCCCTCGGACCGGATGGGATCTATCCCAGGTTGCTGAGGGAGGCGAGAGAGGAAATAGCTGGAGCTCTGACAGATATCTTTGTGACATCCTTAAATACAGGTGAGGTGCTGGAGGACTGGAGGGTTGCTCATGTTGTTCCCCTGTACAAGAAGGGTAGTGATATTTGGGTAACTACAGACCAGTGAGCCTGATGTCGGTGGTGGGAAAGTTGCTAGAGAAGGTACTGAGGGATAGGATCTATTTATATTTAGAAAAGAAAGTTCTTACCAGTGATAGGCAACATGGTTTTGTGCGGGGGAGATCATGCCTTCCCAACTTAATAGAGTTCTTCGAGGAAGTGACCAAGTTAATAGATAAAGGAAGGGCTGTTGAAGTCATATACGTGGACTTTAGTAAGGCGTTTGATAAGGTCCCCCATGGTAGACTAATGGAGAAAGTGAAGTCACCTGGTGTGCAGGATGTTCTAGCTAGGTGGATAAAGACCTAGTTGAGCAACAGGAGACAGAGTAGTAGTTGAAGATAGTTTCTCGAAGTGGAGAAAGGTGACCAGTGATATTCTGCAGGGGTCAGTGTTGGGGCCCACTGTTGTTTGTAATATACATAAATGATCTGGAAGAGGGCACTGTTGGTATGATCAGCAAGTTTGTAGATGACACGAAGATTGGTGGAGTAGCAGAAAGCTTAAGGGACTGTCAGGGAATACAGGAGGATATAGATAGACTGGAGAGTTGGGTGGCAAAGTGGCAGATGGATTTCAATCTTATTCACTGAGGTGATGCATTTAGGTAAGACTAATTCTAGAGCAAATTATACAATGAACGGAAAAGCCTTTGGGGAAAAGTTGATGGACAGAGAGATCTGAGAGTGCAGGTCCATTGTATCCTGAAGGTTGCTGCACAAGTGGATAGTGTGGTCAAGAAGGCATTATAGTATGCTTGCCTTCGTTGGACAGGGTATTGAGTTATAACAGCTGGCAAGTCATGTTAACATTGTACAAGACATTGGTTCGGCCGCATTTAGAATATTGTGTACAGTTCTGGTTACCACGTTACCAAAAGGATGTGGATGCTTTGGAGAGGGTGCAGAGAAGGCTTAAGAGGATGTTGCCTGGTATGGAAGGTGCTAGCTATGAAGAGAGGTTGAGTAGGTTAAGTTTATTTTCATTAGAAAAAAGGCGATTGAAGGGGGACCTGATTGGGGTTTATAAATTCATGAAGGGTATAGACAGGGTGGATAGAGATGAGCTTTTTCCCATGCTGAAGGACTCAATAACGAGAGGTCATGCTTTCAAGGTGAGAGGTGGAAAGTTTAAGGAGGTTACAAGTGGCAAGTACTTCACACAGAGGGTGGTGAGCATTTGGAACGCGTTGCCAGCAGAGGTGGTAGAGGCAGGCATGGTAGATTCATTTAAGATGCGTCTGGATAAGTGCATGAATAAGTGGGGAGTAGAGGAATACAAATGCTTTGGAATTGACCCACAGGTTTAGACAGTACATTTGGATCGGCTCAAGCTTGGAGGGCCGAAGGGCATGTTCCTGGGCTGTAAATTTTCTTTGATCTTTGAAATATTGTTACACACGTCTAGAGCAGATGAGACTTGAACCAGATCCTTTTAATTTGATTGAAATCTACCTTCTTGATTATCCCAAGTTGAGACTAAATTTTCATTTTGTATTATCTGATTTATGCATGATTCAATAAAATGAGTCAAATGAAGTGACATGGATAGGTTTTGAATTTGTAGTTAGGAAATCTGTTGGGTTGGTGGTTTACATAACAATATGAATATTATATTTTGAGAATCACTTACAGTAAATAGGAAGCCATCATTGATTTTCAAGTGTTATGAAGAGAAATGACCAAGTATTATTTTTAAAAAGTATGTGAACCCATATAAATGTATTTAGACAAAGTCTTTTCCCTGGGGTGGGGGAGTCCAGAACTAAAAGGCATAGGTTTAGGGTGTGAGGGGAAAGGTATAAAAGAGACCTAAGGGGCAACTTTTTCACAGAGGGTGGTGCATGAATGGAATGAGCTGCCAGAGGAAGTGGTGGAGGCTAGTACAATGGCAATATTCTAAAAGACATTTGGATGGCTATATAAATAGGAAGGGTTTGGAGGGATATTGGCCGGGTGCTGGCAGGTGCGACTAGATTGGAGTTGGGATATCTGGTCGGCATGGACAAGTCGGACCAGGGGGTCTGTTTCTCTGCTGTACATCTCTGACTCTATTTTGAATTATTAAGCAAAGGATACTTTGAAGAGCAACACCCATTCCTCCATCTCTCTTTGCAACTCCTCTCATCAAAATGTGTGAGCTGAGATCTCGTCCAAAGTCAGCTTTACTAATTATGGAAGATTCCTGGAGAGGATTTGTTGGAATCTATGTTACCGTCGTACTCCCTTAAGCTACTCAAAGTGTCCACATGCTGTGATTAGCATACTGACACGTTTACTTTTGGAAGCCCATGACCATGCTCAAACCTTGGAGATCTGCACAGAAGAAAAATTAGAGACAACATAACATACCATCTGGAGAAAAGGGACTTCAACAAGCTTACAACTGATCTGGGAAGACACCTAATGCTAGCAGCTTGTGTGTTCATAATAACTTACTCAAAATATATTCAGGAAAATCAGTGACGTGTTTAAAACTGTTCTTTCTACTTTGCAGCCTCCCTGTCTCCCAATCCCCCTTGTAGCCTCTCTCTTCCTCCACACCCTGCAGCATCCATTTGTTCCCTTACCCCTCTTTCAGCATCTATTTCATTTCCCCCATTGCAGCCTCCTCCCTCCAGACCCCTTGTAGCCAGCTCCTCCCCTACCCCTCATGCATTCTCCTCCTTCCCCTCAACCCTCTTATTTTCTAAGCTATCCCTGCCACCTCTCTTGCAGCCTCCTTCCCCATCCACCACTCATACTCTCCTTCATCCTCAGCTCACCTGATGGTCACATTCCTGAAATGACAGACAGCCCCTCGCCTTGCCCCAGTGGTAGATTGTATCCCCGTTAAAATTGGAAGGACAAGGCTGCCAGTAGCAGCTCAGAACTCCACTGGTGATCCCCTTATTGCTATGACTTTCCTATCGGCTCGCTGCACATCCCCCCTGCAGACTGTTAGTTTCTTGTGCTGATTGGCTTACTTATGAATGTATCAGCCGCAAGTGTGGTAAAGAATCAGTGTATGATGTCGGCATAGTTCCTCCTTGATTGTATTTGTTTGAATTTTTCAGGGCATTTTGGTGAATTCACTTGCCATCTCTGTATTTTGAATTCTGAGGGCTGACTTTATTTGCTGCCTTTGATCTTGTCCCTCCAGGTTGCAAAAATTTAGCAGCTTTAGTCTTGACAGTTTCACGTCCCAGTGTGCATAACATTTTGGGATAAATTTGGAATAATACACATTCCTGTTGCTTACTGATCTGCAATTTCTGGGATTCTTCTCACCATGAATTGATTTGTTAGAACTCGTTCTTTAGGGTTAATTGGAAGATTGGCACTTAACACTAGGTCACCCTAATTTACCACCTAAAGAACTATACCTAGTGCGAAATTGTCTTCATAGTGAAGTAGAGAAAGTAATTTGAAGAGTTTACACACCATGACTGACTTTTGAATTATTTAACTGACCATATAATAATTTGTACGGAGTCTTGTGGTGGTGTCTCTACCTCTGGACAAGAAGGTCAGGGGTAAAGTCAATTTGTCCCCAGAGATGAATATCTGAAAACCTGTTTAAAATACTTTACAATTATTTGTCAATAAAAAATCTCTAGTTATCAATTGTGGACAGTGATGCAAAGAGGAGTTCAGATTGACCCACTAGAGGCTTTCATATTTAAGACCAGCCATGTGAACTATTATTCAGGAACAATTTAGTCTATTTCTGTTGCAAGATAGCATTTAAATGATTTTTCTCAGTAGTTTGAAACCCTTGTTATTCTTTTAAGTGTTTAATTTGAGTTGACTGGCTCTGAACTTTTGCTGTCACTGCTCTAGTCTCTTGTGGTGAATTGTTATGCTTTCCTGTACTTTCCACTTCATACTTTCTGGGCTGCGCTCTCAGCATTAATGTTTAAAGACATGCCCAAAATTAAAAACTGGGTGAAGGAATGGAATTTTGTATAAAAGTCTAAATTCTACCTAGGTGGTGGGTGTATTGTTTTCCAATTTTTAATGGTGATGCATTCTGTGATCACACGTAGAGAGTTGGCATTTGAACCTAAATAAAACTGGAGCTTAACTCTCCAGGAAGAGAAGAAGTAGTGAGTTAAAAAGAATTTGCAGATCAATTAGGCCGTAAGACATGGGAGCAGAAATTAGGCCATTCAGCTTGTCCAGTCTGTTCCGCCGTTCAATCATGGCTGATAAGTTTCTCAACCCTATTCTCCTGCTTTCTCCCCTAACCCTTGATCCTCTTGATACTGTAATCTATCTATCTCAGTCTTAAATTTACTCAATGACTTGATCTCCATAGCATTCTGTGGCAATGAATTCCATAGATTCACCACACTCTGGATGCAGATGTTTCTCCTTATATCCATTCTAAGACGTCTTCCCTTAACTCTAAGGGCTTGCCCTCTGATCTTAGTCTCTCGTACTAATGGAAACATCTTCTCAACTCTGTCCAGGCCATTCAATATTCCATATGTTTCAATTAGATTCCCTCTCATCCTTCTAAACTCCATTGAGTATAAACCCAGAGTCCTCAAACATTCCTCATAGAACATAGAACAATACAGCACCGAACAGGCCCTTCGGCCCACGATGTTGTGCTGAACTTCTAACCTAGATTAAGCACCCATCCATGTACCTATCCAAATGCCGCTTAAAGGTCGCCAATGATTCTGACTCTACCACTCCCACGGGCAGCGCATTCCATGCCCCCACCACTCTCTGGGTAAAGAACCCACCCCTGACATCTCCCCTGTACCTTCCACCTTTCACCTTAAATTTATGTCCCCTTGTAACACACTGTTGTACTCGGGGGAAAAAGTTTCTGACTGTCTACTCTATCTATTCCTCTGATCATCTTCTAAACCTCTATCAAGTCACCCCTCATCCTTCGCCGTTCCAACGAGAAAAGGCCGAGAACTCTCAACCTATCCTCGTACGACCTACTCTCCATTCCAGGCAACATCCTGGTAAATCTTCTCTGCACCCTCTCCAAAGCTTCCACATCTTTCCTAAAGTGAGGCGACCAGAACTGCACACAGTACTCCAAATGTGGCCTAACCAAAGTCCTGTACAGCTGCAACATCACTTCACGACTCTTGAATTCAATCCCTCTGCTAATGAACGATAATACTCCATAGGCCTTCTTACAAACTCTATCCACCTGAGTGGCAACCTTCAAAGATCTATGTACATAGACCCCAAGATCCCTCTGTTCCTCCACCTGACTAAGAACCCTACCATTAACCCTGTATTCCGCATTCTTATTTGTTCTTCCAAAATGGACAGCCTCACACTTGGCAGGGTTGAACTCTATCTGCCACTCCTCAGCCCAGCTCTGCATCATATCTAAGTCCCTCTGCAGCCGACAACAGCCCTCCTCACTGTCCACAACTCCACCTATCTTTGTATCATCTGCAAATTTACTGACCCACCCTTCGACTCCCTCATCGAAGTCATTAATAAAAATTACAAACAGCAGAGGACCCAGAACTGATCCCTGCGGAACTCCACTTGTAACTGGGCTCCAGGTTGAATACTTACCATCTACCACCACTCTCTGCCTTCGACCGGTTAGCCAGTTTTCTATCCAATTGGCCAAATTTCCCTCTATCCCATGCCTCCTGACTTTCCGCATAAGCCTACCATGTTAAGCTTTCATTCCTGCGACTATTTTCGTGAATCTCCTCTGAACATGCTCCAGGGTCAGTACGTACTTCCTGAGAGATGAGGCCCAAACTTGTGCAAAATACTCTAAATGTAGTCTGAGCAGAGTGTTATAGAGCCTCAGAAGTACTTCCCTGCTTTTATATTCAAGTCCTTTCAACATGAATGCCATCATTGCATTTGCCTTCCTACCTATTGACTCGGCCTGCAAGTTTATCTTGAGAATCCTGAACTGGAACTCCCAAGTCTCTTTGTACTCCAGATTTCTCCCCATTCAGAAAATAGTCCATGCCTCTGTACTTCCTACCAAAGTGCATGACGTCACACTTCCTCACATTGTACTCCATCAGCCACTTCTTTGGTCGCTCTCCTAACCTGTCCAAATCCTTCTGCAGTCTCCCTGCCTCCTCAATGCTACCTGTTCCTCTACCTATCTTTGTATTGTCTGCAAACTTAGCCAGAATGTCCACAATTCCTTCATCTAGATCATTAATGTATAAAGTGAAAAGTCGTGGTCCCATGTTCAATATGTTCAGTTTTTTTATTATAAAAGAGCTCTGGATGTAAGTTTGCTTGCTGCGCTGGAAGGTTTGTTTTCAGGTGTTTCATCAGTGAGCCTCTGGTGAAGTACTAGAGGTTTGGCCCGCTTTTTTTTTGTGTTTAGGTGTCCTTGGGTTGGTGATGGCATTTCCTGTGGTAATGTCATTTCCTGTTCTTTTTCTCAGGGGTGATAAATGGGATCCAAGTCAATGTGTTTGTTGAGAGAGTTCTAGTTGGAATGCCATGCTTCTAGGAATTCTCATGCGTGTCTCTATTTGGCTTGTCCTAGGATGGATGTGTTGACCCAATCGAAGTGGTGTCCTTCCTCATCTGTACGTAAAGATACTAGTGAGAGTGGGTCATGTCTTTTTGCGGCTAGTTGATGCTCATGTATCCTGGTGGCTAGTTTTCTGCCTGTTTGTCCAACGTAGTGTTTGTTACAGTTCTTGCACGGTATTTTGTAAATGACATTAGTTTTGCTTGTTGTCTGTATAGAGCCTTTCAAGTTCATTAGCTGCTGTTTTAGCATGTTGGTGGGTTTGTGGGCTACCATGATGCCAAGAGGTCTGAGCAGTCTGGCAGTCATTTCAGAGATGTCTTTGATGTAGAGGAGAGTGACCAGGGTTTCTGGACACATTTTGTCTGCTTGTTTGGGTTTGTTGTTGAGAAATCAGCAGACAGTGTTCATTGGGTACCTATTCTTTTTTAATACACTGCATAGATGGTTTTCCTCCACTGTTCATAGTTCTTTCGTAGGAAGTATGCACAGCACAGGAAAATCACCAATGCAATGGATTCAAAAAGAACGGGGACCCAATGAACACTGTCCGCCAATTTCTCAGCAACAAACCCAAACAAGCAGACAAAATGTGTCCAGAAACCCTGGTCACTCTCCCCTACATCAAAGACATCTCTGAAATGACTGCCAGACTGCTCAGACCTCTTGGCATCATGGTAGCCCACAAACCCACCAACATGCTAAAACAGCAGCTAATGAACTTGAAAGGCTCTATATAGACAACAAGCAAAACTAATGTCATTTACAAAATACCGTGCAAGAACTGTAACAAACACTACGTTGGACAAACAGGCAGAAAACTAGCCACCAGGATACATGAGCATCAACTAGCAACAAAAAGACATGACCCACTCTCACTAGTATCTTTATGTACAGATGAGGAATGACACCACTTTGGGTCAACACATCCATCCTAGGACAAGCTAAACAGAGACACCCATGAGAATTCCTGGAAGCATGGCTTTCTATCAACAACCACATTGACTTGGGTCCCATTTATCACCCCCTAAGAAAAAGAGCGGGAAATGGGCAATGACATCACCATCCCAAGGAAACCTAAACACAAATAAAAAGCGGGCCATACCATCAGTACTTCACCGGAGGCTCACTGATGTTACCTAGTATGGTGATGAAATGTCTGAAAACAAACCACCTAGGTCAGCGAGCAAACTTACATCCAGAACCACAACCCTGAGCTACAATACTTATCAAAATTCTATAAAAAAAGAGTGGAAGGCAGGTCAGGTAAGGTGATGGGAAAATGGAATTGAAATTAATTATGTGTAATGAACCTTTATGTATATTTCAGATTACGTGTTGTTTTTGATTTGCAGGTTCTTCCAATTCTTGAGACTTTGTATTGTGTTGAAGAACGTAATTCTCACCATGTGTACATGGCACTCATTATTCTTCTAATCCTCACTGAGGAAGATTCATTCAACCGTTCGGTGCATGAAGTGGTGAGTTAAAGCTGTTTTACCGCATCCAATGTGAACCACTTTATTGAACTCTACATGTCCAAACCTCAACAAAATTTGTTTGATTGTATATTTCATATTAGATGATCTGGAAACTACAGTGTAAAATGTTCAAAAGTATTCATGCAGATTTTTCTAAGGAGTTTTTTTAATGTGATACTAATTTAATAATTTATGCATCTGACATCACTTGCCCTTTGGCTGAGTGCTGGCATAGCAAAATCAAGGAAATGACAGAGAAAGAATTGCATATATATATGGTTTTCCCAACTGTATCCCATGACGAAGCACTTGACAGCTATTGTGTTCAAAATTGTAATCTCTGGAATTTATGAAGAGTGGCTGCCAAATTGCACAGCTGGCTCCCATCCCCAGCTGGGCTTGCATTTCAATTAGCAAATCAGGAAGTAAAGTGCTCTGAATTATCCTTCACTTTTGGTCTGCATTTCATAGAGACTAAGATGTTTGATCGGCGAACACAAATGGGATCAGTATCAAAGGTAAAATATCATAAAAACATTGTTTGGAGAAGGTGATAGCATAGTTGTAATGTCACTGGCCTGTGAATTCAGAATCTGAGGCTGGTGTTCTGGGACGTGGGTTTGAATAAATATCAAATCATTGGACTTGAAACCTAAACAGAGTTAATGTTTCCACAGTCCTGTTAGCTTCTCCAGCATCTTCATTTATTATTTCAACATTGCAGCCTGTAAAGTGTTTTGCTTTCATAACAGTCTGCTATTGTCAAACTCACAGAATCATGACTTACAGAAATGTTTCTGTTACTAGGAGAGACTAGCACCCCAGGCATCGGTGAAAGGACAAACTTTTAGAACTGAGATATGGAAGATTTCTTCAGCCAAAAGCTAGTTAATCTGTAGAACACGTTGTCACAGAGGCTGTGGAGGCCAAGTCATTGTGTGTTTAAGACAAATAGGTTCTTGATTAGTAAGGGGATCAAGGGTTACGGGGAGAAGGCACGAGAATGGGGTTGCGAAACATATCAGCCATGATTGAATAGTGATGTAGACTTGATATCCTAATCCTGGACCCATATCTTATGGTTTTAAAAAGAAACTTTGACCTGAAATTTAAATCAAATAGAAAGTTGTGCTATTTTAAAAATGAGAGAGATCTGTTACCTGTCCTTAATCCAGCTTTAAAGTGGACAAAAGCAACTTATACACTACCTACCAATTAATTTACTGCTTTGTGCTCGTATCATTTTCATCAGCCTTTTAGAAATCAGGCAGAGTTTGTGCAAGGGTATAACTGCTCAATCTGCGCCTTGCCCTTCAGGCTTTTATGGGGAAGCTCTGCTTTGCTGTTCTCCAGCAGGCTCTTTGAGTCAGAATATACTGCAGAGGAGAAGAATCCTGTTCTTTATGTCCTGAGCTGTGTAGGTCTGCACTCACAATCCACTTCATGCTGATACTGACTTGTTGCACCTTCCTCCCAGTCTGCCCCTCAGTGATATTGACCTGTTGCACAGGACTTCCAGTAAGCGCTCAGGCAACCACACGTGAGGATGCGGCTCAGATCCTCAAGGAAATAAGCTGTGTCGCACCTCATCACTAACAAAATCGGCAGGGGGTTTATCAGCAGTTCCTTGTGTTGTTTGCAGATGATGGATTTCTTATCTCTTATCTGGAGGGCATTAGAGCCCAAATGAGAGCTTTCTATTCCAACCTGTCTTTTTCCAGATTCATGCAGTGGGGATGCTTGCAAATATTTGTGGAAGGACCTGCTGCAGGTTGCTTCTTTGAGCGCAGAGATGTTGACAGGCACCTTTGACTAGTTCTTCAGGGGCAAGTCTCCATGGCTGGACAGGTGAACTATCAAGTTCCTCAGGATATTGTGGGACACCCTAGGAATTATTGTGTGTGTGTTCTGGAGGAAGGTATCATATTGGAGCGATTCCTCTTCAGCTCAGAGCCATAATTGCACTCAAATAAATGCAATATACTGTGGATTCTGGAAGTCTAAAGCAAATGCAGAAAATACTGACGAAACAACAGGGTTGGCAGCATCTGTTGAGAGAGAAACAGTGTTAACATTTCAAGTCCAATTGAACGGCGGCAAGATGTCTCCGTGATTAACACTGCTGCCACACAGCGCTAGGGACATGTGTTCGATTCCAGCCTTGGGTGAATGTCTTTTGTAGAGTTTGCATATTTTCCCTGTGTTGGCGTGGATTTTATCCACATGCTGCAATTTCCTCCAGTTGTCCAAAGACATGCATTGGATTGACCATGCTAAATTGCCCTGCAATGAGCAAGGATGTGCAGGCTCGTTGGGTTAGCAATGCTGAATGCAGGGTTATAGGGATGAGGTCAGGGCTGGATCTGGGAGAGATGCTATTCAGAGGGTCAGTGAAGACTCAATTGGCTAAATGGTCTCTTTCTGCACTCTAAGGATTCTGCGCCTCTTCAGAGTTCCCTTTTGCTGCTTCTCTGTACAAATGCTGCCAGACCTACTGAATTTCTTAACCAATTTCTGTTTGTTCCATAATTTCACTGCTGCCTAAGAGAGATCTCCAGTTGTTAAAGAACTGGTGTCTGGTTTCTGTTCTCAGTACAGATTACAAAATCTTTGCCAGGGCATTGTCATCTCACCTTGCAACTGTGCTGGCCACATGGCTCACCCCATCCAATCTGACACAAACATGGACCGGAGAATTTGCGATAGTATCCACCTTATCAGGGACATAATGCACTTTGCGTAGTAGACTGCTCTGTCTAGAGCTTTTCTTTACCTTGATCAGGTGAAGGTATTTGATTGGGTTGATCATGAGCTTTTGAGTTCTGAATAGATTTAATCATACAAATGAGTTCTGCTTACTATTGAAGAACGTCAAATGGAAGCCAACAGGCCCTGATAGTGGTTCTTCAATTAAGAAAATGTGTGTGTAAGCTGTCCCTTTGTTTGGCCAGTTATATTCAGTATTTGTGGAGCTGTTCCTACATTTATGAATGTGTTTAATTGATTTGAAAGTACCTTGGATGGCGTGGATGTGATCCTTTTGGCTTACGGGATGATGTGTTCCTTGTTTAAGGACTCAGCTGACCTGCAAAGGATTGGCAAGAGATCTACTCTTTGGCAAAGTGAGGACTGCAGATGCTGGAAATCAGAGTCTAGATTAGAGTGGTGTTGGAAAAGCACCGCCGGTCAGGCAGCATCCAAGGAGCAGGAAAATTGACGTTTTGGGCAAAAGCCCTTCATCAGGATCTACTCTATAGTTTCTTCCCCAAGGCTGCACAGGAATAGATGTTTCAGACATCTCATTGGTCTGTGGCAGATGGACGCCTTGCTGGAAAAACTTTGGTGCTTCATGTGAAATACCACTCACCACCTCTATCTGGGAATTCATTTTTGCTCTGCCAGTGAATTCTGACCAGTGAATTACTGGAAACCGAAGTGACCAATTAGGACAGTGAACAGAACAGCTGAGTGTTGTCCTACATGGGTCATGTATTGGTCATAAGCATCTGATCGCTGCCAAGTCACTTGTCACTTTGGTCCCATCCTCATAACCTGTCACAAATATTCAAAGAAAGCTCACAACTGTTTTTTTTTTTCTGGGATGAAAAGTGACTGGGTTGCTGCTAAGGTATTGAGCCTTCCATTTAGGGAGGGTGCCCAGGTATCTGTGTCTTCACAGGCAGATAACAACATTCTTCCTTCAGATTCTGGAGCAATACATTTATGTTGAATCTCCTCCATGGTAGTGTGGCCTGATGACACATTTCTTCTGTCAGGTGCTTAGCCTCAATCATGACATGCAGTTCCTGTTTATGGAGTGGAAAAGGCCTCCGATCTTCTTTTAGGAATTGACTATCTTTTATCTGGCCTGATGAAGGTTTGAGAAATGGTTATCTTGTGCTACATGTTTTACCATGGAACTGCAGCTGTCATAAGGGCAGCCATTGCTCAATTGTGGGGTTTAGATATTTAAAGGAAGAAAAGAATCAGGATACTGGAGTGACCAGACTCTGATATGTTGGATGGCAGAGAGGCGGGCTGGATGACACCTGTGCAGTTAGCTGAGGACATTAATTAGCATTCAGAATGCAGCCAAAACTCAGCATCCCCCACCCTCCGGAATTCAGAGGATCAAGACGTCTCAAGCATACAGTGACCTTCCAGATTAGTTGGCCCCTGACTGTCTAGAATTTGACATTGATTTTGGATATTGAACCAACCCTCAGAATCCTGTGGCCTACAATTTGATGAAACTCCCTTTAAGATAGCATGGTGTGGTTTCTTGGATAGACAACTGCTGCACACTCCACTTCGTTATCTTTGAGTACTGGCTGGATATGTTAAATATTATGTTAAATATAAATTCATTGTTTGGTACTACAGAATTTAAACAACGTTTTTAAAAAAAAATGAAATCAAAGGAAGGGTCACTTGACCCGAAACATTAACTCTGATATTTCTCCACAAATGCTGCCAGACCTGCTAAGGTTTACTATCAATTTCTGTTTTTGTTTCCGATTTACAGCATCCACAGTTCTTTTGGTTTTTATGAAGTCAAAACTTTTGGTCTTGCATTCATCAGGACTGAGACACAAGAAACCAATTTTAGAAAAGAAACAACAATTTATACAACAATAGAAGAGGGTGCAGTTTTGTGGAAGTATATTTGATTTGGAGATGCAATCAGAACTGTTCACTGTGAATTAGAGTTAACTGGTTAAGTTTAAGTGCAGGTTGGTTTTGAAGTGTTCTAGCTCAACATGAGGGTTACTTGGTTAGTAACTGGGTAGGAGATAGGTAATGGAGAGGCGCTGGCTTAGTGGTATTATCATTAGACTATGAATCTAGAAATTCAGCTAATGTTCTAGGGACCAGGTTTCGAATCCTACCATGGCGGTTGCTGGAATTTGAATTCAATAAAAGCAAATCTGGAATTTAGAATCTACTGATGACCATGAAATCGTTGTTGATTGTCAGGAAAAACCCATCTGCCTCATAATGTCCTTCAGGGAAAGAAATCTGCCATCCTCACCTGGTCTGGTCCACATGTGACTCTAGACCCACAGCAATGTGGTTGACTTTAAACTGCCCTGTGAAATGGCATACCAAGCTACTCAGGTTATGGGCAACTAGAGATGGGCAACAAATGCTGGCCGGCCAGCCAGCAACACACATGTACCCTGAGTGAATATTTGGAAAAAAAAGGTGTTTTTATAAGGTTGCTGAAAACTGTGATAATGGCTCCCCAGGTCAAATTTGTTACGGTATGTTGTGCAAACTCATGAAAGGGCCTAAGACTGCCATTGGAGGCTCTGAAAGGTCAGTCTAACTCCAGTTAACTGGGAAAGAGCAGCTGTTACAAGAATTTGACGAACAGTTGAAGCTTGTTGCTAATTTGCCATAAACACAAGTAATAGTCTCCACTAACTAGATGCTGCTATTGAGCCAAAAAGCATTCTGACTGCCTTACAAATGTGCAGTGTGGCACATCAGTTTAAGCACTGGTGTAATCCCAGGTGTGTAGGCTATACAGACTTTCTCCAGTATGGAGTTCTCAGTAGATTGGCCCTTCTTTCCCTGGTTTTCTTTGTCTTACTCTGCATGTTCTTTAGCGCCCAGGGAAGTTGTCATTTGATAGTTTCACTCTTTATGAAGCACTTATTTTTTAAGCCTTAGTCTCCTCCTCTGAATGCTTCCCATTGTCATCCACTGATTTGCCTTCAGGTGGCTGTACAATTTGCCAACTTATGTCATAGTTTAGTAAATCGGTCTTTCGCATCAGTAAAGCCTTTTGTCTCTTGTATCTTTTCATAACTCTACTGAATTGTGAGAAGTGTCATAAAAGTGCTCTTATTTTTTAAAAAATCACTCATGAAATGAGGGTGTTGCTGGCTGGGCAAATTCCTTTGTATTCCTCTGTATTCCTTGCTGCCTTTGTGCAAGAGATTGTGCCTTCTTGACCACTGCAGTCCATGTGCAGCAGGTAGACCTACAATGCCTGAGGGAGAAAAATCCAAGATTCTATGAATCCTTTATTTAAATCTTTCATGGGATGAGGGCATTACTACCTAGGTCAGCATTTATACATTCCTAATTGCCCTGAGGGCAGTTAGAGTCAACCACGTTGTTGTGGGCCTGGAGACACACGTCGGCCAGACTAGATAAGGACTGCAGTTTCCTTCCCGAAAGGACGTTCATGAACTCAATGGGTTTTTCCTGACAATCCCAATGGATTCACGCTCATAATTAGACTCTTAATTTTCGATTTTTATTGAATTCAAATCCCACCATCTGAGGTGGGATTTGAACTCGTTACCAGAACATTACCTGGGTCTCTGGATTAATGGTCGAGCGATAATAGCAGTAAGCCATCGCCTTCTGAATACAGTATCTTGTCTCATACTCCTCAGAGCTTGTCCAACATCTGCAAGGTACAGGTCAAGAATGTGATGAATACTCCTCACTTGCCTTGACACCATCCAGGACAAAGGAGCCTGCTTGATTGGTACCACATCCACAAACATCCATTCCCTCCATCACCGATGCTCAGTAAAAGCAGTGTGTAGCATTTTAAAAAATGAACTGCAGAAATTTTACAGCATCGTCCAAACCCATAACTAAGCCTATGTAGAATGACAAGGGCAGCACATTCCCGCCTCAGGCGACTGACTGTGTGGAGTTTGCACATTCTCCCCGTGTCTGCGTGGGTTTCCTCCGGGTGCTCCGGTTTCCTCCCACAGTCCAAAGATATGCAGGTCAGGTGAATTGGCCATGCTAAAATTGCCCGTAGTGTTAGGTAAGGGGTAGATGTAGGGATATGGGTGGGTTGCGCTTCGGCGGGGCGGCGTGGACTTGCTGGGCCGAAGGGCCTGTTTCCACACTGTAAGTAATCTAATCTAATCTAATCACATACATTGGTACATCATCACTTATAGGTAAAAACAATGACTGCAGACGCTGGAAACCAGATTCTGGATTAGTGGTGCTGGAAGAGCACAGCAGTTCAGGCAGCATCCAAAGAGCAGTAAAATCGGTGTTTCGGGCAAAAGCCCTTCATCACTTAGTTCCCATCCAAGCCACAACAGTATAGTTGATTCTTGGGGCAATTAAGGATAGTAAATGCTAGCCTGGAGAGTGCTGCCCTGATCCTGTGAAAGATCTGCATAAAGGATTCTTAGACTCTGACCTGCTCTTGTAGGCACTGTATTTATATGGTTAGTCTAGTTCAATTTCTGGTCCATGGTAAACCCAGAATGTTAATTGTGGGGGATTCAGTATTGTTAACATTATTGCACGTGAACGGACAATGGTTTTCGATGGTTATTGCGAGGCATTTCTGTGGTGCAATTTGTTGCCATTTGTCAACCCAAGCCTGACTATCATTCATTTGGACATGGACTGTTTCAGTAACTGACTAGTAGCGAATGGTGCTGAACATTGTGCAATCATCGGCAACTATCCCCAGTTTGTCCTTATGATAGAGGGAACGTGATTGATAAAACAGCTGAAGATGATTAGGCCTTGAGGAACTCATACAGAGATTTCCTGGAGTTGAGATGACTAACTTCAAATAGCCATAACCATATTCCATGAAAATGTTTCAACCTTGTATTTTGCACTGAAGCTGGATTCCTATTATTGCGCTCGGGGATGTTTGTAGACTCTTTTCCTCCAGTGAATTGTTTAAATGTCCATCATTCATGATGATGTAGCAGGACTGCAGAGATTAGATCTGATCATTGACTGTGGAATTGTTTATCTCTGCTTATCCCTTGCACGTCATGCTGTTTGGTCTGACAAAGTTAATGTTTTCAGTCTAAGATGATTCTTCTTCAGCCATATCCGACTCAAAATGCTAATTGCGTTTCTCAGATGCTGCTTAGTTTCTCTAACATTTTTTTGTTTGTTTTTAATTTAGTTTCCCAACATGCACAGTATTTTGCCTTTACTTTCACCATCAAAATAGTGTATCATCCACAAGATGTAATCAGTCACAAAGGCTCCTCCAACAGCATCTCCCAAACCTGTGACCTCTCCTGTCCAGAGGCGCAAGGGAATGTCACCACCTACGAGTACCCCTCCAAGCCACTTACCATCCTGACCTGGAACTATATTGCAATTCCTTTACTGATGCTGGGTCAAAATGCTGGAACTTTGTTCCTAACAGTACTGTAGGTCAAGGAAGCACCTTGTCACCACATTTTCCAAGGCATTTAGGGATTTGTGACGAATGTTGGCCTGGTCAGTGATGCCCATGTCTGAACAGATTAAGAAGTTAAGATCCTGGAGCAGTGTCACTGGTCCAAGTGTCTTTAACTTCATAGGACCAGCAATAAAGATCCCCCTATCATAGGAATTGGTGATTGCTGATGATTTCATGATGATCTGATGCATTCATCACAATTTCAAGAATGAATCATTCAGTGTCTGTGTACAGGAAGACAGAGACAATATTAAGGCTTGGGCTGATAAGAACCAAGTTTCCTTTACCTCATACAAATAATTGCTATTGTCAATGGAGAATCTAACCACCTTCCCTTGGTATTCAGCTGTATTACATGAACATTACCAGGATCGCCATTAATCTGAAATGTAACTGGCAAGATGCATAAGTGATGTGGTGACAAGAGCCTTTCAGAGTCTCAGTGCAGCAAGTGATTCATCTCCTGACTCCCCAAAGTCTGCCCACCATCTAAAAGGCACAAGTCATGTGTGTGATGGAATATTTTTCACTTGCCTCAATGACTGCAACTCTAACAATACCATCAAAGGTTCAGTAGTCTGCTGGCCTGACACACCAGTCATCAAATTCAACAATCAATTTCTGTACTGTTGGTCCAGTGTCTACAGTAGTTCACCAATGTTTCTTCAGAAGCGACTTGAAGTCTCAACTGTCTTGAGAAAAAGGTCAGGATGCACATGGAATCAGCAATACCTGAAGCTTGCCCAACAAGTACTACACCCTTGATTTTGAAGTAAAATTCCTTTATTTCATCATCATTGGATCAAAATCCTGAACCACTTCCCCTAATAACCCAGTATCAATATCCTTGCCACACAGCATGAAATTGTTCAAGAACGTGACTCATCTTCCTCTTAAGAGCAATTAACAATGGGCAACAAATGCCTGACATGACATTGATGCCTAATTATTTGGAATGAATGTAAAGTTTCTAGTCCACTGACACTTAGATGTAGATCTATACTTTTTTCAAAAAAAAATATTGCTAACAACTGTCTAGTTATTTATATTGAATCATATTTGTGATGTGCTTGCCAATGTGGAAGGATAGTGTTTGGTTTTAAGAACAAGACGCGTTACCCAGGTCCATATGAAGAATAGCTATCCAGGAATTGGGATTGATATCATGGAAAAAGTCTGGTCTAATGTAAGTGTGTGCTTTCTCAGGAGGAAAGAAAGGAAGGAAGGGCGGAACTAATTAGTAGGTAGAAGCTATGATACAGTAGAGAAAATAACTTCTGTAATTGATTTAGTTTTGGTTTAATATATGGTTTTACGGAACCTCATACATGGTACATTTGTCTGCATGAGTTGATCAGTGTTATAGTAATCTAAATGAGCAATTCTAGGCATCAACAGTATTACAGCACTGGGTAAACCCTTATGCTAATTTAAACCAGACACACACAAGCTCACCTCGCTTCGTAATCTGTAAAAGTATGAGTGACAAAGAACTACCATATCCCACTACTTAAAGACAAATTAACAAATTATTCTCTAACTCCAAGAAAAAATGATATTAAACAACTATCTACATTGTAAACTTTCTTTGATCAATTTATCTACTTCCCACTCTACAACACAATAATGATCTGATTCACCCCCCGATTAAGTTTTACAATAAATTCAAATCTCAAAACCAGTCAGCTGTGTCGATTCTCCTCTGTATCTTTCTCTGTAGATTTTTCTGGATCTTCGGTCTTCTGCACATCTTTCATTTGAACAGATACCTTTCAGAGAGCGATTCTATGGCCAGCCTGTGTTTGGTGCTCTTTGCTGCTCTGGCTAACTGTTCAAAATGCCTGATTTTTATATCCCAGAACGTCAGATCATCTCATTGGTTTGATGTAATCAAGACAGTGCAATTCAAATTTGATTGTATTTAGGTATCTTGGTGCATAACTTAAACAGATTGGCCAAATTAGAATTTGAAGTAGATTAGATTACTTACAGCATGGAAACAGGCCCTTCGGCCCAACAAGTCCATACCGACCCGCCGAAGCGCAACCCACCCAGACCCATTCCCCTACATTTACCCCTTCACCTAACACTACGGACAATTTAGCATGGCCAATTCACCTAACCTGCACATTTTTGGATTGTGGGAGGAAACTGGATTGTTGCATACATCTCATAGAAACATCTCAGCTATTTGTTTCACAGCCAAATGTTACATTTTTAAATTTTTTCAGCAAATTCTGTGCTTGTTAAGTCCTTGCCAGCTTTCACACTCTCTTAAAGAGTATAGGAGTATACGCCTACACCTTCATAACTACAGTTATGATTAGCTCAGTTGACTGAGAACAGAATGTCAGTTTTTTGTCTACCTGTTGGAGACTACAACTGCTGGCTCTTGTCAAAATGTTCATTTTCTCAAGCTACTATGCCCATCATTATGTTGGTGTCTGTAAAGACTAGGAAGGTACTGTTACATTATGTATAGGCTAATGTGTCCAAATTCAAAAACGATGACAAAACGTGGTTGAGTTTCAGATGTAAATTTGAGGATTATCTGCATTTTAATAACCTAGTCAATGTAGATTTAGAAGAATAAGCTCCTACTTGACCTTCCTCCATTGATCAGGGATAATTCAGATTGGTGGAAAACATAAAATGTTTAATAAAATATGACATAGAACATAGAGTACTGCACAGAACAGGCCCTTCAGCCCACGATGTTGTGCTAATCTAAAATAAATAACCTAATCTACACACCCTTCAATTCACTGCTATCCATGTGCATGTCCAGCAGTCGCTTAAATGTCCCTAATGACTCTGCTTCTATCACCACCGCTGACAACGCATTCTGGCGGCACGATGGCACAGTAGTTAGCACTGCTGCCTCACAGCGCCAGATACCTGGGTTCAATTCCCGCCTCAGGCAATTGTCTGTATGGAGTTTGCAAATTCTCCCCTTTTCATGCTTGGGTTTCCTCTGGGTGCTCTGGTTTCCTCCCACAGTCCAAAAATGTGAAGGTTAGCTGAATTGGCCATGCCAAATTGCCTGTACTGTTAGGTGAAGGAGTAAATGTAGGGGAATGGGTCTGGGTGGGTTGCTCTTCGGAGGGTCGGTATGGACTTGTTGGGCCGAAAGGCCTGTTTCCACACTAAGTAATCTGATCTAATCTAAACTCTCTGTGTAAAGAACCTACCTCTGACATCTCCTCTATACCTTCCTCCAAATATCTTAAAACTATGACCCCTCGTGCCAGTCAATCCTGCCCTTGGGAAAAGTCTCTGGCTATTGACTCTATCCATGCCTCTCATTATCTTGTATACCTCAATCAGGTCACCTCTCTCCCTCTCCTCTCCAGAGAGAAAAGTCCGAGCTTAGTCAACACCTCTTTGTAAGACAAGCCCTCCAGTCCAGGCAGCATTCTGGTAAACCTTTTTTGCACCCTCTCCAAACCCTCTGTATCTTTTCTATAGCAGGGCGACCAGAACTGGACATAGTATTCCAAGTATGGTCTCACCAGGGTCCTGTAGAGCTGCAGCAAAACCTTGCGGCTCTTAAACTCGATCCCTCTGTTAATGAAAGCCAAAACACCATATGCTTTCTTAACAACCCTATCCACTTGGGTGGCAACTTTGAAGGCTCTCTGCACTTGAACACCAAGATCCCTCTGTTCCTCCACACCATCAAGAATCCTGTCTTTAATCCTGTATTCAACATTCAAGTTCGACCTTCCAAAATGCATCACTGTGCATTTATCCAGGTTGAACTCCATCTACCATTTCTCAGTCCAGCTCTGCATCCTGTCTGTCATGCTGCAGCCTGCAATAGCCCTCGATATTATTGACTGCACCTCTAACCTTTGTCATGGGCAAATTTACTAACACACCCTCAACTTCCTCATCCAAGTCATTTATAAAACCTACAAAGAGCAGAGGCCCAAGAACAGCATCCTGTGGGACACCACTCATCACTGACCTCCAGGCAGAATACTTTCCATCTACAACCACTCTGTGCCTTCTGTCAGCCAACCAATTCTGAATCCAGATAGCCAAATCTCCCTGTATCCCATACCTCCTGACTTTATGAATGACCCTGCCACGGGGAACCTTATTAAATGCCTTACTGAAGTCCACATACACTGCTCAACCTTCGTCAACCTGTCTCGTCACCACCTTAAAGAACTCCATAAGATTTGCGAGGCATGACCTGCCCCTCACTAAGCCATGCTGACTGCCTTCAATCACTCTATATGCTTTTCCAAATTGTCATAAATCCTATCCTCAGAATGCTTTCCAAAACCTTGGTGACCAGAGACGTAAGACTGACAGGTCTGTAATTGCCAGAGATTTCCCTATACCCCTCCTTGAAAAGAGGAACAACATTTGCCTCCCTCCAGTCCTCCGGTACGACTCCGTCGAGAGTGAGGAAGTAAAGATCTTCGCCAATGGCTTAGCAACCTCCTTTCTCGCTTTCTGGAGCAACCGGGGATAAATCTGGTATGGCCCTGGAGACTTATCAATCTTGATGTTTTCCAAAATTCCAGCACATCAATTTCATCAATCTTGACAACAAAGATTATTAGATAACCTCAAAGTCATGGAGATAAGCCCTTTGGCCCAGACTAGTCTGTGCAGACCAAAACGTCCATCCACACTAATCCCATTTCCCTGCACTTGGCCCGTATACTTCTCAACCTTTCCTATCCATGTATTTGTCCAAATGACTTAAATGGTGTTAATGTACCTGCCTCACCACTTCTGCCGGCAGCTCATTCCATAGGTGTACCACCCTTTGTGTAAAAAGGTTGCCCCTCAGGTTCCCTTTTATTCTTAGACCTCTAACCTTAAACTGATGTCCCTAGTCCTCGATTCCCCACCCTTGGGGGAAAAAGACAGAGTGCGTTCATCCTATCCATGCCTCTCATCTTATACACTTCTATAAGATACCACCTCCGTCTCCTCCGCTCTAAAGAAACAGTACTAGTTTGTCCAACCTCTCTCTCTAACTCAGACCATTGAGTTCTGACAACATTCTTGTAAATTTCTTCTCCACTCTTTTTCCAGTTTAATAACATCCACCCTATGGCAAGGTGACCAAAACTGAACACAATATTCCGTGCGGCCTCACCAATATCCTGTATGACTGCAACATAACTTCCTAACTTCTGTACTTAATGTCCTCATGGATGAAGGCCAGTGTGTCAAAAGCTACCTTCACTGCCCTGTCAACTTGTGCCTTCACTTTCAGAGAACCATGTACCTGAATTCCAAGATGTGTTCCATTATACTAATTAAGGCCCTGCCATCCACCATGAAACTGCTGCCTTGATTTGACTTTCCAACATGCAACACCTCACACTTATCTATATTAAACTCCATTTGCTATTTCACGGCCCACTTCCCCAGCTGATCAAGGTGCTGCTGCAATTTCTGATAAGTTTCCCCACTGTTCACGATACCACCTACTTTGTTGAGATTTACGCAAAACCTTTTCTAACAGATAGAAAACAGTAGCAGGAAGGTTACTGTATTGAGAGTACTGAGTGAGGTGCTCCTGAATTTGAAGTTGAGACCACTTCCTCCTCCTTGATTTACTTAAGTGATCTGAATTTAGAAATTTAATACAAAGTGGTCACATTTTCAGATAGTAGTAACCTAGAGGAGGCAATGCTTTTCCAAGCTACTAAATGAGTTAAGTATATATTAGGGTGGCATGGTGGCTCAGTGGTTAGCACTGCTGCCTCACAGTGCCAGGGACCGGTTTCGCTTCTAGCTTTGGGCGATTGTCTGTCTGGAGTTTGCACATTTTCCCCTTGTCTGTGTGAGTTTCCTCTGGGTGCTCCAGTTTCCTCCCACAATCCAGAGATGTGCAGGTTAGGTGGATTGGCCTTGCTAAATTGCCCCATAGTGATCAGCGTTGTGTAGGTTAGGTGCATTAATCAGGGTAAATGTAAAGTAATAGGGTTGGGGAATGGGTTTCGGTGGGATACTCTTCGGAGGGTTGGTATGGACTTGGGGTGAAGGGCCTGTTTCCACTCTGTAGGGATCGATCTATCTATCTCTATAAATGACTAGAAAAAGTTTTTAATTTAATGCAAACAACTGTACATCCTGATTCCAAAAATGGTGATAAAATAGATAAAGATGAAAAGAGAGATTTTGGAGCACAGCATCATCAAGATGAACTGAATGATGAACCTCTGTACCATTTTCCACATTATAATGTTTTCAACTAAAATGGCAAACCTATGCTGGATTTCAGTATTCCAGTTAATAATATAGATTAGAAATGAGACCAAACACTTACCCATATGGATTTGCACTCTACAGTTCTTCATATTGTCAACTGTAGCACTGCACTTTCCATGTTTATTTCAACTGGAATTCACTGATGTGTACGAGGATAGTTTATTACATTCTGCAGTTTTATTTTGGTTTCATTGCATTCATTGCTGGCATGCCTGAGATATCTTCGGGTTGTACGTTAATTTGAAAAACAAAATCAATTTGGAGTGTTGTAACTTTGATATTATGATTAAAGTGTTTTTTAATATAATACATTTTTTCCTTTGAAATTATTGTTTACACTGGCTACTAAAATTTGAATATCTTTGCCTGTGATTTACACTAATTGTAAAAAAAAAAATTTCCAACTCTTTTCTCTCCATAGATACTAAAGAATATTACTTGGTATGCTGAGCGTGTCCTGACAGAAATCTCGTTAGGAAGTCTTCTAGTTCTTGTGGTGATACGAACTGTGCAGTACAATATGACCAGAACCAGGGTGAGGACTTTTTAATTTGCGATTTTAATCCCCAATCCCACTCATTTCTTCCATAGCTCTTCACATCTATAATGTAGAGACTATGGAATATTAAAATTCCTGTTGATTAAATTATATTGAGGCTTTGATTTAACAAATTATGCAGATTAAACCAAAATATATGAAGATTAATCTGATTGACAAATATTATACTGTTACTTGTAAGTACAGTGGAAATTGAAGTAATGTATTTAAAGCATGAAATTAAAATTTGTTTCGCGCTCTTTTTTTTTTAGCCTTTATATTCCTTTGGTCACATCAGTGACCTGTGTTAAGGTATGGCTCAAACTAAGGCAGTTTTCTGCTGTCTCATCCAAGTGATCTCACCCTAATTATTTAAGTGTGAGCAATATTGATATATATTCAATAGCAATGCATATTTGTTATGTTTCATTCACGATTCTCAGAATTACAGCGTTGTTACAGTACAGAAGGCAACCATTCTGTCAGTTGAGTCTGTGCCATCTCACTCTGCAATTCAGAGAGCGATTCCCCCTCATCGTTCTCCTGGAGCACTGTATATTTTTGCTTTTAAGATAATAATCACTTCTCTCTTGCATACCTCAGTTAAACCTGCCTCTACCACATGGATCATCACAATCCAGTTTTACCATTTGACATTCACTCATTCTGATAGAAATTACACGATGGCAATCAAAAATTTATTTGATTCCTTGCCAGATGCTGGATGTATACGTATACAATAAAACCAAAATAAAGTATATGCCTCCAATGGTAGCAGAGCAGAGGTGAGTTTGTCTGTAAGAAATAGCAGATCTGTATTTCAGTCACGCAAAGGAAGTGTGTGTCACTTGTACCACTTATCAATTGTGACTCAGAAATGTTGTGGAGAATAATATAGTACTGCAGTAAAGGCAACATTACAGCAAACATTTAATTAATGGAGGGTCAATTTCAATGGTGTGAGAACTGATCTGCCCCAGGATTTAGAACACAGCAGACAAAATTGTAACTGAGCAACTCACCTCCTGAAGAGAAGATAATGCAAGACATGTCACAAGACGGCAACCAACGTGCAATCTGGGGATTGAGTGCAGCGAGATATAGTATTTAAATATTGGAATTTGGTACAGCAAGGAGAAAGGGTTGATCGTTCTGGCCTTTTACAAAAGTAGAGCCGTCCAAGCTACTGAGTGGAGTAGAGTGGATGCTACTGGAGGTAGCAAGATCCAAGACCTTGAGCCTAGAGGCATTAATTATGTGTGCAAGTAGGTAATTGAATTTTATATTTTCTCCCTCTACGCTGGGATTGGGAGAAACTCTGCAATATAATTTTGGATAATAATTGAATGATATCCATTTATGAACCATGCCAGACCCCCTCAAAGCATTTTAAGAAGGTAGCCCAGACCCTTTTTTTATAAGGCAGTTGTATAGTGGATATTCCAGGAGAGATGCAGCTGGTCAAACCATTATGTTTTAAGCAAAACAGAATTTATTTACACACTATGGTTGAAACACAAACAAAAGAAAACAGAATTTAGAATAACAAAGAGGATTGATGAGGGCAGAACGGTAGATGTTTAATAATTTTGGACTTCAGTAAGGCATTTGACAAGGTTCCCCATTGGAGACTGGTGAGGATGGTTAGATCTCCTGGAATACAGGGAGAACTCTCCATTTGGATACAGAACTGGTGGTGGTGGAGGATTGTTTTTCACACTGGAGGCCTGTGACCATTGGAGTGCCATAAGGATCAGTGCTGGGTCTGCTACTTTTATGTAAATGATTTGGATGTGAACATAAGAGGTATAGTTAGTAAGTTTGCTGATGACACCAAAGTTGGAGGTGTAGTGGACAGGTTATCTCAGATTACAACAGGATCTTGATCAGATGGGCCAATGTGCTGAGAAGTGGCAGATGGAGTTTAATTTAGATAAATGTGGGGTGCTGTATTTTGGGAAAGCAAGTCTTAGCAGAACTTATACACTAAATGGTAAAGTCCTAGAGAGTGTTGCTGAACAAAGAGACCTTGGAGTGCAGGTTCATATCTCCTTGAAAGTGGAGTCGCAGGTAGATAGGATAGTGAAGAAGGCGTTTGGTATGCTTTCCTTTATTGGTCAGAGTATTGAGGACAGGAGTTGGGAAGTCATGTTGCGGCTCTACAGGACATTGGTGAGGCCACTGTTGGACTATTGCGTGCAATTTTGGTCTCTGTTGTAACGGAAGGATGTTGTGAAACTTGAAAAGTTTCAGAAAAGATGTACAAGGATGTTGCCAGGGTTTGGAGGATTTGAGCTATAGGGAGAGGCTAAACAGGCTGGAGCTGTTTTCCCTGGAGCGTCAGAAGCTGAGGGATGACCTTTTAGAGGTTTATAAAATCATGAGGTGCATGGATAGGATAAATAGAGAAAGTCTTTTCCCTGGGGTCGGGGAGTCCAGAACTAAAGGGCATAGGTTTAGGTTGAGAGGGAAAAGGGACCTAAGGGGCAGCTTTTTCACGCAGTGGGTAATACGTGTATGGAATGAGCTGCCAGAGGAAGTGGTGGAGGCTAGTGCAATTGCTACATTTAAAAGGCATTTGGATGGGTGTATGAATAGGAAAGGTTTAGAGGGATGGATCGGGTGCTGGCAGGTGGAACTAGATTGGTTTGGGATATCTAGTTGGTATGGACGGGTTTGTTTCGGTGCTGTACATCTCTATGCCTCTATAACTTATTTGAAAACCCAGGAAAACGTGAGGACGAGATGCCAGAGATCAGAGTAAAAAATTGTGGTGCTGGAAATGTACAGCATGTCTGGCAGCATCTGAGGAGCTGGAGAGTCAACGTTTTGGGCATAAGCCCTTCTTGATGAAGGAAGGCCACACTTTTCGAGTCTTATTTGAAAATCTGATCAACTCTATACCAATTTAACAAAGGAGCCGTTCCAATCCCTGCAATATTCCATAAACATACTCCTTAGTGAATGGTAAATTAAAACACAAGTTCTTACAGGCAGGAGAGAGTTCAGGTAGAAGCAAGACCTCTGTAGCATGGAACTTCTTTTTCACTGTAGCTGGTTCCCTGCTACTAGTAGCTTCTGGCTGCCTGCTAAAACAGAACCAAACTAGAAAGAAAACCTGAGTTGGGAGATCTGGTCATTCCCCTTTCATTGTACAACAGTTTAAAAAAAAACCATAAAGGCCTCCTCTGTTTGTTGACTTAGACAAGTATCTATTAGCCATTTCGGCACCACTGACTTTACAACCCCTCTCGGAAAAAACCAAGGACAACATAACCTTGTTAAAAGAGTAGCATCATCACATATTCTAAGTTTGAAACCTATGTGGTTAATTACAAACAAATTAAAATGGCACAGAGTGAGAGGAAGCATTCAGCTATTGAGCTCCATGTGGCTGCCCATGACAAAGGTATGACTCAGAAAGAAATTCTGCTGAGAGAGTAAAGCAGCTAGGATTGAAATGAGAACCATGAATAAAACAACAAAGGACAAATAAGATCAGAGAGTTGAATGTGGCTCAAAGATTGTTGTGGGAAAAGTAAGTTTCAATTTACAGGACACGGTTAACAGTATTGGAGAAAGAGGAAGCTATATTGTCAGAATGGCCTTCACCCGAAAGGCAATAGGACCTGTGTCCTGGTGAATAAGTGTGATTAGAGAGGACTTCAAGCTGTATAATTGGGGGTGGATTCACATGATGGAGGATTTGGAAAGTTAAAGAGAAATGGCAGGCATTAGAGCAGGGCCATGATACAGATAATGATAGCCATAGTGTGTCAGGAGGAGCCAAAGTGTGGAAATGTAAGAGTGCAAGTAAGGTCAAAGTAAAACGAAAGGTAGAAATACAGAATTAAGGGCCTTTGATCTGAATGAATAAGCATTTACAAAAAGATGAATAAATTGATAACACACCGAAATAAATGTATATATGTTATTCATTATAGAGATGACTCTCTAATTATAGTTGGGACCAGAGTTTTAAATTCAATGATATTACAGAAGAATGAAGAAAAGTTAAGGAAGCTGAGTAACCCTTAATCAAGGGTGAGATTAGTACTGAATGGTTTAATTCTGCTCCCACATATTGTGTAATGAGAAATAATCTTGGTTCAAACAGATTTGGTGGAAGTAAGAAATAAAAAGAAAGAAGTCTCTGGTGAAAGTACTTTATAGGCATCTTCACAGTAACATTGTCAGATAGAATGTAAATCAAGAAAAATTGGGGATTGTAGGAAAGGAATTAAAATAATTATAGGAGATTATCATCTTTATACAAATTAGGTGAATCATTATGTCAAGATAGCCTGGAGGATGCATTTATAGAGTCTGCTTGGGACTGTTTTTAAGAACCATGCATTTTGCAACCAATGGGGTACCAGGTGTTTTAAACTTGGGAATATGTAATAAGGTTAATAATGACTTATAAAAGTTTCTTTTGGTAAGAGTTATTATATTGACAATCTCATGCACAGTTTGGAGGTGAAAAGTTTGGATTTGAAACTAGTGCCTTAAGAAAAGGCAATCACAACCAAGACAGTTGATTAAACTAAACTGGAAAATAGCTTAAAAGGTAAGACAGTAGAGAAACATGGGCAGACATTTAGAGTTATTTTGTAACAGCGAGCAAAGATACATCCCATTGATAAAGAACAAACTTAGAAGAGGGGAGCACCATTGGAGGCCAACTGAAAATTTTAAGATAATATTAAATCAAGGATTATTTGTAGACCAAATTGGAAAATTTTCAAAACCAGCAAAAGCTAACTGAAATGTAATGATAGAGGGAGAAATTGGAGTATGAGTAAAAGTTAGCAAGAAATATGACAATGTGCATTAACAGCTTCTACAAGTATATAAAAAAGCAAGAGTGGTGACAACGTACATTGGTCCCTTGAAAGTCAGACTGGAGAATTAATAATGGACAACAAGAAAGTGCCAGAGATTCTTTAAGAAGTATTTTAGATCTGTCATCTTTGTGGAAGGCACAAAAGAATATGAACAGTGGTAGAAAAGCAGGGGACAAAAACGAGATAGTGAAACTTAAAGCAATCAAATTCCTGGTTAATAAGGGGAAATGTACTAGGAATACGAATTGAACTAAAGTCTGCCAAGTTCCCTTGTCAGCCTCTGATGGCTTGTATTCCAATGGAAGTGCAAGCAGAGACAGTAGACGCAATGACTGTCAGCTTATGAAATTCCCTAGATTTTAGATTCCAGCAACTGGAACAATTACAAATGTTCCACTACTTTTTCTAGAGGAAATCTGGCAGAAGAAAGTGAGGACTGCAGATGCTGGAGATCAGAGCTGAAAATGTGTTGCTGGAAAAGCGCAGCAGGTCAGGCAGCATCCAAGGAGCAGGAGAATCGTCGTTTCGGGCATGAGCCTGAAGAAGGGCTCATGCCCGAAACGTCGATTCTCCTGCTCCTTGAAATCTGGTAGAAAGCAGGAAATACATATAGACTACTTGATCTAGCATATGTCATTGTTAAAATGCTAGAAATCATTATTAAGGAGCTTGTAGCATGTTGTTTAGAAAATCATGATACAGTCATGATTCAAATAAACCAACATGGTTTATTTGAAAAGAAAATCAGATGACATAAAGCATGTGCAATTATGCATTCTAGCAGGAAGGATCAAGGAGCTAAACATTATTTAAATGGAGAAAAACTGCAAAATGGGCAGAGGGATTTCGGGGTCTACATCTATGAATCTCACAAAAAAAAATGAGAACCTAGTTAATCAGGTAATAGGAAAGGCACATGGCCTTGATTTGAAAAGGAATGCTGAATGAAAATCAGGAAGTTTTGTTAAATCTATAGAAGTTTTATAGTTAGACCACACCTAGAATATTGAGGAAAAAAATTTGCCCTATCTACAAAAAGGTAAACTGGCATTGGAGGCAGCCCATAGCGGGTTCACAATGTTGTTCCTGGGTATACAGTGTTTTTCTTATTAGGAGAGGTTGAGTAGGTTAGGCTGTACTCATGGCAGTTTACAACAATAAGAGGTGGCCTTATTGAAACACAAGAGTCTTAGGTGGGGTTGAAGAGTAGATGCAGAGATGTGATGGAATATTCCCCACTTGCCTGGATGATCTCCAATAGCACTGAAGAAACTAGCTAAGAAAGACAGTTTGCTTGATCAGCACTGCATCCATAAACATTCATTCCTTCCTCCGCAGACATACAGTATCAGTAGTGTACACCTTTGTTAAGGTGCACTGCAGGAAATCACCAAGGCTTAAACAGCACTTCCCAAACTGACGACTGTTTCCATCTAGAAGGTTAAGGGCAGTAGATATGTAAAACATCACCTCTACAAAACAAGTTCCTTTACAAGACGTTCATGACCCTAAGTTGGAAATATATCACTGTTCCTTAAGTGTCGCTTGGTGAAAACCATTCTAACAACATTCTGGTTGTACCTACAGGAAATTGACTGCAGTGGTTCAAGGGGCAGCTCGCCACCACTTTCTCAAGGGCACATAGGGATAAATGCTGGCCCAGCCATGAATGAATTTTAAAACTTAGTGGTGTGCTGCATACAAAGGTGCTTCAACCAAATATATTTTCTGACATGGATTAAAGAACTGGCTGCTTGGAGTTAATTGTAGGTAGAAGTTTGTAAGGAGGATGGAAAGAACCTGCATTGGACAAAAGATGAGTTGGTAAAAAATTTACAGACCAAGGGGAAATTTTAGTTTGTCCAATTTGGCGGAATAATAGAGACACAGAATGTTATTTAAATGGTGAGAGACTATGGAATGTTACATGAATCACAAAAAAATAGTGTGCAGCTGGAGCATTTAATTTAGAAGGAATTTAGAATGTCTTCTTTGCTAGCAAGGTAGAGTAAAAAAGTTGGAAAGACGTACCACAACTGTACGAGACTTTGGTCAAACTGAACATTCATATATAGTTTCAGTTTCCTTATTTAAGCAAATGTATGTGTTCCATTGGAAGCAGTTCAGGGAAGATTCACTTAGCTGACACCTGAAATGCAGATTGTCTACTGAGGAAAGGTTGAGTACATGTGGGCGATACTAACTAGAATTTAGAAGAATGTGGGTTATCTCATTGAAACTGGGGAGTGTACATGTTCAAAACAAAGTGTCTCATGTTTGTGATGGAAATTATAAAGTATTTATTTTCTGAACGGTCACAAAGTCTGCAACATTGAAAATATTCAAGGGTGCGTTAGACAGGTTTTGATTGACAAGGGAATTCAGGGTATGGAGAGCAGCTAAGAAAGTGGAGTTAAGGCCACAACTGAAGCATAAGAGCTAGGAGCAGGAGTATACAATTCAACCCCTCAAACCTACTCCACCATTTCATATGATAAGGCTGATATCATCTTGGCCTCAACTCCACATTTCTGTCCCATTGCCAATAACACTTCAACCTACTACTAATTTAAAAATCTATTTCTCCATTAAATTTACTCAAATATCCCAACATCCACCTATTGAATTTCTTAGATTCACAACCCGTTGAGAGAAGTAATTTCTCCTCATCTCTGTTTTAAATCTGCTACCCATTACCCTAAAACTCTTGTTCTAGATTTCCCTAAATAAGGACGTATCCTTTATATCTACTTTGTTAATTCCCTTAAATCCCATAGAATATAAGCTTAAACTGCTCAACCTCTCTTCATAAGTCAAACCCCTCATCTCTGAAATCAATCTAGTGTATCTCCTTTAAATTGCTTCAAATGCAACTACAGCTATTGATTGAAGGAGCAAACTCAATGGACCAATGCCAACTCCTTCTATTTCTTAAAATCTTCTGAACTCAGTGATGTGATCAGAAGGAGGCATTAGAAGGATTGTAATTTGAGTTGATGACTCTCCAAGAACAGATGAGATGCATTTGTGGATACTAAGGGAAATTGGTGGAAATTTCAGAGATCGTAACCAAAATTTTCTAATCTTCCTTGGAGATAGTGCATATACAGAGGGTAGAAAAGTTGGAACAATTGAGGTATGAGCAGGAATAGTTTAGATGTCAAAAGGAAATGGACAGGTAGGTAAAATGGATGGGCCAGAGGGCAGTTGAAACTTGATGCAGAAATGTAAAGTGATGCATTTTAGCAAGAACCAGAACAGTTTAAACAAAAGGAAAAGTACACATTTTTTGATAGTTCAGGGGCAATGGAACTGTACATGTTGAAGGTGAAAGAGGAGATGAGAAAATGGTTAAACATGAACACCAGATACTTTGCTTAATAAATTAAGGCATGGGGTACAAACTTTGAGGAAGTTAAGATAAACGTTATACTACACTGGTTAGCTTCTTTTGAAAATTTGTGTCCAGTTCTGGGCACCACAGTTTGGGACGAATGCAAAGACTGTCAAGAGAATGCAGAAAAAAATTGCAAGAATGGTTCCAGAATTGAGGCACTTTAGTAACGTGGAAAGATTAGAAAAGCTAATCCTAAGAAAGAGAAGGTTGAGAGAAGATTTGATAAGAGGTGTTCAGAATTATAGACATGTAGGCAGGATCAGACAAGTGAAAGCATCAAGAACCAAAATACACTTATTAAAACCAAAAATGCTGGAGAAACTCAGCAAGTCTGGCAGCATCTGTGGAGAGAGAAACAGTTAACATTTCCAGTCCAATAATTTGTTTTTGGAAATAACAAGATTTTATGATGTAGAAAAAGTGGGAGGAGGAGGAAATAGAACAGATGAAAGAAATGCCCCAGAGCAAAAGACAAAGGAATTGCTAATGATGATGGAGAAGCTATACAGATGATAAATAGGTATTACTGGTAGCTTTAGTAACAGAATATAGGTATGTCCAGTTTCTCTCTTCACAGATTATGGCAGATCCTACTGTCTCATGCATTTCTGTTTTTATTTTGGATCCCTACCAAATATAGTACTGTACTTTTATGGAGGCATAGCACTTCATTTTCTGCTCAGACATTTTACAACATTCAGGATTCAACAGCTTCAGACCATGAATTCTGACCTCCATTTCAATTCTCCCCCCATCCCGTGTTAGCTTGCATGTGTTTGCTGTCAGTAGGAATGAACTATTTACTGCCGTTAATAGCTATAATTAATGCCTGCTCTTCATCTATATCTCTCTATTACTATTAGCAAGACCTTAGCGTTTTGCTCAGGGGCACCTGTTCCATTTGCTCTCCTTTCCCTTTTTCTACTTTACATTTTCAATCTCCTTGAGTTCCAAAACATGTCACATTGGACTTGAAACATTAACTCTGGTCCTTTGTTTACAAATGTCACTGGCCTCTTTGGTTTTTCAGGTGTTATTTCAGACGGATCTCCAGCATCCATTGTATTTCACTTTATAGGTGATTGGCAAAAGAACCAACAGTGGTGTGAAGGAAATCTTTCAGGTGCAGAGTGATTGAGATCTAGAATGCATTGCCTAGGAGTGTGGCAGAGGCGGGTTCAATGATGGCTTTGAAATGGAATTAATTATTTTTAGTTTGTAAGTATGTAGATAGTTGAGAGATTCTAGATTTGGCACTATCACCATTCGTTATGAACTCATTGGATCCTTCTTTTGAATGCCTCCCATTGATTTGCCACTTATTTTCAAATAGCTATAACCAGTTCACTTTTAGCTTTTCTCTAAATTTGAACTTTTATTCCTGTTCTATCTTTGTTCCTTTCTGTAATCTAATTGTGTTATGAATACATTATCCAAAATGGTCACTCATTCATCAACCTGCCCAGCTGCTTCTTCTAAGGCTAAATCTAGAATTGCAGCTTATTACATATGGGCTTGTTACATGCCAGATGTTGTAAGTTCTGGTGTGAGTATCATTTCCCCGAATGTAAATATGTTGTATTTCTCCAAATGTGTACATGTTATTAGGCTAATATTACTTTCCTCTATTTGCAGCATTTATAAATATGTGTTTACATTTCAGATTTTATTCTGCTTTGAGATTAATGAAGTCAGTCTACAAAGAATTGAAATTTTACAGACATGTTAGACACCAACAGTCGTATAGCTACCTTTTTAGTGTCAATGGTGTTGATTTTAATATGATGATTTTATCAGTCCATGAATTTTTGTTATGTCCACTGTATGTTCCAGGATAGGCTTGACTCTCCAAGAAAAGACAACTTTTTAAATTGTTAAAATTTTGTACAGTCACAGAAGTCTACAGAACAGAAAAGGCCCTTTGGCCCATTGAGTCTGTGCTAGTCAAAACGCTCATCTAATTATTCCAATCCCATTTTCCAGTACTTTGTCATTGTTGTCATTGTTTTTCTTACAGTGGCAATGGAAGTTTGAGTATTTATGCATGCTGACTAATGATGTTGTTTAGTGAGTTGAGTAGGGAAGCTGTCCATGTTTTGCCATCACTTGCAGCTGGAACTTCGATCCATCTTGCTTTTCCTATGCAGTCGTCTGTTACTGAGTTTCATCTGTTGAAATGGCCGGTGCCATGCCAGTCTCAGTAGACATTGGCAGTGCGTTTCCAGTTTTACCCCAGTCGAATTTGAGATTCTCTGCTAGCACATAAGTAGGACCACTGTAAAAATGGTATTGATAGTTCACTGAGAATAGCTATGTAAAATTGAAAGTGGGTACTGTAGATGCTGGAGATTAGAGTCAAGATTAGAGTAGTGCTGGAAAAGCACAGCAGGTCAGGCAGCATCAGAGAAACAGGAAAATCGACGTTTTGGGCAAAAAGCCTTTCATCATGAATGAGGCTGGGAGCCTTGGGGGTGGAGACATAAACTTTTAAAGACAGCAATTTCCCCTCCCACGTGTTGAAGATACCCTTCAAACATCTCATCATGTCCCGCACCTCAGCCCTCGAACCTCACCCCTCCAACCACAACAAGGACAGACACCCCCCCCCCCCCCCCCCACACCTTCCACCCCACTAACCTCCATATGCATCGCATCATCTGCCGAAATCTCTGCCACCTACAAACAGATCCCACCACCAGAGATATATTTCCCTCCCCACACCTAACCTCTTTCCTTTAAAGACTGTGTTCCCTCTGCGACCTGCGACTACCTGGTCAGGTCCACGCCCCCTAACAGCCCACCCTCCCCTCCCGACACTTTCCCCTGCCACTGCAGGAATTGCAAAATCTGCACCCCCCACCCATCTCCGTCCCCAAAGGAGCATTCCGCATCCATCAAAGTTTCACCTGCACTTCCAGACATGTCATTTACTGTATCCATTGCTCCCGATGCGGTCTCCTCTACATTGGGGAGACTGGACGCCTACTCGGCAAGCGCTTCAGGGAACATCTCCGGACACCTGCACCAATCAACTCCACTGCCCCGTAGCCGAACATTTCAACTCCCCCTCCCACTCTGCCAGTGACATGAGGGCCCTAGGCCGCCTGCACCACCACTCCCTTACCACCTGATGCCTGGAGGAAGAACGCCTCAACTTCTGCTTTGGAACCCTTCAACCCCATGGTATCAATGTGGACTTCACCAGTTTCCTCATTTTCCCCTCTCCCCTACCTTACCCCAGTTCCAACCGTCCAGCTTAGCACTGTCCTCATGACCTGTCCCACCTGTCAATCTTCCTTCTCACCTATCTGCTCCGCCCTCCTCTCAGACCCATCACCTTCACCGCCCCCCCTCCCACTTATGTCTCCTCCCCCCGAGGCTCCCAGCCTCATTCCTGATGAAGGGCTTTTGCCCGAAGCGTTGATTTTCCTGCTCCTTGGATGCTGCCTGACCTGCTGTGCTTTTCCAGCACCACTCTAATCTTGACATGTAAAATTGTCAGGCAAGCCCGCCATATCTAATTTCTCGAGTTTAATTTGCTGAAACATCTGAAGATTCACACTTTTAAAAGTAGCTAAATCAATCTCCTGCTTCATGTAACAGTCCAGCTTTCATTTAATTGTAGTGATCATGCTTTAATGCCTTGCAACCGCTAGTGAAAACCTTTGAATAAGAACCTATTGTTTCACTGTCAGTTAAGGTTCGGCTCTGGTCATTACAGTGTATAGATTTGAAACAGTCTTCGATCTGGATGATAGATTTGATTATATTTTATTTGAATATATCCTTGACTTCTGTGTTTGCCTCACCACAAAAGTTTTTGTTTGAAAGCATGACCTCCCCTACCCCTCCTTTCCTCCCATTTGCCTCATGACTGTAATCATGTCCTCTGTAGTCAAGGTCTCATCTAAACTTTTCCATAATTCCTCAAGGAAAATACTTAAAACCCTCTTAGATTAATGAGAGGTGTGAGCCAAAGGTTAGTCTCTTCTTTGACTTGGTTTTCATTTTTTGTCTGATTATGTATCTGTGAAGCTCCTTGAACTACTTTATTTAAAGCACTGCAGTATAATGAATCTTTGTCTTAAGTGCACAACTCTTTGTTCTTAATTGTGATTCACTTCTTTTAATTAGGACAAATATCTACATACGAATTGTTTGGCAGCATTAGCTAACATGTCTGCTCAGTTTCGGTCATTACATCAGTATGCAGCTCAGAGAATTATCAGGTAAGCTGTTTCTCGTACTCTTCCAAAATCTGTCATCTTTGTCAGATTGTAGTATGCTAATAAAGTTTTAAAATGGCATCACATGTCCTTAACCATTTCTGCTTCATTCATTATTCACATTTGATAAGTTCTTTTATTCTTGTGTTAAGAATCAACCAAGGTTTCAGAGGCTTGAATTTGATTTATGTGAAAGCTGGTGCAAAGTTCTGGAGATAAAATTTTGAAAATAATTTTCGAAAGTTTGAAAGAAGTAGGCAGTACACAGTGACAGAAACTGGGACTTGATAAAGTAAGAATAATGTTTATTATCTTCCAGTGAAGATCATGAGAAATAGATTTGTTCAATTTCCAAGTTCTACCTCTTTTTTTTGGATCTGTAAACTAAAAGCATACAGGTCGTTCTTCTATAATGCGTGTTTTCTTAATACAAATTCGCTGTAACGTGATTGACGAATTAGGGACACTGTTTCTAAAGCATGAACTTTTAAAATATATGTTGGCTGTAACATAATTACATCACCAACACTTTAAGTACCAAGAACAGAACCATCGCATTACAGAAGAACTGACTGTAGTTGCTAGACATCTAGTCCCATATACTAGGTACTTTTTACCTTTGAAACATTTCCAGTCTTTGCTTTTTTTTTAAACATACCACTCTCACTTAAATTGTTATCATTTAGTTCCAGATTTTCTATACTCGATAGCTGTGTGATCCTTACTGCTGTGAACTGCATTAGGAAATGTTGATATATTTAAAGTATTATATAAATTTGAATTCTGATTTATTCTATTTATTCGTACCTATCGCATTAATGTCTCGAGTTTTGCACAGTTCCATAAATGTAAACTTTTTTTTATGTCTACCCCAAGAAACCGTTGCATTATTTTGAAGACCAATGTTGAGTCGCCCCTTTTATCCTTTTCTCTTCAGAAAAGTGCCCTATTTAGAATCTTCTTGCAAAAATATTCTCCAAATAACAGGATATGGAAGAAATTATTCTCTTGTTAATTGTTTTCCAAGATTACCGTACAGTAAAAAGGTGTTCTTTTAACTTAGTGCTAGATAGTACAGAGGAGAGATAAAGAAACATGATTGAATTTAAGCTCTTCTGTTTAGCAATATTTCCTGTCAATTACTTCAAGAGCTATATTACTGCACAGTCTAAGTGAAGAAGCTTATATTAAAAAAAATATAGTTTTGTACCTTGCTGGATATATACCACCTTCATGTTACTAATCATGGGAGGTGATTACTATTGATCAAAAGCTTACCAGTGATAGCCAAATTAATGATACAGCTACAAGAGAAGAGCAGTTGATGTCCTGAGTGTATTTTCTGCATTCCTGGAGGTATTTCCATCATCTGCAAATTTCAAGTCAGGAATGTGATAGAATATTCTTGACTCACTTGGATGGTTGCATTTACTGCAAAAGCTGAAGAAGCTTAATATTTTTTTCTCCAAATTGCCCAATATCCTGAATAGGACATCCACCACAGTGTTTTCATCCTTGCTGAGGCAAAATTCCTTGCTTAACACAGAAGGACTGTCAGCACTTGCCTTCTCAAGGAGACTGGAGTTGGGCAATAAATATACTTTTCGGCATTTCTTGCATCCTCAAAATGGAAATGCTACTGATGTAATCTTTGACCATTCTAAATGAAACTTTCCTGTATTTTCAAAGATTCCCAGATAATTGGTATTCCTATTAGCAAATACCAATGGCTACTGCTATTTAATCCAGCCAGGGACTATCACCAGCTTAGCTACATCATGTGGTTGTTTCACTTGTAGTGAAAAATCCCACTATTGTACTAGATGTCTATTCTTTTCTCCCCCTCACAACAATTGTTAATAATTCTGGCTCGTGAGTGTGAATTATGTAGAACTCCTGATTATATAAATAAATTTTCAAGAAAGTTCTTGAGTTGAAGTAGAGAAGGTCCCAAGTGTGGGCACTGTTCAGTTTTCATTGATAGTAGCATGAGTGGAATGTTATTTATGTTGCTAGCTCTGCCACAAATAACCATTACCCTTCATGTATATCGACATGCAGATAGACACTTTTCAGAAGAAGGCAAGTAAGCTTTTTAATGTTGGATTTTCTGACTTCTCTTATCTTTCCATATTATAATGTTGACCACTCATTACTTAGTCAATATGTATGTCAAATAGAACATTGAAAATTTATTTTGTTGTTTGGTGGTGGGGAGAACAAGTATTTAAGCTGATATTAAATCAGTTGATCGGACATGTTTGCATGTTGTTGAATTTCTTGAGTGCAGTTGCAACTGCACCTATTTGAGTATATTGGTATCACTCAATCATATTAACTTGATAGAAAGCAAACAGTCTAGCCCTGATCTGTTGGAGCTACAACATTTATCTGTTTGGCTAATTGTGACCTATGTCTTCACTGCAAGATCGAGCTGAGAACTCCATGGAACTGGAGTACTAATCACACCAAGGCAGTTGAAGATTGCATTAGAGGTTAATAATCTAGCAGGTCAAGGTCTAGCTGGAGCATCAGGGGAACCATAAGTAATGTTAAAATAGTTGGTTCTCAAGGAAAAAAACTTAATAAAAAATGATGCAGTTTAAAGGCCAGTAAGCTATAAGTAAGCAAAATACTTGCAGCGCAAAACAAGCTTAGATGATGTCACCATTTTGTGCTTGGATCCGCTGTCAATGTGCAGACTTGAGCAGCTGTGCCAATTCGAACAGGTCTGAGGAGCCAGGGTAAATTGAACCAAGAGGAAGGCCATGTTCTTTTGGAACTGGGTTTACTAATCCTTTATCCCCTTTACCATCAGTACTGATTACCTGGGAGTGCACAAAATTTTGGGCAAAGCATGTTGCCAAGGTGAAGCTGGTATTTTGGGACCTGCGCTCCCTCTCCATTCCAGGCAAAAACCTGTTGTCAGCTGTGAAGCACTCTGTTGTTATACGTGGTGTAGGTTTGGCTCATTCTCTGGATCTGTGCCATTGTAGTTACCCAAGCCATCTTCCACTTCATAAAGAAGAACAAAGAAAATTTATAGCCCAGGAACAGCCCTTCTGAGACGTATAAGATTATTAAAGGGTTGGACATTCTGGAGGCAGGAAACATGTTTCTGCTGATGGGTGAGTCCCGAACCAGAGGACACAGCTTAAAAATAAGGGGTAGGCCATTGAGAATAGAGTTGAGGAGAAACTTCTTCACCCAGAGAGTGGTGGGTGTGTGGAATGCTCTGCCCCAGAAGGCAGGGAGGCCCAGTCTCTGGATTCGTTTAAGAAAGAGTTGGATAGAGCTCTCAAGGATAGTAGAATCAAGGGTTATGGAGATAAGGCAGGAACAGGATACTGATTGAGGATGATCACCCATGATCACAATGAATGGTGGTGCAGGCTCGAAGGGCAGAATGGCCTACTCCTGCACCTATTGTCTATTGTCTTCAGCCCTCCAAGCCTGAGCCGATCCAAATCCACTGTCTAAACCTATTGCCCACTTCATCTGGAGATCTAAGATGTACCCTGTCTGCAGGGCCACCATGTCCAAAATCTGGATAAGGGGAGAACAATATATCCAATGTCGCCCTCTTTTGTGTGTGGCTGCACCAAGGTATGTGTAGACCCTCAGTATGCAAATATCAAGTGTCACTACGTATTGAGGTTCTAACTGTCCCTGGTGTTGTGAAGGATGGAATTGGCCGCATTCGTGCAGAACACTCCCAAATAGTCAGACCATTTGAACGTAGAACATTACAGCGCAGTACAGGCCCTTCTGCCCTCTGTGTGCCAATCTGTGGAACCAATCAGAAGCCCACTTAACCTACACTATTCCATTCTCGGCAACAAGCCTATCCAATGGCCATTTAAGTGCCCTGAAAGTCAGTGATTTTACTACTGTTGCATTCCATGCCCCTACTACTCTGAGTAAAGAAACTACATCTGACATCTGTCCTATATCTATCACCCCTCAATTTAAAGCTATGTCCTGTCATGCTAGCCATGGCCATCCGAGGAAAAACCTATCACTGTCCAACCTATGTAACCCTCTGATTCTCTTATGTCTCAATTAATTCACCTCTCCACCTTCTTCTCTTTAACAAAAACAGCCTCAAGTCCCTCAGCTTTTCCTCATAAGACCTTTCCTCCAAACCAGGCAAAATCCTAGTAAATCTCCTCTGAACCCTTTCCAAAGTTTCCATGTCCTTCCTATAATGCGGTGACCAGAACTGTATGCAAAACTCCAAATGTGGCCGCACCAGAGTTTTGTACAGCTGCAGTATGATCTCATGGTTCTGAAACTCAACTCAATCCCTCTACTAATAAAAGCTAACACACCGTATGCCGCCTTAACAACCCTATCAACCTGGGTAACAACTTACAAGGATCTATGTACCTGGACACAGAGATCTCTTTGCTCATCTACACTACCAAGAATCTTACCATTAGACCAGTGCTCTGCATTCCTGTAACTCCTTTCAAAGTGAATCACCTCACACTTTTCTGCATTAAACTCTATTTGCCACCTCTCAGCCCAGCTTGGCAGCTTATCTATGTTTCACTGTAACCTATAACATCCTTCGTCACTATCCACAACCTTCGTATCATTCGCAAATTTACTAATCCATCCTTCTATGCCCTCATCTAGGTAATTCATAAAAATGACAAACAGCAGTGGACCCAAAACACATCCTTGCAGTACCCCACTAGTAACTGGACTCCAGGATGAATATTTCCCATCAACCATCACCCTTGTCTTCTTTCAGCTAGCCAATTTCTGATCCAAACCACTAAATCACCGTCAATCCCATACCTACGTATTTTGTGCAATAACCTACTGTGGAGAACCTTATCAAACACCTTACTGAAATCCATAAAGACCACATCAATCACTTTACCCTCATCCTCACCTGTTTTGTCACCTTCTCAAGGAAATGAATAAGGCTTGTGAGGCATGACCTACCCTTCTCAAAACCGTGTTGACTATCCCTGATCAACTTATTCCTCTCTAGATGATTATAAATCCTATTTCTCATAACCCTTTCCAATACTTTATCCACAAATGAAGTAAAGCTCACAGGTCTATAATTTCCAGGGTTGTCTCTACTCCCCTTCTTGAACAAGGGAACAACATTTGCTATCGTCCAGTCTTCTGGCACTATTCCTGAAGACAACAACAACATAAAGATCAAAGCCAAAGGCTCGACAATCTTCTCCCTAGCTTCCCAGACAATTCTAGGATAAATCCTATCCAGCCCAGGGGACATAACTATTTTTACACTTTCCAGAATCGCTGACACCTCTTCCTTATGCACTTCAATTCCATCTCATCTAGTAACCTGTAAATCAGTATTCTCCTTGACTACATTTTCCTAGTGTGAATACTCACAAGAAGTATTCATTTAGCACATTTCCCCCATCTCCTCTGATCCCATGCACAACTTCCCATTGCTATTCTTGGTTGACTCTAATCTTACTCTTGTCATTCTTTTATTCCTGATATACCTCTAGAAAGTCTTAGGGTTTTCCTTGATCCTATCTGCCAATGACTTCTCATGTCCCCTCATGACTCTTCTTAGCTCTCTCTCTAGATCTTTCCTGGCTAACCTGTAACTCACAAGCACCCTTACTGAGCCATCACATCTCATCCTAACATAAGCTGTTTCTTCCTCTTGATAAGAGATTCAACTTGCTTAGTAAATCATGGCTCCTGCACTTGACATCTTCCTCCCTGTCTGATAGGTACATACTTATCAAAGTGGTAAAAACAATGACTGCAGATGCTGGAAACCAGATTCTGGATTAGTGGTGCTGGAAGAGCACAGCAGTTCAGGCAGCATCCAAGGAGCTTCGAAATCGACGTTTCGGGCAAAAGCCCTTCATCAGGAACTTTCATCAGGCTCAGTGCCTGCCTCTGTAACCAACTCATCCCACACGGATTCCGGACCACCTTTAAACCAGCAGAGTTCAGACCCGAACAGGACAAACAGTACAGACTACAGATTCAAAAACACCAGCAACAGTTCTCCTTCAAGATCTTTCCTGATGAAGGGCTTTTTGCCCGAAACATCGATTTCGAAGCTCCTTGGATGCTGCCTGAACTGCTGTGCTCTTCCAGCACCACTAATCCAGGACATACTTATCAAGGACCTGCAGTAGCTGGTCCTTGAATAAGCTCCACATTTCAATTGTGCCCATCCCTGCAATTTCATTCCTCATCCTCTGCATCCTAAATCTTGACTAATCACATCATAATTGCGTTTTCCACCCCCCCCAGCTATAACTCTTATGTACCTCTCCCTTTCCATCACTAAAGTAAACATAACCAAATTGTGGTCATTCTCACCAAAGTGCTCTCCTTCTTCCAAATCTAACACCTGGCCGGCTTTATTACCCAGTACCAAATCTAATGTGGACTTGCCCCTTGTTGGCCTGTCCATATACTGTCAGGAAAACTCTCCTGCACACATTGGACAAAAACTGGCCCATCTAAAATACTTGAACTTAAAGTATTCCCAGTCAATATTTGTAAAGTCAAAGACCCCCATAACAGCTACCCTATAACTCTCACTCCTATCAAGGATCATCTTTGCTATCTGATCCTCTACACCTCTAGAACTATTTGGAGGCGTATAGAAAACTCCCAACAGGGTAACCTCTCCTGTTTCTGATCTCTGCCCATACTACTTCAGTAGACGAGTCCTCAACTGCAATACAGTCCTTGACTAACCGTGTCACTCCACCCACTCTTTTACTGTTTATTCTGCTCTTACTGATACATCTAAATCCTGGAACCTGCAATAGCCATTCCTGTCCCTGCTCTACCCATATCTCTGAAATGGCCACAGCATTGAAATCCCAGGTACCAACCCATGCTGCAAGTTCACCCACCTTTTATTCTGGATGTTCCTGGCATTGAACCAACTTTTTGCCTGCCGGTGCCACCTTGTGATCTTGAAATCTTAGCTCTGACTTCACTACTCAACCTCCTGTATACTTTTATTGCAATTTTGGTTCCCATTCCCTTGCTGAATTAGTTTAAACCCAGTCGAAGAATGTTAGCACATTTCCCCTCTTCCCCACCTCACCCCCAGGATATTGGTACCCCTCTGGTTCAGGTAAAGACTATTCTGTTTGTAGAGTTCCTGCATACCCCAGGAAGAGTGCCAATTATCCAGGAATCCAAAGCTCTCCCTCCTGCACCATCCCTGTAGCCACATGTTCAACTCCTCTCTCTCCCTATTCCTCACCTTGGTAGCACATTTGATATCACATGTCCTTTGTGAAGAAATTTGCAAAGAAAAACACCTTCGACCACAAATCCATCAGTAAGTGGTAAGTATGTAGTGTCCTTGAGACCCTGTGGGGGAAAACGGAGAGGGTGGATCCAATTGCTTGGTTCCCTGAACAGACTGTCAAAGTCATTTGACAGAATGCATATTAACCAGAACTTTCCAACAAGCACCAAGACATTGCTTCACTGGTGGAGAGAAGGACCTGAGAGATACTCCTTATATGTTCAATTGGTCTGTGCCACCATGCACAGCCCTCAAAGCAGGCATGGAGGGAGTAGGGTTTGGGGGGAGTAGAGACTATCGCACATCTCCAAGAGTGTGCCTTTGCAAAGGACATCTGGAGAAAGATGCATCTGTTTTTGTCAGGATTCATCCAGATCAGCTCTGTCCCCAAGACTTTCTGCTGTATAGTGTTGGCTCCCTAGGACATATACTAAGATAAACATTGACTGTCTGGAGGGCCATCGACTTGGTGAAAAATGCTGTTTGGTCTGCCTGAAGTTGGTTTTCCAAAGTGAGGAGTTTACCCTGACTGACCGACCGACCGTGTTTTAGACCGACACATTCCAAGGTCCAGGACTACATGCTGAAGAACTCACTAAAGCTTGGACCACTGACTAAGGTATTCCTGCTGAAGTTAAATTGGGGTGCCTTCAGTTATTGGACCCTCCTAATGCATGTAAATGTAGTCTGGCTCAAGTAAGAGATGCCTTTGGTTGCTTGGATAGAGTCAAACTTCAATGTTGTTTGTTATCTTGATATGCTACTGCCCAGAACCGAACTGCATTTGTGATTATATAAAGATATTTTTATGAATGCAGTATATTTTTGAAAAAAAAGGACTGGAAGCAATGTTCAAAGAACCATGATTACTGTGAAGCGGACTGGGAGGAGAGTGCAGTACAGCAGTGTCACTGTGACACAGACTGAGAAGTTAGAGGAACAACCTGTGTTGTGCAAGAGAATGGGACAGCAGAACGTGTGAGAGCGGAGACAGTATCTTCGTAAAGAGCAGGAGAGAGGGAGGGAGGAGTCACGTAGAGTATCCATTCAAAACCTAAGACGTACAAAGGATAGATAAGTAGAGCTTCAAACTACATTTTGTGTGTGTGTGTGGGGGGGGGGGGGGGCGAAATAGGTGGAAATAGGTTCACTTGCCTGGAAAATTAGAAAATCAATGCTAATTGAGAAGGCAGGAGTGGAGGTTTAGTGATATGGCTGATTAGCCCCAGAAAATGAAAAGAAGGGGCAAAATGCAGCAGGGAATCATAAAAGTATAGGGAAATTTGATAATAAAACAGACTTTGTATCTTAGTACATGAACCATTTGAAAGTAAGTAGTCAAACTGAGGTGCAGATCAAGATAAATAGATAGGTCTTGTAGGCATTATGGAGACATGATTACGAGCAGATTAAAACTGGGAACGTAACATCGAAGGATATTTGACCTTTCAGAAGGTCAGGAGGGAAGGGAGGAAAAGACTGATAATGAGAGATGAAATGAGAACAGTTCTGAGGGGTAATCCAGGCTCAGATAATGTAGATTTCATATGGGTGGAGGTAAAAAAGAATCAAGAGAAGAGGATATTGATAGGAGTCATGTATAGACCCAAAAAGTAGCCACACTGTGGGAATGAGTATAAATCAAATAATAATAGGTGCATGTGAAAAGAATAGATTGATAATTATGGGTGACTTTAATCTTAATTTTAATTGGGTTAATCATGTTGGAAAGAGTAGCCATGACAGCAGATTCATAAAGTTAGTTTCCTAGAGCAGTACAGGTATATCACAGAGTCACCCAGAGAACAGGCTATCTTGGATTGGTAATGGATAATGACACAGGTTTAATAAATAACCTCAGAGTAGAAGATCTGCTAGAAAGTAATAATCATAACATGATAGAATTCAGTATTCAATTTGAGAGTGAGAAATTTGGGTTAACTTAAAGGGAATTATAATGAAATGCAGCTAGAATTAGGTAAAGTTGACTGAGCAGGTAATTAGGGAAGGTAGTGAGAAATTAGTGGCAGATATTTAAAATGGTAATGTATCACATTCAGCAAACATATATTGGAGTAAGGAAGAAAGGTTCTCAGAGAGGGATAAATCAATCATCGCTAACCAAGGAAGTCAAGAGGAGTATTAATTTGAAAGAAAAATCATGTAAGGAGGCAAAAATCATAGCCCCAAAGACTAGGATAAATTCAGAATATAGCAAAGGAAGACTAAAAAGGTAATAGAGAAAATAAACTGAGGAGAAACTAGCAAGGAATATGAAAACTGACGAGTTCCTATCGAAAGGAAGAGAGAGGTCAAAGTAAACATAGGCCACTTAGAAAATGAATCTGGGGGCTATATTATAGGCAACAAGGAAATTTGCATCAATCTTTATGGTGGAAGATACTTCAAGCATCCCATTTAGTAATGAAGCATATGGAAAGAATTAAGTACCATCACCATCACTAGAGAAATAGTATTAGACAACTAATGGGGCTAAAGGCGAATACAACCTCTGACCTGATGAATTGCACGTGAGGATCCTAAAAGAGGTCGATACAGAGATAACTGATACATTGGTTACAAGTTTTCAACAATCTTTGGAGTCTGGGAATTTCCCAATCCCCTGGTACTTTTCCAGTGTTACACCCCTATTCAAAAAGGGAGGAAGATCAAAAGCAAATACTTAGCTGAACATCTATTGTTGGAAAAATGTCAGTTTCAATTATTAAGGAGGTCTTAGAGCATTTGAAAAATTATAATCTAATCAATTAGAGTTAACATAGCTTCACGAAAGGGAATTTGTGTTTGACTAATTGTTTAGAGTTGTTTGAGAAAGTCTCAGCCAATGTGTTGTATTTGGACTTCAGAGGGCGTTTGACAAGGTGTCTCATAGAAAGTTAAATCACAAGATAAGAGCCCATAGTATATTGGCCTGGATAGAGCATTAGCTACTGGGCAGGAAACGAGTGACGGTGATGGATTCTTTTTCAGATGAGTGACCTGTAACCAGTGGGGTTCCACAGGGATCAATGCTGGGACCACTACTGTTTACAACATATGGGCGACATGGTGGCTCAGTAGTTAGCGCTGCTGCCTCACTGCGCTTGAGACCAGGTTCACTTCCAGTCTGGGGTAACAGTCTATGCGGAGGTTGCACATTTCAGGGGTTTGGATTATCAGAGTAAGGAAGTATTAGTGCAACTGTACATGGTAATTGGTGAAATGACACGTGGTACTGAGAGCACTTTTGGTTCCCTTATTTAGGAAAGGATATTATTTCATTTGGAGGCAACTTAGAGAAGGTTCACTAGGAACCCTGGAATGAAGAAATTGTATTATGAGCAAAGATTAAACAGTTTAGGACTCTACTAATTGGAATTTAGATGAAGATCTCATTGGAACATAGAGGATTCTTAAGGGGCTTGACAGTATAAATGCTGAGGGGGTGTTTCTCTTTATGGGAGTGTCTAAGACCAGAAGGCACAGTCTCAGAATGAAGGGGCGCCAATTTATGTCTGATATGAAGAGGAATTTCTTTTGAGAGGGTTGAGTGTCTTTGGAATTCCTTTCCACAGACAGCTGTGAGGGCAGAGTCCTTGTGTATATTAATGCTGAGATAGACTTTTGATCAACCGGCAATTAACAGTTCCAGGAAAGGGGCAGGATCAGATATTATCCTATTGAATGGCAGAGCAAGCTGAAAAGACCGAAAGGCCTATTCCTATACCACCTTATTGTGGTCTTAGAATGGGAATTTTTTTAGGATCCAATTGCAGATGATTGAAAGACTAGAAAAGAGGGAGAAAGTTGATTTGTATATTGTCAAGACCTATTTTAAAGAAACACAGCAAGAGTTTCTACTGATACAAAAATAAAGAAAATAGGTGAAGGAAGATTTAGGACCCCTAAAGGATACGACTGGGGAATTTATTATGAGGAGCAGAGAAACAGCAAATGATTTTGTATTAGTCACAATGGTGGACAGAATAAATATCTGGGGGCGGCACAGTGGCTCAGTGATTAGCACTGCTGCCTCACAGCGCCAGGGACCCAGGTTCAATTCCCACCTCTGGCAACTATCTTGTGTGGAGTTTGCACATTCTGCCCGTGTTTGCGTGGGTTTCCTCCGGGTGCTCCGGTTTCCTCCCACAGTCCACAGATGTGCAGGTTAGGTGAATTGGTCATGCTAAATTGCCTGTAGTGTTAGGTAAAGGGGTAAATGTAGGGGAATGGGTGGGTTGCGCTTCGGCGGGTCGATGTGGACTTGTTGGGCCGAAGGGCCTGTTTCTACACTGTAAGTAATCTAATCTAATCAAATCTAAATTGCCCATAGTGTTAGGTGCATTAGTCAGGGGGTAAATGTAAGGGAATGGGTCTGGATAGATTGCTATTCAGAGGGTCGGTGTGGACTTGTTGGGCCGAAGGGCCTGTTTCCACACTGTAGGGAATCTAATCTAATCTAATCTTAAAGAAAATAGATAAGCAAAGTGAAAGTAAAGATTTTCTAGCAATCTCTGTCACAAAGAAGAAAGTATTTGACAAAATAAAGGAACCTAAAGGCAGAAAAGTCTGTAGAATCTGATGGCCTACATCCAAAGAGTTTAGAGCAAGTGGTTACAGCGATAGCTGAGGCATTGATTGCAATATTCCAGAATTCACTGGACTCTGAGAGCATTCCAGCAGATGTTAAAGAAGGGAAGGAGACTGAAAACCTGAAACTATCGGCCAGTTAGCCTAACATTTGCCATTGGGAAAATGCAGAAGTCCCATACTTAGGAAGAAATAGCAGGGCATCCAGGAAAGCTTAACACAAACAGTGTGAAGGTGTTTTTCTAAAAGAATAATCTTTGGCAAATTTACTAGAGTTTTTTGAGGCTATTACAAACAGAGTTGAAAAAGGGGAACCAGTAGTCCTCTGTATTTGGACTTTCAAAAGACCTTTGTTAAGGTGGCACATAAGTTCTTTGTGCAAGATAAGATCTCATAATATTGGGGTGATATGTTAGCATGGATTAGTTAACTTGCATTATATTTTTATTGAATTCAAATTTCACCATCTGTCATGGTAGAATTTGAACTCATGTCCCCAGAACACTGGCTTGGCGTAGTGGATTGCTCATCCAGTACATACCCACAAAGCTACTGCCTCCTTCCCAGGTGGACATTAATGTAGGAAAATGTGCAGTCACATACTTTTGATAGTTAGAATTAAAAGGCAGGCTTTTATTTAAATGGAGGGAGACTCCAAAAAAGGTGCAGTACAAAGGGATCTGGGTGTTCTTATGCATGAAAGGGAGGCAGTGGCCTAGTTGTAGTATTGCGAGACTGTTAATCCAGGGATCCAGGTTCAAATCTTGCCACAACAGTGGAATTTGAATGCAGTAAAAATCTGAAATTAAGAGTCTCGTGACCATGAATCCATTGTTGATTGTCAGAAAAAAAAATCTAGTTCACTGTTTCCTTTAAGGAAGGAAACTACCATCCTTACCTGGTCTGACCTACATGTGACCCCAGACCGACAGCACTGTGGTTGATTCTTAATCACTTCCTGGGCAAATAGGGCTGAGTAATAAATGCTGTTGGCCTAGCCTCTCATCCAATGAATAAAAATAGCACAAACCGTTAGTATGCAAGTACAACAAACAGTTAGGAAGGTAAATGTAATTTTGCACCTTTGTTGCTAGGTACTTCAAGTTTCAAAACTAAGACGACTTGTTACAATTGTACAGGTTGTTTGAGAGACTGTACAGTGTGTTCAGTTTTATTTCCTGTATTTTAGAAAAGATGTACTTAGATTGGAGGTAGTTCAAAAGAAATTCACTAGGTTGATTCCTCAGATGAAGGGATTGACTTATCAGAACGAGCTAAAGCAGGTTAAGCCTTTATTCATTAGAGTTTAGAAGAATAACATGTGGTCTTATGAAACATACAAGGTTTTGAGGAAGCCTGACATGGTAGCTGTGGAGAAGGTGTTTCCATGAACAGTAGAGCCTTGATCTATGGGACAAACTTACAGAATGCAAAGACGCACATATAAAACTTCAATGCGAAGCAATTTCTTCTACCAGAGTGTGGTGAACGTCTGAAATTCTCAATGCACAGAGTTGTAGAGGCTACATCACTGGAAGTACTTAAAGAGGAGGGAGATTTTTGAAATATCTCGAAGTTGATGGTTATGCTGGGCCGGCAAGAAGGAGGAATTGAGACGGGGAGCAATTCGGCATGATATCTATTGAGTAGCAGTGCAGGCTTGAATGGGTGGACGATCTACTCTTGGCTCCTATTTCTTATGTTCTTACGAGTGGTGTGACTACATTGTGGAGGTAAGTATCCAAGTAACTTTAGCTATCCTTTGAGGCACAGTATCTGGAAATACTGATTATTGATGTGTTCATTCTGGATTGTCTTGGTATGCTGCAATAGCACATCACCGACTTGCCAAGCTATTATTAAGAGGAAAGAAAAACTAGAGACCTAAATACAAACTGAAGACCTTACTTTTCTGTTAAGACATGAAATTATCACCAATCCTATTCATGAATGAGCTGCTTTCCCTGCATGCACTTTATGGTTTGTTATGTCACTCTGTGTCTGTTCTCACTGCAGGTACGTCATCTCTTGATCTGCTTCTTTCATGTTCTGTGATTTTCATCTCATTCTGGAGACTTTGCTTTATTTGAAGCTCTTCTTACCTCTTGGCACCAATTTTGCACTTTGAACTAAATTTTCAGATATACTCACTCAACCCCAGGCTAAATCACTGCTCAACCTGATTGTTGCTACAATCTGTACTCTATTGATGAGAGTTTTATAACCTAAATGTTATGGCCTGAAGTTGAAAATTTAACTTGAAAATTTAACTTGGAAAACAGCAATCTTGGAAGAAATCATGCCAAAGCAGCAACTGAACCAGTAAATGCACTTTCGTACATGATTGGGAATGTAGTGCCAATGTTATAACTCGCCAAGGTTTTAAAGAGGCAACCGATCCTTTTGATGAAGTTTTGAAAGCCTGACACCATAACATTCACCTTCAAATAGATAAAATTTTTGAAACTGTAAAATACAATGAAAGGATTTAGCGTCCTGGGGAAAACATAGATAATTTCATTAGTTATCCTTATTAATTAGTGGAAAAAATAACCCTGGAGATTTATTCTAAGAATTCATTAACTTAATTTTATTGCTAATGAGTCTTTGTCAGATTTATTATGATCAAAGGGAGGTTTGAAATATAGAGGAAAAAAAAAGTGAGGAGTAGGCCATTCAGCACTTTGAGCCTGTCCTCCCATTCCGTGGTTGATATCCAACATTTAACAAGTGTCTGGATGAGTACTAAAAATACCAGGACGAAATGCAGGTAAATGGGGAAAAAACAGAAATTCTGGAAAAGCTCAACAGGTCTGGCATTATGTGTGGAGAGAAATCAGTGTTAATGTTCTGGGACGAGTGAATCTTCCTCAGAACCTTTAGCAAGTAAATGGGATTTATGTAGTTTGTTGTTGGTTGGTTGGCATTGGTATGGTGGGCTGTAGGATTAGTTTCTATGCTGTATGAATTTCTGTGAATGCCTGCACAAGAGCAGCTTGTATAGTTTGAAGATGTGGAGAATACAACGTCATGAAAGCCACATCTGAGATGAGATGACCAAAGTCCTCATATTCAGGATGCATTCTGAAGAAGACTTAGAAACCTACTCATTTCCTGGTCAGGAATTGCAGGATAATGTCAAAAAGAGAAAATTTCCTGGTAAAGAGATCCAGAATATTAAAAGAATAAAACGCCTGCTTCAATAGAGCAGTTGGCCTCTGAAGAAAACTCATGAGATTTGAAAAAGACGGAGTAATGGTTGGGGATGGAATAGTGGTAAATGTGTTATATACATAAATGTATATTAATAGTTAAAAAGAAAGCATAGGTCTTGATGTTGGACAAAGGTTTAAGGGTCTGAAAGATGGGTGGAATATCTTAAGGTCCACCCGCTATAATGACATTATACAAACTACAGCATAGGACCTATGAGATCCTTTCAGCTGGTTAAAGTCTCTTTAACAATATTTATGATACTAATGTAACTTGTATATAGTTGCTATTGTGCAATAACTACACCATGTTTGAGACATGAGTCTCTTATCGTTGGTCGTTTTGCTACACTACACTAGGCTTACCAGTCCTTGGAGATTCCTACCAGAAAAGGTAATGATGGAAACAAATCTACCAGATAGCTTGTACAGAATGATGAGCAATGATGGGAATTCATCTTACAGCAGGAAATGCAGGCCTTAGGATTACTGTTTGCAGTGGAATATTATTTTACTTTACAGTGTTGTAAGGGGTGGGTTTTTTGAACTACAGGATATGGTAATCTATTCAACTTGATCTGCGTTTGTACACCAAATGTTTTAGATGTTAAGATATGCTATGTGCATGCATGATCTGATCTCTGCAAGGACTCTGATCATTTCTATCAATGCTGATGTGTCTGAGAGAGAGAATGCCATTTGGTTGCCAAGTAGGTATCCCCTTGTATTGCTTCTTTCACAAGATTCTGCAAATCTGTCCTAGTAGCTGTGTTTTTTTTTGCATTCGGTCTTTAGATTTTGTCAGTTCTGTGCCCTTCTACCCATGATGCTTGATCATAGCACTTGTGAAAGTGAACCTAGAAATAGTGGATGCATTGGTGGTCATCTTTCATGACTATGGATTCTAGAACAATTTATTTGGACAGTAGCGAACGTAATCCCATTATTTTAGAAAATGGAGATAGAGAGAAAAGAAGAAATTGAAGACCCGTTGGTCTGACATCCATAATCGGGAAAATGCTAGAGTTATAAAAGGTTTAAGAGGAGAGTACATGGAAAACAGTGACAGGATTGGGCAGGATCAACATGGATTTACGAAAGGGAAATTATACTTGACAATCTACTGGAATTTTTTGAGAGTGTAACTGGTAGAGGTTACTTGGACTTTCTGAAGGTTCTTGATAAGATCCCACAGAAGAGATTTAAAATTAAAGCGCATGGTATTAACATAAACAGAGAAAAGGTTGGCTGACAGGAAACAAAGAGGAGGAATAAACTAGTCTTCCCCAGTGGCAGACAATGGCATCCTGCGTTATTCAGTACTTGGATCATAACTAGTCACAATATATATTAGATGAGGTAAAAACAATGACTGCAGATGCTGGAAATCAGATTCTGGATTAGTGGTGCTGGAAGAGCACAGCAGTACAGGCAGCATCCAAGTAGCTTCGAAATCGACGTTTCGGGCAAAAGCCCTTCATCAGGAATAAAGGCAGTGAGCCTGAAGCGTGGAGAGATAAGCTAGAGGAGGGTGGGGGTGGGGAGAAAGTAGCATAGAGTACAATGGGTGAGTGGGGGAGGGGATGAAGGTGACAGGTCGAGGAGGAGAGGGTGGAGTGGATAGGTGGAAAAGAAGATAGGCAGGTAGGACAAGTCCGGACAAGTTATGGGGACAGTTACTGAGCTGGAAGTTTAGAACTAGGGTGAGGTGGGGGAAGGGGAAATGAGGAAACTGTTGAAGTCCCCATTGATGCCCTGGGGTTGAAGTGTTCCGAGGCGGAAGATGAGGCATTCTTCCTCCAGGCGTCTGGTGGTGAGGGAGCGGCGGTGAAGGAGGCCCAGGACCTCCATGTCCTCGGTAGAGTGGGAGGGGGAGTTGAAATGTTGGGCCACGGGGCGGTTTGGTTGATTGGTGCGGGTGTCCCGAAGATGTTCCCTAAAGCACTCTGCTAGGAGGCGCCCAGTCTCCCCAATGTAGAGGAGACCGCATTGGGAGTGATGGATACAATAAATGATATTAGTGGATGTGCAAGTAAAACTTTGATGGATGTGGAAGGCTCCTTTAGGGCCTTGGATAGAGGTGAGGGAGGAGGTGTGGGCGCAGGTTTTACAGTTCCTGCGGTGGCAGGGGAAAGTGCCAGGAGGACCAGTTCCACCACAGAACACACCAGATGGCCTCCTTCTTTAGAGACCGCAATTTCCCTTCCCACGTGGTTAAAGATGCCCTCCAACGCATCTCGTCTACATCCTACACCTCCGCCCTCAGACCTCACCCCTCCAACCGTAACAAGGACAGAACGCCCCTGGTGCTCACCTTCCACCCTACCAACCTTCGCATAAACCAAATCATCTACCAACATTTCCGCCACCTCCAAACAGACCCCAGTACCAGGGATATATTTCCCTTCCCACCCCTTTCTGCTTTCCGCAAAGACCGTTCCCTCCGCGACTACCTGGTCAGGTCCACGCCCCCAAACTACCCACCCTCCAATCCTGGCACTTTCCCCTGCCACCGCAGGAACTGTAAAACCTGCGCCCACACCTCCTCCCTCACCTCTATCCAAGGCCCTAAAGGAGCCTTCCACATCCATCAAAGTTTTACTTGCACATCCACTAATATCATTTATTGTATCCATCGCTCCCGATGCGGTCACCTCTACATTGGGGAGACTGGGCGCCTCCTAGCAGAGCGCTTTAGGGAACATCTCCGGGACACCCGCACCAATCAACCACACCGCCCTGTGGCCCAACATTTCAACTGCCCCTCCCACTCTACCGAGGACATGGAGGTCCTGGGCCTCCTTCACCGCCACTCCCTCACCACCAGATGCCTGGAGGAAGAATGCCTCATCTTCCGCCTTGGAACACGTCAACCCCAGGGCATCAATGTGGACTTCAACAGTTTCCTCATTTCCCCTTCCCCCACCTCACCCTAGTTCTAAACTTCCAGCTCAGTAACTATCCCCATAACTTGTCCAGACTTGTCCTATCTGCCTATCTTCTTTTCCACCTATCCACTCCACCCTCTCCTCCTAGACCTATCACCTTCATCCCCTCCCCCGCTCACCCATTGTACTCTATGCTACTTTCTCCCCACCCCCACCCTCCTCTAGCTTAACTCTCCACGCTTCAGGCTCACTGCCTTTTATTCCTGATGAAGGGCTTTTGCCCGAAACGTCGATTTCAAAGCTACTTGGATGCTGCCTGAACTGCTGTGCTCTTCCAGCACCACTAATCCACAATATATATTAGATGAGGGAACTAAATGTAATGTCTCCACGTTTGCACGCAGCACAAAACTGGGTGGGTGATTGAACATTGAGACTGATGCAGTGGTATTTCAGCGTGATTTTGACAACATGAGTCAATGGGCAAATATATGGCAGATGAAATATTATATGGACATTATCCAATTCTCTCTCAAAAATAGTAGGGCAGATTATTATCTGAATGGCAATAGATCGGGAAAGGGAAAGTGTAATGAGACCTGGATGTTATACACCAGTTCCTGTAAGAAAATATACAGGTTCAGCACGCGGTGAAGAAGACAAATTGTACTTTGGCCTCCATACTGAGGGGATTTGAGTACAAGAGCAAAAATGATTTGCTGCAAATATACAGGGCCTTGGTGAGACCACACTTGGAGTATTATGTACAGTTTTTTGGCCTCCTTATCTGAGGAAAGATGTTATGGCAATGGAGGGAGTACAGTTACTAACTTATAAAGAGAGACTGGATCATTTAGACCAATGTCTCATGGAATTTATAAGAATGAGGAGAAATCTCACTGTAGCCCATAAAATGATAACAGGATGAGACAGGGTAATCTCAGGAAGTTCCTGATGTCTGAGAAGTCCAGAACTAGGGCTAGAATAGTCTCTAAGGATACAAGGTAGGCCATTTAGAACTGAGATGAGGAGAAATGTCTTCACCCTAAGATTGGTGATCCTGAGGGATTCTCTGTCACAAAGTGGTTGAGGCCAAAAATTGAATGTTTTTAGTAATTCTTAGGATAAAGGGATCAAAAGGTACCACTGACAAATGGGAACAGGATAATGAGTTGGATGATCACCCTTGTTCGTATTGAATGGTGGAGCAGGTGATGGGCCAAATAACCTACTCCTGCTCTTATTCTATTATTTTTCTATATTGCTATGATGATCAAGTTGGAGAAATACTTGTTGATGGGACAGAGAGAACGTGGAAGACGTTCCTTTGTGTATCCGATACCATCGGACTTAATAGAATCAGGCATCATCTTGAGGACTTGCAGGGCAATTCTCACCTGACTGTAGATCATTGTACTCCACCTTTCATTGTTACTCTGTTCTGCCCCACCAGTGAAGAAATGGTGATGTTGGAATCTAGGAATCTTGGTTGTTCAACTTAATTCAACGAATGCAAGAGTGAAGCAGTTGCCTGTGTGAGAGAGTTTTCCCAATATCAGTAGCAGGCCAAAGAAATAGTAAATCTGGAGAAAATATTTCTTCTTTTGTGAGAATCTAGAACTAGGGGCTGCTGTTTAAAAATATTTATGATAGAGTTGAAATTTTGAGAACTGACAACTCCTGGAAGGGCAGAGGAAGTATTTGAATATTTTTAAGGCAGAGACCATCAGACTACAAGATTTAGGAGCAGAATTAGACTATTTGGCCCATCGAGTCTGCTTCATTCTTCAAACATGGCTGATATGTTCCTTAACACCTTTCTCCTGCCTTCTCCCTGTAATGCTTGATCCCCTTACTAATCAAGAACCTATGTACTTTTGTTTAAAATATGCATTCAATGACATGGTCTCCAAAGCCCTCTGTAACAATGAGTTCCACAGATCAACCACCATCTGGCTGTCTCAATTCCTCCTCATCTCACTTCTAAAGGGCCATTCCTTTACTCTGAGGCTGTACCCTCAGGCCCTAGTGTCTCCTGATAGTGGAAACATCTTCTCCATGTCTAGTGTATCCAGACCTCTCAGTATTCTAAGTTTCAATGAGATCCCCTTCATCCTTCGAACCTCCAAGTATAGACCCAGAGCCCTCAACTGCTCCAGATATGACAAGCGATTCATTCCCAGGATCATTCTCGCAAACCCCTCTGGACCCCTCGAAGGCCAGCACATTCTTCCTTAGATATGGGGCTCAAAGCTGCTCAGAATATTCCAAATACAGTCTGATCAGAGCCTTATACACTAGGCAGTACATCCCTGCTCTTGTATTCTCGCCCTGTTGAAATGAATGCTGACATTATATTTGCCATCCTAACTGCCAACTGAACCTGCATGTTAATCTTGAGAATCCTGAACTTGGACTCAAGTCCCTTTGTGCTTCAGATTTTTAATACTTTTCCCTGTTTAGAAAATAGTCTACACCTCTATTCTTCTTACCCAAAGTGCATAACCTCACATTTTCTCCACATTGTATTCTATCTGCCACTTCTTTGGTCACTCATCTAGCATGTCCAAGTCCTTCTGCAGCCTTATCACTTCCTCAACACTACCTGTTCCTTCACATATCTTTGTGCCATCTGAAAACTTGGCAACAATGCCGTCTGTTCCTACATCCAGATCTTTAATGTGAAATGTGAATAGTTGTGATCCCAACACTGACCCCCTGCAGAAATATACTGGTCACTGGCTGTCATCCTGAAAAAGACTCATTTATCCCCATACTTGTTTTCTGCCAGTCAGTCAATCTTCTATGCATGCTAGTACCTTGCCCCTAATACCACGGGCGGTTATCTTATTTAGCAGCCTCCTATGCAGCACCTTGTCAAATGCTTTCTGGAAATCCAGATAGATCATGTTTACTGGCTCCCTTTGTCTTACTTGCTCATTACCTCCTCAACGAATTTTACCATGCACTTCCAAGTATTCAGCAATCTCTTTCCTGAATCATGTACTCTGAAATCTCACCAATGATTGAGATCAGGCTAACTGGCCTACAGTTTATCTTCTGCCTCCCTTCCTCCTTAAACAGGGGTGTTATACTAGCCATTTTCCAGTCCTCTGGGACATTCCCTGACTCCAGATCACCACAAATGCCTCTGCAATCTCCTCAACAATCTCCTTTAGACTCAGGGTTGTAGCCCAACTGGGCCAGATGATTTAACCACCTTCAAACAGCTAGATTCTTGATAAGGAATGATGTGAAAGTTTATCAGGAGTGGGTAATGTGGATTTGAAGTTATAATCAGATGTCATGATTTCTTTAAATGGTTGAGCAAATTTGCGGGATTGAATGGCCTACTACTCCTTGTTCCTTAATTCAAGCATATGAATTAGTATTTCAGATCATGCAAAATCATGCTTAATTTTTGCAATTGTTCCAAAGAACTTAATGTGTTGAGAATGAATTGTTATGGAACCGGAGTCCGGTATTGATCAGATTCCTAACAGTAACAGCTTTCCTTACTTAATGTGTGTTAGTTTTGTTTTAAAAGCATCTTTACACCTTATTGAATTTACTTAACTGAATTCAAATTCTCAACTTGTGATGATGAAATTTTAACTTCTACTTTGTTTTGAAGATTATTCATCCAGATCTCTAGATTGCTAGTCCAGTAACATCACCAATGTTGTGTTTCATTCAGCACTGGACTTCTCATTTTGACACCAAGACTTAGTTTGAACTGAAGAGTCCTGGAGCTGCCATATCACGAGAAATGTGAAAGCTCTTTCTGTGGTTAATAGTTCCCGTGAGAAAAAGGACTCCGACTTATTTATTTGAGAACAATTTTTCTATTAAGTGATCCATAAACATTGACCAGCAGGACATTGTAATGAACTCAAATTATTTGGCTTAAGAATGAACTAGAGTGTGTCTTACAGATTGTTAAAAAGGATTTGGTGTTCTTTGAGGGAGTAGTTTGTATTTCTAGAAGACGCATGCTTTTTTTCAGTTAGATGTTCTTACAATTTATTAACTTTCCTGCATGATATCTGAAATGTTAAATAATAATGGAAGTGCTTAAATGCATAGATAGAGTCGTAGAGATGTACAGCACGGAAACAGACCCTTTGGTCCAATTCGTCCATGCCGACCAGATATCCCAATCCAATCTAGTCCCACCTGCCAGCACCAATCCAAACCCTTCCTATTCATATACCCATCTAGATGCCTTTTAAATGCCTCCACCACTTCCTCTGGCAGCTCATTCCACACACGCACCAACCTCTGCATGACAAAGTTGTCCCTTGGGTCCCCTATACCTCTTTCCCCCTCGCACTAAACCTATGCCCTCTCATTCTGAACTCCCCCCACACCAATGAAAAGACTTGACTATTTACCCTATCTATGCCTCTTATGATTTTATAAACCTCAATAAGGTCACCCCTCAACCTCTGACACACCACAGAAAACAGCCACAGGCTATTCAACCTCTCGTTCTAGCTCAAATTCTCCAACCCTGGCAACATGCTTGTAAATCTTTTCTGAAACCTTTCAAGTTTCACAACATCCTTCTGATAGCAAGGAAACGAGAATTGCACGCAATATTCCAACAGTGGCCTAACCAATGCCCTGTACAGCCGCAACATGCCCTCCCAACTCCTGTACTCAATACTCCAACCAGTAAAGGAAAGCATACCAAACGCCATCTTCACTATCCTATCTACCTGTGACTCTACTTTCAAGGAGCTATGAGCCTGCACTGCAAGTTCTTTTTGTTTAGCAACACTCCCTAGGACCTTACCATTAAATCCTGCTAAGACTTGCTTTCCCAAAATGCAGCACCTTGCATTTATCCAAATTAAACTCCATCCTGCTTGCAGGTTTGTGTTATAATCAAGATGGGTAATTCTGGAGACATTAGCAATGCTCAATTCCATTAATTGTCAGGTTACTATGAAAAGTTAAACACAGCAAAATGTTTGTGAACTGGAAACTATGGGACCAGCAGTGAGCCACTTCATCAAATATTCCGGTTGATCAAGAGGTCCAATCAACGTTAAAAACACACTAACATGATGCAAGGGGCCATACACATCACAATGTACATTTATTGACAGCATAAATCACAAATCATAATGCAACTTTTCCTGAAATAAAATTTCCCAACATCGATCCTTCTAACTTGCACACTCAATTGACTACTCTGACATCGTGATAATACAGTAAACTTCCCTTATTTCAGGTGTATAATTTTTTTGTCAGTTTAGTGAGCATGTCAGTTCATAAGGTGCTGGTTAAAATAAAGTTTGCTGGATATCTAAATATCCATACTTGCTTGAACCCAGTTGGATTCATTTACTTTTGTTTTCAACTCCGTCCTGGATCCCACTTCTGCCTCAACCGCTCTTATAGGCAGCAAATTGTAGATTCTCATCACCCTCTGGGTGAAAAGGTTTCTAACTCGTGTCTCCTTGAAACCTTCAATTTATCTAAATCTAACATTTTCATAGCAAGATACTGAGCCCAAATCATAGAGTATCATTACCTGTAACTATGTCATTTTAAAATAATTTGAGTAGCTAAATGGTCAACTGAGATCTGCCTTGACTTAATCACTGGACTTTCCTCACTCCACTCAACATTATATCAGCAATAGCACTTATGTTTATGTCAAAAACAAACACACAAATGCTGGAGAAACTCAATAGGTTGGCAGCATCTCTGGAGAGAGAAACCGAGTTAAGGTTTTACGTCTGTGATGATTTCTTTCATTCGAGTGCTTTTGTCTTACATTTATATAATACCTTTAATATTATGAAAACACCCAATGCTTCACAGGAAGGTTATAACACAAAATATGTCCTGTGACCAGCGGTGTGCCACAAAATTTGTTACTGGGTCTACTGCTTTTTGTCATTTGATAGAAATGATTTGGACGTAGGAGGAATGGTTAATGAGTTTGCAGATGACACCAAAATTGGTAGTGTAGTGTACAGTGAAGACGGCTATCTCTAGTACAATGGGGCCTTGATCAGATGGGCTGGGGAGTGGTAGATGGAGTTTAATTTAGATAAATGAGGTGTTGCATTTTGGTAAGGCTAATCAGAGCAGGTTTTGAACATTTACTAGTAAGGCCCTAGAGAGGGTTGCTGAATAAAGATACCTTGGGGTTCAGGTTCATAATTCCTTGAAGGTGGAGTCCCAAGTAGACAGGATAGTGAGGATGATATTTGGTATGTTTGTCTTTATTGTTCAATGCATTGTGTAGAAGAGTTCAGATGTCATGTTGCGCTGTACAGGATGTTGGTTAGGCCACTTTTTGAATACTACATGCAATTATGGTCTCGCTGCTATAGGAAAGATGTTATACTTGAAAGGGTGCAGAAAAGATTTACAGGGATGTTACTGGAGTTGGAGGGTTTGAGCTAGAGGCAGAGGCAGAGGCTGAATAGGCTTAGGCTATTTTCCCTGGAGCGTCAGAGGCTGAGGACATAAAGGGCATAGATAGGTAGCCAACGTATTTTCCCCACGGTAGGGAAATCCAAAGTTAGAGGACATAGGTTTAGGGTGAGAGGGAAAAGATAAAAAGAAAGAGACCTAAGAGACATTTTTTTCACAGTGGATAGTGCATGTATGGAATGAACTGCCAGAGGAAGTGGTGGAGACTGATACAATTACAACACTTAAGTTATGATTTGGAGTGCTGGTGTTGGACTGGGGTATACAAAGTTAAAAATCTCACAACACCAAGCTATAGGGAGAAAGTGAGGACTGCAGATGCTGGAGATCAGAGTTGAGAGTGTGGTGCTGAAAAAGCACAGCAGGTCAGGCAGCATCTGAGGAGCAGGAGAATCGATGTTTCAGGCATAAGCCCTTTTCATCAGGAAGATTCTCCTGCTGCTTGGATGCTACCTGGCCGGCTGTGCTTTTCCAGCACCATACTCCCAACACTAGGTTATAGTCAAATAGGGTTATTTGGTAGCACTAGCTTTCAGAGCACTGTTCCTTCAGGTGATTGTGGAGTAAAAGATAGTAAGACGCAGAATTTACAGCAAAAGTTTACAGTGTGATTCAACTGAAATCATTTGTTGAAAAAGACCTGGACTGTTTGTTGAGTGTCTCATCTTTTAGAATGACCATGTTGGTTTCAGTTCGTTCTTATGTAAATCCCAAAACATTTTTTTAAAAGTTACATTCTCAAGTGAACTTTAACAGTAAGTGCCATGTCAGTTCAGATAATGCATTGAAGGTGTGAGATGCCATGTGTGAGGCTGTATATACCCCAGTGTTCAGACTGAGTCCCTTTCTGAAACAGGGATTTACAGAATCTTACATGAATTCATGCAGTTTTTGAGCAAAATACAATTTAATTTTGGGCAAGTGACAATGTTTTGATCAAAGGAAAACCCTGTAGAAAGTGAAAAGCAAATCGGAGAACTTGGGGCATAGATGACTCAAGGCACTTTATCCAGTGTCAGGGTGAAGGGAGTGGGTAATGCTTCTGAGACCAGGGTTGGGGTATACACATGAAACCAAGGTTGGGGTGTTAGGTCAGGATTGGAATATGCAGAACCTCCAAATATATTGTGTGGGAGGAGCACAAGAATGAGGCCTGCTGGCTATTAGCAGAGTTTAGGTTAGTTTTCTTTTAAATTTTTGATGAAAAGCTGGCTAGTAAAATGTTCGAAGTATCATCTTTGGAAGAAACAAGCATGGCTGAACATTTCAGCAGATGAGAAGCTGGAAGGAGGCAGTCTTGGTAATAGAGAAGATAAATTGTTGCAAGCTCAGCTCAGGGATAAACTGTATACTGAGGCTGTGTTTAAAAAAAAATTGAGACTCACCAGGGACGAAATGTTGAATAACCAGACTGGTACTATGCTTTGAGTGAGTCTGAAGAGTGATTGAGTTCACTGTTGCTGGCCTATAGTAGAATATCTATCCTTATTTTATACTCAACAATGAGGTGGCTATATCCATCATTTTTATGCCAGCTGCAATCTCAGAGTACTTATGGTTGACTCCTTTTCAAGCTTAACCAGACATTCAAAGCCTTGATGCATTGTTTGACTCCATGTTGAGTTTCTTACCCAGTATCCTCCCTATGTAAACAAAACGTCATCACAGTGGACTAAAAGGCAGGAAATCTCAACTAATTAATTTATTAGTTGACTGTGATAGTGATGGCAGGATGGGTGATGTGTTGTAGCTGCAATTTGAAGCTTCTCAATGCTAATGTGATCCAGACGAACACATCAGCAATAAGTGTTTGCAGCTCAAAGATCTTTGAATCAGAGTTGAGCTGGTATCTGATCAGGAAAGAGGAAAGTTACCTGGCCACTTTGCTCTTGAAGGCAATCACACTCCTCAGATGAGGTAATTCAGGATTGTTCTGTGATTTAGCATAGGAGGGTGTGACAGCGTGAGAGTTAAAGTTGTTTGCCTACACTTTTTAAAAATATATTCATGGGATGAGGACGTCACTGGCCAAGCCAGCATTTATTGTTCAGAGGGCAGTTAAGAATCAGCCATATTGCTATGGGTCTGGAGCCAAATGTAAGCCAGCAGACTCCTTCACAAAGGACATTAGTGAACCAGATGGATTTTTTGAACAATCGATAATTGATTCACAGTTGTCATTAGACTCTTACTTCCCGATTTTACGGAGTTCACATTACACAATCTGCCATGACAGGATTTGAATTTGGGTCCTCAGAACATTACCTGTGTTGCTAGATCAACTATCTAGTAATAATACCACTAGGCTATTGCCTCCCTTGTTTAACAGTAATGAAGATCCTGCAGATGATGGTGGAGACTGCAGGGAGAATGAACCAACTGACCACAGTACCTTGGTAGAGGGAACTATTCACATGGGGAAAGAAGTAGGAATGTAGTTGTGATAGGTGATGGTATAATTAGGGGGATAGATGGTCTCCAGAATGGGAATACCAAAGGCTATGTTGCATGCCTAGTGCCAGGGTTGAGGGCATCTCCTTGCCGGTGGAGACGGATGGGAGGGGTGTATTTCAGTAGTTGACGTCCATGTTAGTACCAATGACATTGACAGGATTAGAAATGATCTGTTACAGTTAATAGCTAAATTACAAAGCAAGCATCCAAGGAAATAATCTATGGATTGCTACTTAAGCCACAGGTGAACAGGCACAAGGTAAGTAAAGTAAAATGTGCGGCTCAAACATTGGTGTGGGTGGAATTTTTAAATATTTGCTAATGAGATGTGAATGTTACTGACTGAGCCAGCATTTATTGCCCTTTAAAATATGGTGAGCTGTCTCCTTGAACCTTGCCAATCAAATGGGCTGTTTTGTTCTGAATGGCATCAAATTTCTTGTCCCTGCTGTTGTTGGAGCTGCTCTCATCCAGGCAAATTGAAAGTATTCCATCACACTCCTGACTTGAGCCTTGGAAATAGTGGTCAGCCTTTGAGGAGTTAGGAGTTAGCTTCTTGCTGCAGTATTTTATAGCTTCTGTTATGGACTAGGCCAGACCCCTCAAAACACTTTTAAGCAGATAGCCCAGTCCGTAACTTTGCTATTTGTTTAGCTATTCCTGGAGTAAGTTAGCTGGGTCGACTGCCAAGTTTTAAACAAACAAAGTTTATTTACAAAATTATGGAGTGAAACACAAAGAACAGGAAATAGAATACCTTATAACTTATTCCATCCAAACCTGACTTAATGATGCTCTTCCAAAAATTCTTGCAGCAGTCTCAATGCACATATCCCTTAGCACAAACAGTTAAAAATGGCACAGGCAACTTAGTTTGAAATCGGAAGGATAGAGAGAAGGCTTCCAATTTCCCCTGTGACTCTTACTCAACTCACTCACAAACTGAATTGAACTGCACAGCTACAGAGCTGGCCACACCCCCTTGATTATACCAGTTTTTCAAAAGACCTTTCAACTTTTCGCCTGAAGCACTATTGGTTGGGGTAAACAACAAGGCCCTAATGAGCCATTCAAAATTTAGACACGGAGCCTGACCAAATACACCCTCTCTGAGAAAAACCTCAAGGTCAAAGTAACCTTGTACCAGATCAGCATTGTGACGCCTCTGACTTGCTGTTGTATCCACTGTATTTGTATGGTTTCTGGTCAATGGTAACTTCCAGAGTGTTGATGGTGGGGGTTCAGAGATTGAAATGCTTTTGAATGTCAAGGTATGATAATTCGATCATCTCAAATTGGAGAAGGTCATTGCCTATCATTTGTATGATGCAAATGTTAATTGTCCAAACCTGCATATTGTCCAGGTCTTTCTGTATTTGGGCATGGGCTACTTCAGTATCTGATGAGTCACAGTTGGTGCTGAACATTGTACAATCATCCCCACTTGTGACCTTATGACAGGAGGAACTGATGAAGCAGCTGAAGAGTGCTATGACATTACTCTGAGGAATTAGGGCTCTTGTGGAGCAGTGGTGGTGTTCCTACCTCTGGATCAGGAGCCCAAGGTTCAAATCATATCTGCTCCAGAAGTGTGTAATAACATCTCTGAATAGTTTGTTGAAAAGCACTCTGAGGAGCTCCTGCAAAGATATCCTGGAACTGAGATGAATGACCTCTAACAACCACATCACAACAGTCTTTCCACATGCCAGGTATGATTCCGGCCAATGGAGATCTTTCCCGCTGTTGGCTCCAGTTTTGTTTGGGCACCTTGATGCTGCACCTGATTAAATGCAGTCTTAATGTCAAAGGCCATCATTCTTACCACAGCTTTGGGATTTAATTCTTTTCTTCATAGAATCATACAGCACAGAAACAGTCCTTTTGGTCCAAACAGTAGATGTCAAACATAATCCAAAACTAAACTAGACCCAATTGCCTGCTCCTGGCCCATATCCTTCTAAACCTTTCCTATTCATATAGTTAGCTAAGCGTCTTTTAAACATTACAACTGTGCCCACATCCATCACTCCCTCAGGAAATTCATTCCAAATATGAACTATTCTGTGTAAAAAAAAAAAAAATTGCCCTTGTTTTTTTAAAAATATCTTGCCTGTCACTTTAAAATTATGCCCTCCGAATCTTGAAATCCTCATCCGAGGGAAAAGACACCTGCCGTTAACCCTACCTATACCACCCTCTACAACCCTGTCTGATCCTTGCCTCCTCAACCTTCAGTAAGCTTCCTTATTCCTCTTGACTTGATGTTCCACATCCCTTAGGTGAAGGTGGGTACTGCAGAAGCTGGAGATTAGAGTCAAGATTAGAGTGGTGCTGGAAAAGCACAGCAGGTCAGGCAGCATCCGAGGAGCAGTAATATCAATGTTTTGGGCAAAAACCCTTCAGGTTCCACATCCCTTCTCACCCAAGGTTCTTTCAACCTTTAATCCCTTCCTTGCCTCAGTGGGAGAAACCTGTCCAGCACTATCAGCAAGTGCTGACTAAGCAACCTCCACATTTCTCTCATGCAGTTTCCTGAGAACATGTGTTCTGAATTTAGGCCCTCCAATTCTTACCTAATAGCATTGTAATTCCCCCTCCCTAATTAGATACTTTCCCATATCGTCTGCTCCTGTCCCTCTCCCCAAAGGGAGGTCATGCCTTATAAATCCATTAGAAACCTTTGAGGAGGGAAGAAGCAGGTTAGATAAGGGAGGGCCAGCAGATATGATTTATTTGGGTTTTCTGGAAGGCCTTTGACAAGGTGCCACAAAGAGTCTGCTAAATAACAAGTGTTTGGGGGCAAGATACTGACATGGGTAGAGGCTTGCTTCTGGCATAAAGCAGAGTGTGGAGATAGAGGCCTTTTTGGGATGACAGTCAGGGACAAGTGGATTCCGTGGGGTTAAGTGTTGGGACCACAACTATTCACATTATGTATTAATGATCTGGACTTGGGAATGGAGGACATTGTTGCTAAGTTTGCAGATGACACAAAGATACGTGGAGGGACAGGTAGGGTTAATGAAGTGAGAATGCTGCAAAAGAGCCTGGACAGGCTAGGAGAGTGACCAAAGAAGCGGCAGATAGAGTAGAATGTGGGAACGTGTGAGGTTATGCACTTTGGTAGGAAGAGATGTAAAAAAGAAAGGCTTTGAATATCTGAAGCACAAAAAGACTTGGTAGTCCTTGTTCAAGATTCTTTTAAGGTTAACCTGCAGGTTCACTTGGCAATTAGGAAGGCAAATGTAATGTTAGCATCAAAATACAAGACCAGGGATGTACTACTGTTAAGGTGGCTCTAGTCAAACTGTACTTGGAATAATGTGAGCAGTTTTGGGCCTTGTATCTAAGGAAGGATATCTGACCTTGGAGATCATCCAGAGGAGATTTACAAGAAAGATCCTGGGGATGAAGGGCTTGTTAGAAGAGGGACAGTTGAGGACTCTGGGTCTGAGTTTAGAAGGATGGGGGAACCTCATTGAAACTTAGAATACAGAGGCACCTGGACAGTTTGATTATGGAGAGACTGTTTCACTAGTAATAGAGACTTGGATCTGAGGGCACAGCCTCAGAGATAGGGCAAATGCCATTCTTCAGCATTTTATGCTTGTTAGGCATGATCGAAGAAGTCTAGTCAACTTGACACAGTACATCCTGTAGACAGTGCACGCTGGAACCATGGTAAAGCAGTGATGTACAAGTCAATTTTGGACTAGTAGATGAGGTGACAATGTAGCAGAGTGCTTTGTTCTGGATGTTGTTGATTTTCTTGACTTTTGCAGTTGAATTTTTAAAAAATTATAAACTAAAAGAATTCTGTTGCACATTCTGAAAAAGAGCCATACTGGATTTGAAACATTTACTGTTTCTCTTCCTGCAGATTCTGTCAGACCTGCGTTTCCTCAGCATTCTGTGATTGTTTGAAAGGGGAACATTGGGACTAAAGCTTACACTTTAAATCTATTTAAAGGGAACTATCTGATCATGAAAACTGAGCTCACTGACGTGAAATGACATTCTAGGTGAAAATTTCAATCAATAGGGACAAACTTTTAAGGGATATTTCAGAAAACTTGAAGAAAGATTCTAAAAGAAGGACCCACTATCTGTAGTTGACTCAAGAAATTAGGGAAAATATTAAACTTGAAAAGCATGGAAAAATGAAGTAGCAGACCAGATGATTTTTCAGAGTGTAAATAGCAGTAAAGAATGATTAAAATATCTATCAGGAGGAACAATTTGGAGTATTAGAGGAAGCTAGCTAGGAAGGAAAAAACAGAACAATAACTTTTTAGCTGTTAAAAAAAGAAACAATAAAGTGAGTGTTGTTTCTCCGAAAGGTAAGAATACGAAATATTCTTGTAATAGCAATAAATCAAGAGCTGGAAAGGAAAGACGAACTGAGCAAAATTACAATTAAATATAAGAAGTGATAAGTGATGAGTGCTGACAAGATAGCAAATGTATGCTTTTTGATTGGGAGGATGGTGGAATAAATCATTAGAGATTATAGCTTCACACTTAGAAACAGTTGTGGTAATCAGGAAGACCCATCATTTTTTTTTCATAGACCAAGTGTGACCAAAATTTGACGAATTTATTTGAGTTTTTTGAAGGAGTAACATGTGCTGTGAATAAAGTGGAGCCTATAGATACACTATATCCAAATTACCAAAGGAAATTTGATAAGGTTCCACATCAAAAGCTTTTGTGTAAACTAAAAACTAATAAAGAAAGGGGTTACCATGGATAAAGGATTGTCTAGCAGGAAATAGAATGTGCACAGATGGGTCTTTGTCTTATTGACCAGATATGATGAGTGGAGTCCCACAGGGATCTGTACTGTGGTCTCAATATTATATAAGTTACATCAGTGACTTGGATGAGGAAGAAGTGGTAGCTAAATTTGTAGAGGACACCAAAATAGGTTGGAAAATATGTTGTGAAAAATGCCTAAGAAAGTTGCAGGCAGATAGAGATTTACTGAGTGGGCAAAAATCTGGCAGATGGAATACTATATAGGAACATATGAAGTTGTTCATTAGGGCAAAAAGAATAAACCAGCAGAATTTTACTGTGTTGGAAAATGGCCACATCCCGCACCTCTGCCTTCAGACCCCACCCCTCCAACCGTAACAAGGACAGAACGCCCCTGGTGCTCACCTTCCACCCTACCAACCTTCGCATAAACCAAATCATCTGCCGACATTTCCTCCACCTCCAAACTGACCCCACCACCAGGGATATATTTCCCTCCCCACCCCTTTCCACCTTCCGCAAAGACCATTCCTTTCGTGACTACCTGGTCAGGTCCACGACCCCCACCAACCCACCCACCCTCCCTTCCTGGCACCTTCCCCTGCCATCGCAGGAATTGCAAAACCTGCACCCACACTCCTCCCTCACCTCCATCCAAGATCCTAAAGGAGCCTTCCACATCCATCAAAGTTTTACCTGCACATCCACCAATATCATTGATTGTATCTGTTGCTCCTGATGCGGTCTCCTCTACATTGGGGAGACTGGATGCCTCCTAGCAGAGCGCTTTAGGGAACATCTCTGGGACACCCGCACCAATCAACCACACCGCCCTGTGGCCCAACATTTCAACTCCCCCTCCCATTCAGCCAAGAACATGGAGGTCCTGGGCCTCCTTCACCGCCGCTCCCTCACTGCCAGACGCCTGGAGGAAGAACGCCTCATCTTCTGCCTCAGAACACTTCAACCCCAGGGCATTAATGTGGACTTCAACAGTTTTCTCATTTCCCCTTCCCCCACCTCATCCCAGTTCCAAACTTCCAGCTCAGCACTGTCCCCATGACCTGTCCTATTATCTGATGAGTTATGCATAAAGGTCAACACTATAGTAGTCGACAAACAGTACCATTTCTGACTTTTATGGAAAGACAGTCATTGGTAAAGCAGCTGGAACTTGTCAGGCTTAGCACACAACATTAAGAAACTTTTCTAGTTATGTTCTAAGGCTTTGACATTTGGTCTCCAACAAACACGGAACAGCATTTATACAGATATCTGTCATCAAAAGTATGTTCCCTGATGCCCATTTAATGTTAGTGTTGGTCTCTTTGAAACCACATTTATTCCTATGCTGCCTTAATATGAATGATCCTCTCTCTTCCTTATCTCACCTCTTGAATTCAGTTGTTGTATTTGTGTTTGAGGCAATACTCTAAGTTGTTGACCAACCAAAACTGACCATCAGTATGCAGGTTACTGCTAAGTGCTGTTTGATAACATTATTGATAATTCATTCCATCAATTACAAAGAAGCAAATCCTGCAAACTGATGGGACTTGCTATTTCATATGTCTTAAAATCTGCAGGTCAAGAATTTGCAGACCCACAACTGACAGTTGCAATACTAAATAAAAACCAGGAGAACTATCAATGCCACAAATCAGAGACAGAAATAGAAATTGCTGGAAAAGTTCAGCAGGTTTGGTAGCATTGGTGGAGCGAAATCAGAGTTAACATTTCAAGTCGAATGACCCTTTCCCTGCAAGTGCTGTTTTTGTCACTGAAAGTTCAAATCCTGAGTAGACATCATCCTTGAATTGGACATTTGGCAACAACAATTAAAAATAGACAGAGTTAAAAAAAACAAAGAACAGTACAGCCCTTGGGGGCCCATCAATCCTGTGCTGACACATGGTGCCTTTCTAAACTAAAAATCCCTTACCTTAACACTATATCCCTCTATTTCCTGCATATTTATGCATCTGTCAAGATGCCTTTTAATCATTGCTATTGTATCTGCTTCTACCACCTTGTCTGGTAGTACATTTCCAAGCACTTCTCACCTCCTATTTTTTTTTTTAAAATGCCTCTTGCATCTCCTTTAAATGTTTCCCCCTTTTACTTTAAACCGATGTCCCCTAGTAATTAACATCTCTACCTTAGGAGAAAGACTGACAATCCGTTCCATCCATGCCTCTAATAATTTCGTTGATTTTTTTTTAACCACCAGGAAGAAAGGAAACACCCAAGTGGCCAGTGACAAGCAATGTCCTTCTCAACAAAGGGCACTGCTGTGTGATAGTTCCCTGTTTATATATTTTTTTAAATAAAAAACAAACAACCACACAAAAACAACGAAGAAAACCGGAAGTCAAATGTCTGTCAGCTCAGAGAACTCTTTTTCTCTGTCCTCACAGTACACTGGCTGTGGCCAGCCAGTTCGGAGTCGGTCCTCAACTGACTAAATGGTAATCTCCGAATTTTATATATATATTTTTTCCACCTCTTCTCTCTCCCCCCCCCGCCCCCCAGCACTACTGCTTAACTGCGGTGGTGCTTATTTTTCCCCAGCATCCATGTGTGTTTTGTTGACTTCTTTTAGGTCTGACAGCTGATAAGGCAATAATTGGCCAAATTGGATTTGTCCTGCTTTTTTCTTGGAGCAGGAGTACCTGGTGAATTTTCTACTTTTGTCGAATAGGTATCAGGGTTAGAGTTCTATTGAAACATCTTGGGCAGGATGTGGCAGGTTTTGAAACCTTTGTTTTGCACTGTATCTGCAATGTTGTCAGTGTCTGTAGCCTTTGTTGTCCAGTGCTTTCATTTACTACTTGAAGTCGCACAGAGAGGAAAATGCTAGGCTGAAAAGTAAGATTTGTGATCATGGAGATGTTTTGGGAAATGCTGCAGAAGGAAGCTCTTCTAGCTGAAAATATTTTGAAATACTTCAAAGCCTTGTTTGCACAACCACAATCTGGGCATCAGTATTATGTTTCATGGGGGTGTTCCTTCTGCCCTCCATCCCATTAGTTGCGTCTCTGCTCATCACCATGGATGACCAGATGCAACAGAACTTCCACTTGACCTGTTAGTTGTCAAATTGCTTGGTTGCTTGTAACATTGTTTTATATTGTATTATCCTTTTGTATTATCCTTATGGTCTTGTGTTGTTACTACTGAAGGTTGAAACCTCATTTTCTGACACAACCGATGCTATTCCCAGCATGCTTTTTTTTACATTCTGATCCCGGAATGGTAATCTAGATTGATAATGATAGTGAGAGAGATGTGTCCAGCTGAGAGGTGACACTTTATAATGCTGTACAATTCTGTGGCTGCTGAAGACCTATAGTGCTTTTTATCGATTGCGTGTCACCACTTTGAAAAGGGAACTTGATCTCCACAAGGATTCTGGTGGAGGACATTTCTGTTACTACTGTTATGGAAGAAATAGCTTATATCAATCTGAAAGGTGCAATAAAAGTTTTCTTGAGTTCATAAAGTTAAATAATTGTGGTTTCTTCCTTAGGTTTTACTTTCTGCAAGTTACATTTTTAGTCATCAGTGTAATTATACTCTAATATTGTTTAACCACTGTCCAGTTCCATCTATCATTTATCTGGTTGTTGTGACTGCGATGCCAATCCTTTTAAAACTGCATCAAGTTCCTTTTTCTGAAAGAGAGAATTAATTGCTCCTTTAACTGCATTTTTCCTTAACTTTGTCTTTCAGTTACACATGCCGCCTCTTGCGGAGATACCTGTATGTGTTGGACAAAATGTATTTCCCCCGCTCTCACTGCACCACATTGCAACAGTGGTTTTCAACTTGCAATGACACTGGAGAGGACTTGATATACTTCCCTTGTTCCCACATTCTCAAGTCCTATGCATCCAGGTTATTAACCTTTGCTGTTCCATATATAGTGTTGCATGCTGCAATTCTTTTTGCCTGATCTTGCATGCTGCGACAATGTACTGTTGAAGCAATGGTATCTCCTCCTTCACTTGCACATTTTTAACTATTACTTTCTAAAAGATATGCCATGCAGACCAGGATGCACCTGATTTATTCTTACTCTTGGCTGATCTGGCAAATTTTGTTGAGGCATTGAAATTTTGTCTCAGCATTTCTGGCTTAGGAAGAAAAGGAGGAGGTACTGTTGTCTATTACATATCCAGTAAACCAGTGTTCAATAATGTTCTTTGCTTGATGACAGGATGGCACTGGACATGATACCTTCATGGTTGAATAGGCTACTAATTAACTTATCATACCCACTGATCACAATTACTTTTTAAAAGCCATTGGCATAATTTAAGGTGTAACTTGGAATTTATCGTTTGACCCCTCAAAAGCTGTTTATAAGTCTTGAATGCTGTCATTAGATTAGATTAGATTACTTACAGTGTAGAAACAGGCCCTTCGGCCCAACAAGTCCACATCGACCCGCCGAAGCGCAACCCACCCATTCCCCTACATTTACCCCTTTACCTAACACTACAGGCAATTTAGCATGACCAATTCACCTAACCTGCACATCTGTGGACTGTGGGAGGAAACCGGAGCACCCGGAGGAAACCCACGCAAACACGGGCAGAATGTGCAAACTCCACACGGGGCTTGACAGTATAAATGCTGAGGGGGTGTTTCTCTTTATGGGAGTGTCTAAGACCAGAAGGCACAGTCTCAGAATGAAGGGGCGCCAATTTATGTCTGATATGAAGAGGAATTTCTTTTGAGGGGGTTGAGTGTCTTTGGAATTCCTTTCCACAGACAGCTGTGAGGGCAGAGTCCTTGTGTATATTAATGCTGAGATAGACTTTTGATCATCTGGCAATTAACAGTTCCAGGAAAGGGGCAGGATCAGATATTATCCTATTGAATGGCAGAGCAAGCTGAAAAGACCAAAAGGCCTATTCCTATACCACCTTATTGTGGTCTTAGAATGGGAATTTTTTAGGATCCAATTGCAGATGATTGAAAGACTAGAAAAGAGGGAGAAAGTTGATTTGTATATTGTCAAGACCTATTTTAAAGAAACACAGCAAGAGTTTCTACTGATACAAAAATAAAGAAAATAGGTGAAGGATCATAGATTGAAGCTGGGATTTGAACTTGTTATTAGTAAAGCCAAAAACTGTAATTACAAATTAAGTCTAAATTTTTCATACTGACACTACATAGCTACTATACTATAAGGTTAGACCAAAACTTTTTAAATGTGCTGTATGGTTTTTTGACATGAATTTTATAGCAGAGTGAAAAAAGGCACTGAAGAAACTTGAGAAATAAATATCCGTCTAATCCCAAGACCTGACTGCCTACATAGGTTCATAGAAAATTGGAGCAGGAGTCGGCCATTTGGCTATTCGAGCCTGCTCTGCCATTCAGTGTGATCATAATAGACATTCCAACTCAGTATGGCTTTCACTCCATACCTTTACATCCTTTTAGATGTACAAACTATGTTGAATTCCTTCTTGAAAGCATTCAATATTTTGACCTGAACTGCTTTCTGTGGCAGAGAATTCCAAATGCTTAACATGCCAAGTGAAGACACTCCTCCTCATTCAAAAATGATAAGAAGAGAGCTGTAGAGGTAGTGGATATTCTGGTTAAGATTTTCCAAAATTCCCTAAATTCTATAACTGGTCCCAGTGAAATAGAAGTTGATTCAAGAAATGATGTAGAGAGAAAACCAGGAATTATAGACTGACATTAGATCCTGGGAAGCTGCTGCAATCTACAAAGGAGGTCCTTACAAACAGTTAGAAAAATCAAAACTGATCATTCAACATTTTATGAAAATGAAAGTGTTTGACAGATTTTTATTTGTAGTCTTTTTTTTAAAGTGTAATTAGTAGGATGGATGAAGTCATTGAGATCTACGACACAGAAAAAGGCTCTTCAGCCGATCGAGTTTGCTCTGGTCAAAAATATTCACTTAACTATTCTAATCCCATTTTCCAGAACTTGGTCTTATATGCCTGGAGTAGTATGCTTGGATTTCCAAAGATATTTAGTAAGGTGCCTCACAAAAGTTTAGAATACAAACTAAGACCTCATGGATGTGGGGGTGATGTAGTAGTATGGACAGAATGTTTATTGATGAATATGAACCAGAAATATGGATAAATATGGCATTTTTCAAGTTGGCAGTCTATGACTAGTGCAATAAGGGTTGCTGGGGCTTTAGCTATTTGCAATATATTATTAACATGTACAAAGAGACTGAGCATAATGTATCTATGTTTGCTGACTATACAAAGCTGCTTGGGATTGTAAGCTGTGAAGAGGACAGAGGGACTGCAAAAAGCTATAGACCTATTAAGTGAATGGACAATGATGGAGTATATGTTGTGTAATGGGAGGATTGTAAATGCACCATTCTTGAAATATTTAATAGTGAAATGGTTAGGTTTTTGGTCTCAAGGAATTAAGTGATGCAGGGAATGGGTGGAAAAGTGGAACTGAAGCCCACGGTCTACCGTGATCATATTGAATTTGGGAGCAGTAGAGTCTGTTACTCCTGCTTCTAATTCTTAAATTTATATATGCATTGGTAGCCACCTACTACCTTGATTACACCATTTTGCCCATGAAAGTCTAAACTAAGAATTCTGACAGACCATTTAACCTGTTAAATAAAACCACTTGTAATTACTTGGGAGGTAAGGTCAAGAATGCCCATGATTGTTCATAACAAAGTTGTTTTTATTTTATCCACTATGCATTACATTATATTCATTTCATCGCCCTAAATGGGCACATGTAGAGCTTGATGCATGAGCCCCTCACAGAAAGTTGCCTTGATGATTAAGGGATGCAGCGAAATAAGTTGGCTGAGATTTGTATTTTGTAAGAATACAGTTTGGAGTAAAAGGGGAAAAGGTCTTGCATCTATTGAAAAGCAAAGTGCTGCAGAAACTGGAAATCTGAACTAAAAGCTAAAAGTAGTCATTAAGTCAGGCATCTGGGAAAGAACAATAGTGTTCAAACAAAGATTTTGCAATTGCAGCTTTTCTGACTTGAATGATGATACACCTGCAATAGTAACCATCGAGTATTTTAGTTAGGCTGTTTTTCACGTATTGACTTCACATAAGTTACTTGGCTGGATAGGCATAGTCAACCTGGCAATTAATTGCAGCCACGTTCATATTTACTGTTGCCCATTATTTGCACGTACCTTGCAAGTTAGGAATCATTTCCTTTTTCTGGAATCTGACTGCTTTCATTTGGCTAATTTCTAGCCTGGAAGTTCCTGAATCAGACCCTGCCACAGATCTGATAATGTTTCATGTATCAAGCATTTATCTGACACTATCTTGATCTGTAGGGATTAGCAACTGCACTAACACCCTAACATTTTGAAAATTCTTTAATTTCCACTTTTAAAGAACAGGGAGGCCATCATTTGAATCTCAGGGAAGTCTCTTGTCTCGAAATTGCAGTCAATGCCACAGTATGGCATTGTGATCATGTTCTAGAGAAACAAAAGTCCTTTAGATACAGATGTATTTACTTTTATCAAGCAAGCTTCAGAGAACAGTTCTGTTCAAAAAACCTTTCCATTGGTAGGAGTTTTTCCTCATTGAATATGGCTGCATTGAGTCTTGCAGGGACTTTATTTGTACAGGAGTATTGAGTGTCATTTCTACTATCTCAATCAGGATCAAACAGGTTAGGACTTCAATTGATCCGGAGGTGTTCTGCTACTGTGATCCTTGGAACACTGGCAGTTCTTTGACCCATCAGTTACAGGGAGAGAATGCAGATATTATAACAGTTGTCTTCCTTTTCCTCCTTCTACAATTCATTCTCAGTAAAATCAATTTAATTTTATCGTGAAAGGTTTGGTGACTTTTGAGAGTTTAAAGAATAAATTCCAAATTACACTTCAAATTGTGCCAGTAATTTTTTAGAAGTTAGTTTTTTTTTTAAGCAAAATCTTAACTGATAAATTGCTAGCATATAAAAGCTGATATTTAGCTAATTGAGCCTACTCTGTTATCATGTTGTTTAGTAGTCTGAAGCCACTGTTCAGTTCTTAAAGTTATGGTTGTGACCTGATTGGATTTGAACAGTAATTCCTTTTCCAGACGTGTTCGGAAGATATTCTCTCTTACCCTGATGGTTTTTGCCTCCAAAATGTTTTTGAGGGCAAAGGTAGTGTGTTTTAAAAGTGATCCACATCTCTGAATTTCAGATTTTGCATTTTCATTTTTGTTTTAAAAAGGCTATAGCTTTGACTCTTTTGTAACTTGCATGCGCCATTACAGAGCTTGTAATTTTTTTAGTATATGCATGTAGGTTTGTAGGTAACCTCTTCAGTGGGCCTCCAGGCGAAGCACTGTTGATAATTCCTGCTTTCTATTTATATGTTTGGGTTTCTTTGGGTTGGTGATGCTATTTCCTGTGGTGATATCATTTCCTGTTCTTTTTCTCAGGGTGGTAGATGAGGTCTAACTCAATCTATTTGTTGATAGAGTTCCGGTTGGAATGCGATGCTTGTAGGGATTCTCGTGCGTGTCTCTGTTTGGCGTGTCCTAGGATGGAGCCTGTCCCCGTTGCTCAGAAGGGAAGGGGGGAGAAGAGCAGAGCAATAGTAATTGGGGACTCGATGGTTCGGGGCACAGATATGTGGTTTTGTGGGGGCGAGAGAGACTCACGTTTGGTATGTTGCCTCCCAGGTGCAAGGGTACGTGATGTCTCTGATCGTGTTTTCCGGGTCCTTAAGGTTGAGGGGGAGCAGCCCGAAGTCGTAGTCCACATTGGCACCAATGACATGGGTAGGAGGAGGGCTGAGGATGTTAGGCAGGCTTTCAGGGAGCTAGGTTGGAAGCTCAGAGTTAGAACGAACAGAGTTGTTGTCTCTGGTTTGTTACCCGTGCCACGTGATAGAGAGTCGAGGAATAGGGAGAGAGAACAGCTAAATGCGCGGCTACAGGGATGGTGCAGGAGGGAGAGATTCCGGTATCTGGATAACTGGGGTTCTTTCTGGGGAAAGTGGGACCTCTATAAACAGGATGGCCTACACCTGAACCTGAGGGGCACCAGTATCCTTGGCGGGAGGTTTGCTAGTGCTCTTGGGGGGGGGGGGTTTAAACTAACTCTGCAGGGGCATGGGAAGTGTGTATACTTCAATGCAAGAAGTATACAAAATAAGGTAGGTGAACTTGCAGCGTGGGTTGGTACCTGGGATTTCGATGTTGTGGCTATTACGGAGACATGGGTAGAACAGGGACAGGATTGGCTGTTGCAGGTTCCAGGGTTTAAATGTTTAGTAGGGTCAGAGGTGGGGGTAAAAGAGGGGGAGGTGTGGCATTGCTTGTCAAAGATAGTATTACAGTGGTGGAAAGGACGATGGATGAAGACTCGCCATCTGAGGTAGTTTGGGCTGAGGTTACGAATACGAAAGGTGAGGTCACCCTGTTAGGAGTTTTCTACAGGCCTCCTAATAGTCCGAGAGACGTAGAAGAAAGGATTGCGAGGATGATTCAGAAGAAGAGTGAAAGTAATAGGGTGGTTGTTATGGGGGACTTTAACTTTCCTGATATTGACTGGGAAAGCTATAGCTCGAGTTCGTTAGATGGGTCGGTGTTTGTCCAATGTGTGCAGGAGGGTTTCCTGACACAATATGTAGACAGGCCAACAAGAGGTGAGACCATACTGGATTTGGTTCTGGGTAACGAACCAGGCCAGGTGTTAGAATTCGAGGTAGGTGAGCACTTTGGGGACAGTGACCACAATTCGGTGACTTACTCTAGTGATGGAGAGGGATAAGTGTGCACTGCAGGACAACAGTTATAGCTGGGGGCAGGGAAATTATGATGCAGTGAGGCATGACTTAGGATACGTGGCTTGGAAAAGGAGGCTTCAAGCAAGGGCGCAATTGATATGTGGAGCTTGTTCAAGGAGCAACTATTGAGTGTCCTTGATAAGTATGTACCTGTCAGGCAGGGAGGAAAGGGTCATGTGAGGGAGCCATGGTTTAATAAGGAATTGGAATCCCTTGTTAAAGGGAAGAGGGTGGCCTATGTAAAGATGAGGCGTGAAGGTTCAATTGGGGCGATTGAGAGTTATAAGGTAGCCAGGAAGGATCTGAAGAGAGAGCTAAGAGCAGCAAGGAGGAACATGAAAAGTCCTTAGTTGGTAGGATTAGGGAAAACCCAAAGGCTTTCTATAGGTATGTCAGGAATAAAAGAATGACTAGGGTAGGAATCGGTCCAGTCAAGGATAGTCGTGGGAAGTTGCGTGTGGAGGCTGAAGAGATTGGGGAGACACTGAATGAATACCTTTCGTCAGTATTCACTCAGGAACAGGACGTTGTTGCCGATGTGAATACTGAGTCACAAGTAATTAGAATGGACGGCTTTGAGGTATGTAGGGAAGAGGTGTTGGAAATTCTGGAAAGGGTGAAAATAGATACGTCCCCTGGACCTGATGGCATTTGTCCTAGGATTCTCTGGGAAGCAAGGAAGGAGATTGCAGAGCCGTTGGCCTTGATTTTTATGTCCTCGTTGTCTACAGGAATAGTGCCAGAAGACTGGAGGATAGCAAATGTGGTTCCCTTGTTCAAGAAGGGGAGTAGGGATAACCCTAGTAACTATAGGCCGGTGAGTCTCACTTCTGTTGTGGGCAAAGTCTTAGAGAGAATTATAAGGGATAGGATTTATGCACATCTGGATAGGAATAATGTGATCAAGGATAGTCAGCATGGTTTTGTGAAGGGCAGGTCGTGCCTCACAAACCTTATTGAATTCTTTGAGAAAGTGACTAAGGAGGTGGACGAGGGTAAAGCGGTAGATGTGGTGTATATGGATTTTAGTAAGGCGTTTGATAAGGTTCTCCCATGGTAGGCTACTGCAAAAAATACGGAGGTATGGCATTGAGGGTGAGTTGAGGTTTGGATTAGGAATTGGCTGGCTGGAAGAAGACAGAGGGTAGTAGTTGATGGTAAAGGTTCATCTTGGTGTGCAGATACTAGCGGTGTTCCGCAAGGATCTGTTTTGGGACCATTGCTGTTTGTCATTTTTCTGAATGACCTGGAGGAGGGGCTAGAAGGTTGGGTGAGCAAGCTTGCGGATGATGCGAGAGTCGGTGGAGTTGTTAACAGTGAGGAAGGATGTGGCAGGTTACAGTGGGATATAGATAAGCTGCAGAGCTGGGCAGAATGGTGGCAAATGGAGTTCAATGTAGCTAAGTGTGAGGTGATTCACTTTGGTAAGAGTAACAAAAAGATGGGGTACTGGGCTAATGGTCGAATACTTTATAGTGTGCATGAGCAGAGAGATCTTGGTGTCCATTTTCACAGATTTCTGAAAGTTGCCACCCAGGTAAATAGTGCGGTGAAGAAGGCATATGGCGAACCTTTATTGGTAGAGGAATTGAGTTCCGGAGTCCTGAGGTCATGTTGCAGTTGTATAAGACTCTGGTGCAGCCGCATCTGGAGTATTGTGTGCAGTTTTGGTCGCCATACTATAGGAAGGATGTGGAGGCACTGGAACGGGTGCCGAGGAGATTTACCAGGATGTTGCCTGATATGGTAGGAAGATCGTATGAGGAAAGGCTGAGGCACTTGGGGCTGTTTTCATTGGAGAAAAGAAGGTTTAGGGGTGACTTGATAGAGGTGTACAAGATGATTAGGGATTTAGATAGGGTTGACCATGAGAACCTTTTTCCACGTATGGAGTCAGCTATTACGAGGGGGCATAGCTTTAAATTAAGAGGTGGTAGGTATAGGACAGATGTTAGGGGTAGGTTCTTTACTCAGCGAGTCGTAAGTTCATGGAATGCCCTGCCAGTAGCAGTGGTGGACTCTCCCTCTTTATGGGCATTTAAACGGGCATTGGGTTGGCATATGGAGGATAGTGGGCTAGTGTAGGTTAGGTGGGCTTGGATCGGCGCAACATCGAGGGCCAAAGGGCCTGTACTGCGCTGTATTCTTCTATGTTCTATGTTGTATGGATGTGTTATCCTAGTCAAATTGGTGTCCTTCCTTATCTGTATGTATGGATACTGGTGAGAGTGGGTCGTGTCGTTTTGTGGCTAGTTGATCATGTATCCTGGTGGCTAGTTTTCTGCTGTTTGTGCAATAGTGTTTGTTACAGTCCTTGCACGGCATTTTGTAAATAACATTAGTTTTGCTTGTTGTCTGTATAGGGTCTTTCAAGTTCAACAAGCAAAACTAATATTATTTACAAAATACTGTGCAAGAACTGTAACAAACACTACATCGGACAAACAGGCGGAAATCTAGCCATCAGGTTACATGAGCATCAACTAGCCACAAAACGACATGACCCTCTCTCACTATTATCCATACATACAGAAGCGGAAGGACAGCACTTCGACTGGGACAACACATCCATCCTAGGACAAGCCAAGCAGAGACAAGCATGAGAATCCCTAGAGTTCCGGTTGGAATGCCAAGCTTCTATCAACAAATACATCGAGTTAGCCCCCATCTACCACCCCCTGAGAAAAAGAACATGGAATGACGTCACCACAGGAAATGACATTACCAACGCAAAGAAACCCAAACATATAAATAGAAAGCAGGAATTATCAACAGTGCTTCGCCTGGATGCCCACTGAAGTTATCTAGTAGGGTGACGAAATGTTTGGAAATGAACCTTCCAGCTCAGTGAGCAAGCCTACATCCAGAACCTCAACCCTGAGCTACACATCTTCTCAAAACTTATGTATATTTATGCAATATATATTTATGTGGAATTTATGAAAATGTTTGCATCCCCAGTTTACTACACCTAATAATCAGGATGCTAAAAATAAAATTTTAGGGTAGTTGGTATACTTTATGCATAGTTTTGTTGTATGTTAGAATAATTTTAATTCCGTATTTTAAATTAGAAAGAATTGCCATTCTAATTTATTTATTATGATCTTTGTTTTTTTCTGCATGTGTGCATCAATGATACTGGATTTCAATATGGATTAATATATACATAAAAGAAAAAGTATGCCCCATTGAATTCACATAATTCTCTTTGCAGTGTTCTGGGTTGTGTAACTACTTAGTTGGTGATTTCTTCTGAATTTAATGCTTAAAGTGAAAATAGTTCAGCAACACGATTTCTTAACTTCTGTTCAAAATTTACAATTTATGCAGTGGAACAAATTTAGAAACTAGCATAGCTGAAGTAGCTGATGCAGATTTGGATGGGTATATGAATAGGAAGAGTTTGGAGGGACATGGGCCTGGTACTGGCAGGTGGGACTAGATTGGATTGGGGTATCTGGTCGGCACAGACAGGTTGGACCAAAGGGTCTGTTTCCATGCTGTACATCTCTATGACTCTAAAATTGCTTACAAATTGCCAATTACCTACATTAGGTAACTGTGATCATGAACTTCTTAAAATCAATGGCGAGCTGCCTTCATGATCTATTATAGATAGTGCTACAGGTGCCGTCAGGAGGGAATTCCAGGATTTTGATCCAATAATATGAAAGGAATGGCAGTATACATCAGAATCAAGATGGTGTGGGGCTTGGAGGGGAATTTGTAGGTGGTGGGGTCCATGTATCTGATGCCCTTGTCCTTTTAAATTATGCTGGTTATAGGTTTAGAAGTTACGGTAGGAGACAGAGGGTGGTGGTCGAGGACTGTTTTTCGGACTGGAGGCTTGTGACCACTGGCGTTCCACAGGGATCAATACTGGGTTTACTTCTGCTTGTCATTTATATAAATAATTTGCATGAGAATATAAGAGGTGTATGGTTAGTAAGTTTGCAGATGGCACCAAAATTGGTGGTATAGTGGACTGTGAAGAAGGTTATCTAAGATTACAATTGGGTTCTGCTTTTGAATCTCCTCCAAAGAGGAGTTTTATGCTGGTCAACTGTTAGAGCATTTTTGAAGACCATAGACATAGGAGCAGAAATTAAGCCATTCAGGCCATTCAATAATAATACGACTTGCAGAAGAATCAGTCAGTAGAATCTGGTTCACCAGTGACAGAAATACCCAGTTATCTTTTGCTCCTGGTTATACTTGGATGCTGGGAACCTGGAGAAATGATAGCAGAACTGTCATTGTAGATGGAGCTAGAGATTTTTGTTTTTGAAGGATTACCTACAATGATTGCATCTCCATTAGTGCAGAAGTGTCACATGATGATCTAACTGTACTAAGGACTTTAAATGGCAGCCTTTAGGCAGCCCTGTCTTGCAATTTCAAAGTCTTAGACTTGATGGCAAGAGGTAATGAAAAGGCACAGGAACTTCACTAAATATATATTGTGTGGTGCTTCAGCAGAATAAATATTTCTTTGAAGATACAGTCAATCATGTTTTCTGAAAATTAATGCATATAATGGCAAAAGTATTCTCATAAAACATTCACTTGCTATAAGAATGCATGCTTGTATATCACATCGGTTCATGACAGTGTTAGGATACAGGTTCATTCCTCACTAGATGCTGAATTGCATTTCGAATCTCAACTACTGTGCAAATTGAGGCCAACTGGAACAGAGGAAGAATTAAGTTTGAACTGCTGTTGGCTGTCTCCTTCAGTGTTCAGTTGTAGCAACATGTGCTGGTTTCTTTTCCCTTTCCCACATCCTTATCTCCAAATATTCCCCTGCCTATCCTTGCCCCATCCTATTTTCAACTGTGTGCTGCCCCCAAGGAAATATCACCATCCATTTAACACACATACTGATGGTCCAGCTGTACCAATTCCCTTGACCCCAACATGGTCTGTAAATTCTCAAACCTGTCATCACCTACTTTTGAATAAGCAGTCAATTAATGTGTCTTAAGTATTGGGAAGGCCACAATCATTATCTTTGATCCTGGTCATAAGCTCTATTCCCTGGTCATTGACTCTGACCCTGTCACCAGCAACTATTTGAGGCTGAATTAGACTGTTTGCATCCTTAATGTCATTCGAGATTTTAAGATGACCTTCTGACGATGCATCATCCCGTGACTAAAATTCACCTGCTTCCACTGCCATATTGAAGACTGACTCAGCCCTTGCCTCCACTGTAGCCTTCCCTGTCTTTGTTATCCATAGATGACTCATGTCTGACTAATTTATGAGAGATTTTTGAGAAAGTTTCAACCAGAGTGCATGGAGGGAAACTGTAGATGTATAATATTTGGACTTCCAAAGGGCATTTGACAATGAACCTCACAAAAGGTTAAGTCATAAGATAAGGTGTTGGAGGTAATATATTGGCATGAAGAGAAAAGGCCAAAGAGCAGAAAATAGCAAGTGGGGATGAGGGGTTCTTTTCCAGATTGGCGACCTGTGATCATTGGGGTTCCCCAGGAACCATGAGTATTTACAACATCAATAATGACTTGGAGGAATAAGTGGATGTACTATGGCCAAATTTGCAGACCACAGTAAAATAAGTAGAAAGGCATGTTGTGAGAGAGATACAAACAGTTCATAGCAATATTGATAAGTTAAGTAATGGGACAAAATATTGACAAATGGAGCATAATACAGGAAAATGTGGATTTGCTCATTTTGGAAGGGAGAGCTAAAGTACATAGTTTGTTGAAAGTGACTTCACAGATAGTAAGGATGGTGAAAAAGGAGTTTGGTATGCTTTCCTTCATTGGTCAGAATATGAAGTGCATGAGCTGGGATGTCATGTCATGTCATGTTATGGTTGTATAAGACATTGGTATGGCAACTTTGGGAGTACTGTGTACAATTCTGGTCTCCTTGCTACAGGTTGTATTAAACTGGAAAGGGTGAAAGAAAATTACAAGGAGGCTACTGAGACTGGAAGGTTTAAGTTATAATGAGAGACTGGATTGGCTTGGACTTCTTTCTTTCTGCACTGTAGGAAACTGAAGGATGACCTTGTAGACGTTTATAAAATCATGACTGCCGTAGATAAGGACAATAGCCAAGGTCTTTTCTCTCGGGTAGAAGAGTCCAAAGCTAGGGTGCATAGAATTAAGGTGAGAAAGGAAAGATTTAGAAGTGACCTTAGGGGCAACTCTTTCACACACAGGGTGGTGTAAGTATGAAATAAGCTGCCAGAAGGAAGTAATAGAGGTGGTATAATTACAACATTTAAAATGCATTTTTACATGTATTGTAAAGGTTTAAAAGGATATGGATCAAATGCAGGCAAATGGGACTAGTTCAGTTTAGGAAACCTGGTCAGCATGGACAAGGGCCGAGATGTCTGATGTTTGTGCTGTCAAGATAAAAGTCAAGATTCCATTAGCCTTCCTGTTACTTGCTACACTTGTATGCTAACTTTGTGTTTCATGCAGTTACCCCAACTCCCTTTGTGTTGCAACTTTCTGCAGTTTTTCTCTATTTAAATAATAGTTTTCCCTTCCAAAATGAGTAAGTTTGATTTTTTTCTATATTATACTCCATTTATAGAATCATAGAATTCTTACAGTGTGGAAACAGGCTTTTTCCAGTTAGTAAACCTGTCAATATTTCACTGCTAACTGTTTCTATCCCTCTCTCAACCTGCCTTTCTACCTATTTTATTGTTGTCTGCAAATTTGGCTACAGAACATTCTCTTCCTTTCTCCAAGTCATAAAGCTTTAGAATTCACTGGTTAAAAATCATTCCGTCTTTAAAATCCACCTCCTTCTGCAATCTGTGTCATAGTATTACCTTCTGTGATGTCTCCTGTGAATCACTTTGACATTTTATTATGTTAACTGAAAAACCATACCTGAAAAGGATCCAGGGTTAGGGAGAGTGGGGGAGAAAAATCACTCCATTCTTGTTTATTCCCCTATTAGAATTATTGTATGTTTGAATTTCATTAAGAAATCACTTTGCCTGTAATAGACCCTATTGTTGAATAGAGATGATATTTGCCACCTAAAACGAATGGCACTTTGGATAAGATATAAAAGAACATCTGACATCTGTACAGATATGGCCTCAAAGTTGTATTCTTCAAAAAGTAGAAGAGTGGTGAAAGCTGAGGGTGGATCCGATTATGAAGAAAAATTAAATTGATCAAACCAGTTGTGTGTTGCAGGTACGGAAATTGTTAATTAGAAATGGTGTAACCTAATGGAATTTTTGCTCTCATTCATCGAACTACAATTTGTTATTTTTGTCTAGTACAACACAACATTTTTTAAAAAATCAATCAGTTTCGACTTGTTATGGTACCCCTCTCGGGTCAGAGAGATTTGAACCAGGGCCTTGTACCCAGTATTGTTACAATGCGTAGAAAGACAGCCAAACCATATTAGTCATTCTACCTCTGTATTTGCCAAAAGACTTAGCTATTTATTAAGTGCACAATATCTTTAGAGAGAAAATTAAACAAAATGGTAAACAGACTGATATCTGCTTTAAACCCAAAACATTTGTTTTCAGCCCCTATTCACACAAAAGACAGACAGACATGCAACGCCATTAAGGGGTAAGTAAAAGAAAATAATAAAACTGGCCAGATTACTTAAATTGCTTTCACAATGCATTGTTTCCCAGGTAGGAAAGTAGACTCCTTAGCTTTTTTTCCTGAAACATTGATCAGGGTCACCTTCTCAATTCACACAGGGAAAGGCAGCATGAGTTCAAAAAAGCAACTTTAATTTCGGTTCTGTCCGGATAGACTGATCTATTCTTCTTGTGGTCTCAATTACCGTTCAGTAACTGCCATTTGCTTGAAAATAAGTCATTCTGGCAAATCAAAAAGAGACCTTATCAGGTATTAAGCTTGTTAATAGCCAATTTCTACTATCTGTTTAAACACAATGATTGGCATGGATGAATTGGGTCAAAGGGTCTGTTTCTGTGCTGTATGACTCTGTGACAGTGTTTTTCCTGGGGTCAGCTGCGTCTATAAGAGCCTTTTTAATCAAGGCTCAGCCTGCAGTTAGCCTCCAGGCCTGGCCTCGCAGACAAACAAAGGTTTGGTCAGTTCTTTTCCATTTACCGCAAGCTGTCCCAAAGCCCTCCAAATATTTCTAGCTCATAATTGAAAATATACTACATACCTTCCAATTGATGTACCAGCTATTAAATGTTCATGAATTCACAGGTTGCTGTTTGACCTTTGGATCATTTTAGTGTTAATCATTCTAGAAGAACATGTGGCAATTAATCTTTCTTTCGTTGAAGCACTGACTCATTAAACCAATCTTAAGGCAACCATTCTCTTAACTCTAGTATTAGTGTGAATACCTTTGTAATAAAACATTATTTGCTATGAAATCACTGTTATGAAGATATTCCACAGTTTAGGAGTGATTGAATCCAACTGTTAAGGTAAGGTTGAAGAAAGAATCAGCAGTCTTTGAAAGTAATATGAAAATGTTAAGAGTTGATAATAGAGGAAAAAATGAATAATTTGAATATGCGATGTCAGCATGACTGACTGGCCAACATTTATTGTCAATCCTTAATTGTCTGTAAGAAAGTGGCGGTGAGCTGTTTTTTGAATCACGGCAGTCTGTGAGATGTAGGGACACACTCCGTGCTGATAGGAGGGAAGTTCTGGGACCCAGCCACAGTGAAGGAATGACAACATAATTTCAAGTCAGGATGATGAGTACCTTGGAGGGAAAGTTGCATGGAACTAATAATGTCCATAAAATATTAAATAGTTTCTGACTGGAGGTCTGAAACCAGTTCTTCCACAGTGATTATTGCTGGGCCACTTTTGTTTGTAATACAATCAGTTCTGCAAGAATGCAGTAATTCCCTTCTTATACAATCTGTGTTGTAAGGAAATTGCATAATAGCAGCACCATTTAAACTAATGGGGCCGGAATCACGTTATAACCAATACATGCTTTAAAATTTGTGCTTTTGAAACAGTGTCCCTAATTCGTCAATCATGTTAAAGTGAATCCACGGTAATGGACAGTAATGGACATACAAGCAGAACAACTTGTATGTATAAATGGTTTGGAGATGAATGTGGATGGTGTGATTAGTACGTTTGCAAACAACACAGATTGAGGGGGCTGTAGTTAGTAACAAGGATTGCCAGATGGTCAGCATGATATAAATAGGCAGAGGGTGGTAAGTGCCTGGAATCTGCTGCCAACAGAGGTGATGGAAGCAGATGAAACAGCAACATTTACGAGGCATCTTGACACATACAAGAATAGACAGGCAGTAGAGAGATATAGACCACGTAGAGGAATAAGGTTTTTAATATTAAAAGGCATCATGTGTCAGACAGGCTTGGTGGGCCCGAAAGCTTGTTCCTGGGCTGTGTTGTTCTATGTTCTTTGTTATGAGTGACCCTTCTTCAGAACCATATATTTCAAGTTTGTTATGAAAAAGGAAAAGGATGGTCTGTAAAAAATTATTTTAGACTAGGAGATAGAAGATTTTATTTAAATAAGGCAGAATTGGCCAAAGTGCACTGAGAACTATTATTTGAGGCAAAATCTACAGCAGAATCCATTCAAAACGGAATTGTGGACAGTACATTCTCAGCATGTTCCCTTTTATGGTGAGTTATACGAGAAACAAGCATGGAAGACCATGGGTGTCTTAGAATATTCAGGACTCGTTAAAAGGAAATGAGAGCTATATAACAGGTTGAAAGGGAACAAATCAATGGAGGCCCGAGAGGAATACAGAAGTTGAATTGGGGAACCTAAGAAAGCAATTAGGAAAGTGGATATGAAGAAACACAGGCAGACAAGATTCTAAACCTCTTTGCAGAGCACCTATAGTTGCATCAATAAAAATGACCTGGAGCTTCTGGTTGCCTGCCATGTCAACACACCACCATGTTCCCTAGCCAATGTCTCTGTCTCAGGTTTGCTGCAGAGCTTCAGCAAAGCTAAATGCAAATTGGAAAACAGCACTTCATTTTTTTGCTTGGGAAGCTTGCAGCCTTTGGGACTTAATATCAAGTCCATTAAATTTAGGGCTCAAACACCTTCACCCAACCCCCACACACCAGGCCTTATCATCACATGGGCTGCTACCGCAAACCACCTATTGTTAGCCACTACTGGTTCGTATTAGTAGCTATTCATTTTCCCAGGCTGACCTTTACCCATTCCTTGTGTGCCCAACGGCCTATCTGTCTTTCTGGGCTCTATCTTCATCTATTGTTTACTCTTTTCCCTTCACCCCACCCTTTCTTTAGTGTATATATAACCAAACTTTTTCTAGCTGCAATCAGTTCTGAAGAAAATTACATGGACCTGACTTGTTAGCTCTGCTTTCTTTCCACAGATGCTGCTGAGTTTTTCCAACAATTTCTCTTTTTGTTTCTGGTAAACCTTTGCTACACTCCCTCTATAGCAAGAACATCCTTCCTCAGATAAGACGACCAAAACTGCACAGTATTCCAGGTATGGTTTCTTGAAATCTGTATAATTGCAGCAAGACATCCCTGCTTTTCTTGTCGATGACTCTTGCTATGAAGGCTAACGTATCATTTAGCTTCTTTACTGTCTGCTGCAACTGCATACTTACTTTCAGCGATTGATGTATTAGGATGTATCCAGATCTCATTATCCGTTCATCTCTTTTAATTCATAGCCATTCAGATAATTGCCTTTCTAACTTCCCCTCAATGATAACCTCACACATCTGCCATACATTTTCTCACTCACTCAGCTTGTCCAAATCACACTGAAGGACCTCTGCATCCTCCTTGTATCTCACCCTCCCAACCAGCTTTGTGTCGTCTGTAAGTTTGGAGGCATTATGTTTAATTTCCTCAGCCAAATCATCAATATATTGTATGAATTGCTGGGGTCCTAGCACTGACACATGCTGTACTCCATTAGTCACTGCCTGCTAATTGGAAAAAAGACTCATTAATTCTTACCCTGTTTCCTTGTCTGCCAACTAGTTTTCTATCCAATTCAATACACTGTTCCCAATCCCACGTATTTTTTAACACTAATTTCTTATGTGAAACTTTGTCAAAAGCCTTCTGAAAGTCCAAATAAGCCACGTCCACTTGGTCTTCTTCAATTCTGAGTTACGTTCTTGAAGAATTCCAGTATATTTATCAAGTATGATTTCCCTTTCATAAATCCATGGTGCCTTTGTCGAATTGTGCAGCTGTTTTCCAAATGTTGAACAATTAAATGTTTTATAATGAACTTTGGCATTTTCCCCATAACCAACAGCGGGCAGATTGTCTGTAATTTCCAGTAATCTGCTCTCTTTCCACCCCCCCCCCCCCCCCCCCCCCCCCCCAAGTATAGCAGTTGTAATAGCTATCTCCAATCTGTAGGAACAGTTTGGAAGATGACCACTATGTCAAGCGCTACTTCCTTAAGTACACTCTAGATTAATCTGTAATTCTATCAATTTCCTCAATATGATTCGCCTACAAATACATCTTTCATTCAGTACTTCCCTCTCATTAACTCTTGTGTTCCCAAATAATTTTGGTATGCTCAAGAATTGTGTGCTGCTTTGTGCATACATAAACAAGGTATGTATTCAACCATTTCTTTGCCCAATATAAATTCCCCTGTTTCTAACCGTAGGGGACGTGCATTGTTATTTTTACCTTCACATTCCTATTGAAACTTTTAGTCAGTTTTTGCCTCCTGAAAGCGTACTCTATTTTCCTTTTCTGCATCAATTTCTTTGGTGTCATTTGCTGAATTCTAAACTGTTCCCACTCCCTTCGGTCTGTTTTCTTCTCTGCCAATTTGTATGCCTCCTCCTTGGATCTAATTTCCCTTCTAAGCCATGGTTTGGCCACTTTTCCTATTTTACTTTTGCACCAGACAGAAATTCACAATTGTTGCAGTTCACCCATGTGCTCTTGGAGAAAAATTGCAGAAAGTTGTAGCAGGAGGAATTTGGGAGTCCTCATCCATGAATCACAAGTAGCTAATCTCCATGTTAGGTAGGTAAAAACTGACTGCAGATGCTGGAAAGCAAATACTGGATTAGTGGTGCTGGAAGAACACAGCAGTTCAGGCAGCATCCAACGAGCAGCGAAATCGACGTTTCGGGCAGAAGGGCTTTTGCCCGAAACGTCGATTTCGCTGCTCGTTGGATGCTGCCTGAACTGCTGTGTTCTTCCAGCACCACTAATCCATCCATGTTAGGTATGCAATGGCAGCTGTAATGTTGTCCTTTATTTCAGAGGTCATGAGAATAGAAGTAGTGAGGTTTTGTTAAAACTATTCAAAGCACTAGTCAGACCACACCTGGAAAACTGAACAGTTTTGTGCCCCTTATTTAAGGAAAGACACACTGGTGTTGGAGCCAGTCCAGAGAAGATTCATGAGTTTGATCCTGAGTATAGAGATATTGAATAATTTTGATCTTTATTCATTGGAGTTTAGAAGAATGAGAAACACAAAAGATTCCGAGAGGGCTTGATAAGGTAGGTGGTTTACCAAATTGATTCATAGAGATGTATAGCATGGAAATAGATTCTGTGGCACAACTCATCCATGTCAACCAGAATGAATTACCCAAATTAGTTTAGTCCCATTTGCTAGCGTTTGGCCATATCCCTCCAAACCCATTCAGATGCCTTTTAAATGTTGTAATTATATCAGCCTCTGGCAGTTCACTAAATACACGCAACACCCTTAGGTCCCTTTTTAAATCTTTCTCCTCTCACTTTTAAACCTATGCCCTCTAGTTTTGAACTCCCGTACCCTGGGGAAAAGAACTTAACTATTCATCCTATCCATGCCCCTCATTATTTTATGAACCTCCAAAAGGTCACCCCTCAGCCTCTGATGCTCCAGGGAAAACAGCACCATCCTATTCAGCCTCTCCCTATAGCTCGAAACCTCCAATCCTGGCAACATCCTTGTAAATGTTTCCTGCACCCTTTCCAATTTAACAACATCTTTCCTACAGCAGGGAGGTCACAACTGAATGCAGTATTCCAGAAGTGGCCTAACCAATGTCCTGTACTGCCACAACATGACTTTCCAATTCCTACAGTCAATGCACTGACCAAAAAGGTAAGTGTACCAAAAGCCGCCTTCACTACCCTGTCTACCTGCAACTCCACTTTCAAGGAACTGTGAACCTGCACTTCAACATCTCTTTGTTTGACAACACTCCCCAGGTCCTTGCCATTAAGTACATAGAGTCCTAGAGATGTACTGCACGGAAACAGACCCTTCAGTCCACTTCGTCCATGCCGACCAGATATCCCAACCTAATCTAGACCCACATACCAGCACTTGCCCATATCCCTCCAAACCCTTCCTATAACCATCCAGATGCCTTTTAAATGTTACAATTGTACCAGCCTCCACTACTTCCTCTGGTAGCTCATTCCATAAACGTACCACCCTCTGCGTGAAAAAGTTGCCCCTTAGGTCTCTTTTATATCTTTCCCCTCGCACCCTAAACCTATGCCCCCTAGTTCTGGACTCTCCCACCCCATGGAAAAGACTTTTTCTATTTATCCTGTCCATGCCTATTATGATTTTGTAAACCTCTAAGGTCACCCCTCAGCCTCCAACGCTCCAGGCAAAACAGCCCTAGCCTATTCAACCTCTTTCTATAGCTCAAATCCTCCAACCCTGGCAACATCCTTGTAAATCTTTCTGAACCCTTCCAAGTTTCACAACATTCTTCCGACAGGAAAGAGACCAGAATTATACACGATATTCCAACATTGGTCTAACCCTGTACAGCCGCAACATGACCTCTCAATTCCTGTACTCAATACTCTGACCAAGAAAGGAAAGCATACCAAACGCCGCCTTCATTATCCTATCTACCTGTGACTCCACTTTCAAGGAGCTATGAACCTGCACTCTAAGGTCTCTTTGTTCAGTAACGCTCCCAAGGACCTTATCATTAAGTGTATAAGTCCTGCTCTGATTTGCCCTACTTGGCCCTTCTGATCAAGATGCCTTTGTATTCTGGAGTAACCTCCTTCGCTGTCCACTACGCCACTAATGTCGCTGTATTCTGCAAACCTGGTCAGCATACCTCCTATATTAACATCCAAATCATTTATATAAAGTTTGGAAGGTTTCGAGCCTCCACTACCTTCTCAGACATTGCATTCCAATTTCCCACCATCCCGAGTAAAAACGTTTTTTCTCAAATCCCCACCGAAACTCTTGCCCCTTACTCTAAAACAATGCCCTCTCGTTTCTGACCCCTCAACCAAGGGGAACAGCTATTCTCTATTCACCCTGTCCATAACCCTCATAATCTTATACACCTCAATCATGCTCCCTACCCCTACTAGTCTTCTCTGCTCTGAAGGAAACAATCCAAGCCTATCTGGTCTCTCCTTATAGCTCGATTTCTTCACCCAGGCAACATCCTGGTGAACCTCCTCTGTACCTCTCTAGTGCTATGACATCCTACCTGTAGTGAAGTGACCAGAACTGTGCACACCACTCCAGTTGTGGCCTGATCAATGCTCTGTGCAACTCCAACATTATCGTCTTGATCTTACACTCTATGCCATGACTAATGAAAGCAAATATCCCATGTGCCACCTTAACTAACTAATTCACATGCTCTGCTGACTTCAGGGATCAGTGAATAATTACTGAAGATCCCTCTGTTCCTTTTAAGCTACTCAGGGTCCTGCCGTTCATTGAATACTCCTTCATCTTGTTGTTTCTTCCAAAGTCCATCACCTCACACACCTTTTAAGATTAAATACCATCTGCCACCGGTCTGCCCCACTGACCAACCCATCTATATCTTTCTGTAAACTAAAACCATCTTCACTGTTAACCACTCTACCAATCTTGGTGTCAAGTATAAATTTGCTTAAAATTCCTCCCCTCACCGCCCCCCCCCACACTCCCAACATCCACACACACTTTCATCCATCTCATTTTTGTATATAAACAAACAATAAGGGTCCCAGTACTGATGTGGTACCCCACTGGACACCAGCCTCCAGTCACTCGGCCTTCTACCACTACCTTTTGTGTCCTATTACTAAGTTGAAAAGGGTGGCGCTGGAAAACCACAACAGGTCAGGGTATCCAAGGAGCAGGAGAGAGTCGACGTTTCAGGCATAAGCCCTTCATCAGGAATGTGGAGGGGAAGGGGGTGGGGTGGGGTAGGGGATGGTGAAGGTAGGTGAGAAGGTAATAGGTGGATGCAGGTGTCGGGTATTTGTGACAGGTTGGTGGGGACGGTGGAGTGGATACGTGGGAAGGAAGATGGATAGATAGGACCGGTCAAGAGGGCAGTACCGAGTCAGAGGGTTGGATCTATGATGAGCTGGTGGGAGAGGAGATTGGAAGCTAGTGAGGTCAGTGTTGATGCTGTGTTTGAAGGGTCCCAAGACGGAAGATGAGGCGCTCTTCCTCCAGTTGGTGGGTGTATTTGATTTGATGGTGGAGGAGGCCCAGGACTTATATGTTCTTGGGGGAGCGGGAGAGGGAGTTGAAATGGCTGGCCACAAGGCAGTGGGGTTGTTTAATGCATGCGTCCCAGGGACGTTTCCTGAAACACTCCATGAGTTGGTGCCTTGTCTCCCTGATGTAGAGGAGACTACATTGAGAGCAACAGAGGTGTGCACATGTACAGAAAAATATCTGCTGGATGTGGAACGAATCCTTTGAGGCCTTTGGAGGTGAGCAGGTTTTGCACCTCCTGCAGCGGCAAGGGAAGGTGCCCAGTGTGGGGGGGTGTGAACCTAATAGTGGAGTCGCGGAAGGAATGGTCCCTGCAGAACCCTGATTGGGGTGGGGTGGGGTCTGTCTGTAGGTGACAGAAATGGCAGAGGATAATGTGCTATATCCGGAGATTGGTGGGGTGGAAGGTGAGGACCAGAGGGGTTATATTCTTGTTACAGTTGAAGGAGTGCGGTTTGAGGGCAGGGGTGCAGGAATTGGAGGAGATGTGACGGAGGGCATTGTTAATCACGTGGGAGGGGAAATTGTGGTCCCTTCAATAGGAAGACATCTTGGATGTCCTGGAGTGGAATCGCTTCTCGTAGTGTGAGGTTCCCTTCTTGAGTTTCTTACATGCTTGATGCAACTTCAATAAGTCAACTTTTGTGAACACCCGCAATTTATTTCAGCAAGTACAAGCCTTTGGAGAACCACTTAACACTCTTTGCAAGGCTTGCGGAGCTGTCAAGAAATGTCCCCTGATTAAGGTAACTGTCCTCCTTTTATACAGGATTTTACATCACCCGCTATCCCCCTGTAGTCACATATCACCAAAAATGATGTAAAGTGATTAGATTGTTCTTCAGTGTGTGATCAGACCATCCCTCAAAACAGTGTGAGGTTAGGTTCTTCCTCAAAACAATGTGATTAAATGCTGCAGTTTGAGGAATAACTTAGAGTATGACTAGGTAGTCACATCCTGCCTTCTGTTTTCAAGACAGAAAAACAACCTCCCCACCCGGACATCCAATTTCTATTTAATTTGCAGAACAAATTAACCCTTTAACATCTCACTGGAGATACAGCAGAGTTGGAGGAATTAGGAGTAAGGGGTTGCGTTTTTATGGGAGTAACTGGGAGAAATTGGAATTGAAATAGATGTTGGTGTTAAGTCTGTCGCCGGAGATTGAGACAGAGAGGTCCAGGAAGGGTAGGGAGTTCTCTGAGATGGTCCATGTGAACTTGAGGTCAGGATGGAAGATGTTGGTGAAGTTGATGAACCGTTCAACCTCCTCATGGGACCACGAATGCAGTGCTGTTGCCGTCATCAATGTAGCAGAAGAAAATGTGGGGGATGGTGCCAGTGTAACTATGGAAGTTGGACTGTTCCATGTACCCTACGAAGAGGCATGCATACCTGGTGCCCACGTATCTATCCTTTCCTTATTGGATGTTGCCTGACCTGCTGTGCTTTTCCACCGTCACCCTTTTCAACTCTGACTCTCCAACATCTGCAGTCATCACTTTCTCCCTGTTTTTGATCCATCTCAGTCTGCCATGTTGAAAGCTTTGCTAAATCCATATAAACTTCATTAGCTGAACTTGCTTCATCCACATACTTGATCACATTTTCAAAACATTCCGACAGATTTGTTAGGCATGGCCTCCTTCTGACAGTGTCATGCGATTGTCCCTAATTAACCCAAACTCTTCCAAATGGTATTAATTCAGTACTTCAGAATTTTCTCCATTATTTTCCCGATAAATAACGTGGGACTCTGTAATTTTCTGGTTCATCTCTACCATCCCCTTTTAAAAAGTGGAACCACATTGGCAATCCCCCAGCCCTCTGGCATGTCTCCCACAACCAGAAAGGAATTAAAAATTTGTATCAGCGCCCACAACAGCCTGGATTGCACTTCACCCGAGCCAGGGGAGTTGTCAGTTTTTAAGTCCAATTGAGCTTCCAGTACTTTCCCATTTCCTACGTCAATCTGTACAATTTCCTCACAGTGACTTTTCCTGAATTCTATACCTACATTTTCATTTTCCAGCGTAAAGACCAAAGAGAAGTATTCGTTCAACACCCTCCCAACACCCTGCAGCTTCACACAAATTGTCCCTTTGGCTCTTAATGTGGTGTACTCTTTCCCTGGTTAGCCTCCTCCTTCTAATTTATTTATAAAATATCTTAGGAACGTATGAAGAGAAATTGAGTTAGTTAGGATTGTATTCACTGAAGTTTATAAGAATTGGGGTATTCTCATAGCCTATAAAATTTGAACTCGACTAGGCAGGCTAGATGCAGAAAAGATGTTCTCAGTGGTGACTCATAGCTTAAGGATAAGGAGTAAATCTTTTAGGATTTCTTCACCTAGAGAGTGGTGAGCCTATGAAATCCACTACATAGAAAGTGATTGAGGCCAAAACATTGTGTTTTCAAGGAAGTTTTCAAGAAAGAGAATCAAGGAATATAGGTGGAGGGCATGATTAAGGTATTAAGCTCGATGATCAGCCATGATTATATTGAAGAACAGAGCAGCCTGGAGGGCCAAATGGCTTACTCATGCTCCTATCTTCTTTGTTTCTATCTTCTAGAACTTGCCTCGGGCTCTGGATTAATAGGAGAAAGTGAGAACTGCAGATGCTAGAGAGCAGAGTCGAGAGTGTGGTGCTGGAAAAACACAGCAGGTCAAGCAGCATCCGAGGAGCAGGATTCCTGATGAAGGGCTTATGCCCGAAACGTCGATTCTCCTGCTCCTTAATTGCTGCCTGACCTGCTGTGCTCTTCCAGCACCACACTCTCAGCTTTGGATTAATAGTCTAGCAAAAATAGTCTAGGCGAAAACCTCCTTAATTTATTACCTCATAATTTATTGCCATTTTCTTACTTTGTGCACTGTTCATAGACCCATTTGGTCTATGTGCTATCACCTCATCTTTTTCTCTGGTTCTTTTACTTCTTTTCCCTACCACTACTTGTGAGAAATATTTAGTTAAACTTTGTCCCTCCTTACAATACTACAGCTGAGATGTTAGGTTGGTGTGGCAGATCAAATCTAATGTGTTAAACTAAATACTTCCCACATTGCAATTGCTCTGTTGCTTAAACAATTTTCATTATTAAAAGAAAGCTGCATCTTGTCATTCCTTTTTACACTAAGAAACTTGGCTGTGTCTCTGTATTGCTTTTGAGTATTTTATTAGACATTAAAATTATGAGGGGCATGGATAGGATAAACAGACAAAGTCTTTTCCCTGGGGTCGTGGAGTCCAGAACTAGAGGGCATAGGTTTAGAGTGAGAGGGGAAAGATATAAAAGAGACCTAAGGGGCAACTTTTTCACGCGGAGGGTGGTAAGTGTATGGAATGAGCTACCAGAGGATGTGGTGAAGGCTGGTACAATTGCAACATTTAAGAGGCATTTAGGTGGGTATATGAATAGGAAGGGTTTGGAGGGATATGGGCCTTGTGCTGGCAGGTGGGACTAAAATGGATTGGGGTATCTGGTCGGCATGGACAGGTTGGACCGAAGGGTCCATTTCCATGCTGTACATCTCTATGATTCTATGACTCTATAATAACATCTCTGAAAAATGTCAAATTTGGCAGCTATTTTCCTCCCAATTGTAGTGAAGTTATTTCATATGCAGAAGCAAGATAGAACCTAAGCAGCAACAGTTGTATAAATGTATACTTTTGAAATTAAACCTAATTAACTGGATAATATTTTGGAAAGTTTGTGCTTTTGTGACCATAGAATGGTATGTAATTCATTGTTAATGCAATTTGTTAAAAAAGCAATAAATGCTGCTAAATCTCTGACAAATGTTTAGTTTGCTTACCCTTTGTAATCTATAATCTTTTAAATGTTAAATGTTGAGCTAATGCTGCTATATGTGACACCTTCCACTTCATTGATATCACCCATTGAGGAATATGTTCAATCTATTTCCTTGTAATTATGACTCCGCTGCCCGTTCATATTTCAGCAACTGAAACTTCTTGGCTTTCCATCATGGAAAATTCTGCAAAAGTAAAGTGTAGATGAGAGTGGCGCTGGAAAAGCACAGTGGGTCAGGCAGCATCTGACGAGAAGGAAAATCGACGTTTTGGGTAAAGCCCTTCATCAGCCAACAAAACATCAATTTTCCTTTTCCTCAGATGCTGCCTGACCCGTTGTGCTTTTCCAGCGCCACTCTAATCTTGACTCTGATCTCCAGTATCTGCAGTACCCACCTGCCTAAATGTAGATCAGTTGAGTGCAAATGCAAGGATTGCGTAATAATTATGACTGACTGAGAGATTGCTGATGTAAGTTTACTTTTGTTAATAATTTAGTTAGAGAGCAATCTGATAGTTAACACTTGAAGGGGGAAAGCTAGGAATTAAAGATAAAAATAGAAATTTCAGGTTAAACAGCAAATTAAAAGAAGATTGATTTGGACTTTCAGAAGCTTACTATATTAACATGCTCAGAATTTTCATTCTTTTAGAATTACTAGCCTTTCACAATACTTAAAGGGTTTGTGAATTATGAACATCATCAGTACTTGAGTATATAAAAAAAACTATACTAAACCTTAAAAAAAAGGTATCTGTGAAGTTGTCATAGTCCTACCAGACCTTAGGGTTGCTCTCTCATTAGAGAGAGATGACCTTTCGTGGTTTAACCTGAGGGTCGTCATGTCTCAGACAAGGGAAGAGATTGGGAAGGAGAGTCCTTCATGATAACCTCAGTTAGTATGGGAATTGAACCCACATCATTCTGCATTACAAACCAGCCATCCAGTCAACTGAACTAACTGACCCTCTTAAACCTGAGAATATACTGTATTGCCCATTACTTCAAGGGTAATTTAAAGGTGGCCACATTATGAATATCCTGTCGATCGTCTGTAATGTCATAGTCATTGAGCATAGAAGGATGCCATTTGACGTATTGAGTTCATGCTAGCTCCCTGTGGACCATCTTCAGTCTAACAGGAAAACGTGACATAGTGGTATTGTCATTACTCTCTTAATCAGAGCTATATGCTAATGCTATGCGGACATGGGTTTGAATGCCAACATGGCAGATAGTGGAATTTGAATTCATTTTTAAAATTCTGGAATTTAAAAGCCAATCCAGTTCATCTGTGTTTCTTAAGGAACAAAATCTGCCATCTTTGCCTCCAGGCCAACAACAATGTGTTTGACTTTTAACTGCCCAAACAATCTAGCAAGCTATTCTGTTGTATTGAAACTGCTGCAAAGACTAAGGCAAGGAATAAACTGGATATATATTACCTGACATTGACTGAGGCCCCATAAGATTCAAGAACAGCTTCTTTCCCACTGTTATCAGACCTCTTATATGTTAATGTTGATCTCTTTTGTGCACCTTCTCAGCAGCTATAACACTGTATCCTGCACTCTATTCTGTTACCCTGATGCATTTGTATGGTATGATCTTCATGTAAAGCACGCTTGGTACACATAACAATAATAATAAATCAAACCAAAATCAAATAAATGACTGACAAACACAGCCCTGTCAACCATGCTAAGTCTTCCTTACTAACCTTTAGAGGCTTGTGACAAAATTGTCCTGCTGAGAAATTAAGCTATAGCATGATATAATTATACCCATGGAATTATAAGTTACAGACATTGGCCAAACATTACCATCACAATCCCAGGATAGTTCCTGTCCCACCGTTGAGACAGACTCAATAGTGGTGGTAGTATCATGCTAACCAATGACTGGGTAGGCCTGAATAAATGCTGGCCAGTTAGCAATGCCCATGTCCCACCAGTAAATATAAAAGACAGTTGTGAAAGATCAGCTGTAATAGAAACTCAGGGATCATAGTCATGGTCATACAGCACGTAAACAGATCCTTCGGTCCAACTCATCCATGCTGACAAGGTTTCCCAAATTAAACTAGTTCTATTAGCGTGCGTTTAGCCCATATCCTGATAAACTTTCCTATTTTTGTAGCTGCCCAAATATCTTTTCAGTGTTGTAACTGTACCTTCATTTCCACTTGACATTCTATTCCGTATACACTCCACCCTCTATTTGAAAAAGTTGCTCCTCCGGTCCCTTTTAAATTTTTCCCCCCTCACCCTAAACCTATGCCCACTTGTTCTGAACTCCCTGACCCTAGGGAAAAGACTTTTGCACTTCACTTTATCTATGTCCGTCATGATTTTATAAACCTCTATAAGGTAACTCCTCAACCTCCTACCCACTAGGGATAAAAGTCCCAGTCTATCAGCTTTTCAAACTCTCCACACCCAGTAACATCCTTTTAAAGGATGACCATGACTTTATCCCTGAGTTTCTATTACAGCTGTTCTTTCACACTGTCTTTTATATTTACTTGTGGGGCATGGGCATTGCCAACTGGCCAGCATTTATTGAGGACTACCTGATCACTAGTTACTTGGAATATTGTGTCCAGTTCTGGTCGCCCTTCTATAGGAAAGATACAGAGGCTTTGGAGAAGGTGCAAAGAAGGTTTACCATAATGCTGCCTGGACTGGAGGGCTTGCCTTATGAAGAAAGGTTGAATAAGCTCTGACTTTTCTCTCTGGAGAGAAGACCTGATCGAGGTATACAAGATAATTAGTGGAATAGATAGTGTCAATAGCCAACTTAATAATATCCTTCCTTAGAAAGGTGACCAGAACTGAATGCAGTACTCCAAAAATGGCCTCAATGTCCTGTACAGCCACAATGTGATGCCATAATCCCTTAACTCAGTCCTCTGCCCTGTGAAGGCAAGTGTGTCAAATGCTGTCGTCTTCACCCTGCTTGCCTGTGATACTACTTTCAAAGAATTATGTACCTGAACCCCTAGGTCTCTCTGTTTGACAACATTCTCAAGGTCCTACCATTAACTGTGTAAGTCTTGTCCTGGTTTGTCTTACCAAAATGCAACAGCTCACATTTATCCAAGATTAACTCCATCTGTGACTCCTTGGCCCATCAACTCAACTGATCGAGGTGCTGTTGTACTCTTCGATAACCTTCTTCACTGTCCTCTATGCCACCGAGTTTGGTGTCATCTGCAAACTTATTAACCATGCCTCCAGTATTCTCATCCAAATTATTTATATAAATGACTGACAAAAGTGGACCCCACACTGATCCTTGCGCACACTACTGGTCAGAAACCTCCAGTCTGAAAAACAACTCTCTACCACCACCCTCTGTCTCCTACCGTTAAGCCAATTTTGTATCCAGTTGGCTAGCTCTCCATGGATCCCATGTGATCTAATTTTACTAACCAGTCTACAGTGTGAAACCTTGAAGGCCTTGCTAAAGTCCATATTGGCAATGACTACCGCACTAACCCTCATCTATCATCTTGGTCACGTCCTCAAACTCAATGAAGTTTGTAAGACATGATTTCCCATGCACAAAGCCATGCTGACTATCCCTAATCAATCCTTGCCTAAATCCTTCTCTCAAAATCCAGCTGCAATTTAGAACATAGAACATTACAGCACAGTAAAGGCTTTTCAGCCCCTGGTGTTGCACTGACCTGTCAAACAATGTGAAGTCCATCTATCCTACAGTATTCCATTTTCATCCATATGTTTATTGAATGACCATTCAAATGCCCTTAAAGTTGGCGAGTCTACTACTGTTGCAGGCAGTGCACGCCATGCCCCTACTACTCTGAGTAAAGAAACTACCTCTGACATCAATCCTATATCTATCATCCCTCGATTTAAAGCTTGTGCTAGCCATCATCATCCGAGAAAAAAGGCTCGCACTGTTCACCCTATCAAATCCTCTGATTATCTTAAGTCACCTCTCAACCACCTTCTCTCTAATGAAAACAGCCTCAAGTCCCTCAGCCTTTCCTCATTAGACCTCCCCTCCATACTAGGCAAATCTTAATAAATCTCCTCTGAATCCTTTCCAAAGCTTCTACATCCTTCCTATAATGCGGTGACCAGAACAGTACGCAATTCTCCAAGTGCGATCGGACTAGAGTTTTGTACAGTTGCAACACTACCTTATGGCTCTAAATCTCAATCCCTCTACCAATGAAAGCTAACACACCTTCTCAACAACTCTATCAACCTGGGTGGCAACTTTCAAGGATCTACGTCCTAGAAACCAAGATCTACATTACCAAGAATGTTACCATTAGGCTAGTACACTGTATTCCTGTTACTCCTTCCAAAGTGAATCCCCTCACACCTTTTGAATTAAACTCCATTTGTCACCTCTCGGCCGAGCTCTGCAGCTTATCTATGTCCCACTGTAACCTGCACTGTCCTTTGGCACTATTCACAACTCCACTGACTTTAGTGTCATCTGCGAATTTACTAACCCATCCTTTAAGTCCTGATCGAGATAATTTATAAAAATGACAAACATCATTGGATCCAAAACAGATCCTTGCGGTACACCAGGACTGAACTCCAGGGTGAACATTTTCCATCAACCACCACCCTCTGTCGTCTTTCAGCTAGCCAATTTCTGATCCAAGCCACTAAATCACCATCAATCCCATGCCTCCCTATTTTGTGCAATATCCTACATTGGGGAACCTTATCAAGTGCCTTACTGAAATCCATACGCAACACATTAACCACTTTACCCTTATCTACCTGTTTGGTCAACGTCTCAAAGAACTCAATAATGTTTGTGAGGCACGACCTACCCTTCACAAAACCTTGTTGACTATCCCTAATTAAATTATTCCTTTCTGGATGATTATAAATCCTATCTTTTGTAACCTTTTCCAACACGTTGACCACAACCAAAGTAAGGCTCACTGGTTTATAATTACGAAGGTTGTCTGTACTCCCCTTCTTGAACAAGGGGGCAGCACTTGCTATTGTCCAGTCTTCTGGCACTGTTCCTGTAGCCAATGACGACATAAAGTTCAAAGCCAAAGGCTCTGCAATCTCCTCCCTAGCTTCCCACAGAATCCTAGGATAAATCGCATCCGGCCCAGGGATCTCATCTATTATCACACATTCCGGAATTGCTAGTACCACCTCCTTGTGAACTTCAATCCCGTCTAGTCTCATAGCCTGTATCTCCGTATTCTCAACAACATCGTCTTTGTCCAGTGTGAATACTGATGAAAAATATTCATTTCGCGCTTCCCCATGTCCTCTGACTCCATGCACAACTTCCCACTACTATCCTTGATTTGGCCCTAAACTTTCTCTAGTCATTCTTTTATTCCTGATATAAGCTTTGGGGTTTTTCTTGATCCTACCTGCTAACGACATCATGTTCCGTCCTGGCTCTTCTTGGCTCTCTCTTTAGGTCTTTTATGACTAACTTGTAACACTCAAGTGCCCTAACTGAGCCTTCATGTCTCATCCTAACATAAGCCCCTTCTTCCTCTTGACAAGAGATTCAACTTCTTTCGTAAACCACGGCTCCCTCGCTCAACCACTTCCTCCCTGCTGACAGGTACATACTTATCAAGAACACACAGTAGCTGGTCCTTGAATAAACTCCACATTTCAGTTCTGCCCATCCCATTCAGTTTCCTTCCCCATCCTTTGCATCCTAAATCTTGCCTAATCCAGGAACCTACAACAACCATTCCTGTCCCTATTCCATCCATGTCTCCGAAATGGCCACAACATCAAAGTCTCAGGTACCAACCCATGCTGCAAGTTCACCCACCTTATCCCAGATGTGGGCCAGGTGCTGGCAGGTGGGACTAGATTGGGTTGGAATATCTGGTCAGTATGGATGAGTTGGACCGAAGGGTCCGTTTCCGTGCTGTACATCTCTATGACTCTATGCTCCTGGCGTTGAAGTCGACGTACTTCAAATCACCTTCCTGCTTGCCACTGAATTCTTGTAACCTTGAAACCATATTTCTGACCTCACTACACTCAACCTCCTGGACACTGGAACAACAATATAGGTTCCCATCCCCCTGCTGAATTAGTTTAAACCCTCTCGAAGGGCATTAGCAAATTCCAGCCGCCGCCCCCCCCCCCCCCGCCCAAATGAAAGGATATTGGTACCTCTCTGGTTCAGGTGCAGACCATCCTGTTTGAAGAGTTCCCAGAATGAGCCCTAGTTATTCAGGTATCCGAAACCCACCCTCCTGCCCCATCACTGTTGCAGCCTGTTCACCTCATTTCTCTCTCACTATTCCTCACCTCACTCACATGTGGCATGGGCAACAAAACAGAGATAACTCTGTTCTCTCTCTAAGCTTTCATCCTAGCTCCCTGAATTTCTGCCTTAAATCCCCATCCTTTTTCCTATCTATGTCGTTAGTACCTATGTGGACCACAACTTGGGGCTGCTCCCACTCCCTCTGAAGGATCCCGCAAACATGATTAAAGACATCACGAACCCTGCACCTGGGAGGCAACCATGAGTCTCTTGTGCCCACAGAACCTCTTACCAGTCCCCCTAACTATGGAGTCTGCAATGACTAATGGTCTTCTCATCTCCCCCTTCCCTTTTGAGCAACAGAGACAGACTCTGTGCCAGATACTGTACCCCATCGCTTACCCCGGTAAGTCACCCCTCCTCCCAAACAGTGTGCGAAATGGTATATTTGTTATTGACGGGAAAGGCCATGGAGGTTCCCTACACTGCTTGCCAGTTCTCTTCCCTGACTGTAACTCATCTGCTTTTTTTCTTGCACCTGAGGTTTGACTATCTTCCTTTCAATAACCACCTCCATCTCCAGAATGATTGAAAGTTCATCCAGCTCCACTTCCAGTTCCCTAATGCAGTTTTCGAGGAGCTGTGGTTGGGTGCAATTCCTGCTGATGAAGTCAGCAAGAACACTCGTGGTGACCCTTCCCCCTCACATTCTGCAGGAGGAGCATTCAGCTGCCCTGGTCGCTGTCCCCACTGTTCTAAATTCCCAAAGTGACTGTAGAAGAATAAAAAAGAAAAATCTAGTTACCTTACCAATCCGGCGCACAGAACATTTTTTTTTGGTTAGAGGAGGAAGGGTGAGAGACACTACGAAGTAGTGTTTCGGCTAATGCAATCACCCAAATATATTACTCAGCAGTCCCGTATCCTCTCCTGCTCAGCCACCTCTGATGTCAGATTCATCAGTCTATAGTTCCCTGGCTTTCTCTTTACAGCTTTCCTTAATTAAAGGCAAAACATTAGCCACCCTCCAGTCTTCTGACACCTCGCCCATGGGTGTAGGTGATGCATATATCTGTTAGGGGCCCTCAATTTCTTTCCTAGCTTCCTACAATGTCCTGGCATATTCTTGATCAGGTCCTGGAGATTTATCTACTTTTATACATTTTAAGATCTCCAGCGTCTCCTCTTGGGTATTCTGGACTGTTTTCAAGACAACACTATTTATTTCCCCAAGTTCTCTAGCTTCCATGTCTTTCTCCACAGTAAATACTGACGCAAAATGTTTGTTTCCTACCTTACCCTCACTTGGGGTTCTATGCATACAGTCTTGTTGAACTTTAAGGGAACATATTCTGTTCCTGTTTGCTCTTGAGTGACTACAATATGATAAAATTTTCCAACATGTTTGAAAGTGCGGTAGTTCATTCTGAAGTAAGGATGTTCAATTTGAATAAGAGAAATTATGATGGCATGAGGCACAAATTGGCTCAGGTAGATTGGAAAAATACGTTAAAAGGCATGATTGTGCCTAGAGAACTGTTGCATGACCTACAGCAGCTGTACACTCCTCCTAGGTGCAAAAACTTTAGCTATAGTGTACTTTTTTTTAACAGAGGATGTTCAAGATTGTAAAAGATTAAAATAAAAGGTCTATAAGTTGCCAGAAATAGCTGAGGATTGGAAGGTTTGCAGTGTTACAAACAACAGCAGCAAGGAATATTCATTTAATATTTACAACTGAGATTCTGTTCTCTGAACTTTCAATGTCTTGATAATGGGAGGATAACCAGAGAGCAATCAGACCTTTGAACTGTGAGCTACCACACTCCTACTGACGAAAAACACAGTTCAAAGCCAGTTCAAACTTTGGATTCTCTTTCTGTTCTTTTTTCAATTTTCTCATTGTTTGGTTTGTTAACACTGACCTCCCTGTGATGGCTCCTGCTAACATCAAAGCATCTACTAACACTTGAGCATAATTCATCTCTGGAATTGAAGCGTGTGCAGTGTATAGTGTTCTTTTCTTTTGAATGAAGCAGCTACTCACAGCTCAAAGTTCACCTTCAGCTCTCAACACACAGACAGCCATATCAAAATGATAAAAATATAAAGAAAGAAATCTGTGGTCCTGGCAGTATGGGTAGAGCTTAGAAACATCAAGGGGCAGAAAATAGCACTGACCCCCAAACTGTAGTCATAACATTTGGGAAGGCATCAAACAGGAAATTGAGATACAAGCAATAAAGGTATAGCTTAATTATGGATGACTTTAATCTGCATATAGATTGGATGAATCAAGTCAGTAACAATGCATAGAGGAAGAATTCCTTGAGTGTGTACGGGATGGTTTTCTGGATCAATACATTGAGGAGCCAACCAGAGAACGTTATATCCTGGACTGGATATTTTGTAATGAGAAAAGTCGAATTGCCATTCTTGTGCAATCCCCTTGAGGAAGAGGAACTATAATATAATAAAATTCTTCATTAAGATGGAGATTTTAGACACCAGTTCTGAATCTAAATAATGGAAACTATGATAGTTTGAAGCGCGAGCTGTCTATGATGAATTGGGGGGCATAACTTGAAAGGATGACAGTGAAAGGCAATGGCAAGCATTTAAAGAGTGCATAAATGAAATGCAACAATTCATAACTCTTGTCTAAAACATGAAAAGTACCCAACCATGGTTAAAAAGGGAAATTAGGGGTGGTATTAGATCCAAGGAAGGGCAAACACATTGACTAAGTTAATGAGTAGAACGGAGGGTTGGGAACAATCTAGATTTCAGCAAAGAAGGGAAAGAATGGAGAGTCAGCTTGTGGTGAACATAAAAGATGATTATTAAAGGTTCTATAGATACATGAAAAGATTTTAAAAATCAGTAAAGACAAATGTAGGTTTCTTAAAATCAGAAACAGGAAGTTGCGATGGAGAAAGAAGAGAGGGCAGACCAATTAGATGCATGTTTTGGTTCTGTGTTCACAAAAATATTAGGGAACACAGGGTATGGAGGAACTGAAAGAAATCAGTATTAAAAAGGAAATTGTATTGAGAAAATGGATGGGATTAAAGGCCAATAAAACGCCAAGGCATGTTAATCTACATCCCAAAATACTTGGCAAACGACCCAAGAAATAGTGGTTATCTTTCAAGATTCTGTAGACTCTGAATCAGTTCCTTTGGGTTGCAGTATGGCTCATGAGGAAGTTGCAGAGATTTTTCAGTGTGATTTGTGCAAGCAGGGCAAATGAAGTATAGTGTGAATAAGTGTGGGGTTACCTACTTTGGTAGCAAAAACTGGAAGTCAGTATAACCTGAATATTTTGAAAAAGGGTGAGGTATAACTAGACTTGGGTGTCCTTGACATCTGTCATTGAAAGTAAACATGCAGGTGCAGCAGGCGGACATGAAGGCAAATGGTATGTCGGACTTCACATACGAAAGGATTTGAGAACAGAAGCAGTGATGTCTTGCAGCACGTGTATAGAACCTGACTGAGACCACGTTTGTAGTTTATGTGCAGTTTTGGTCCCTTATTTGAGGAAGGACGTTCTCCATATGGAGGAAGTGCACCAAAGATTTACAAGACTAATTATTGATTCTGGGACAGTTCCTATGGATTGGAAGATAACTAATGTAACCTATTTATTTAAAAATGGAGGTAGAGAAAAAACAAGAGATTATAGTCTGATTAGTCTGATATCAGTAGTAGGAAACATGCTGGAGTCCATTATAAAATAATTAATAGCAGAGCATTTGCAAAGTAGTGGCAGGATTAGACAGTCATCATGGATTTCTGAAAGGGAAATCATGCTTCACAAGTCTACTGACGCATGAAGAGAGACCGGATCAGTTGGGCAATATTCACTGGAATTTAGAAGAATAATGGGTAATCTCAAAGAAACTTACAAAAATCTAACAGGACTACACAGAGCAAAATCAGGAAATAAGTTCCTGATAGGGGAGCCCATAACCAGGAGTCACAATGGGTAGGCCAGCTAAGACTGAGATGAGAAATTTCTTTAATCAGAGAGCAGTGAGCTTTGATATTCTCCATCACAGATTGTGGTTGAGGCCAAAACATTGAGTATTTTTTTAAAAGAGTGATCTATTTTGAAGACTAAAAGGATCAAAGAACATGGGAGAAAAAGCAGGAACAGGGCACTGAGTTGGATGATCGGTATCATAATAGTGGAGCAGCTTGAAGGGCCGAATGGTCTACCACTGCACCTATTTCCTATATCTCTGTGAGAAAGACTGCTGAAAATTACAGAACAGGTAGACCTGGAATTCCTCGTCCATAAATCACAAACAGCAAGCATTGATGTTCAGTAGGTAATTGCAAAGGCAAATGAAATTTTGGCCCTTATCTCAAAGGGAATAGAATATAAAGCAGGGAAATTTTGCTGCAATTATGCAAGGCATTAGGCAGACCACAGCAAAATCAACAGCTTTGGTCTCTTTATCTAAGGAAATCTCTGGACTATTAATCCAGAGATCCAGGTGTTCTGGGGACCGGGGTTCGAATCCTGCTGCGGCACATGATGGGATTTGAATGTAGTTTGGCATTGGATGCAGTTCCGAAAAGGCTGATACTAGGTTTGAAGCAACTGTCTTGTGAGAAGAGATTGAGTAGGTTGGGTATGTACTTAGAGTCATTGAATTGTACAGCATGGAAACAAATCCTGCGATCCAACTCGTCCATGCTGATGAGATAACCTAAATTAATCTAATGCCAGCATTTGGCCTATATTCCTCTAAACCTTACCTGTTCAGCTGCCTATGCACATTCCTTTTAAATTATGTAATTGTACCAGCTTCCTCCACTTCCTCTGGCAGCTCATTCCATATATTCACCACCCTCTACATGTAAAAGTAGTCCCTTTTATAAGAATTTTTGAGGATATAATTTGTGGAATAAGGGAGAACCAGAGGATATGGTACATTCAGATTTTCAGAATACTTTTGCTAAAGTCCCACGTAAGAGGTTCTTGAGCAAAATTAAAGCATGAAGCATAACATATTGGCATTGATTGAGAATTGTTTGACAGACGGGAAACAGAGTGCGAATAAATGTTTGTTTTTGTCGAGGTGGCAAACAATGACTCGTGGGATGTGGCAAGGATCACTGCCAAGGCCCAGTTATTCACAGTGTATATAAATGACCTGAATGAGGAAAACAAATGCAGCATTTCCAAGTTCGCTAACAACACAAAACTAGATTAGATTGCATGTTGTCAAGGTAATGCAAGGAGGCTTCAAGGTGATTTAGATAAGTGAGTAAGTGGGCAAACATGTGGTAGATGTAGTTCAACATGGCTGAATGTGCACTTCAGTGTGAAAACCAAAAAGGCAGATATTATTTAATTGATACTGTATTGGACAATGTGGATGTACAAAGGGATTTGTATGTCCTTGTACACCAGCCAATTTTTTAAAAATTCATTCATAGGTTGTGGGCATCATTGACTAGACCAGCATTCATTGTCCAGAAGGCAGTTAAGATTCAGACACATTGTTGTGGGTCTGGAGTCACGTTTAGGCCAGGTGAGAGTGGCATTTTCTTCCTTAAATGATATTAGTGGACAAGATTTTTTTTTCGACAATGGACTCAGTCATTATTACACTCTTAATTCCACATTTTTTATTGAATTCAAATCCCATCATGTGCCGTAGCAGGATTTGAACCCCGGTCCCCAGAACACCTGGATCTCTGGATTAATAGTCCAGTGATTATACCACTAGACCCTTGCGTCCCTCCTAATGAATGTAGAAAGGCAATTGCGGCAAGCAATTAGGAAGGCACATGGATATTGTCCTTCATCACAAGAGGGTTTGAGTTCAGAAGTAGGTATACCTTATTGCAGTTACACAGGGCCCTGGTGAGACAACAATCTGAAGTATTGCACGTAGTTTTGGTCTCCCTAACAAAGACAGAATATACTCGCTATAGAGGGAGCGCAGCGGAGGTTCTTAGGCTGGTGCAGGACTCTCCTATCAACTGGGCCTGTTTCACTAAAGTTTAAAGGGATGAGAGGGAATCTGATTAAAACAGAATCTTTTAATAGGGCTGGATAGACCAGATGCAGGCGGGACGTTTTTCCTGATTGGAAAGTCTACAACCAGAAGTCACAGTCTAAAGATATATTGTAACTCATTTAGGAATGAAATGAGGAAACTTTCCTTCACTAGGGTGGAATTCTCTAGCATAGAAAGCTGTGGAATCCAAGTCACTAAATATACTCAAGAAAGAAATGGATACATTTTTAGATTTGAAAGACATCAAGAAATATTGCATGAAAAGAGGAATATGGCACTGAAATATAGGATCAACCATGGCCATATGTTGAGCAGTCCCGAAGGGCCTACTCTTCCTAGTTTCATTGTTTTAATACCCCTGTCACAGACAGTAGATATGAGTGGTTTGCTCAGAGGTGTTTAGTGGGCATTCTGCTGTGGTTGTGTTATCAGCATGTATTGGTTTTGTGTAAATATTTAAATTAGGTAAATTAAGTACCAAGGGCACCTGTCTTTGGTGTCTTTGCTTTATTGCAAACACAGCAAAAACAAAATGTCAGCTGTGGCAATTTGACTTGCAGACTGGAGCAAGGAAGGACAAGAAAAATTTGCATCTATAATGAAATCCATTTGTATTGTGCAAGTCAACAGTTATGTACGGTATATTAGTATTGGACAAATCTGATCCCATAGTGAAATCTGGCTTGTTAGACCACAACCTTTTTGTTTTTAACCGACAAAGGTCAGTTACTGAACACATTTTCAAGATACCACCAGTGTACATTTAACACAGAATAAAACATTTGGATGAAAAGTTGAGAGGATTTTCTTGCACACTTCTGAAAAAGAGATTAATTAATACTACCCCTGTTGTGATCCCAACTAATGTTACTACTGGACAAGCCAGATCCCAGACTGAAATCTGATTGACTGAATCAGTCGCTTTTATTTATTTAATGTTGTGGTGTTTGACTGACCTCTATAAGATCACCCCTATGTTCAGGGGGAAAAGTCCCACTCTATCCAGCCTCTTCGTTTAAACAAGGTGGCTAGGCAAGTTGAAACAGTTCTTCAGAAGGCTGAAAGGATCCCTGAGCTCATAAATAGAGGCATAAAGCAAGGAAGTGACGCTACAGCTCAACAAATCATTAGTTAGACCACATTTGGAGTATTGTGTTCATTTCTGGGCTCCTTATTTAAAGAGGGATGTTGAAGTCCTAGAGAGATTTTGAAAGAGATTTATGCTGAATGAAGGGATGAAGGATTTTAGTTATAAGGAAAGATTATTCCCTTGGAGCAGAGAATATTAAGAGATTACCTTTTTGAGGTGTTCAAAGTTATGAGCAATTTTGACAAGGTAAAGAAGGATCTTCTGTTTCCTCTGGTTGGTATGTCAGTAAATAGGGGGTCATAATTTCAAGATTGTCAGCAAGAGAGCCAGGAGTGAGATGAGGGAAAACCTCTTTACTCAGAGAGTTGTGAAGATCTGGAATGCACTGTCTGGGAGAGTGGTGGAGGTAGATTCCATTGGAGGTTTCAAAAGAGAGCTGAATATATATTTGAAAGTGAGAAAGTTAGAAGGCAATAGAGATAGGACTGGAACTTGAACTGGCTGGGAAGCTCTTTTAGGAGCTAGGACAGGGAAGATTGGTTGAGTGGCCGCCTCCTGTACTGTAATATTCTATGACATCCATACCAGCGTCATGTCCAGCAAAAAACGATGATTTACAATTAGAAGTGAAAATCTGAGTTGATTTTTAAACACATATAGAGATTAGTTTACTTGCTCATAAGATTTTGGTTAATTCTGAAAAGAGAGAAGTCCCCTGAGTCAGATAAGATTTATCCTCTGGGAAGCAAGGGAGGAGATTAGAGTCTTTGGCTTTGATCTTTGTCATCATTGTCTACAGGAATAATGACAGAAGATGGAGGATAGCAAATATTATCCCTTTGTTCAAGAAGGGGAGTAGAAACGATCCTGGTAATTATAGACCAGTGAGCCTTACTTCAGTTGTGAGTAAACTGTTGGAAAGGATTAAGAGGTAGGATTTATAATCTCGTAAAAAGGAATAATTTGATTAAGGATAGTCACCATAGTTTTATGAAGGGTAGGTCGTGCCTCTCAAACGTTATTGAGTTCTTTGAGATGGTGACTGAGGGTAAAGCAGTTGATGTGGTGTATATGGATTTCAGGAAGGAGTTTGATAAGGTTCCTCACGGTAGGCCATTGCACAAAATACAAGAGGTATGGATTGAGGGTGATTTAGTGGTTTGGATCAGAAATTGGCTAGCTGAAAGAAGACAGAGGGTGGTGGTTAATGGGAAATTTCGCCATGGCGTTCAGTTACTAGTGGTGTACAGCAAGGATCTGTTTTGGGGTCACTGCTGTTTGTCATTTTTATAAATGACCTGGATGAGGGTGTAGAAGGACGGGTTAGTAAATTTGCAGATGGCACTAAAGTTGGTGGAGTTGTGGACAGTACGGAAGGATGTTGCAGTTTACAGAGGGACATAGATACGCTGCAGAGCTGAGCTGAGAGGTGGCAAATGGAGTTTAATGCGGAAAAGTGTGAGGTGATTCACTTTAGAAGGAGTAACAGGAATGCAGAATACTGGGCTCATGGTAAGATTCTTGTAGTGTGGATGAGCAGAGAGATCTCTGTGTCCATGTCCATAGATCCCTGAAAGTTGCCACCTAGGTTGATAGGGTTGTTAAGAAGGTGTATGGTGTGTTAGCTTTTATTGGTAGATGGATTGAATTTTCGAACCATTAGGTCAACCATGCAGCTGTACAAAACTCTGCGGCCGCGCTTGGAATATTGTGTACAGTTCTGGTTGCTGCATTAGCGGAAGGATGTGGAAGTATTGGAAAGGTTGCAGAGGAGATTTACCAGGATGTTTTCTGGTATGGCGAGAAGGTCTTTTGAGGAAAGGCTGCGGGACTGGGGGCTGTTTTCGTTAGAGAAAAGAAGGTTGAGAGGTGACCTAATAAAGACATACCAAGATGATCAGAAGATTAGATAGGGAGGGCAGTGAGAGCCATTTTTCTCAGTTGGTGATGGGTACGAGGGGACATAGCTTTAAACTGAGGGGTGATAGATATAGGAGAAAGTGAGGACTGCAGATGCTGGAGATCAGAGCTGAAAATGTGTTGCTGGAAAAGCGCAGCAGGTCAGGCAGCATCCAAGGAACAGGAGAATTGATGTTTCGGGCTTGAGCATTCCTGAAGAAGGGCTCATGCCCGAAACGTCGATTCTACTGCTCCTTGGATGGTGATAGATAGAGGACAGATATCAGAGGTAGTTTCTTTAATCAGGAAGTAGTAAGGGTGTGGAATGCCCTGCCTGCAACAGTAGTGGACTCGCCAACAGTAAGGGAATATAAATGGTCATTGGATAATATATGTGGATGATAATGGAAAACTGTGTAGGTTACGGGCGGCACGGTGGCACAGTGGTTAGCACTGCTGCCTCACAGCGCCAGAGACCCGGGTTCAATTCCCGCCTCAGGCGACTGACTGTGTGGAGTTTGCACGTTCTCCCTCTGTCTGCGTGGGTTTCCTCCGGGTGCTCCGGTTTCCTCCCACAGTCCAAAGATGTGCAGGTCAGGTGAATTGGCCATGCTAAATTGCCCGTAGTGTTAGATTAGGTGTAGATGTAGGGGTATGGGTGGGCTACGCTTCGGCGGAGCGGTGTGGACTTGTTAGGCCGAAGGGCCTGTTTCCACATTGTAAGTAATCTAATCTAATCTTAGATGGGCTTCAGATTGGTTTCTCAGGTAGGCACAACATCGAAGGCTGAAAGGCCTGTATTGTGCTGTATTGTTCTATGTTATGTTCTAATTTCAGTTAAATATTACTGATCAGAGATTAAGCATAGAATTTCGCATTTGGTATATTTGTATAAACTAATCGTAAGAATTATTCTCAGAAAAAACTAAAACATTCCATTGAAACTGTATGATTTTGTAATTTTGCAGGCCCTGCTTCAAAGAGCAGAGCATGCACAGCAATAATTAATTGTTTTAAATGTGTGATCAAGAGCTCTTACATAAATGATTTTTCTTATGATTATGTTTCAGAATAACAAAGTACTGTATGGCAATAAGGTCAGTTTACATTAAGTTAGCTGGGAGAACATGTTCTACTTTGAACAAGTTCATTGCTAACACAGAAGCTAAAATCACAAAACTCATCGAATAAAGGGGTATTATCATTTAACTAACTACTATTTTTAAAACTTCTATAATACAAAATTAAAACAAGGAATTGGGTTGGTCCTGTCAGTTCATTTACACCAAACCATTTTTCTTTCTGCCTTCCAATGCAATTTTCTTCCTTCATAAGTTATGTGATTGTTTTGCTCAACCAGATAAAGGTGCCTTGACATCCTGCTAATAACATAGTGCCTAGAATGAACACAGTATTCCAGTTGAGAATTAACAGTTTTGTAAACGTTCAGCATAATTTTTTTTGTGTATTCAATATCCCAATTTAGAATCTTATCAACTTGCATTCTCACCTTCAAAGAAGTGTGAGCTATGTTAATTTTTGTCATATATCCCATTCTTTAAAGTTCTTAGTTGCTGGCACTTGGCTATCAGTTTCTGCTCGGCGATTCTGTGTTGTTGTTTATATTAAAGGCTTGCAGAATTGCCGAGCAGAAACTGAGTCAAGTTCCATACCTGTGAGGATTGGCTGTATCGCTCATGTCATGCTACATGTAGTACCACCATACTGCTCTGTGTCTTGTAAAATCTTCCTTACTATCCTGTTTTGACACTGCTAACTTGATAACTTATGATTTCTCTACCTTAATTAGTTTGTACAGTTTTGGATTACTTGTTACTTTGTTTAGACCCTCAGCATGCAACTCGTTTACCTATCATGTTATTCTAGCCATTTGGTTGTTTCCAGCATCACCTTTTTTTAAATTCTTTATGATAACCTATAATCTGATTAATTAAGGCAAAGAGGTTATCTCTTGTCTTGCTGTTCAGCTGTTGACACTTTACTCACATCATCTGACACTTCTGCCTGCAGAGACTTCTTATTCAGCCTGTCAACACTCCACTCACACCATGTGTATGATCTTTTGATCTATGTGCCTGTGTGCTTCTCTTCACTCAATTGGATTGCCCGTAGTGTTAGGTAAAGGGATAAATGTAGGGGAATGGGTGGGTTGCGCTTCGGCGGGTTGGTGTGGACTTGTTGGGCCGAAGGGCCTGTTTCCACACTGTAAAGTAATCTAATCTAATCTAATCCACTTAATGAAGGAACAGCTCTCCAAAAACTTGTGATTTCAGATAAACCTGTTGGACTATAACCTGGTGTCAAGTGACTTCCGATCTTTGTAAAGGCACAGAGTCAGCACGGAATCAGACCCTTTGATCCAAATCATCCACTCTAACCAGACTTCCCAGTCTGACCTAGTCCCACTTGCTAGTATTTGGCCCATATCCCCAGTAGATCCATCCTATTCATATCCCCATCCAAGTGCCTTTTAAATGTTGTTGTCATTGTACCCGCCTTCACCACTTCCTCTCTCAGCTCATCCCATACATATATCACCCTCTGTGTGAAAAAGTTACCCTTCAGGTCAAATAGTCCGAACAAAGAATTCCCATATACTCTGCATAGCTAGATCAATACAAAATATAACTGAGATAAGACCACAAAATGTAGGAGCCGAATTAGGCATTCGGCCCATCGAGTCTGCTGTGCCAAAAAAAACATGGCTAATATCTTTCTCAACCACAATTCTCCTGCATTCTTCCTTAACCCTTGATTCCCTTGCCAGTCAAGAGCTTACCTATCTCTGTGACTTGGCCTCCACAGCTTTCTGCAGCAGAGTTCCTCAGTCTTTCTTCATAAGACCTTTCCTCCATACCAGGCAACATCCTGGTAAATCTCCTCTGCAACCTTTCCAATGCTTTCACATCCTTCCTATAACGCAGCAACCAGAACTGTACACAATTCTCCAAGTATGGCCGCACCAGAGTTTTTAAAAGCTGCAGCATGACCTCATGGCTCCAGAACTTAATCCCCCTACCAATAAAGGCTAACACACCGTATACCTTCTTAACAACCCTATCAACCTGGGTGGTAACTTTCAGGGATCTGAACATATGCACATGGACACAGAGATCTCTCTGCTCATCCACACTATCAAGAATCTTATCATTAGCCTGGTACTCTGTATTCCTGTTACTCCTTCCAAAGTGAATCACCTCACACTTTTCCGCATTAAACTCTCTTTCCCACCTCTCAGCTCAGCTCTGCAGCTTATCTATGTCCCTCTGTAACCTGCAGCATCCTTCTGCACTATCCACAACTCCACTGACTTTAGTGTCATCTGCAAATTTACTAACCTGTCCTTCTACACCCTCATCCAGGTCATTTATAAAATGACAAATAACAGTACACCACCAGTATCTGAACTCCAGGATGAACATTTCCCATCAACCACCACCCTCTGTCTTCTTTCAGCTAACTAATTTCTGACCCAAACAGCTAAATCACCCTCAATCCCATGCCTCTGTACTTTGTGCAATAGCCTACCGTGGGGAACTTTATCAAATGCCTTACTGAAATCCATATACACCACATCAACCACTTCTCCCTTATCCACCTGTTTGCCTTCCTCACTGACAACTGATCCTGCATGTTAAAATTAAGAGTATCCTGAATTTTTGTTTATTCATTTGTAGGATGTGGGTGATGCTGGCTGGCCAGCATTTATTGCCCATTCCTAGTTGCTCTTGAGTAATTGGTGGTGAGCAGCCTTTTGGAACTGCTGCAATCGACCTGCTGTGGGTTGACTGTCAATGTCCTTTGTGAGGGAATTCCCAAGATGTTAACCTAGTCCCAGTGAAGGAACAATGGTATTTTTCCAAATTCGAATGGTGAGTGGCGTGGAAGGGTGCTTGAAGATGGTGGTGTTCCCATGTATCTGCTGCCCTTGCACTTCAGGATGGAAGTGGTCATGGGTTTAGAAGGTGCTGTCTGAGAGTCTTTATTGAAATTCTGCAGTGCACACTGTTGCTACTGAGCATCGGAGGTGGAGGGAGTCAGTGTTCTGGGTGGAGTGCCATTTAAGAAGGTTTTGTCCTGGATGGTTTCAAGCATCTTGCATGTTGTTGGAGATGCACCCATCCAGGCAAGTGGGGAGTATTCCATCACATTCATGTTTGCGCTTGATAGATGATGGACAGACTTTGGGGAGGTAAGTTACTTGTTGCAGTATTCCTAACATTTGACCAGCTCTTGTAGCACCTGTATTTATGTACCGAGTCCAGTTGAGTTTCTGGTCAATGGCAACCCCCTGGATGTTGATAGTGGGGGATTCAGTGGATTGCTTCAGTATCTGAGGAGTTGTGAATGCTGCTGAACATCCCCACTTGTGACTTTATGATGGAGGGAAGATCATTGATAAAGCAGTTGAAGATGGTTGGGTCTAGGACACTATCCTGAGGAAGTTGTGCAGCGATACCCCGGAGCCAAGATGACTGACCTCCAACATCCACAACTATCATCTTGTATGCCAGGTATGACTCCATCCAGTGGACAGTTTGCCCCCGATACCTGTAGATTCCAGTTTTCTTAATGATCCTTGATGCTACACTCGGTTGTACGTGGCCTTCATGTCGAGGGTTGTCTTTCTTACATCACCTCTGGAATTCAGCTCGTTTGTCCATGTTTGAATCAAGAGTTGATTCAAATAAGATCAGGAGTTGAGCGGTCTTGGTGGAACCCAAACTAGGTGTCACTGAGCAGGTGCTGCTTGATAGTACCATTGATAAGGCCTTCCATCACTTTACTAATGTTCGAGAGTAGACTGATTGGATGTGTTGGATTTCATAGAATCTGTATACTGTGGAAACAGGCCTTTTGACCCTACAAGGCATGTGAAGAGCATCCCACCCAGACTCCTCTCCCCCTACTGTATCCTTGTAACCCTGCATTTCCCATAGCTAATCTACCTAACCTGCACATTCCTGGACACAATGGGCAATTTAAAATGGCCAGTCTATCTAATCTGCATATCTTTGGACTGTGGAGGAAAGCAGGACAGACCTTGGCAATTTTCTACATTATCGGGTGGATACCAGTGTTGTAACTGCACTGGAAGGCATTGGCTCAGGGAGCAGAAAGTTCTGGAGCACAAAGCTTCATTACTATTGTCTTTGCAGTGTCCAGTGTCTCCAACCATTTCTTTATATCACGTGGAGTGAATCAAATTCACTGAAGACTGGTAACTGTAATTCTAGATACCTGTGGAGGCTGAGATGAATCGTCTACTTGGCACTTTTGGCTGAAGATTGCTGTGAATATTTCTGCCTTATCTTTTGCACTAATGAGCTGGGCTCTTCCATCATTGAAGAAAGGGACATTTGTGGTGCTGCTGCCGCCTCAAGTGAGTTGGTTAATTGTCTACCACCGCTTGTGATTGGATGTGGCAGGACAGTAGAGCTTAGCTCTGATCTGTTGATTGTGGAATTTGTCTATCTCTTGCTGATTATCACTGCATAATCATGGCATACAAGTAGTCCTGTTTGGTAGCTTCATTAAGTTGACACCTCATTTTCCGGTATGCCTGGTGCTGCTCTTGGCATGCCTTCCTGCACTTTCTATTGAACCAGGGTTGAACATAAAAACATAAGAACTAGGAGCAGGCATAAGTCATCTGGCTCTTCGAACCTGCTCCGCCATTGAATAAGATCATGGCTGATCTTTTCATGGCCTCAGCTTCTCTTACTCACCCTCTCATTATAACCCTTAAATTCTTTACTGTTCAAAACATTATCTACTTTAGCTTTAAGAACATTTACTGAGGAAGCCTCAACTACTTCACTCGGCAGGAAATTTCATAGGTTCACAACCGTTTGGGTTCTCAATTCGGTCCTAAATCTGCTCCCCCAATTTTGAGGCTATGTTCTCTTATCCTAGTTTCACCCACCAGTCGAAACATCCTCTCTACTTTTATCTATTCCCTTTATAATTTTGTATGTTTCTATAAGGTCCCCCTCCTCATTATTCTAAATTCCAATCGATATATTCAGTCTACTCAGTCTGTCCTCATAAGCCAACCCCCTCCACTCGGAATCACCCTAGTGAACCTGCTCTGCACCCCCTCCAGTGCCAGTACATCCTTTCTCAAGTAGGGATTGATACTCTAGGTTGATGCTAATGGTTGAGTGGGAAATATGCTGAGCCTTCAGGTAACAGGTTGTATTGGAGTACAATTCTGCTGCTGTTGATGGCCCACAGTGCCTGTCATGGATGTCCAGTCTTGAGCTGCTAGATCTGTTTGGTGTCTGCCCCATTTAGTATGGTGATAGTGCCACACAGCACAATAGAGGTTATGCTCAATGTGAAGGTAGTATTTTGTCTCCACAAGGACTGTGCGGTGGTAACTCTCTTTTTATGGATGCAATCATGGACCGATGTATCCACAGCTGGCAGATTAGTAAGGATGAGTTCAAGTATGTTGTTCCCTCTCTTTGATTCCTTCATTATATGCCGCAGTGTAGTAGCTATGTCCTTTAGGACCCAACCAGCTCAATCGGTAGTGTTACTGCTGAGTCACCCTTGGTGGACAATGAAATCCCCCAACCAGAGTGCATTTTGTGCCCTTGCCATCCTCAGTGGTTCCTGTTAGTGTTGCGCAACATGCAGGAGTGTTGATTCATCAGCCAAGGGACAATAGTATGTTGTAATCAGCAGGAGGTTTCCTTGCCTATGTTTAACATGATACTATGAGACTTCATGGTGTCTGGAGTCAATGTTGAGGACTCCCAGGGTAATTCCTTTCCAATTGTATGCCACTGTGCTGCCGGGTCTGTCCTGCCAGTGGGACAGGACATATCCAGGAATGATGGTGGTGTCTGGGACCTTGTCTGTAAGCTACGATTCCATGAGTATGACTATGTCAGGCTGTTAGGTAAAAACAATGACTGCAGATGCTGAAAACCAAATACTGGATTAGTGGTGCTGGAAGAGCACAGCAGTTCAGGCAGCATCCAACGAGCAGCGAAATCGACGTTTCGGGCAAAAGCCCTTCATCAGGAATAAAGGCAGTGAGCCTGAAGCATGGAGAGATAAGCTCGAGGAGGGTGGGGGTGGGGAGAGAGTAGCATAGAGTACCTGGGAGTTGCAGTGGGAGAGGGACTCCCTGAGATTCTCTGACAAGTCTGTGAGACAACTCTCCCAATTCTGGCACTAGTTCCCAGTCATAGTAAGGAGGACCTTGCAAGATTTTCAGGAATGTTTCTGCCATTGTCTTTTCAGATGCCTGGGTAGATGCCAGGTTATCCGTCCAGTTTCATTTCTTTCGGCTGCTGGCAGGTGGGACTAGATTGGGCTGGGATATCTGGTCAGCATGGACGGGTTGGACCGAAGGGTCTGTTTCCATGCTGTACATCTTTATGACTCTATTGAGACTTTGATGCAACTGAATGGCATGCTAGATTATTGCAGAGGGAAATTGAGAGTCAACCACATCACTGTGGATTTGGGATCAGGTGAGGATAGCCAACCTTCTTTCCTGAAGGACGTTAGTTAACCAGATGGGTTTTTCCAACAATCAACAATGATTTCATCAGTAGATTCTTAATTGTAACTGTGATGGGTTTTGAACTTGGGTCCCCAGAACATTAGATGAGTTTCTGGATTAATAGTCGAGCAATAATACTACTAGACCATTGCTCCCCTGAATTAGGATTGGGAAGCTTTTAAAAACCAGCAGAAGACAACTAATAAAAAATGGCTGAGAAGTGGCAGATGGAGTTTAATTCAGATAAATGCAAGGTGCTGTATTTTGGGAAAGCAAATCTTAGCAGGACTTGTACACTTAATGGTAAGGTCCTAGGGAGTATTGCTGAACAAAGAGACCTTGGAGTGCAGGTTCATAGCTCCTTGAAAGTGGAGTCGCAAGTATATAGGATAGTGAAGAAGGTGTTTGGTAAGCTTTCCTTTATTGGTCAGAATATTGAGTACAGGAGTTGTGGGGTCATGTTGCGGCTGTACAGGACATTGGTTAGACCACTTTTGGAATATTGCGGGCAATTCTGGTCTCCTTCCAATCGGAAATATGTTGTGAAACTTGAAAGGGTTCAGGAAAGATTTACAAGGATGTTGCCAGGGTTGGAGGATCTGAGCTACAGGGAGAAGCTGAACAGGCTGGGGCTGTTTTCCCTGGAGTGTTGGTGGCTTGAGGGGTCACCTTATAGAGGTTTACAAAATTGAGGGGCATGGATAGGATAAATAGACAAAGTCTTTTCCCTGGGATCAGAGTCCTGAACTAGAGGGCATAGGTTTAGGGTGAGAGGGGAAAGATTTAAAAGAGACCTAAGGGGCAACCTTGTCATGCAGAGGGTGGTACGTGTATGGAATGAGTTGCCAGAGGAAGTGATGGAGGCTGGTACAATTGCAACATTTAAGAGGCATTTGGATGGGTATATGAATAGGAAAGGTTTAGAGGGATATGGGCTGGATGGGACTAGATCGGGTTAGGATATCTGGTCGGCATGGAGGGGTTGGACTGAAAGTTCTGTTTCCATGCTGTACATCTCTATGACAGTTCAGAGGGAAAAGATGAAATATGAGGTTAAATTAGCTCGTAATATCAAAGATGATTTCAAGAGTTCTTTTATGTAAAGATAAGAGGCAAGAATGGACATTGGACTGCTAGAGAAGTAGTAATGGGGAATAACAAAAATGGAAGAGGAACTAAATAGGCATCACTCTTCACACTTGGAGGCACTAGGAATACACCAGAACTCTAAGAGAGGCAGGGGCAGAGGTGAGTGCAGTGGCCATCACTAAAGAGAATGTGAAAGGGAAGCTGAAAAGTCTGATGGCGGATAAATCACCAGATGGAGTGCATGCCAGTGTTCTGAAGGAGATAACAGAGGGGATTATGGATGTATTGGTGGTAATCTTTCAGGCATCACTGGCGTCCGGATAGATCCCAGTGGACTGGAAAATGGGTGAAGTGTTATCTCTGTTTAAGAAGGGCGGGAAGCAGAAGATAGAAAATTATAGGCTAGTTAACCTGACATTGGTTGTTGTTAAAATTTTAGAATAAAATATCCGATATTTAGGCTGAGATTGCAGAGTACCTGATGTACATGGTAAAATATGGCCATATCAGTACGGCTTCATCAAGGGGAGGTCATGTTAGAATCTGTTAGAATTCTTTGGGGAGCATAGCGAACACGTTAGACAAAGGATAGCCAGTGCTTGCTAAATAAGATAAGAGTCCTTGGTTAAAAAGGGCATGGTACTGGCATAGATAGGTGGCTGACTGTCAGACGGCAGAGTGTGGGTAAAGGGATCGTTTTCAGGATGGCATCTGATGACTGGTAGAATTCCTCAGGTGTTGATATTGGGACCACAAGTGTTCACATTATATATTAAAATTTGGGGTGAGGAACTGAGGGCATTGCTGCTACATTTGCAGATAACGCAACAATATGTGGAGTGCTTGGTAGAGTTGAGGAAGCCAGGAAGCTACAGAAGTACTTGCACACTATGGAGAGTGAGCAAAGAAATGGTATATAGAATGCAGTCTGCAAAAGTGAGACACTGCATTTTGGTAGGAAGAATAGTTATAGACTCTTTTGTAAGTTGGGAAAGAATTTAGAAATCTCAACAACAAATGTACTTAGGAGTCTTAGAACAGGATTCTAAGTCTGTACTTGATGGAGTTAGAACTATAGGGGCGATCTGGTTGAAACTTACAGAATACTGAGAGATCTGGATAGAGTGGATGTGGAGAAAATGTTTCCACTGGTAGGAGGGACTAAGGATCCAAGGGCACAGCCTTGGAATGAAAGGGCAACTCTTTAGAACTGAGCTGAGGAGGAATTTCCTCAGCCAGAGAGAGATTGATCTATGGGACTAATTGCTGCAGGGGGCTTGAAGGCCAAGTCATTTAAGAGTTAGGTTCACAATTTGTAAGGGGATCAAGGAAGAATGGGGTTGAGAAACCTATCAGCCTTGATTGAATGGCAGAGCAGACTTGGTAAGCTGAATGGCCTAATTCTGCTCCTATAACTTATGATCTTGTGTCGTCCTGCAGTTTCTTTTTGTCTTCAGATAATTATCTAATTCTGTTTTGTTGATCTCAATTGAAAGTGACATCACAATATTCGAAGGCAGTCGATATTCTAGTTCCCAGATCCAATTTCTTCAATTTTTTTCTTCATGTCACCATTGCTTTCTGATCAAGCATCTTAATTCAGCGTGGAGTGTGTGTTGCTGGAAAAGCACAGCAGTTCAGGCAGCATCCAAGGAACAGGAAAATCGACGTTTTGGGCAAAAGCCCTTCATCAGAAATGATAAAATCAGTTGAGAACCTTTTTTAGTTTCTCTTTAGCTGCTCTGCCTCACACCTCATCATTTTTAGTGGATCTATCAAATATCCTCCTCTTCACCTTCCTTCTGAGGAGAACAGGCCTGGCTTCTCAAGTGTGTCTGCAGAACTAGTGTACCTCGTCCCTGGAACCAATCCCACAAATCTTTTCTGTCCTTTTCTAATGTCTTCAACATCCTCCCTAAACTAGGTACTGCAGTCCAGCTGAGGCTGAACGCATATTTTACCAGGTTTATCATAGTGTCCTTGCTTTTATACTCTATATTCCTGACTACAAAGCTCAGGGTTCCATAGTCTTTTTAAACTGCTCTCAACTTGCTCTAACATCTTCAATAATTTGCAAACATTTAATCCCTGATGTCTCTGCCACTGCATTTGCTTTAGAATTGTATCTTTTATTTTATAATGTTTCTCTTTTCATTCCTGTTAAAATTATTCAATCTGATTCTCATTTTATTTCTGAATGTGCTGTTACTTTGTGGTGACCAGGAGCCTAATGTGTGTTGCATGTAGTTTTACATTTGTTTCACAGCTAACCAATGATATGTAGTGGTACATGTTGTTTATACTGCAGTTGTAGAGCTAAGCAGAGTTAAATTAGTTTTGATTGTAGCTGATCTTAAAAGGAAAATTGGCTCACTTCCCAGAAACTCAAGGAAGTATCAGTGGAAACCATATTCCATTCCAGGTAGAATTGAATATTGTGAAAATATGATACTGCAACATTTAATACCAATTATATGTTCACGTTGTTAAGAGTTTAACACAATTTAACAACAATGAAACTTTTTTTTTCATATTATCACAAGGAATGCCATCATAAAACAATATAAAACAAACTTACGTTGCTGTTTGGAAAATTTATCCAAACCTACAATAAGTTGATTGGATCCAGAAACAAATATTGCTGGTGTGAGCTTGCCAGGCGTATAGCATAGCGATTGCAGATAGAAACAGGCGAATAGGTTTCTGCTGATGTTTAAGCATCAACAAGCCACCCGCCACCTATCTTTAACTAAACCTATCAATGTATCCTTTTCTTTTTTTATCCCTCGTGCTTATTTCGCTTCCCTTTAATACACATGTGCTCTTCATCCAAACTAGGTGGGGAGTCCCGCATTCTACTGAGTAAAGATGTTTTTTTCTCAAATTCCCTGTTGAAATATTTATTACTTAAGGTTTTGCTGAAAAAAAGCATTTTTGTTTTCCATCTTGCACTCATTTGAGCAATTTGCAAGAAATACAAATGCAAAGGGAAAACAACATTTATACTATATGGGAAAACAGTGCTGATTGGTTGGGCAATTGAACTGTGATTAGTTGGGGTGTTCCATAGACAATGCACTAGTTTAGAAGATGGCTTACAGTTAACTGCAAAGCTTTAAAGATTAAACCAGGCAGGTTGATGCTGATTGTTCAAGACATTGTCTATAGAAGTAATCAAGGAGTGGCTCGCACCACCCTTGTTGAGTTGGAACAGATCCAGTGTGCGCACATGTTCTTTCTGTCTGCAAAGATCAGGATTCTGTGTATGGATATGAAGCTTCAATTACGTGACAGCACACTGCACTCACTGCGAGCATGGCCGACAGTCTTAAATTTTTTGTCACTGTAATTTCTACTATGTTCAGCAAATGTTGTTCAGCTGTAGAATTACATGTAATATTGGACATGGTTTTGAGTTTGCAAGCAAAGGCTAATTGGATATTGTTAGTACCTTGCCTGTTTCAAATGGCCGAACGGATATGTTATTTGATACATACACTGCACTAGTTCTTGGAATATACGACCCACATTCATTGCATCTGACCAGTATTCAAATTCATATACCATATTACAATTTGATTTCAGATAGTCAACATGGTTTCATCAAAAGCAGGTCGTATCTCACAAACCTCATTGAGTTTTTTGAGAAGGTAACCAAGCATGTAGGTGATGGGCAGTTGATGTGGTATACATGGACTTCAGTAAAGTCTTTGATAAAGTTCCACATGGTAGGATGTTGGAGAATGTGCAGAGGCATGGAATTGAGGGTGGTTTAGCAGTTTGGATTAGAAACTGGCTTTCTGAAAGCAGGCAGCGTGTGATGGTTGATGGAAAATATTCAGCCTGGAGCCCGGTTACTAGTGGTGTGCCACAAAGATCTGTTTTGGGACCACTGCAGTTTGTCATTTTTATAAATGACTTAGTCGTAGGCATAGGTGGATGAATTAGTAAATTTGCAGATGACACTGAAGTCAATGGAGTAGTGGACAGTGTGGAAGAATGGTACAGGTTGCAAGGGGGACTTGGATAAACTGTAGAATTGGGCTGAGAGGTGGCAAATGGAGTTCAATGCAGCTAAGTGTGAGATGATGCACTTTGGGAAGAATAACAGGAAGGCAGAGTGCTGGCTCAATGGAAAGATTCTTGGTAGTGTGGATGTGCAGAGGGATCTTGGTGTCCATGTACATAGATCCCTGAAAGTTGCCACCCAGGTTGATAGTGCTGTTAAGAAGGCATACGGTGTGTTAGGTTTGATTCATAGAGGGATTGAGTTCCGGAGCTGCAATATCATGCTGCAACTATACAAAACGCGGGTGCGGCCACACTTGGAATATTGTGTACAGTTCTGGTCCCATATTTCGGGAAGGATGTGGAAGCATTGGAAAAGGTGCAGAGGAGATTTATCAGGATGTTTCCTGGTCTGGAGGGAAGGTCTTATGAGGAAAGACTGAGAGACTTGGGTCTGTTCTCATTGGAAAGATGAAGACTAAGAGGGGATTTGATAGAGACATACAAGATGATCACAGGATTAGATAGGGTAGACAGTGAAAGTCTTTTTCCTAGGATGATGACATCAGCTTGTACGAGGGGGCATAGCTACAAATTGAGGGGTGATAGATTAAAGACAGATGTCAGAGGCAGGTTCTTTACTCAGAGAGTGGTAAGGGTATGGACTACCCTGCCTGTCAATGTAGTTAACTCAGCTACGTTAGGGAGATTTAAACAATCCTTAGATAAACACATGGATGATTTTGGGATAGTGTAGGGGGACGAGCTGAGAATAGTTCACGGGTCGGCGCAACATCGAGGGCCGAATGGTCTGTTCTGCGCTGCACTCATTTGTGCAGTTTGTTTTTTCAGTTTTATGACATCCTGTCAGTGGTGAACACCACTTGCTATTATTGCATAGTAGCAATGTGAAACAGCTTTAGTTGTTACTCAGACTTGAGGCAGTGGTGTACTGATAGTGTCACTGGACTAGTAATGCAGAAATTTAGGTTAATATCAGGGTACTTATATTGGAAACCCAATATTCAATTCAAAATGGGATTTAAATTGAATCATTAAACTGAGGGGAAAATGTTGGCCTGATGGTAGCCACCTAACCACTGGTGCTTGTTGTTAAGAATCCATTTGGTTCACTAATGTCTTTAACTGGTCTGGCCTACATGTAAGCTCATAACAATCTGGTTGACTGTTAGCTGTCTCTGAGTAATTAAGGTTGGGGAATAAATGCTGGCCTAGCCAGCGCTGCCCACATCCCTTGAGTGAAGATTTTTGAATAAAAGGTCTAGGCACTTAGCAGAGCCAAAAACCGTTGATGAGTTTGTATGATATAGAGCAAGAAATGATCAGATCAGGGTATCCATTATCTTGCAGAATGAGTTCGATGCACCCTATTTCAACCAACAGTTTGCGCAGTGAATAGATATCTCAGGCCCTAGTAATGACCCTTTCAATAAGGTAATCTTGTAGCGTGTGGAGCTGCAGGACTCCCAATGCATATATTGACAAGTGAAAATTTTGATGCAGTCGACAGTGCTAATTTCTCAAGGCGGATAGTAATCAAAGATGTGGCGTGAAATAACTTTGCAAACACAATTGCAGATCATCAATCGGGTATGATTGAATAAAAGGTAAAAAGAATATATACAGTCTGTATTTTGGTGATTCAACTGACTTTAAACAGAACTCTGTAAGTCTTGAGACTCTTTCAGTGATACAAGTGCTTCTGACTTAGATATATAAAGATGTATGGACTTTTCCTATGAAGATGATAGAGCTGGGTTGAATTTTTTTAGAAATCTCTGCAGCAGGCATGTTCCTGGATGATTACAGTTAGCAAACAGGACTCAAAAACTACCAGGTGGAGTAAACTGAGAGGGAGGCACTCCTTCCTGGATTTCTCTCTCATCTTCTCAGGATGCTTGCACCCAGTCCAAACGAGAAAACGTGGCCTCAAACTATTCAAAGGTTAATTTATTAATGAGTCGTCCTCTGCAATAATCAGAATGATCCAAACAAAGTCACTTCCCTTGTATTTCAATATTGAGTTGATTTCTTCATGTCTGGATAGGTATCTTAGTCAGGGCCATCCTCTCAATATGAGTAGTCTCAATGGTCTATCTCTGTTAAATATTCTTAATGGGATAGGAGATGAGAGTCCTTCAATTCCCCTCCTTGGTGGGTTTTCCAGAATTGCTCACCATTCCAGTGGATTGGAATGAAGAGGTTATGGTAATGCAAATTGGTGTAGATGTGTGAAGCTGAAATCTCAAGTCACGTTATTTCAATGATATTTCAAAATCTTTTTTAAAAGTTCCTGTTTCCAAGATTAAAAAATGGTTATCAGAAACCTGATATTGTCACCATCATCTGAATCTATATCACTGGACCAATGAATTTATCAATCTGGGCAGTTGAATTCAACACTACTGCCACTATGTATGCCCAAATAAATGATGCTGCAAAGAGATCTCCTCTAGGTCCAGCTCTTACGAAAATTCTTTTCAGTTTCCTTCTCATGACAACGAGGGAAAATGCTGGCCAGCCAGCGATGCCTACATCCCACAAATGAATTTTTAAAAACATGAAACCGGTTTTCTACAGAATTATTTCAAACCTCTTAGCCTTTGCAGATTTTCAAAATGTTGATAATACATTTGCAATGTCTGACTCTGCAACTGCATTTAAGTATTTATTTGAGCACCTTAATGAGCTCAGTTCTATGCTCGTATTCTCTTTTGAAGTAGAGGAATATGACAAGCTCTCTAATCTTCACATATTAGTTGAGTTATTGGGTTCTGTGTATGGCAAATCTACCATCAGTGATCATTATATACATTGATGTTCCTATACCTCCATGATATACCCAAACCATTTGTTCATTGTGTATATGTGATGCTGAAATAGGGTAAATCAAAGCAATCTTGCGGGATAATGACTACTTCTTATAAAGTAATTGCAGGCCACATATCATGCAAAGTCATGAATGAGACTAAGGCAGCTGGCTCCCACGTTCTATTCTGAAAAGTGCACGGTGTACCTCAAATTATTCTGGATTGGTAACGTGGCTCAAAACTTTGAGCAGCAGGAAATTATTTCAGTAGCAACACAAGTGATATTCTCCACCAGCAGGATGCTGCAATCAAGTCAAAACCATGTTCTGCCTACCATACAAATGGGAAATTGGAAAATGAAGTTCAGTGCTGAAGTGATACCAGATATGTACGTTGCAAGTCCCAACGCTGGAGAATCATGCCGCTTTGGCTGTTCAGACAAAGAAAGATACTAATCATACTCTATCAACCTGTGCTTGCAAAACTCAATTACAGCACCCAGCATTAGATTCTGTCATTGGGCAGCACTTTAGCTACCTTAAGTGCACTAAGAATTCACTAACAACCAATTTAAGATTATCGGTTGTCATCCCAATATGTTTGTTAGAAGCTACATATATTCATATGTAGAGTCTTGTCCTCTGCAAACAGAGAAAAAAAATGTCCAAGTATTGCACATTATTTAAAGAAACAAAAGCGTTGGAGCCAACTGTTCTCCCACGACAGTGCTTGAGTCAACTTGCCTTTTTGAATTTAAACTAAAGCTTAACTGTTTACTGGTGCATTCTCCATGACAATGCCTTAACCAATCAGAATTCAGTTGTTAACAACTTACCACATTTTTTCTCTTATAGTATAAATTATAGAAAGTATGAGGTTATGCACTGTACTATGAAGAATAGAGCCCTAATTTTCTAAATGGAGAAAGGCTTCAGGCATCTAAAGCAGAAAGAGATCTTATTCAGAATTCTCTTAATGTTAACCTGCAGGTTAATTTGGCAGTTAGGAAGGCAAATTAGCATTTAACTTAGAGAAGGCTAGAATACAAGAGCAGGGATGTATTGATGGGACTGTATGAGGCTCTGGTCTGTCAGCATTTGGAATATTATGATCAGTTTTGGGCTCTACATCTAAGGATGGCCTGGCTTTGGAGGGGGTTCAGAGGAGGTTTCCAAGAATGATCCTGGGGATAAAGAACTTGCCATATGAAGAGCATTTAAGGACCTTGGGGTCTGTACTCAATAGAGTTTAGAAGGATGAGAGAAGTCTGATTGAAACTTAAAGCATACTGAGAGGCCTGGACATAGAGTAGATGTTACCATTGATAGGTGAGACTGGAACACAAGGGCATAGCCTCACAGTGAAGAGGTTACCTTTTAGGATTGAGATGAGGAGGAATTTCTTCAGCCAGAGGATGGTGAATCAGTGGAATTCATTGCTGCGGAGGTAGAGTTATTGACTGTGTATTTAAGACAGAGATAGAAAAGTTTTTGATTACTAAGGAGACCAAAGATTACAGGTAGCAGGCAGTGGAATGGGATTGCAAAATATATCCACCGTGATCAAGTGGCAAAGTAGACTCGATTGACCGAATGACCTTGTGCTGCTCCTATATCTTATGGTGTTATGAGATATCTTCACTTTAGACAAAAACCCTTCTTCTCTACTCAGCAATTGTTTACCTATAGTTTCTTAGTTGTAATTTCAGAGAAAGTATGATCCATGGCATTTTCCTATCGAGTTCCCTTTCAGAATCATTCTTCTGAACACTTACGTCTTAAGCATTCCCTTGCAATTTCTCGCGTTCTGATCAAATGTATCCCACTTTATAACAGTGCAGACTCTTCTGTTTTGATTTTCACTTCCATCCTCAGGATGATCTGCAAAGACCTTGAGGCATTTACAACTATCCGTTCTTTACCCAGGCTACTTTCCTTCCTTTCACCATCCCACTTACTATCCCTTTTGAATTTATGAATTGGGTTTCGATTTAATGATCAGCTCTCAATAGTCAGCCATTATTGCTTCCTGTCTAGCAGTTGTAATCCTTTAGTTCTGAACTTGGGTTCTTATAGGTAGAGTTTTTGAATTCCTCTAAGTGAGAATAATCTCTCTCAAGAACTTCTTTGGTGGTTTCAAATTATTTTCTTTAACCCAGAGAAATTCAGAGATATTAGATGCTAATGCAGGCTTTGCTGGGTTTTCTCTCTGTCTCTTTATCCTAACATCTAAGCTCCACAACTAACACCATGTCTTGTCTGTCAGGTTTAAATACTGACTTGATGTGAAAATGGAATTTTGGGCTAAAGGTCCAGGTAGTTAGGTACTAGTTTTAATGAGATTTATCAATAACATTTGTAGAATTTTGTACAGTATTTTTCATTAGTAATAAATACTTATGATAAAGTTTAATTATTTATTACAATTTATAAGTCTTCATAATAAGTATAGCTCGGGGAAGTAAATTGAGGGACAGGTCACGGTGGCACAGTGGTTAGCACTGCTGCCTCACAGCGCCAGAGACCTGGGTTCAATTCCCGCCTCAGGCGACTGACTGTGTGGAGTTTGCACATTCTCCCCGTGTCTGCGTGGGTTTCCTCCGGGTGCTCCGGTTTCCTCCCACAATCCCAAAGATGTGCAGGTCAGGTGAATTGCCCATGTTAAATTGCCCGTAGTGTTAGGTAAGGGGTAGATGTAGGGGTATGGGTGGGTTGCGCTTCGGCGGGGCGGTGTGGACTTGTTGGGCTGAAGGGCCCGTTTCCACACTGTAAGTAATCTAATCTTGTTTCAATTGCCGCACTTTTAGCCTATATTCAGGATCATTATCTTTCTTTCTCTCTTGTGCCCCTTCACTTTCCCTTTTACAGTTTTAATTCTAATTTTCTTACTGCTATTTCCCATTCTGTATTTTTTTTTCCCTCTAAGGAATTCCATCTCCAGCTTTTTAATATTTTTTTTTCATGCTCAAATCACTTTAACCATAAATCTATATTACTCAATTCCAGTGTGTCACTACCCTGAATATCTGGTCTCTCTTTATTTCCTCTAAACCCAAGTGTTATACTAATACCTCAATTATTTCTGTCTTCCTATCCCTGTCAGGAAATACTACCTCCAGTTTATCTGCCATTTCAATTAACCTGGGTTTTGAAAGTTTACTTAAGACAAGTCTGCCACCCGCAGGAGGTCCTTTGCAATTTCCAGTACCATTTCACATTTGCAGTAGGGAGCCTGGTGTTTTATTCTCCTTTATCATTTACCAATACAGGTCATTCTGCTACAATACATTTCATTAATGCGAATTCACAGTAATGCAATTGACCATTTGGGGACACTTTATGAAATGCAAACTTTTAAAACGTTATGTTGGCTGTAACTCGATTACATCTCCAACACTTTAAGCACTTTTTCTAAAACGTGATTTTTCTATAACACTAGGTTGCACAAGAATGCAACATTTGCATTATAGAAGAACTACCTGTACCACACCTAAATACTTGTTTGTGTTTCACAGTCAATCCCGATAAGAGCCTCCAAACTTTGTAGTGCTTCCGTGGGGTAGCATTTTGGAAATTAAGCTCCATGTTCCTGGAATCGTCACAAAAGTTTTTTTTTAAATTCCAGGACTACGCCAAGTACCCAATTTATCTATCTAATACTCAGGTTTAAAACATGGACTGTGTCTCTTACTTGTGAAGAACTGCTATCTATTATAAATAAATAGAATCTAACCACAAGTAAACACCTATGAACTATTATCATACAATTCAGTAAAGTAAAACTCTAACCTCCTTCTAAAACGTTCCATGCACCCATACAGACACATGCAGACAGACCAAACAAATGATGTTACGCATGGAGGGGAATTATTTCAATGGCACCAGTCCTCAGGATTCACTCTTGAGTTTCTATTTGTTTCCCAAGACCTTTAGTTCCTTCAGATTATTTCACTCCTTCACAGAATGCACAGAGCAATTTTTCTTTGAAATTATAAAGGCTCTGACTTACTGGTTAAAACAACATCTCACAGACAATGGTAGTAGAAAACAACTGGCTTTCTTCAACATTCGATATTTTCTTTAAGAGGGAAAGAGACACATACCTCATCCCCTTCAAGAGGTCTGAAGATTTTTGCCTGTATTGTTCACACCCATAAGCTATCCACCAATCCAAGAATCAGTCAGTAAATTGTCATTCAAGCTGCTGACTGTTGCCATCTACATCTAGTCACAATTGCACAAACCAAACAGGTACTTAGTGCAGGCTTAATCACACTTTGTATTCCCATCCTGGTGCTCTGCCTCCTCTTACATCTTCTCCCACTGCTTACAAAGCAACACTATAACATGACCCTCAATGAATTTTAGTAACTTGCTCTTTAAACATGCAGCAGTTCCGTCTATCATCTTTCTCTGTAAGTTTTTTTTTCCCAATTTAGTCCATATCAAAATTAAAGTAAAATTTTATAAAGTCAATGAGCACAGAGGGGCCCTTCAGGGTCTGCACTGACTTTTCTACACCATTCTCATTTTCTAGCACCTTACCCATAACCTTGAATGCAATGACATTTCACGTGCTCATTCATATACCTTTTTACAGGCTGTGAAGTTGCCCACCTCAGTTATCCTCCTACGCAATGCATTCCAGACTCCCACAACCTCTGGGTGAAGAAAACTTTTCCTCAAACCCTCTAAATCTCTTGTACTACATTTGAAAATTATGCCCCCTTGTAATTTGCCCTTAACAAAGGGGAACAGCTGCTTGTCCATCCTGTTCATGCCTCTTTGAATCTTATACGTATAGGGACAGGAGTAGGCCATTCAGCCTCTGAGGCTGCCCACCATTCCATGAGATCTTGGCTGATTTGTGGCCTGAATCCATGTACCTGCCTTTGGCCCTTATCCCTTAATTTTTTGTCAAGCAAAGATATTATCTCCGATTTACTATTAACAACTGATCTGGCATCTGCTACTATTTGTGGAAGAGCGTTCCAAATATCTACCACCTTTTGTGTGTAGAACTACTTTCTAACATCTGTCCTGAATGGTTTGGCTCTAATTCTCAGACTAATCCCCCTAGTTTTAGGATCTCCAACCAGTGGAGAAAGTTTATTTTTATCAACCCTATGTTTTTCTATTAATATCTTAAAGATATTGAACAGCACTTAGTTAGCAGTAACCCACTCATTGGCGCTCACATGGGGTTCTGCCAGAACCAGTCAGCTCTTAACCTTACAGCTTTGGTTCAAACATGGACCAAAGAGCTGAATTCCAGAGCTGAGGTGAGAATGCCTGCCCTTAGCCGTAGTCCATATTTGACTGAGTGTGACATCAAGGAACCGTAGCGAAACTAGAGCCAAGGGGAATCTGAAGAAAACTCTCCTTTGGTTAGAGTCATACCTGGCACAAAGGAAGCCGGTTGTGGTTATTGAAGGTCAGTCATCTCAGCTCTAGTACATCCCTACAGGAGTTCCTTAGAAGCATGCCCTAGGCCCAAACATCTTCACCTTCATTAATAACCTTCTGTCTTTCATAAAATCAGAAATGGAGATGTGCAGTCTTCAGTAAATAATGTTCAGCACCTTCAAGACTCTTCAAACACTGAAGCAGTCTATACCACAATGTACCAACACCTGGAGAATAATCCAGGTTTGAGCTCACGCGTGGCAAGTAACAATTGCCAAGCAATGACCAATTCAAACAAGGGAGAATCTAACATCACCCCTTTAAATTCACAGGTTATATCATTGTTGTATTGCCCACCGTCAACATTTCGGGATGATCATTCACCAGAAACTAAAGTGGTCTAGCCATCTAAATAGTATGGCTAAAAGAACAAGTCAGAGGCTATGAATCTTGCCAGGCATAACTCACATCCTTACTTCTCAAAGACTGTCCACCATTTGCAAGTCACAAGTCAGGAGTGTGATGAGATATTCCCACTTAAATGGGTGAGTGAAGCTCCATCAATGCTGAAGAAGCTGACCAACATCTAGAACAAAGCAGCTTGCTTGTTGGGATCTAACCCTAACCCATCCATCCATTCCTCTCACCTTTGATGCTCAGTAGAAACATTGTGTACCATTTACAAGATGCAGTGCAGAATTTCACCAAGGGTCCTTTAACGACACCTTCCAAACCCATGACCACTACCATCTAGAAGGATAAGTACAGCAGATATATGGGAACAACCCCTTGATCCCTTCCAAGTGACTCACCATCCCGATTTGGAAATACAGTATAGCACAATTCCTTTAGTGCTACTTTGATGGAAATACTGGAAAACTCTCTCCTATTGTGATTGTGGATTCACGTGAAAATAAAGGCTGATTTGGTGATGGGATACCAACCTCTATGGAGCTATTTCAATGACAACGAGAAACAAGTGTGCTCCTGAAGAAATTTGCTCTGGACTCAAATGCTTAAGTTTGCTCAGGACTGAGAACCTATGCCTAGGAACCCATACAGATTAAGGATACAAATTCGGTTCTGATCTCATCTGAGAAGCAGCTGGTTCAGTTACCACCGATTGTAGTAAAAAGCTCAGGCCAAAGCTTGATGGGGTGAAATTCGTTGAAAAAGATTCACCTAAATTGGCTCAATGCTTTTTGATTAGAAAATGGCTGCTTCTCATATGAGATCAGAACCAAATTTTTACCCTTAATCTGTATGGGTTCCTAGGCATAGGTTCTCAGTCCTGAGCAAACTTAAGCATTTGAGTCCAGAGCAAATTTCTTCAGGAGCACACTTGTTTCTCGTTATCATTGAAATAGCTCCATAGAGATTAGTATCTCATCACCAAATCAGCCTTTATTTTCACGTGGAAAGTCGTTGGTGCTGATTCAGCTTCTTCAGTGAACAGAATCTCTGACACTCCTGTTTATATCTGTCAGCCAGGGCTCCCTCAATAGACCAATCAACAGCTCCAATCAGGGAACTCATTCTATAAGGTCCACATGGCTGACCTCAATACAATCACTGAGCTGTGGGAAGACCAACAATGCCCTTAGGGAAGGAATTCCAGGATTTGGGCACAGTGGCAGTGAAGGACGGGGGAGTGAAAGAGGTTTCTCCGAAGGCAGGCATACACCTGAGAAGGGAAAAATGTGTGTTCTAGACACCCCAAGTGACTTACTTGGGCTAGAGAATTGACAAGTCCTGATTAGTCCCATTGGAAAGCATATACCTGACGGTGTTTCCAAATTGAACAACATTCAGAGGAAGTTCTGCGTGTGGCAAGGGTGTAAAATGTATTCTGGATGGGGGAGTTCAATGTCCAACTCCAACCCTTGTAAGCAGCATTACTAATTGAGCTGGTTAAGTCCGAAAGAACATAACTGCTAGACTGGGTCTGCAGCAGGTGTTGAGGGAACCAACAGGAGGAAAAGCCATACATGACCTCATCCTTAGTAATCTGCCAACTGTAAATCATCTGTCCGTGACAGTTTAAGTAAGAGTGACCACTAAGCAGTCTTTTCAGAGACTAGGTCCCTCCTTTACATCAAGAATACTCTTTATTGTGTTTAGATTAGATTAGATTAGATTAGATTACTTACAGTGTGGAAACAGGCCCTTCGGCCCAACAAGTCCACACCGTCCCGCCGAAGCGTAACCCACCCATACCCCTACATCTACATTTACCCCTTACCTAACACTATGGGCAATTTAGCATTGCCAATTCACCTGGCCTGCACATCTTTGGACTGTGGGAGGAAACCGGAGCACCCGGAGGAAACCCACGCAGACACGGGGAGAACGTGCAAACTCCACACAGTCAGTCGCCTGAGGCAGGAATTGAACCCGGGTCTCAGGCGCTGTGAGGCAGCAGTGCTAACCACTGTGCCACCGTGCCGCCCGTGTTGTGTGGTACTATCACCCTGCCAAATGGGGAAGACTTCAAACAGACGAAGCAATTCAAGATTGGGCATTCATCGAGTGCTATGGGCCATCAACAGCAGAATTGCTTGCCAGCACAATCTGCAACCTCATGATCTTGCATATCCCCACTCAACCTTTAGCATCAAGTCGGGATCATCAGAGTTCAATATACTGTGCAGGAGGGCATGCAATGAAGCAACTGAGGAACTACCCTGAGGAGCCCCTGCACAGATGTCAGAGCTGAGATGACTGACTTCCAACAACTGCAAATATTTTCCTTTGTAGCAGGTATGACTCCAATCAGCAGCGAGTTTTCCCTCAAAACTCTCAGATTTGCAGTTGTTGGAAGTCAGTCATCTCAGCTCTGACATCTATGCAGGGGCTCCTCAGGGTAGTTCCTCAGTTGCTTCATTAATGAATTTCACTCCATCACAAGTCAGGCGTGGGGATGTTCGCCAATGCTTGCACAATGTTTAGTACCATTCGCAATTCCTCACATACTGAAACAATCATGTTCAAAAGCAACAAGATTTGGGAGATATCCAGGCTTGGACTGACAAATGGCAAGTAACATTCATGTCACACAAATGCCAGGCAATGACCATCTCCAATAAGAGACTATCTAACTACTGCCTCTTGACATTCATTGGCATTACAATTACTGAATCCACTGCTATCAACATCCTGGAGATTACCATTGACCAGAACCTCAGCTGGACTGGTCACTAAAAACAGTGGCTACAAGGGCAGGTTAGAGACTATGTTTACAGTGACGAGTAACTCACTTCCTGACTCCCCATAGCCTGTCCATTATCTACAAAGCATACATCAGGAGTATGATGGAATACTCCCCACTGGTCTGGATGGGTGCAGCTCCAACAACACTGAAGCTTCACCATCCAAGACAAGCAGCTCACTTGATTGCTACCACTTCCACAAGCATCCACTCCCTCCTCCACTGATGCTCACTAGTAAAATGTGCACTCTCTGCAAGATACACTGTAGAAAAGTTCCTTAACACCTTCCAGACCCATAACTACTTTCATCTAGAAAGACAAGGGCAGCATACACATGTGAACACCACCACCTGCAATTTCCATCCAAGCCACTTACCATCTTTTGAAGAGGCAATAGAAAGGCTTGGTGAGGGTAATACTGTTGATGTGGCATATATGGACTTTCACAAGACTTTTGATGCCTTTCCCCACAACACACTTGTGAGAAAAGTTATAGATGGATTAAGTAAAAGTGTCATTATGAACCTGATACCATATTGGTACAGGACAAGAAACAGAGCAACGATTAATGGATACTTTTCAAGTGAGATGGAGGTTTGTTGTGAAGCTCCCCAGCATTGGTATTGGGGTCTTTGCTATTCCTAATATATATTAATGATCTAGATCTTATTGTTCAGTGGGCAATTTCAAGGTTTGCAGATGATAAAAAACTTGCCAACTGTGTGGAGGACAGTTTGGATCTTCAGAAGGGCATGGACATGTTGGTGGAAAGGGTGGATAGGGCAGATAGATAGGTGGCAGATGAATTTCAATGCACAGAAGTGTGAGTCATAGAGATGTACAGCCACGGAAACAGACATCTCGATCCAACTCATCCATGCCGACCAAATATCTTAACTTAATCTAGCCCGGTTTGCCAGCACTTGGTCCCTATCCCTCCAAACCCTTCCTATTCATATACCCATCCAGATGCCTTTTAAATGTTGTCATTGTACCAGTCTCCACCACTTCCTCTGACACTTCATTCCAAGCACATACCACCCTTTGCATGAAAATGTTGCCCCTTAGGTCCCTTTTAAGTCTTTTCCCTCTCACCCTAAATCTATGTCTTCTAGTCTTGGACTCGCCGATCCCAAGGAAAAGACCTTGTCTATTTACCCTATCCACGCTCCTCATGATTTTTTAAACCTCTATAAGGCCACCCCTCAACCTCCCATGCTCCCAGGAAAACAGCTCCAGCTTATTCAGCCTCTTCCTCTAGCTTAAACCCTCCAACCTTGGCAACATCCTTGTTAATCTTTTCTGAACCCTTTCAAGTTTCACAATGCTTTTATAGAAGGACACCAGAATTACACAAGTGGCCTAACCAATGTCCTGTACAGCTGCAACATGACCTCCCAACTCCTGTACTCAATGCTCTGACCTATAAAGGAAAGCATACCAAATGCCTCCTTCACTATCCTATCTACTCCTTTCAAGTAACTATGAATCGGCACACCAAGGTCTCTTTGTTCGGCAACACTCCCCAGGACCTTAACATTAAGTGTTTCAAGTCCTTCTCTGATTTGCTTTCCCAAAATGCAGCACCTTCCATTTATCTAAATTAAACTCCATCTGCCACTTCTCAGCCCATTGACTCATCTGATCCAAATCTCGATGTACTCTGAGGTAACCTTTTTCGCTGTCCACTACACCTCCAATTTTGGTGTCATCTACAAACTTACTAACTATACCTCCTATGTTCACATCCAAATCATTTATATAAAAGTGATGTATTTTGTTGAGAAGACCATTAAAAGATAGTGTGAAATATGAGGTACAGTTCTGAGTGAGGTGCAGGACCAGTGTGGGCTGGGTTTATTACGTGCACAGATTATTGGAAGTGGCAAGGAAGTTAGAGTGCTGTAAGTAAGGTGTTGACTATCCTCTGCTTTATTAATCGAGCAGAGTGTACAAGAGCAAGGTGGTGTTGTTGAATTTGTATAAGATACTTGTTAGAACTCAGTTATAGTATTGTCTACAGTTCTGGGCCCCCTCATGTGAGGAATGTGAACACATTGGAGAGAGCGCTGGTGTTTTACAAGAATGGTTTCAGCAATGAGGAACTTCAATTATGAGGATCGATTGAAGAGTTTGGGACTGTTCTCTTTGCAGAGAAGAAGGCTTAGAGGAAATCTGATGGACAGGGCAAAAGTGTGCCTCTCCTAAAAGGGCTTGGATATGCAAAAGAAGCAAGGATGAAGTGAGGAAAGTCTTTTATACTCAAAGTCGTTAAGGTATGAAAGATATCTTAAGATATGCACTACCTAGAATTGTGGTGGAGGCAGGTTCAAATGAGATGTTCAAGAGGGCATTGAGTGATTACTTGGATAACAAAATGTGTAATGGTGTGGGGATATAGCAGGAGATTGATGCTCATTTAAAAAGCCTTGCAGACAAAATGGGCCAAATGGCTTCCTTCTGCCCATAACACTTATGTGATTTCTTCCCTAAACACACTCCTGCATGTCATTTGTCTTGAGGCCAATATAGTGTACTAGCTCCTGGCTTAGATCAGCAAATTAGCATACCATTAATTTTGAGGCCATTGGACATGTGCAAATCCAGTTTATTTACTATGACCCACAGGAACATATCTGAACAGATATTTCATTCAGCTTACATTAACATTGAAATTGTTAATTTATGAATTTTATTTCAGGCCATAGCTTCCCTTCAAAATAGATTATCTAATTGCCATTAGTCAGCAGCTAACATTTGAGTAATATTTTTGTCTCAGAAACCTTCTAACAAAAAAATTGAACTGTTTGCACAAAGAAAAGTTATCAGCTATCTATGTTGCCTCTGTGCCAGCCCATTTATATAGAGTCATAGAGATGTACAGCATGGAAACAGATCCTTCGGTCCAACCTGTCCATGCCAACCAGATATCCCAACCCAATCTAGTCCCACCTGCCAGCACCCGGCCCATATCCCTCCAAACCCTTCCTATTCATATACCCATCCAAGTGCCTCTTAAATGTTGCAATTGTACCAGCCTCCACTACTTCCTCTGGCAGTTCATTCCATACCTGTACCACCCTCTGTGTGAAAAAGTTGCCCCTTCGGTCTCTTTTTATATCTTTCCCCTCTCACCCTAAACCTATGCCCTCTAGTTCTAGACTCCCCGACCCCAGGAAAAAGACTTTGCCTATTTACCCTATCCATGCCCCTCATAATTTTGTCTTTACCTTTTTGAAAATTTCAAATGTTATGCAATGTTTTAAATTGTAGTATGAGAGTTTCCTGTTTTTCTCTTAAATCAATGTTAGTATACTCACAACATTATTTTGATTTGTAGTAATCCGGATTAGTTTTTTAAAAAATGTTTATTCAGCGAATGTCCCCTTTCCTAAAGTTGCTACATCTATTTCTTGGTTCAAGATTCATGAACAGCAGCAACCAATCATTAATTTGTACAAAAAAAACAAGGAATTGCAGATACTGGAAATCAGAAACAAAAGCAAATTTACAAGCCACTGTCAGATCGTTGTTTTTCATGGGGCATCACAGTGTTGTCTGATTTTAATTTCATTCAATGTTTGAACTGAATGACCTCCCGGCAAGCAACACTGAATAATAATACAGAACAGAAATACTTGATCATTTTTCCCTTCCCTAGTCTAGCATACTGATGTAAATTAAAGTAGCACTTATGCAGTCTTGGCTGAGACCAACTAACTACGCATAGGTGAGGGATTGAACCAGATCCTCTCATTTATTCTGAGTGTTATTTTTAATGTAACACCTTATTTATCTTCCTATGCAGAGGTGAAATATCGCAACTGTCATGAATCTATACGAAACAGACCGGAGTGCATTTTCAGATGTCTGGTGGGGTTTCACTGAGTATTTAGCCATAAACTAAGAATGATATGGACCCAGAAGGTTCTGCTGCACATCAGACAGGATATAGGAGACTGCTGACTTTTGGATGAGTTTCTGAATGGGATTTCTTCTCACGTTTTCTCTTGACCTCTGATGTGCATTTGGTTTTGAAGGAGGCTGTGACGTTTTTAATTGTCTGCAACATGGGCATAAAATTGGCTGTAGGACAGGAAACAGCAATGGTCAATGAATATTTTTCGGGCTGGAGGAAAGTTTGTAGTGAAATTCCCCAGTAGTTGTGTCCTTGCTTTTCCTGATATATAATGATCTAGATCTTAGTGTGCAGTGGGCAATTTCACAGTTTGAAAATTAAACAAAATTGTGAGGAGAATAGGGTAGAACTTTAGAAGGATGTGGTGGATTGGATAGATAGGTGGCAGATGAGCTCCTTTCAGGACTTGAAGTCAATATCATACTTTCAAAGTGAGGCCTTTAGAGGTTCTTTGTGGTGCTTTCTTTGACTGACATGACAGCATACCCCAGGTTCAAACTGTCCAGAGAAAAATCACTTTGATAAAGTAAATGTTAGGCATTCTAACTGGCATGCCTAGCCCTGTGTGACTGTCCCAGTACAGTGTGGATGCATGTCATGCCAGCAGACTGGATACATTGACAATGCATGTAGGCTGTGCTAGGCCTGGATGGGACAGGCTAGATGAACAGTTTATCTTTTCTGATATGTATGAATTCACAAACTTATTTTCACAGCTTTGTGTGTTTTGTGTCAAATTTGAAATTGTATACACTTTTTCCAATATTTTCAGTCCTGTACTAAATCTCCATGAGGAACAAACTTGGATAATTTGATTTCTGATGTGATTTGACTCTTGAAATACCTGCTGTGCATATGGTTTGTTGCACTTCATATTTTTTTCTCTTGTGAGGTGCAAACTTAAGCTTGGGGTTATTGTTCCTTAGGAATTGAGTTCTATTTAATATTGTGCAAGCGTCCATTCTGTAGCTCCGGCAGTAAGTATTGAAAGGACTGTTTTATTATAGAGGTCGTAACAGCAATTCCAGTCTGTCATAATCCATAGTGGAGGAAAACCTGACAAATTCTCTATCCCCGCTAACAATGCGGGAATCCAGTTGTCACACTTGTAGCACTGCCATGATTTAAATGAATAATTTTGGTAGATAACTATAGCAGGCCTGGAGTACCACAGCTGCAGCTGAGCATTTCAGTCGGTCTTGTTATAAGCTTTACAGAATTTGTTCACCCACCAAGCAATCAGATGGTCATATTGTTGATTTGCTTTATACTTTGCATTTGTGTTTGGGAATATGTGGTTGTGACTCTTTTAACATCCTTCAATCTAAAAGTAACTTCTGGGTGGTAAGTAAGTAACTGCAAATTAGTAACTGAAAAATCTGTCCCCTAGCCCTACATGTGTGGTAAAATGAAAATGTGTTTAGGAAAAATAATTACGATCAGAAGGAAATAATTATACATAACTGCATGCTTTGTAATAGATTCAGTATAGACTGTATAATTCCCATGCAAAGGGAAAATTGAGCTTTATAAGAATCTAATTTCGTGTCTCTTAGAAACTCGGCTTGAAGTTGGCTGCACTTGGGTTACTGAATATGCTTACGTTTAGAAAAAGCAGTTAAATTTTACCTTTCTGGGATTTTCCAATTTGCTTTTTTAAAAGTTATCTGCTTTAATTTTTAAATGGTAGGCATTCAAAATGAGTCAGGGGCAATAACCTTCCATTTAAAATATCCTCAAATGTCTGATGATCAAATGATTACATTTTTAATGATTAAATTAAAATGAAAACACGATGTATTTTCTTTTAATTATTACTGTCCTTTTTTTTTAGTTTGTTTGCTCTGCTATCAAAAAAGCACAATAAGGTTCTGGAACAGGCCACGCAGTCACTGAGGGGTCCCATTGGTGCAGAGGAAAATTCACCAGTGCCCGATTATGTAAGTCTATAAATCTAACCTCTATTTTACTTTACACAAAGCTGAACATTGCCATATCAGTAATGATTTAGAAATGGCTTAAGCTAAATGGTTTGTACCAGCATGACCTTTAGAAGAAGTTATACAAAACTGTTCTAATATTACAGGACTCAAAAACATTCAATTTGAAATTGCTTAAATATATTGGGTCAGCATCTGAAAAAGAAACAGTTGAGATGCTTCATCAGCACTGCAGACTTTCACTTGAATGACTGTCATCTTTTATTTTCAGAAACTGATTGATCTGTCATATATTTCCATTTTAACTTACTTCTGATGTTACAGAATTGTTCATTTACCAACTAGTTATTGTATTTTAGACTGAGCCACCTTTTTATTAGTTGAACACATGGATCAGATGTCTTGTCTGGAGAACTATTATTTCCCCAGAAATTTGTCAGGTTTAACTTCAGTTAATTTAATTGTTGTTTTGGACATATTATTGCGTAATTCACAATTACTGCTTCTGATTTTTTTCTTGAATCTCCTGATTTTTCCATCTTACTCTCAACTTCCCAATTCACGTGCGGCATGCCAGTTGTGAATTGTTGTTGCCTGTATATTTAGTCTCTGTAAAGCGCATATGTAGCTTCCTCAATATCTTTAGTGAGTATGTGGAAATAATATACACAAGGGGATAAAAACAGTGAGAAATCTCCAAGTCATAATAGTCACATGCTTTGATGCACATTAGTTTACCAATCTACAGGCGAACTGAAACTTCCACTCTGGTTTACAAGGAAACCTAATTAACATTGTCAATAGTTACTTTCAGTTGAGGAAGGCTATCCAATTCATCCTGACACATTCACTCAGGGCAACCCTTTACCTCACCTATTGCAACATTTTATTTTTAAAATGCTTTCAAAATTTTTGAGCAATTCTTGTCTGTAGTTCATTCCACATATTGGCACTTCACTGATGAAGAGCTTCCTGTAATAATTCTTAAAGTTGCTTTCAGCAATTTGGAAACTGTATCACCTTGTCCTATTTTCACAGCTTAAGTTAACATGGTATTATCTCTAAAATCTTCTCTTATACTGTCCAAAGTCCAAAGATGTTCTGGTTAAGTGGATTGACCATGCTAAGTTGCCCATAGTGTTTAGGGATCTGCAGGCTAGGTAGATTAGCCATGGGAAATGCAGGGTTACAGGGATGGGGTAAAAGGCGTTGTGCCTGGATCAGTGTGGACTCGTTGAGTGAAATCACCGGCTTCCACACTGTGGGGATTCTATGATTCTTATGTATCTTTCTTCCAGGCTGTAAAACTTATTCCTTTTAGCTTTATTTTGCAGATAGACACTGTGGCTCTTTCCTCTACTACATCCACCCTTGTTTCTCGAGAATGGACCTGGACATAGTACTTGAAATGTAATTGTAGAATAATGCTGTGCTTTGATCACATGCATTCCATTGTTAAGAAGCAGGGAGATTAAATTAAACATAAATAAGTTGAGAAACTGCTGTTAACTGAGGTGGCATATAAATTTTCCTGGTACTTTTCTGCTATCACTGTGAATGTTACCTTGCGTCATTTCACAAGTGAGAAGGAGATGTGTGTTCTGGAATTAGACATGAGTTGAGCAGTCTGAACAGAATAGCAGAAGTCAGATTGTTTATTTGTATGCCAGTTGAAAAGATAATATTATCAGTGATGCATTATAGTTTGGAATTCTATAAATCTTATCAAGCAGGAATATTATTTAAATATTTTGCTTACAAATAATTGGAATGTATGTGAAATATTAACATTCAGGCGTACTGATATTGACCATCTTACACGAGGCAAGGTTATTTTTTTCAAATATAACTGGCAAAACACTAAAACATGCCAACAATAAAAATGAATGAGTGAGTTTATGGAATTCTTTACTGCAGATGGATATTGAGGCTGTGTAGTCAAGACTATTCAAGGCTGAGATAAATAGATTTTTAAGCAGTACAGAATCTAGGGTTATTGTGAAAGGTAGGAAAGTGGAGTTGAGGATTGTAAAATCAGTTGTGATCTCATTGAATGGCATAGCTGACTTGATGGGCCAAATGACTTATTTCTGCTCCTATGTCTTTCCAATGCTCTCTGAACAATTCCTGCATTGATGCCCCCAACCTGAGATGATTGACCTCTAATGTTCACAACCATTCCCAATTCCCTTTAACACCTATTTTGCAAAGGCGCCTTGATTTCAAATGCTGCCTTTACATTAAGAGTGGTCACTGTCGCCTCACCTCTGGAGTTCACCTCTTTTGGCCAGGTTTGTGCCAAGGCTGTAATGTGGTCCAGGAGCTGGTAGAATATAAGTGTCAAAGAGCAAATGCAATTTATTAGTATCTTCAATGACCCCCTTCATCACTTTGCTGATGATGAAGAACAGACTCAGCAATATTTAGCAGGTTTGGATTTGTTCTGCTTGTTGCTTCTGGGCAATTTTCCAAATGCCAGGTGATTCCAGTGTCATTGCTATACTGGAACAGCTTGTCTCGGAGTATAGGTGTTTCTAGCATACAAGACTTCAATACTACTGCAGTAAATTTGTTAAAGCCTATCACCTTTGCATTATCCATTGCCTTCTTGATAGAATATGGTATCAATAAATTTGGCTGATGGCTGGTATCTATGATACTGGGGACCTTGAGAGGAGGTTAGGGTGGATTATCCGCTTGACACTTCTGATTGATGTATGTTAATGATTCGGCCTTGTGATTTGCATTGATGTTCTGGAGTCCTCCATCGTTGAGAATAGATATCTTTGTGGAACCACCTCCTCCTCCTGAAGTCAAGTAAACAATCCAGTTTTGTAAGGGTATCAAAGGGGGAAAGGACCGGAGAATATGTATTAGCCATGATTGAATGGCAGACCAGACTTGATGGCAGACAAGTGGAGGCAGAATCAATCAACAGATTTAGGAAGAAATGGATAGGTTTCTGATGAAAAGGGCTTTGGGAAGCAGGCAGGAAAGTGGAGTTGATAAGATCAGCCATGATCATGTTAAATGGCAGAGTGGGTTCGAAGGGCTGAATTGCCTACTCCTACTCCTAATTCCTATGTAAACTCTCTGACTCTTTATCTCACATTTTCCTCCTTTAAGACACTCCTTAAATTCTTCCCTTTGACTAAGCTTTTGGTCATCTGCCATTGTGTCGCCTGATATGGTTAATTGTCTTTTTTTTTAATAATGCTCTTGTGAAGTTTTTTGGGGTGGTCATTCTTTATATTACTTTAAAGAATCTAAACTTGACTGCTGAACATGGGCTGTCAGCTTACTCTGTAGAGTGTGTAATTACACTTCTCAATATTTTCTCCTCCACTGTTGCCTAGAAAATATTTGTAAGTGGCAGCTTCAATAGCTGCCACTATTGATGTGTGAGCTTTGGCAACAAGTGTTGGACACCTATCAGCTGAGGGCATCACATTCATGTCATCACAATCGGCAATACTAGATAATTTTGACCCTGCTATTGTTATGAAGATGTGGATGTACTGTACCTTTTAAGAGAATTAAAAGCTGGTAAAGCTACCTGACAGCACTAAGTATTCTCACTAAGGTAGCAACGTAACACTTGGTCAAAAGTTAAATTAGCTGGTTGCCTAGAAATGACAAAACAGATTCGAATTTGGCTAATCAGTTTAAATTATACCCCGAAAAATACCAAACTCCAATCTAGTTTGAATTTAATATATTGACAATCTTAAGTCAAAGACACAATCTGATGTTTTGAGGGTATAAGACTGGGGAAAATTGAACAGTTGAGAAGAGAACTACCCAGCTACCAGCATGTAAGAAGACTGCCTGAAAAATAGCTCTCTCAAAAGTAACTTTAGCGATCAGAAACCTGTGAAGCAGAAATCCCTAAGAAGAAAAGACGACCGGAATTCAAAGAAAACAAAACCTGACTGGTTTTGAGATAAGAAGTTTTGTTTTGTAAATTGTATTGAGAAGTTTTATTGGACTAGCATTATAGAAGGGAAGGTAACAAATAGGTTGGAATAAGGAATTGTAAATAGTTGTTTGTTAATTATTCTCTGTTATACTTTAATAAATAAATTTGTCAATTTTTATTTTAACTATTTCTTGACCTATCATTTTTGTGTTGCTGCTTTTAAACTAAGCAGGAGAGTTTACCCCACATCGTAACACGATAGTCTGGAGATACTCAGACCAGTTGTGGATATAGGTCTTACCATGGCTCACGTTAGCTAACGTTACTTAAGGAATTTATCCTGAAATTTACAACTGTTTATAACCAAACTACAAATAGCCCTTATCCACTAAGTTATGGGAAGAAGTGCCATCACCTAGTTTAAATTTATTGCATTTTATAGATCTTCCATTCTGAAAAAGAGACTGTGGCATTTCCACACTTAAAATAATGGGAGAGATCAATTTTTTTTGAGCTTTCAAGGTTATTTGTGTGCCTGATGTCCAAATATTTTAAAACTAGGTTCAGAAATGTATAGTCATTGTTTTGGTTTATTATGCCTTTTAGTTATAATCACTGAAATAGTTTGAAATTAGGGAAGCTTTTTTGTTTTCTGCCAAGAGTGCTTTCGTTCACTTGCATAACATGCTGGCATTTGTGACTGTAAATATAATCAATTCAAAAACAAAATTAAGTTACAAAAGCAAAGGGGATCAGCCATGTTTGTCAAATTCAAACATACTTCCTCTGTACCCTCGGCCTTAAATGGAAAAAGGGTATGGTAGGATTTATAAGTTGTTGACTAGCCATTATTTTTATTTTACATGGAATAGCTTGATAAGGTTGATTTGACTTTGAATTAAACACCATAAATGAATTTCTCTTCTCTTGCTTTCAAGAGAATAGAATCATGATTAGAGAAGCTTGCACCCTGCTAAGAACGTGGAGTTAACCACAGTGTTATGGACTAGGTGAGACCGCTCAAAACCTTTTTAAGCAGGTCATCCAGACTGTAACTTTGCTATTTGTTTAGCTAGGTGTATAGTAGATATTCCCAGTGTAAATTAGCGAGGTTGACTGCCAATTTTTATACAAACAAATTTGTTTATAAAATTATGGAATGAAACACACAGAACAGAAAACAGAATACCGCACAACGTATCCCAGCCAAACACGACTCCGTAATGTGTTCCAAAATTATGTGCAACAGTCCCAAATCTCTCATCCCTTAGCACAAAATGTAAAATCAAGAAAAGGCTTACAGTTTGCCAGAAGAGAGAGAAGTCCAGCAGCTTGTTTCACACATTCTCTGCTGTAACTGCACCAAAACAAAACCTGAGCTGCCAGGACTGGCTGCTCCCCTTTCATTACACAAGTTATTTCTAAAACATGAAAGCCTTTGGCCTGAGGTATCATCTGTTTAGAGGTAAACGAAAAGGGCCTCAATAAACCAGTCATCTCTGCACCAACTAAGCTGTTTCAGAGTCTGAACTGTTTTAAGACCCTTATGAAAAAAATCAAGGACACAGTAACTTTAAGAAGAAGGACCAGCTTTGTGACAATAGTCAGTCACCCCTCATAGATAAAGTAATTCAAATTCAGTTAGTGATCAGGGATAACAGGGTGTGACTGCAAATGAGGCAGGTAGAGGGATTCTGAGTTCAGGAGTGAACGAACCTCACCTTTTGACCTTATTCAACAGTTATGCGATACTTGCTCCCTGTGTGGATAAGGAAAAGGGCTGTGGTGAGGATGAGCCAGCTGACCACGGCACCATGGTGCAGAAGGCCATTCAAGACTGGGTAGCAAAAAGATAAGTGGTAGTTGTAAGGAATTCCGTAGATAGGGGAATAGATAGTATCCTTTGCAAGCCGGACTGGGAGTCCCGAATGGTGTGTTGCCTGCCTGGTGTCAGGGTGCAGGGCATCTCTTGAAAGGATATTGGGCAGGAGGGGGATTCAGTTGTTGTGGTCCACGTTGAGCCTAACAACATAGGCAAGTTAAGGAACAGGTCCTCGAGCGTTATAATCTCCAATTATTGCCCGAGCCACATGCAAAACTGGCTCAGGGGCAAGCAAATTAGGGAAGTAAACACGTGGCTAAAGGAGTGGTGTGGGAAAGAGGGTTTCCATTTCATGGGACATTGGCATCACTGTTAGAACCGAGGGGATCTGTACCAATGGGACGGTCTCCACTTGAACTGATCTGGAACCAGTGTTCTAATGAAAAGGATAGTAGGCTGGTCATTAGGACTTTGAACGAATGAGTTGGAGGGGGAGGGAAAATGCCAGAGTATGATGGTAAATAAAAAAGTAAGCAGGCGGTTAGCATATGTGCAGGAGGATTCAAGTTCAAGGCAGATTATGAAAGAAGCAAAAAGGAAGGATATTATTAGAGATGTTGGAAATCATGAGGATAAGAAAGCTAGCATAAAGGCACTTTACCTGAATGCTCGTAGCATTCGTAATAAGGTTGATGAAAATAAAGGCACAAATCAGCACGAATGTATATAATTTACCATGACAGAGACATGGTAACTGGATGGTCACGGGTTACAAGATGGTCATTACTAGGAGTTAAATATCCAGGGGTATCAGACTATTCAGAAGGGCAGGCAGGAAGGTAACGGACATGATGTAGCTCTGATATTCAAAAAAGACATCAGAACAGTAGTGAGAGATGATACAGGTTTTAATGGAGAATGACGTTGAATTAATTTGGGTGGAAATTATAAATTCTAAGAAGTAAATGTCACTGATAGGCATTGCCTATAGGCCACCAAATAAAAATACCACATTGGGCCAAGCAATAAACAATGAAATAACTAATGCCTGTAAAAATGTAACGGCAATTATCGTGGGGGATTTTAATCTACATTGCGATTGGTCGAACCAGCTCAGTCAGGGTAGCCTTGAGGAGGAGTTTGTTGAGTGTATCCACGATAGTTTTCTTGAACAGTATGTAATGGAACCAACGAGGGAGCAAGCTATCCTAGATCTGGTGCTGTGTAATGAGACAGGAATAATTAATGACCTCCTAGTTAGGTATCCTCTTGGAAGGATCTTGATCAGATGGAGTTTAATTCAGATAAAGGTGAGGTGCTGCATTTTGGGAAAGCAAATCTTAGCAGGACTTACACACTTAATGGTAAGGTTCTAGAGAGTGTTGCTGAACAAAGAGACCTTGGAGTGCAGGTTCATGGCTCCTTGAAAGTGGAGTCGCAGGTTGATAGGATAGTGAAGGCGGCGTTTGGTATGCTTTCCTTTATTGGTCAGAGTATTGAGTACAGGAGTTGGGAGGTCATGTTGCGGCTGTACAGGACATTGGTTAGGCCCCTGTTGGAATATTGCATGCAATTCTGGTCTCCTTCCTATCGGAAAGATGTTGTGAAAGTCGAAAGGGTTCAGAAAAGATTTACAAGGATGTTGCCAGGGTTGAAGGATTTGAGCTATACGGAGAGGCCAAACAGGCTGGGGCTGTTTTCCCTGGAGCGTCGGAGGCTGAGGGGTGATCTTATAGAGGTTTACAAAATTGAGGGGCATGGGGTGGGGGAGTCCAGGACTAGAGGGCATAGGTTTAGGGTGAGAGGGGATAAGATATAAAAGAGACCTAAGGGACAACGTTTTCACGCAGAGGGTGGTACGTGTATGGAATGAGCTGCCAGAGCAATTGGTGGAGGCTGGTACAATTGCAACATTTAAGAGGCATTTGGTTGGGTATATGAATAGGAAGGGTTTGGAGGGATATGGGCCGGGTGCTGGCAGGCGGGGCTCGATTGGGTTGGGATATCTGGTCGGCATGGACGGGTTGGAGATAAAGATAAATGTGTTTAAGATAGAGTATGAGAAAAAAACCAGCGCAGAATATAAAGATGGATAGCAAAAGTTTCCATAAATATATAAAATGAAAGAGTGGCTAAAGTAAATGTTGGCCCTTAAAAGATGAGAAGGGGAATTTAGTTATGGTGTATGATGAAATTGCTGAGGTATTGAGCAGGTATTTTGTATTGGTCTTCATAGTGGAGGACGCGTATAATAATATGCCAGTAATTGACAAAAAGACAAAGGTAGGTCAGGACCTGGAAACAATCATTATTACAAAAGAGTACTGGGCAGGCTTATGTAGCTAAGGATTAATAAGTCTCCTGGCCCTGTTGAAATGCATCCCAGTGTACTAAAAGAGATGGCAGGAGAAATAGCAGGTGCACTTGCGGTAATTTTCCAAAATTCGCTGGACTCTGGGGCAGTCCCAGCAGACTGGAAAACAACAAATGTGACGCCACTTTTTAATAAGGTCAGTAGAAACTAGATGAAGAATTATAGACCGGTTTGCCGAACCTCTGTAGTGGGGAAGATGTCTATTATCAAGGAAGAAATAACAAGGCATCTCGATCGAAATTGTCCTGTTGGGCAGATGCAGTATGGCTTCATGAAGGGCAAGCTTGACAAATCTTTTGAAATTCTATAAAGACATTACGAGCAAGATGGACAATGGGAACCCAGTGGATGTGGTGGACCTAGATTTCCAAAAGGCTTTCGACAAGGTGCTGCATAGTGGATGCTGCCTAAGATAAAGATGCATGGCATTAGAGGTAAAGTATGAGCATGGATAGAGGATTGGTTGACTAACGGGAAGCAAAGGGTAGGGATAGATGAGTGCTATTCTGGCTGGCCATCAGTGACTAGTGTTGTGCCTTAGGGGTCGGTGTTGGGATTGCAATTATTTACAATTTATATAGATGATTTGGAGTTGGAGACCACATGTAGGTTGTCAAAGTTTGCAGATGACACTCATATTAGTGGTAAAGTATGCAGAGGATTGTGAAACTTTGCAGAGGAACATAGATTCACTTAAAGTGAATGGGCAGAAGTCTGGCAGATGGAATACAATGTAAATAAATGTGAAGTCATACATTTTGGTAGGAGTAATCGTAAAAAGGATTATTACTTGAATGGTAAAAAGTTGCAGCATGCTGCTCTGCAGAGGGACCTGGGTGTTCTTGTGCATGAATCTCAGAAAGTTGGTCTGCAACAAGTAATTAGGAATGCAAATGGAATTTTGTCATTCATTGCTAAAGGGATTGAATTTAAAAGCAGAGAGATTATATTGCTGCTGTTCAGGGTCCTGGTGAGACCACACCTGGAGTACTGCATGGAGTTTTGGTTTCCTTACTTGAGAAAGGATGTACTGCCACTGGAGGGGGTGCAGAGGAGATTCATTAGATTGATTCTGGAGTTGAGAAGGTTGGCTTATGAGAAGACACTGAGTTGACTGGGATTATCTTCATTGGAATTCAGAAGATTGTGGGGGGATCTTATAGAAACGTATAAAATTATAAAGGGAATCGATAACATAGAAGTAGAAAGGATGTTTCCACTGGCAGGTGAAACTAGGACAAGAGGGCATAGCCTCAAAATTAGGGGGAGCAGATTTAGGACTGAATTGAGAAGGAATTTCTTTACCCAGAGGGTTGTAAAGCCATGGAATTATTTGCCCAGTGAAGTAGTTAACACTACTTCAGTAAACATTTTTAAGGCTAAAGTAGATTTTTTTTTTGAACAATAAATGAATAAAGGGATACAGTGAGAGCATAGGTAAGTGGGTCTGAGTCCACAAAAAGATTAGCCATGATGTTATTGAATGGCAGAGGAGGCTTGAAGGTGCAGACAGCCTACTCCTGCTCCTAGATCTTACGTTCTTACAGATTCTGAATGTTTATGGTGGCTTGACATTACAAGTAATTCTGTCTTCACCCAATGTCCTGTCACAGTTGCACACTTTTCATGTGTAAGAATGTCAGTTATTTATCTTTTCTCTTTTCTTGTGCAAGTGCAGTGTGACTTTTTGTCATTTGTTAATGGGATGTGGGTGCCGCGAGTTGGTTAGCATTTGTTGCCCATTCTTAATCACTGTCTGTACTAACTGGTTTCCTAGGCCATTTCAGAGTGCACTGAGGAGTCAACTACATCAGTTGTCACCTGTAGACCAGACCAAGATAAAGATTTCCTGACCCAAAGACATCAGGGAATTAGATGGATTTTTACAATAATTGACAATGGCTACATGACAATGGCTTTTAATTCCAGATTTTCTGTCTTTCAAATTTTACCATATGCTTTGGTAAGATTTGAATCCATGTTTAAATTGCTGGTCTAGTGAGAATATCAATGTGCCAGTTCCCTTTTTTTCCCTACTAACTCTGTGGCTGAAATTAACATTCCTCATTCCTGAAGAAGGGCTTATGCCCGAAACGTCGATTCTCCTTCTCCTCGGATGCTGCCTGGCCTGCTGTGTTTTTCCAGCACCATATTTTTCAATTCAAGGCTGAAATTAACAGTATGGGCCAAAAATTGTTTTACCAGATTTGACTCCAGTTTTGTGAGTGAATTCCTCTCTTCAAACATTGCTTTTTTTGTTTCACAAATACTCATATATCAGGAAGTTTGAAATTATAACTGGTGACAAAATCTCATACTTGTTTGTGTCCTTTTGGAATATTTGATCAATTTTGAACATAAGCATATATTAATTTGTATAAAGCTTAGAAAAATATAATTAAAGACATTTAAAAGGAGTGTTTCTCGATTGTCACAACCAAATTAAAGTAATTATAATGATTTATTTTGATGAGTAAATGTTCCAGTGGTTTTTAGCATTTAAGTACTAATTTATTGCCTCAAACTGTTAAATGAAGAAGGGATTAAAGATTTTTTTTCTTTTTATCTATGTTGACTATATTCTAGACTGATATAATGCAGTCTTTTCACTCTGGAACCTGCAAGTGATATTAGTTTTGAGTCGTTTCATAAAAAGGATTCAAAGTCCTAAATCGTACCCCATTCAACATCTTCGATATTCATTCCCTCCACTACTGATGCACAATGACAGCAGTATGTAGATCTGTAAGATGCAGTCAGCAACAGGCCAAACCTGTGACCTTTGTCACCCAGAAGGAGAAGGGCAGCAGATTACTTTTCAACACCACCACCACCTGCTGATTTCTTCCTAAACTGTGCCCCATACATTAATACTCCATGAAGGTAGGTGCTCACTTATTCCGCACATTTATACTCAGGGCCCTGGGATGGGACTTTATTTTATTTGAACAAAAGCATGGGGAATAACAAATCCCTAGTGCATTTTGGATGTTAACATCTTGATCAATCAGAATCAATTTGCCTTTAATGAATTTAAACAAAGCTTGGAAGATAACTATTCCATAGTGCATTCTCTAAGGTAATGCCTCAGCCAGTCAAAGCCCATGTGCCTCCCAATCAATCAGCATTGTTTTGGTCCAGTATACATTATTGTTCCCTGTGTAATTTGTACTCTTTAGTCTGCCCCAATCAGCACAAAATCAAAAGTTTCAACAGCAAATATTTTTTTCAGCCGTACTGAAGTCCTTCACTGCCAAGCAACTTTTTTTTTGCTTTTAGTAGCTGAATATAGTCATAGAAAAAAATTAACAGTAGATAGTACTTTAGAGTCATCGAGTCATATAGTACAGAAACAGGCATTGGCAATGCCGACCAGCTTTCTTAAACTGAACTAATCCCATTTTCCTGTTTTCGACTCCTGTCTCTCCAAACCTTTCTTATTAATATACCTGTCCAAATATATTTTATATGTTGTGGATGTACCAGTATCTACCACTTCCTCTTGCAGCTCGTTCCATCAATGCATCATCCTCTATGTAGAAAAGGTTGCCCCTCAGGTCCCTTTTAAATCTTGCCCCTCTCACTTTAAACCTATGCCCTTGAGGTTTGGACTTCCCTACCCTGGGCAAAAGAACTTGGCTGCCTTATCCATGCCCTTCATGATTTTATAGACCTCTATAAAGTCACCCCCTCAGCCTCTGATACTCCAGGGAAAAAATCCAAGCCTCTCCTTAAAACTTAACCTTCCATTCTCGATAAAACCCTTGTAAAACTTTGCACCCTTTCCAGTTCAGTAACATGCTTCCTATAGCAGAGCGGCCAGAATTGTAAGCACTACTCCAAGTGTGGCCTTACCTATCTTATATAGCTATGATGTGATGTCCCAACACCTGTACTCTGTTCTGCCAAATGAAGGCAAGTGTGTAAAATGTCTTCGTTACCAACCAGTGAAATATCAAGGAACTGTGTACCTGCACCCCAAACCTCTACTTGACAACACTCCCCAGGGCCTCACCATTAATTGTATAAATTGTGCCCAGATTTATCTTACCAAAATGCGATACTATGAATTCATCCTGCTGTCAAGTCAAATTTGTATTCAACTGGCTAGTTTGCCCTAGATCCCATGTGATCTAACCCTACTAACCAGTCTCCTATGTCGAACCTAGTTGAAGAGCTTGTTGAAGTCCATGTTGACAACATCTACCACACAGCCCTCATCTTTCTTCTTGGTTGTCTCTTCAAAAAACTCAATCAAATTTGAGAGACATGATTTCCCATGCACAATACTATGCTGACTATCCCCAATCAGTCCTTGTTCTTCCATACGGATGTAGATCTTATCTCTCAGAATCCTATCCAATAATTTTCCCACCACTGATGTCAGGCTCCACTGGTCCGTAGTTCCCTGGCTTTTCATTGCAGCCTTTCTTAAATAATGGCACAACATTAGCCATCCTGCAGTCTTCTGGCACCTCAACCTTGGCTGTTGATGATTCAAATATCTCTGCTAGGACCCTCTCAATTTCTTTCCTAGCTTCCCACAATGTCCTGGCATACATTTGGTCAGGTCCTGGGGATTTACTTACTTTTAAGACCTTTTCTGTAATGTGAACATTTTTTAAAATTTCCTTTGTAATAAGATCCCTTCCAAACTGATAAAAGAACATCTCTCATCCTTGGCAATAAATGAAACTAAAGCACAGAAATAAGACATTAGATTCCTAGAAACAACAAAAATAGAAGCAGGGTTAGACCATTCAGTCCTTCAAGCCTGCTATGCATTCTATATGATCATGGCTGATCTTTCAGTTCTGTACTCTTTTTTTTTTCCATTTTATCGCCAAACCCTTTGATTCCTTTAGGTCTCAGAACTATAACTTAGCTCGTTCTTGAAAACTTTCAATGTTTTAGCCTCAAATGCTTCCTTTGGTCGAGAATCCACAGGCTCACCACACCCTGGGTGAGGAAGTTTCTAAATGAATACCCATATCCTTAAGCTGTGACCTTTAGTTCTGGACTCCCTGGTCATCAGGCACATCCTTCCTACGTGTTTACTTTGTCTAGTTCTGTTAAAATATTTTAGCTTTCCAATGACCCCCTGAATCTTCTAAACTACTTTGAATATTGTCATAACTAATCCAGTCTCTCTTGATGTCATTCTTCTGGATCACATTGCCATGTACACATACAAGCTTCCTTTCAACACGCTTGATCCAGTGCTATGAGTAAGTCCTTCTATTTCTTTCTCTCTAATGTGCTTATGCCCATTTTCTTCCTCAATACATCCAAGATATTTCCCTTAATTACCCTTGGTAGTTCCTCATTTTGCTACTGTTTGAGCCATACTGACAGGAGGGTGGTTAGCAAATGACCAGCAAAGAGATTAGATTTATTGCAGCAATTTGTTATGAACTGAAATGGACTTCCTGTAAGGACAATGGAATTGGATTCAGTAATGACTTTGAAAGAGGAATTGGGTAAACACTTGAAGTGAACGTAAACAGCAAGGGAGCTGGGACTAATTTAGTTGCTGTTTCAAAGAGGTAGCAATGGCATAGTGGACTGAATGCTGTCCTTGCAAGAATTTCATTAATAAATTTCCTTTTATAATTCGTATTTGGTTTTATTGATTACAATCTTGAATTTCTGACCTTCAATTTTGGTTTCTCCACCATGATACAAAATATTTCCTCTGACTCTTCAGACTACCTTAGAGATCTCTATCATCTCTTCCATATGATAAGTTCTAACAATCTGCCAGTGCAAATTGAGTCATACAGTTTTACAGCATGGAAAGAGTCCTTTAGTTCATTATATCTGTGCTGGTCATCAAGCACCTAGTCCCATTTTGCAGCCCTTTGCCCATTGCGTTGTATGCTAGACCATAAAGAATAGGAAAGGAGTAGGCTGTTTGGCCTCTTGAGGCTCCTCCATCATTCAGTAGGATCATAGCTGATCCAACACTTCTCCACTTTCCTCCCCTTTCCCATTAACCCTTGATTCCCCTACTGATTAAGAATCGATTTATCTCCGCCTTAAATATTCACTCTGCACCCCTCTGCCCATTCTCTGTGGCAAGAGTTCCAAAGACACTCAAATCTCTGAAAGATGGAATTGCTCCTGAACCAGTCTTTATATGTATGCCCCTTAATTCTGAGACTATGCCTTCTGGTCCTGAACTCTCCCATGAAAGGAAAGATCCTCTCAGCATTTATCCTGTCAAGCTCTTAAAATCCTATCTGTTTCAATGAGATTATCTCTCATTCTTCTAAATTCCAAACAGCAGAATCCCAACGTATTCTCATAAGACAATCCCTCCACACTGGTCATCATCCTATTGGACCTTCACTGAACTGTCTCCAATGAAATAATAGCTCTTGGGCGGCACAGTGGTTAGCACTGCTGCCTCACAGCGCCAGAGACCCGGGTTCAATTCCCGCCTCAGGCGACTAACTGTGTGGAGTTTGCACGTTCTCCCCGTGTCTGCGTGGGTTTCCTCCGGGTGCTCCGGTTTCCTCCCACAGTCGAAAGATGTGCAGGTCAGGTGAATTGGCCATGCTAAATTGCCCGTAGTATTAGGAAGGGGTAAATGTAGGGGTATGGGTGGGTTGCGCTTCAGCGGGGCGGTGTGGACTTGTTGGGCCGAAGGGCCTGTTTCCACGCTGTAAGTAATCTAATCTAATCTTTTCAAAGTGGTGTGCATGATCTATATGGATTTCAGTCAGGCATTTGACAAGGTCCCTCATGGTAGACTGGTTAGTAGGGTTAGATCACATGGAATACAGGGAGAACTAGCCATTTGGATACAGAACTGGCTCAAAAGTAGAAGACAGAGGGTGGCATTCTGTAACCAGTGGTGGTGTCACAAGGTTTGGTGCTGGGTCCACTGCTTTTCGTCATTTATATACAGTGGAACCTCGATTATCCGAATATCGGATTATCCAGAGGAGATCTCAAGGTCCCGATTGAAACATTACATCAAAGACGTGTTTCCAACACTGATCACGTCTTTTGTTTACAATGATTAAACAGATACTGTCTCTAAATGACTGATGTCCCACCCTCTCTCTCTCCCCACACTTCCCCTGGAATCCTACACAGGGGTGTAACCTAAACCCCCCTTCCCCAGATAATCTCTCCAACATTGTCCTGTACAGGGTAAAGGTGGAACTTGTTAAAAGTTGCAGTAAAAGGTTTGTGTTTGTGTGGCTGTGGCTGTGGCTGTTGCCGTGACTTGGCTGCGTGCGTGCGCGCGTATGTGCTATTTGGAGACTTGCCTCACAAAGGCAGCAGCAGCTGTAACAGTCTTGTTGTTGGTGTCCAGTCTGGCTGCCCCGGAGAAGGGCTAAGGGTGCAGGGTTGGAGGCGGGCAGGGTTGGTGTTGGACAGGGTGCGGGGGTGGGGTGGACAGGGGCTCGAGTGCGATGTGCTGCTGCCTCATCTCCTGAATGAGGAGCGGACAAAAAAAACTCCCAAGTCCCAGAAGAAAGACATTTAATCAATTAACTGAATAATCGATTGTCCGAACGAAATAGTGTCCGCCCATCTTGTTCGGATAATCAAGGTTCCTCTGTAAGTGATTTAGATATGAACATAAGGGAATGGTTAGTAAGTTTGCAGATGACACATTGGAGATTTAGTGGACAGTGAGGAAGGTTACCTCAGAGTACAATGGGATCTTGATCCAATGGGCCAAGTAGTGGCAGAGCTTTTCCAGCAATTTCTATTTTTGATTTCCTTCCACTTCTGTATGTATGTTCAGATGTAGTTTATTACTGTTGTAGGAATATTTTCAAGCCCATAGCCTTTGCAACTTGCAGTGCTGACAACTATCTCAATGTAAAGTGAAGTGGATTGAATTGTTTGAATTTTGGCATCAGTATGCAGAGGGCCTCAGCAGTGACGAAGATGGATCAGCCACTCGGCACTCCTTTCTGAAGATGGGTGTAAAGGTATCTGCCTTACTTGTGGTGCGTTGATGTGCTGAGCTCCTTCATTGTTCAGAACTGGAATATTCCCGGAGTTTCCACTTCCTGTTAATTCTTTGACTCCTCATTACCATTTGTAACTGGATATGGCAGGAATGCATAGATGAGAGCTGATTCATTGATTATAGGCTCACTTATTCCTATCTTTTGCATGTTACTTCTGATTGGTTGACTTTTAATTGTAATTGTACAAGTAATTGTAGTTTCAACAGGTTGCCACCTCAGTTTTAGGTACACTGGTATTGATCCTGGCATGCCCTTGTACACTCTTCATTGAACTAGGACTGATCTCCTGATTTGGTGGTAGTAGTAGAGTGAAAGTTATGCTAGGCAATTGGATTGCAGTTTATGTACGAATACAATGCTTTTGTTGCTGGTAGCCTACAGTACATCATGGATGCCCAGTTTTGATTTGCTTGATATGCTTGAAGTCTGTCCCAATGAGGATCATGGTACTGCCACACAATGTGATGGAGAGTGTTCTCAAAGTGAAGACAGGGTTTTGTCTTGACAAGTACTGTGTGGGAGTCGCTCCAACCAAGATTGTCATTTGCAACACAGTTTGGTCAGGACAGGGTCAGGTAAGTCTTTCTATCTTCTTAGTTCCCTCAGCACTTTCCACAGACCTTGGCCTAAGAAATGACAGAATTTTACGATTCAGCAAAGGAGCACAAATAAATTGATGGAGAAAGACAAAATAAAGTTTGGATGTAAAATTGCAAGGAACTTAAAAATAAATTAAAAGCTGTCAGTATGTAAAAAGGAAAAGATTAGCACAGACAAATATGGGTTCATTTTAGGTCAAAGTAGGTCCAGAAGACCACAAGAGGTAGGAGTAGAAGTAGGGTATTCAGACCCATCAAGACTGTTCCACTATTCAATGAGATCATGGATCATCTAATCATTCTCAACTCCACTTTGCTGCCTTTTCCCCATAACCCTTGATTCTGCTTCTATCAAAAATCCACTTATTCAGCCTTAAATATAATAAAGAACTCAGCTTTACAGCCTTTTGAGGTAAAGAATTCCACAGATTCACGATCCGCTGAGAGAAGAAATTCCTTCTCATCTCTGTCTTAGATGGGCAACTCCTTGTCGTCAGATTATGTCCATGCTCTCCCACAAGGGAACCACCTCTCCACATCTACCCTGACAAGTCTTTAGTAAGCTTGTATATTTCAATAAACTCTCATGCATCTAAACTGCAATGATTGTATTCCCAACCTACTCAACATCTCCTCCTCATAACACAGCCTTTCCGTGCCTCCTGTAAGCCTAATGAGCTCTCTCTGGTTTGCTTTCAATGCCAGTATATCTTTCCTTACATAAGAAGTCCAAAACTGTTCACAGCATTCCAGTTCAGGTCTGACCAGTGCCTTGCATAGTTTTAGCAAATTCTCCTGACTTTTAAACTATACTCTATTTTAGAATAAATACCAATATTCCATTGCCTTCCCAATAATCTTAGTGAACTTGGCTGCGAGCGTTTTGTGGTTCACATACAAGGACTCCCAAATTCTACAGCTTTCTTCAGTCTTACTCCGCTTTTCCTTCCTAAGTGCACAACCTTGTATTTTCCCCAAATTGTATTCCATATGCGAAGATTTTCTCTACAATTTAATCTGTCTGTATTCCTTTACAAACTCTCTCTCATCCTCACCACTTGTCTTCCCATCTGTTCTTACGTCATCTGCAAACTTGGCAATAGTACTTAACGTTCCTCATCCAAGTTGGTATATTGTAAATAATTATGGCCCCACCACTGATCCTGTTGCACACAACTATGTTGCCATCCTGAAAATGCCCACCTTGTTCCAACTGTGTCTTCTTTTAATTAGCCAATCCACTATCCATGTTAATGTATTACCTCCAATACTATGGTCTCTTATTTTATTCAGTTACATAACTATGGTACCTCATCAACTGCCTTCTGATAGTCCACGTAAATTATGTCCTCTGCTTCCACTTTATCAATCCTACTTGTTACCTCTGCAAAGAATTTGGGTAAATTTTCCAGACATGATTTATCGTTTATGAAACCTCTGCTTCATCAGGTTATATATTTCTAAATGCTTTGTTATTACATCCTATAGAATAGACTGTTAACTTTATCCGAATAACAGGTGTTAAGTAACTAACATATAGTTACCTGTTTTTATTTTTCTTCTTACTTTTTAAAATCAAAATGTTATATTCGCAGTTTTCCAATCCTCTGGGCCTTAGCCTGAAGCTAAGGATTCCTGGAACACTATGTCCAATGTTTCTAGGTACTTCCTTTAATATCCCAGAAATGCATCCCATTAGGTCCAGGAACTTGTCAATCTTTAGCCTCATAGTTTCCCTGGCACTTTTTCTTTAGTGATAATGCTGTATTTAGAGTCATAGAGACGTACAGCATGGAAGCAGACCCTTCAGTCCAACCCGTCCACACCAACCGGATATCCCAACCCAATCTAGTCCCACCTGCCAGCACCCGGCCCATATCGCTCCAAACCTTTCCTATTCATGTACCCATCCAAATGCCTCTTAAATGTTGCAATTGTACCCGCCTCCACCACATCCTCTGGCAGCCATTCAGTACACTTACCACCTTCTGTGTGAAAACGCTGCCCCTTAGGTCTCTTTTATATCTTTCACCCTAAAGCTATGGCCTCTACTTCTGGACTCCCCGACCCCAGGGAAAAGACTTTGCCTATTTATCCTATCCATGCTCCTCATAATTTTGTAAATCTCTTTAAGGTCACCCCTCAGCCTCCGACACTCCAGAAAAAACAGCCCCAGCCTGTTCAGCCTCTCCCTATAGCTCAAATCCTCCAACCCTGGCAACATCCTTGTAAATCTTTTCTGAACCCTTTCAAGTTTCACAACATCTTTCCGATAGGAAGGAGACCAGAATTGCACGCAATATTCCAACAGTGGCCTAACCAATGTCCTGTACAGCCGCAACATGATCTCCCAGCTCCTGTACTCAATACTCTGACCAATAAAGGAAAGCATACCAAACGCCGCCTTCACTATCCTACCTACCTGCGACTCCACTTTCAAGGAGCCATGAACCTGCACTCCAAGGTCTCTTTGTTCAGCAACACTCCCTAGGACCTTACCATTAAGTGTGTAAGTCCTGCTAAGATTTGTTTTCCCAAAATGCAGCACCTCACATTTATCCAAATTAAACTCCATCTGCCACTTCTCAGTCCATTGGCCCATCTGATCCAGATCCTGTTGTAATCTGAGGTAACCCTCTTTGCTGTCCACTAGACCTCCAATTTTTGTGTCATCTGCAAACTTACTAACTGTACCTCTTCTGCTCGCATCCAAATCATTTATGTAAATGACAAAAAGTAGAGGGCCCAGCACCGATCCTTGTGGCACTCCACTGGTCACAGGCCTCCAGTCTGAAAAACAACCCTCCACCACCACCCTCTGTCTTCTACCTTTGAGCCAGTTCTATATCCAAATGGCTAGTTCTCCCTGTATTCCATGAGATCTAACCTTGCTAATCAGTCTCCCATGGTGAACCTTGTCGAACGCCTTACTGAAGTCCATATAGATCACATCTACTTGCTCTGCCCTCCTCAATCTTCTTTGCTACTTCTTCAAAAAATGATTTCCCACGCACAAAGCCATGTTGACTATCCCTAATTAGTCCTTGCCTTTCCAAAAACATGGGCATCCTGTGCCTCAGGATTCCCTCCAACAACTTGCCCACCACTGAGATCAGGCTCACCGGTCAATAGTTCCCTGGCTTGTCTTTACCGCTCTTAAACAGTGGCACCACGTTTGCCAACCTCCAGTCTTCTGGCACCTCACCTGTGACTATTGATACAAATATCTCAACAAGAGGCCCAGCAATCACTTCTCTAGCTTCCCATAGAGTTCTAGGGTACACCTGATCAGGTCCTGGGGATTTATCAACGTTTATTCATTTCAAGACATCCAGCACTTTCACCTCTCTAATATGGACATTTTGAAAGATGTCACCATCTATTTCCCTATGTCATCTATGTCACCAGCCTATATCTTTTATATCCTTTTCCACAGTAAATACTGATGCAAAATATTCATTTAGTATCTCCCCCATTTTCTATGGCTCCACACAAAGGCTGCCTTGCTGATCTTTGAGGGGTCCTATTCTCTCCCTAGTTACCCTTTTGTCCTTAATATATTTGTAAAAATCCTTTGGATTCTCCTTAATTCTATTTGCCAACACTATCTCATGTCCCTGTTTTGCCCTCCTGATTTCACTCCTAAGTATACTCCTACTTCCTTTATACTCTTCTAAGGATTCACTCGATCTATCCTGTCTATACCTGACATATGCTTCCTCCTTTTTCTTAACCAAGCCCTCAATTTCTTTAATTATCCAGCATTCCCTGTAGTTACCAGCCTTCCCTTTCACCCTGACAGGAATATACTTTCTCTGGATTCTTGTTATCTCATTTCTGAAGGTTTCCCATTTTCCAGCTGTCCCTTTACCTGCGAGCATCTGCCTCCAATCAGCTTTCGAAAGTTCTTGCCTAATACCGTCAAAATTGGCCTTTCTCCAATTTAGAGCTTCAACTTTTAGATCTAGTCTATCCTTTTCCATCACTATTTTAAAACGAATAGAATTATGGTCGCTGGCCCCAAAGTGCTCTCCCACTGACACCTCAGTCACCTGCCCTGCCTTATATCCCAAGAGTAGGTCAAGTTTTGCACCCTCTCTAGTAGGTACATCACACACTGAATCAGAAAATTGTCTTGTACGCACTTAAGAAATTCCTCTTCATCTAAATCTTTAACACTATGGCAGTCCCAGTCAATGTTTGGAAAGTTAAAATCCCGTATCATAACTACTCTATTATTCTTACAGATAGCTGAGATCTCCTTACAAGTTTATTTCTCAATTTCCCTCTGACTATTAGGGGGTCTATAATACAATCCCAATAGGGTGATCATCCCTTTCTTATTTCTCAGTTCCACCCAAATAACTTCCCTGGATGTATTTCTGGGAATATCCTCCCTTAGCACAGCTGTAATGCTATCCTTTATCAAAAATGCTACTCCGCCTCTCTCTTGCCTCCCTTTCTATCCTTCCTGGAGCATTTGTATGCTGGAACATTAAGCTGCCAGTCCTGCCTATCCCTGAGCCATGTTTCTGTAATTGCTGTGATATCCCAGTCCCATGTTCCTAACCATGCCCTGAGTTCATCTGCCTTCCCTGTTAGGCCCCTTGCACTGAAATAAATGCAGTTTAATTTATTAATCCTACCTTGTCCCTGCCACTCCTCCTTTTGCCCTTTCATTATTTTGTAGTTTTGGAATGCTATTAATGCCTTCTATTGTGAAGATTGATCCGAAGTGTTTAGTCAACTCCTATGTCATTTCCTAGTTCCCCATTTTTATTTCCTCAACCTTATTTTCTAAGGGGCTAATGTTCACTTTGCTTCTTATGATTTTAAAGATGTTCTTGTTGGCTGTCTTGAAAATGCTGAAAGTTTTACCCTTAAAGTTTATTTTCTCCCTCTATTATTGTTCTGTTCATCTTTTGATAGTTTTTAAAACTTTCCCAATCTTTTGATTTACTCCTAATCTTTGATGTCCCCTTCCTGACCATGTTTCCCACCTTTTGACCCTGTTTTTCTATATTTGTGCATGCTGTCCCTTCCTGTTCCACTCCAGATATCATTATATAAGTAACTACTGCCCTATAATTCTCCCATTTGCTCTTGCTTTGTAAACCTTTTCCCCCTACCCAAACCTTTCCTCCTCTAATTAGTTTAAAGCCCTATCTACAGCCTTAATTATTGGATTCATCAGGACACTGGTCCCAGCACGATTCAAGTGAAGCCCATCCCACCAGAATAGCTCCTCTGTACTCTGGTACTGATGCCACCACCCCACAAAGTGAAACCCGTTCCACCCAAACCAATCTTTCAGCCACAAAATTAACTACCTGACTTTATTTACCCTTTCCTAATTTGTCCATAGCTCGAGAGGTTTCAGCAAAACCTCTTCTCTAGTCCTATCAATGTTATAGATACCAATGTAGACATGACTACTCCCCTATTGATATTCCTCTCTAGCCCTGAGGAGAGGTCCTTAACCCCAGGTAGCAGGTAGGCACAAACCCTTCAGGGCTCTTGTTCACTAGTGCAGAGGGACAGTATCTATCTCCCTAACTAACTGTCCCCTACCACAACTACATTCCCATTTCCTCTCCCAACTTGAATGATTCGCTGTACCAAAATACAATAGTCAGTTTTATTTTGTCTGCCTGCAGTCTCCATTCTTGCCTTCACAGTTTTCAAGAATTCGATTAGATTAGATTACTTACAGTGTGGAAACAGGCCCTTCGGCCCAACAAGTCCACACCGACCCTCTGAAGAGCAACACATCCATACCCATTCTCCTACATTTACCCCTTCACCTAACACTATGGGCAATTTAGCATGGCCAATTCACCTGACCTGCACATCTTTGAACTGTGGGAGGAAACTGGAGCACCCGGGGGAAACTCCACACAGACAGTTGCCCGAGGAAGGAATTGAACTGCCGCAGTGAGGCAGCAGTGCTAAACACTGTGCCACCCACTAATTTTTAATAAGAATCTTAAATTACTATTAAACTGATCTCATTCACCTCCCCAGATCATTTACAATGACCCCACCCCAAACAGTATCTCACTGTTTGATCCCCCACACTGTAACCAATTTCGCTTTTGCCCACTTACCAGCCCTGTCCCAACTTGAGCCAGACCGGCTTTCTCCAACTTACCAACCTACCGTAAATACTTCATCCCTTACCTTGGACCTTGGTATCCTCCCCCCTCCCCATGAGTGCACTTGGCACCCTACCCCTCCCCATGTAATCCCACCTATTTATCATTCTATCCCTGGCAGCCCACTCCCTCCCCAACCAGCACCTTATGCCCTGCTCATCTGACATTCTACTTATCTGGCATTTTATCCCACATAACTATCAGATACCCTGTCGTACCAACAACCTAACATCACATCTATCTTAAGGACCTAAAGTTTGACAGTAGCTATCAAAGTGACTATCAGGACCTTTGTTTCAGAATATGTCCACATTCTACTGTGAAAATAGAGCATGATTTGCCTTCCTCTGACAGCATTGCATGACAAAAGAACTATCAGAATTAAAATCAAAGAAGAATCATTGAATCTCTTCAATGTGGGAGCAGGCCCATCGCATCCACACTGATCCCTCCCCAAAAGAATATTCCACCCAGACATCTAGCCTGCACATCCCTCGGGATACTATGGGCAATCCACCTAATCTGCACGTCATTGGACTGTGGGAGGAAACCAGAGTGGACACTGGGAGAATGTGCAGACTCCACACTGACGGTCAACCGAGCCTAGAAATGAACCGGGGTTCCTATCGCCGCGAGGCAGCAGTACTAACCACTGTGCCACCGTGACATCCTTGATATATAGCTGTGCATTTCTGAAGGAACACTGAGTGAATCTCCTCAGAAATATGAAGTCTCCTTCCGTTGTAAAAAATGATGAGACATAGTGAGGTTGCCACTCATTGGAAATTCCAGCCCATAGTTATTGATTATAGCTGAAGAAGATGATCAGAAATGTATCACTTTTGTGTTTTATGAAAAGTAACAATGAAAGCCAAGCTTCTCTTAGCTTTATAGTTGGTAAGAGTGATTGCTGAATTGGTATAATTTATGTAAAAACTGGCTTCTGTGTCTAACTACGGTAAAATATGAGGGGCTGTTTTCCCTGGAGCGTCTGAGGCTGAGGGGTGACCTTATAGAGGTTTACAAAATTGAGGGGCATGGATAGGATAAATAGACAAAGTCTTTACCCTGGGGTCGGGGAGTCCAGAACTAGAGGGCATAGGCTTAGGGTGAGAGGGGAAAGATATAAAAGAGACCTAATGGGCAACTTTTTCATGCAGAGGGTGGTACGTATATGGGATGAGCTGCCAGAGGAAGTGGTGGAGACTGGTACAATTGCAACATTTAAGAGGCAATTGGATGGATATATGAATAGGAAGGGTTTGGAGGGATATGGGCCAGGTGCTGGCAGGTGGGACTAGATTGGATTGGGATATCTGGTCGGCATGGACAGGTTGGACCGAAGGGTCTGTTTCCATGCTGTATGACTCTACTAGGAATAACAGTAATGCCTAAGTTTTTACCGCAGTCTTCAGTTGTGAACCACGGACTTGATTGGATATTGTAATGTGTACTCAGAAAAGTATTAGAATGGATGTTGAAAAAAATGACTGATTTACACAGTGGAGATTATAAATCAGTGAAAGAAATGTCCTTGATAGTTAACACAAGTTCAGTTGCAGATAAAATTTAGTCCAAAGTTCAATGTCTGTGCAATATTTTTAACTGCAATATTTAGATGAATGAATAAGAAAGTGAAATAATTAAGTCAAGACTATAATTTTGACATGTATTTTATTTTCTTATTCATTCTTCTAAATGTTGCATTTAAAAACTTCAGGATTTGAGATGAAAGGCTTAGCATATGCATTTTACATGAAAAGTAGAGTGATGTGAACATGCAGGAGAAAGTGAGGACTGCAGATGCTGGAAAAACACAGCAGGCCAGGCAGCATCCAAGGAGCAGGAGAATCGACGTTTCGGGCATAAGCCCTTCTTCAGGAACATGCATATGAGTATACAAATTGGGAGCAGCAAGAGACCATTTTAGAGACCATTGTTCCATCATTTATAATCATGGTTGATCTGTTTGTGATTTGAATTTCACATTCACACTTAATACCAATAATCTTTGAGTCCCTTGCCAAACAAAAATCTATCTCTGACTTAAAAATATTCAACGACACTGGCAAAGTCATGGTGCCATCTGAAAGAAAAAAATATATATTTTCACCTCTGTCTAGAAGGGCCACCTCTAACGTTAAAATACCTAGTCCTGGACTCCCCCCAAAAAAATAAATATTTCATTTCATTTAATAGAAGTCGTATTTTGTCAAAGTTTTTCGTATCGCATTCATCAGTACAATTTGCAAGAATATCAAATTAAGGGGGAAGCCATCTTTTTATTGTGAGAAAAACGTGCTCATTGGTTAGGAACTAGAATCTGGTAGAGGCATTGTCAGGAGAATACACAAATTAATGATGACTGATGGTAGTTAGGTTTTTTTTAAATTTGTAAATCAGGCAGGTTGACAGATAAGTAAATGGATTGGTTTGCAAAATGAGATGATGAATGGCTGAAAGCTATTTTGTTGAGTTGAAAGAGGTGCAGTGTGTGTATATGTTTTTTGATGCAAAGAGCTGGACCCTGACTCTTAATATATTGTAACTTTAGTATAGAAGTATGTCACACTGCACGCCCTACTGACCATGCAAAACTGGTTGTCAGTGCAATTCTTCGCACACTCAAAATTATCTAACGAGTATTGTCCAATCACAATTAATGTTGGACTCTTTTGCAAGTTTTGCAAGCACAACTAGTTGGTTGTTACAAACCTAATTAAGATTGTAATTTACCTAAAAAGAAATTGATACAGTCTGTTCTGCTATAACATGGTGGTTTCATTCTCGCATTACAGAAAATTGCACACAAAAATAACAGGGCCTATGGGAAAAACAGGGTTGGGGTGAACCACAAACAATATCAGTAAAAATTAACACAAAAATAGTAATTAGCCTAACACAAACAATAGCACACTCTAAATGTTAAAATCATATATTTTGATGTAACAATACAAGAAATTTAACACTAAGGGGTTTCTGAGTTTGTTGAGTCACAGTATTGTATTAAGGCGTTGGTGAGGGTCAGCATCATCATTACTTTCAGGTGCAGTTCTGCATGTTCTTTGAATACTGGAAGTTCCTCTGACAGTTCCTCAGCCTTTAAAATCATGAAGAAAATCTGGAAGAAGCATTCCTTACTGACATCACCCCAGGCCTCCACAATGGTGTCAGTAGCATTCTTACTGTTAAAGCTTTTCCAAAATTCAAGAACTATGTCCTCATTGACCCCCTCAGTAGCTTCAATCAGCTTCCTGAATGTGCGACTTAAATAATAAATTTTAAAAGCTGCTATTGCACCCTGTTTGATGGGTTGAATGAGAGAGGTTGTGTTTGGAGGTCAAAATAGCACTCTGATATTTTCAGAAAGCACATCAATGAGGGGAGGATGGCTTTGTGCATCCTCAAGAATGAGGAGAATCTTGAAATCCAAATCTTTTCTCTTGAAGTAATTTCTAAAAACATCCTTAAAAATATCAGTAATAATGTCAGAAAAAACTTGCCAGTTATCCAACTTATTTTGTTTCACATGAAGTAAACATCTAGAGTGACCTTAAGGTAACCAGGGATCAAATCACATTATACCCAACAGGAGTTCACATTTTTAAAAAAGTCTATCCCCAAATCACTAATCGCGTTACAGTCAAACCGCGTTGATCAAATGCGTGTTACAGGAGAACAACCTGTAGTTTTAAAGTCTGTAGTTGCAAGCTTATTTTCAAGGAGTGCATTGAAAGTGCAGCCTAATTGAGAACTGGCTGAAACTGGATCCTCATTTACTTTGAGTTGGGGACACGTAAATTCTGTGACCCAAGTTAACGTGATTGAACACTTGATTACAACTTACAATAGAGTCCAGGAATTAAACATATCAAGGAGTTCAGAGGAGGAATGAGAGAATATTGGTTGAACAAAATAGCTGATTGGTGAATATTTCTAATCTTTCAAGTAAAAAGAAAGCCTTCGGGTCTTCAGTCTTTTTTTTTCCTTTCCTCTTTTTAAAAATATCATGTTAGGTATAAAATTGGTACTAGTGTATTATAAAAGGGAAATAATACAATCAAGTTTAAATAATAGGGATGCCAGAGTTATTAAATAACTATGATAGGGATAACAAGTAAGATGATGTGCTGGATACTAAGGTGATCCATTTGCAGTGTGAGCAACTTGGGGTTTGCGTTGAGGAACACTTTGTTCTATGGAATAAGAATGTAGGAATGGTAGGTGACAGTATGTTTAGGTGAATGGATAGTGCTCTCTGCAGCTGTGAGGATGAGTCCCAAGAATTGTGTTGCTTGCCTCTTGCTAGGATTAAAGACATTTCCTTAGGCCTCGAGGAGGTTGGAGCAGGAGGGAAGGGATCCAGTTGTTGTCATGCACATTTGTACTAGATATTGAGAGGGCTGCAAAGATCTGAAAGATTTTGAACACTTAGGAGCTAAACTTAGAAGCAGAACCTCCAGGGTGATCATTTTAGGATGGGCAAAATAGGGAGTTAAGTATTTGGCTTAAAGATTAGTGTTGGCAGAAGGGGCTTCAGTTTATGTAGCACTTACACCTGTACAAGGGTAGAAAGGAACGTTACTAGTTGGGCACATTACAGTGGATCTGTGCTGGACCAGTGTCCTGGTGAATCGAATAACTAGACTTGTAGAGAGGGCTTTAAATTAATTACAAGGGGGGGAAGAGTTTGGGGAAGGGGAAGTGTAGCTTGCAAAGCAAAAGTGTACGGTGGCATTGCTGGGCAACCAATTTTGCAGTGATACCAGAGGGACACAGGAAGGGACAGATTATACAAGTAACAAAATAAAGGAGTAAATAGGGACACAATGTGAAACATAAGGTTAAAAGACAAAGTTATTGGCTTTTTATTTGGATGCACATGGTATTTAGAACAAAATAAATTATTAATGGTGCAAATAGATCTTATTGCTGTTAAGGAGACGTAAATAACTAAATATGTAGCAGTATGTGACTTTTCAAACGTAAAGGCTAATAGGTGACTTTGTTAATACAAGATGGAATTAGTATGTTAGCAAGAAATGCCTTTGATTGGGTAATACAGAAACTATATGGTTAGAGGTAGAAATATCAAGGGGAAGAAGACACAAGAGGTGGTAGTCTTTGGACCACTAATAGTAGCCATTCTGTAGAACAGAGAATAAATCAGAAAATAGTGAAAGCATGTTTAAAAAAAAAAGCTGTACATTAATCATGAATGACTACTTCATCTAGATTAAGAAATCAAATTTACGGTGGTAGCCATAGAAAAGAATTTATAGGATGTATTACGCATGGTTTCTTAGACCAATATACCAGGGACCGGGCTATTTTGAATTGGTAGTGTGTAATGAGTCAGGTTTATTCAAGAATTATTTAAGAATAAAACATACCTTAGGGTATAGTGACCATGACTTGGTAGAATTTAGTTTTAAGTTTGCAAGTGGGAAACGTGGGCCTGAAAATGGTTAGCTGGAGTGGCCTCAGAAAAGAATTTAGCAGAAAAGACAGTTGATGAACAATAGCAAACATTTTTTAAAAGCTTGTTCCTAACCCATAACAACTAATTACCTCTGTGAAAAAGAAGTATTCTAGGAAAGGTGTCAACTAGCCATGGTTAATAAAGGAAGTTAAGGGTGGTATCAAGTTGAAAAAAAAGTGGCAAAGATTAGTAAATCGGAGGAATGGGAAAATATTAGAGGAGAACAAAGGGTGACCAAAACTAGAGAGAAAAAAAGTAATTTATGAGAGCAAAGTAGCAATTAAGACAAAAACAGACAGTAAGAGCTTCTTTAACAATGTGAAAAGAGACATGTAATAGTGATCATAGGCTTCTTAGAGAACAAGGCTCTAGAAATGATAATGGGGAACCAGGAAATGGCAGAAGAGCTGAAAAACGCTTTGCATCAGTTTTCACAAGAGAGGACATTAATAGAATTACAAAAATACTAAATAATTAAGGAAGTAAAATGTGCAAGAAATAAACCTAATAACCATCACTAAAAGAAAAAGTACTAGAGAAACTAAAAGGCTAAATGGTCAATATGTTCCCAGAGCCTGATGAATTGTATCTAGGATTTTAAAGGACATATCTGTAGAGATGATGGATGCATTGGTAGCAATTTTTCAAGAATCCTTAGATTCTGGATAAGTTTCAGAAAATTAGAAAATTGCGAATGTAAAATATTTATTCAAAAAATAAATATGGTAACTAAAGGACAAATATCTTAACATCTGTCATTGGGAAATTATTAGAATCATTTATAAAGGATATAATAGCAAAACATTTAGGAACACATAATATAACAAAGCAGACCCAGCATGCCTTCATGATGGGTGAATTACTGTTGCCAAATTTATTACAGTTCTTTGAAGAGTTCAAACATGGTAGGTAAAGAGGAATCAGTAATTGTAATATATTTGGACTCTCAGAAGGTTTGTTATAAGGTACTATACATTAAGCTACCTAATAAGATGATAGTCCACTGTGTTGGATAGAGGATTGGGTAATTAGCAGAAGATCAATTCCTGGGATAAAAGGGGCATTTTCAGAATGTAACTATTGGAGTGACACAGGCATCAGTGCTAGGGCCACATTATTTACAATATATATTAACGACCCAAGCCATTAGTTCAGTCAATGAAGTGAATGTACTATTTCCAAGATTGCAGGTGACACACAAATATGTCGGAAGGCAGTGAGCATGACACGAGGAGTCTGCTAGGCATGTAGATTGGTTACATGAGTGGGGAATAAACATGTCAGATGGAACATTATATGGTAAAATTTGAAGCAAGGCACTTCAACAGAAAGCGTAGAGGACCTGAATGTTATTTTAATGGTTAAAGATTGTATAAAAGTGCATTGAAGAGGAATTTGGATGCCCTAGTGAATGACTCTCAAAACATTAGCATCAAAATTCATTGGGTAATAGGGAGGACAAATGGAATGTTGACTTTTAACTCAAAGGGAATGGAGTGTAAAAATAGCAAAGTCTTGCTAAAACTGTACAAGTTTCTAGACACCCCACGGCTGGAATACTGTGGACATGTTTGGTCCCCTTATCTAAGGAAAGTTAGACTTTTATTGGAAGCAGTCCAGAAAAGTTTCACTAGATTGGTCCCAGAGATCAAAGGATTGTCTTATGGGGAGTGGTTAAATAGGTTGAGTTTGTACTCTTTGGAGTTTAGAACAGTGAGAAAACACTTTATTGAACTATAAGATTCTTAGGGTGCTTGACAGAGTAGGTGCTGAGATATTATTTCTCCTTGTGGGGATGTCTCAGATGTGCATTCGTGACTCAGTAAGGAGTCGCCCATTTAAGACAAAGGTGTGGAGAATTATTTTCTGAGTGCGGTGAATACGTAGAGTTCTTTACCACAGAGGGCTGTTGAGGCTGGATCATTAAATATATTCAAGGCTGAGATAGACAGACTTTTCAACATTAAACAAATCAAGGGGATGGAAGTAAAGCAGGAAAGTGGAGCGAGGTTTATCAAATAAGCTATAATCTCATTCAATAACAGAGCAAACTCAGTGGACCAAATGGCCTACTTCTGCTCCAATCTCATATAGTGTTAGCAAAGTCTTATGAAAGCCTGATTTCTTGGGAAGTGGATTGTGATTGACATGATGACTGTGAAGCTTAAATGAATTTTAGAGTTTTAACACAAGGACCTTATTCAGCATCACTTTTAAGTCCCTCCGATTCCAGGGCAAAAATGTTTACATGTATGTTTCACTGTTTGCTTGCAAGCAGCACTTCTACTTCTAAAATCAATACTGCAACCATTAATTATTTTAATTGTTTACATGTAAATCACTCCTAATGAGTTTTGGCTTCTAAATTAGCTGTTGCTTTATATATTACCTTATTTTTTTGGAGCTCTATATTTCTTAATGAGTTAAAGACAGTACAAATATCTAGCTGTTGTTCATAACATGCAGAATTAGTTCACATGATTTATGACCTCATCAGCATAAGTCAAAGAAGCTAAGGAACTCTTGCGAATCATAGAAAGTGGAAGGGAATTGTGAAAAGATGCCTCACTGGGTATTTGCACTTTCTTTGTAGCTTAAATGTAATAGCGTCATCTTATGCTCCATAAAATCCACATCCTGATCGCATTTTATTAATGATCCTGCTTATAGCTCAGCCGACAGGAATTCTGTTTACTGTAGGGCAAGGCACGTAATGTCAGTTTTTCTTTTTGAACTCGTGGAACATTAAGCTGGTCACTTTCAACCCTTTAACCACTAGCTTTGGTTAGCTACCTACTTAATTGTTCTGAACGTATTACTTTGTTTTGTCTCCTTGCACTGTACATAATCTATTATGTTGCATTTGAAACTCTTGATCATCTTAAAGTCCAATGTGAAGCATATAGTTCCCATGAAAAATAGGGCCAAAATTTGTTGTTACATTGATGTCCGTAAAATAAAGCCTTGAATTTTTGTTGGAACTCATTACCGTGCTATGACAGCAACCATCATAAAAACAGTAAACATATGCTTGGCCTTCCCCTCAGCCCACAGTTTAGAAATTGATTAACACTCTGGTCTCCTTCAGAAATGTTGAACCATACTTCAGTTTTGTCAGTTCTTCTATAGTGCTGAACTGTCAAAGTTTGGCTTCCGACATCAATTTCAATCTGTGAGGGATAGAAATTGGGGAAAAGAGAAATCCTCAGGCAGTAAGGGAAAAAGAATCTCATTGAAGATAGTAAAGATAATTTACCACAGGTTAAAAAGGAAACCCATGAGGGGAAGAGAAGTAAAAAAGCTGATGTATTTTCATAGCAATAAAGTAAGCCACGTGAAGTTGCAGTGTTGGTGGCTTAGAAGAAGCATTCAGAAGACGGATATGGAAAAACAAGATAAGCCAGTGAGTTTTAATGAAGTGGACAAGGAAAGCACAGTGGAAGCTAAAACCTATAACCAGAATGTACAACCTGGTCAGTGGTTGGTTGTGAAGAAAGTGGAGATCTCCTTAAAGAACTTACTTGTGAGGATAAGGTTTACTTGTATGTGCCAGGACGAGCAGGTAAAGCAATTAAAATTTTAAGAGATACACGAGCATGTAAATCTTTGGTGAGAGATGAGATCTGCAATTCAGAAGGATTGTTGCCAGAGAATTCATGGTGAAATGAGAAGTATTCCATTCTATAAAGTAAGTATGGCGAGTAAGAGAGTCTGGCGAGACGTGGTGGTAGGAGTACTAGAGAAACTCTCAGCTCCAGGAATATAATTTGTCCTTGGTAATGATATTGATGGATCACAGGTGGGAGTGATGCTTACTGTGGTTGAAAAGCCAGTGGAACATCAGGCAACTGAGGTATTACAGGATATATCCTGGGATTTTCCTAACTGTATAGTAATAAGGTCACAAAGCCACAGATAGAAGCAGCAGGAGAAATCAGAGAATAAGGATAAAGAAGTTGAAGTACAATTATGAGACCAAGTTTGATCAATTAGTTGAGGAAAAGAAAGAACAGCTGGAGGGCAAAATGGATATTAACTGACTTAAAGCAGAAGGATGAAAAGCTAAAGGAATTGTATGAAAAAGCACACAAGGGAAAAGAATCTGAGTGTATCCCAGAATGCTACTATCTTGAAAATGACAACTTGCTTACCAGATGGACTACATTCCAAGGATCTCAAGGAAATATCTGAGGAGATTGTGGAAGCATTGGTGGTGATCTTTCAGGAATCACTGGAATCAGGGAGGGTCCTGCAGGAAAATGGCTAAAGTAACACTCATGTTTAAGAAAGGAGGGAGGCAAAAGCTAGTAAATTATAGGCCTGTTAACCTGACCTCAGTCATTGGTGAGATTTTACAGTCCATTATTCAGGATAAGATTGCAGACTACTTGCAAGTGCATGGGTAAAATAGAGGTGAGTCAGCACAGCCTCATCAAAGGGAGATCATACCTCGCAAATCTATTAGAACTTTGAGGGATAATGAGCAAGTTAGACAAAGGAGAGTCAGTGAATGTAAGCTATTTGGATTTCCAGAAGGCCTTTATTAAGGTGCCACACAGGAAGTGGCTAAGTAAAATAAGAGTCCATGGTATTAGGGGCAAGGTACTGCCAAGGAGAGAGGATTGGCTGACTGGCAGAAGGCAAAGAGTGGGAATAAAGGGGTGTTTTTCAGGATGGCAGCTGGTGACTACTGGACATCTGCAGAGGTCAGTGTTGGGACCATAACTATTCATGTTGTACATTCACAATCTCACCAAAGAACTGAGGGCATTCTTGCTAAGTTTGATGATGCAAAGGTAGCTGGAGGGGCAGATAGTGTTGAGGAAATGGTAAGGCTGCAGAAAGGCTTGGACAGTCCAAGAGAAAAGGCAAAGGAGTAGCAGATTGAATGCAGTGTGAATTATTGATAGGAAAAGTAGAGGCATAGACTATTTTCTAAATGCGGAATTGCTTTGGAAATCTGAAGCACAGCAGGACTTGAGTTGTAATTCAGAATTCTCTTAAATTTAACATGCAGTTTCACTTGCCAGTTAGGAAGGCAAATGCAGTATTGCCATTCATTTCCAAAGGGCTAGAATAAAGAGCAGAAATGTGTCCTTAACGCTGTATAAGGCTCTGGTCAAACTGCATTTGGAATATTGAGTGTAATTTTGGGCCCTATATCTAAGGAAGGATGGAATGGTGTTAGAGGGAGTCCACAGGAAGTTTACATCAAGGAGCTGGGACGTCATGTTGCAGCTCTACAGGGCATTGCTTATGTCACTTTTGGAATACTGCATTCAATTCTAGTCTCCTTGCTATAGGAAAGATGTTGTGAAACTTGAAAGTATTCAGAAAAGATTCACAAGGATGTTGCTAGGGTTGGAGGGTTTAGTTAGAAGAAAAGACTGAGTAGGCTGGGGCTACTTCCCTGCAGTGTTGGAGGCTGACGGATGACCTTATATAAGTTTATAAAATCATGAGGGGTGTGGATAGGTTGAGCAGCCAAGGTCTTTTCCGTAGTGTAGGGGAGTCCAAAACTAGAGGACATAGGGTTAAGGATTAGAGGGGAAAGTTTTAAAAGGGACCTAAGGGGCAACTTTTCATGTAGAGGGTGATGACTGTATGAAACGAGCTACCAGAGGAAGTGGTAGAGGCTGGTCCAATGACAACATTTTAAGCGACATCTGGTTGGGTATATGAATAGAAAGGGTTTTGAGGGATGTAGGCCAAGTACTGCAAACTGGGACTAGATTAATTTAGGATATCTGGTCAGCATGAATGAGTTAGAGTGACTCCATGCTGTACATCTCAACAAATGTATGACAAGAATGATCCGGGAATGTAGGGTTTGTCAAGAAAGGCATTATACTGGAGGTGGTTTTGGGAAATGAGCCTGGCCAGGTGAGTGAAGTTTCAGTGGGGGAGCATTTCAGGTGTAGCGACCAAAATGCCATGAGTTTTAACATATTCATGGTTAGGGATAACCGCAGTCCTCGGGTGAAGGTGTTCAAAAGGGGAAAGGCGAACAACAAAAATATTGGGCAAGAACTGGAAAATGTTGATTGGAGGTGGCTGTTCAAGGGTAAATCTACATCAGACATGAGTGTTTCAAATGGGAGTTATTAAATATTCAGGAGCGGCACGTTCCTGTGAGAATGAAAGATAGGTACGGCAAGTTACGTGAACTGTGAAAGACCAGGGATGTTATGATCTTGGTTTAAAAGGAATCATACATAAGGTCTAGGAGGATGGGAACTGATGAAGTCCTTGAGGTATATAAGGAAAGTAGGAAAAAACTTAAACAAGGAATTAGAAAGGCTAGAAGGGTCATGAAAAGTCATTAGCAATTAGGATTAAGGAGGATGCTCATACTTTTTATACACATATAAAAATTAAGAGGGTAGCCAGAGAAAAGGTTGGCTCACTCAAGGACAAAGGGAATCTGTGTGAAGCCAGAAGAGGTAGGTGAGGTCCTAAACGAATACTTTGTGCCAGTATTCACCATCAGGGAAAGGAGTTTTGAATTTCTAAACCAGCTTTCTATTAAAAAGGAAGAGGTGTTGATTGTCTTAAAAAGTATTAAGGTAGACAAGTCCCTGGGCCCTGATGGGATCTGTCCCAGAATGTTGTGGGAGGCAAGAGAACAAGTTGCTGGAACATTGTGTCCTCTTTGGCCACAGGTGAGATTCCAGAGAGCTACAGAATAGCCCAGTGAGCGGCACATCGGTGGTAAGGAAATGGACAAGATCGATACACATTTAGAAGCGAATATACTTATTAGTGACAGACAGTACAGGAAGGTCATGCCTCACTAACATGGTCAAGTTTTTTGAGTGGTTGACGAACATGATGAGGGGAAAACGGTTGATGTTGTCTACATGGACTTCAGTAAGGCCTTTGATAAGGTCCCTCATGGCGGAATGGTAGAAAAAGGTAAAGTCACATGGTATCGGTGTGAATTGCCAAGACAGTTACAGAACTGGCTTAGTTATAGGAAACAGAAGATAGTGGTGGAGGATGTTTTTCAGTGTGGATGGTGTGACTAGTTGTGTTCCACAGGGATGATTGGGACCTCTGCTATTCATGGTCGACATAAATGATTTGGAGGAAAACGTGATTGGTCTAATCAGCATGTTTGTGACAATACCATGATTGGTGGAAGTGCGGATAGTGAGGATTGTCAGAGCATACAGCAGGATATAAATCAGATGGAGAAATGGTCAGAAAAATGGCAGATGGTGTTTAATCCTGACAGATGTGAGGTGATGCATTTTGGAAGGTCAACTGGAGGTGGAAATTATACAGTGAATCGTAGAATCCTTAGGAGTATCAATATACAAGGGATCTAGGTGTGCAGATCCACAGATCACTGAAGGTGGCAGCGCAGGTAAATGAGGTAGTTAAAAACAAAAGGCCTAAGGCATGCTTGCCTCATTGTAAGGGGCATTGGCATTGAGTATAGGGATAGGCAGGTTATGCTGCAGCTTTATAGAAATTTAGTTAGGCCACACTTGAAATACTGCATACAGTTCTGGTCACCACACTACCACAAGGAAGTGGATGCTTTGGACAGGGTACAGAAAAGGTTTCTGGATTAGTGATGCTGGAAGAGCACAGCAGTTCAGGCAGCATCCAAGGACCTTTGAAATTGACGTTTCAGGCAAAAGCCCTTCATCAGGAATAAAGGCAGTGAGCCTGAAGTGTGGAGAGATAAGCTAGAGGAGGGTGGGCATGGGGAGAAAGTAGCATAGAGTACAATGGGTGAGTGGGGGAGGGGATGAAGGTCAGGGAGGAGAGGGTGGAGTGGATAGGTGGAAAAGGAGATAGGCAGGTAGGACAAGTCCGGACAAGTCATGGGAACAGTACTAAACTGGAAGTTTTAGAACTAGGGTGAGGTGGGGGAAGGGGAAATGAGGAAACTGTTGAAGTCCACATTGATGCCCTGGGGTTGAAGTGTTCCGAGGCGGAAGATGAGGCGTTCTTCCTCCAGGCGTCTGGTGGTGAGGGAGCGGCAGTGAAGGAAGCCCAGGACCTCCATGTCCTCGGTAGAGTGGGAGGGGGAGTTGAAATATTGGGCCACTGAGTGGTGTGGTTGATTGGTGCAGGTGTCCCGAAGATGTTCCCTAAAGCGCTCTGCTAGGAGGCGCCCAGTTTCCCCAATGTAGAGGAGACCGCATCGGGAGCAATGGATACAATAAATGATATTAGTGGATGTGCAAGTAAAACTTTAATGGATGTGGAAGGCTCCATTAGGGCCTTGGATAGAGGTGAGGGGGAGGTGTAGGCGCAGGTTTTACAGTTCCTGCGGTGGCAGGGAAAGTGCCAGGATGGGAGGGTGGGTTGTAGGGAGGCGTGGACCTGACCAGGTAGTTGTGGAGGGAACGGTCTTTGCGGAAGGCGGAAAGTGGCGGGGAGGGAAATATATCCCTGGTGGTGGGGTCTGTTTGGAGGTGGCAGAAATGTCGGCGGATGATTTGGTTTGTGCAAAGGTTGGTAGGGTGGAAGGTGAGCACCAGGGGCGTTCTGTCCTTGTTAGAGTTGGAGGGGTGGGGTCTGAGGGCGGAGGTGCGGGATGTGGATGAGATGCATTGGAGGGCATCTTTTTAACCACGTGGGAAGGGCAATTGCGGTCTCTAAAGAAGGAGGCCATTTGGTGTGTTCTGTGGTGGAACTGGTCCTCCTGGGAGCAGATCCGGCGGAGGTGGAGGAATTGGAAATACGGGATGGCATTTTTGCAAGAGGTAGGGTAGGAAGAGGTGTAATCCAGGTAGCTGTGGGAGTCGGTGGGTTTGTAAAAAATGTCAGTGTCAAGTCGGTCGTCATTAATGGAGATGAAGGGGTCCAGGAAGGGGAGGGAGGTGTCAGAGATGGTCCAGGTAAATTGAAGGTCAGGGTGGAATGTGTTGGTGAAGTTGATGAATTGCTCAACCTCCTCGCGGGAGCACGAGGTGGCGCCAATGCAGTCATCAGTGTAGCGGAGGAAGAGGTGGGGAGTGGTGCCGGTGTAATTACGGAAGATCAACTGTTCTACATAGCCAACAAAGAGACAGGCATAGCTGGGGCCCATACGGGTGCCCATGGCTACCCCTTTGGTCTGGAGGAAGTGGGAGGATTCAAAGGAGAAATTAAGGGTGAGGACCAGTTCGACCAAACGAATGAGAGTGTCGATGGAAGGGTACTGTTGGGGGCGTCTGGAGAGGAAAAAACGGAGGGCTTGGAGGCCCTGGTCATGGCGAATGGAGGTGTGGAGGGATTGGATATCCATGGGTGAAGATGAGGCGTTGGGGGCCGGGAAAACAGAAGTCTTGGAGGAGGTGGAGGGCATGGGTGGTGTCTCGAACGTATGTGGGGAGTTCCTGGACTTGGGGGGGATAGGACAGTGTCGAGGTAGGTAGAGATGAGTTCAGTGGGGCAGGAGCATGCTGAGACAATGGGTCGGCCAGTGTGGTCAGGCTTGTGGATCTTGGGAAGGAGGTAGAACCGGGCAGTGTGGGGTTCCCGGAGTATGAGCTGTGGATGGGAGATCTCCTGAGGTTTACAGAAAAGGTTTACCAGCGTCTTGCCTAGTATGGGGGATTTTAGCTGTGAATAAAGGTTGGATAGACTGGGTTTGTTTTCACCGGAACGCAGGAGGTTGAGGGGGGACCTGATAGAAGTTTGTAAGATTGTCCATGCATGGCAATTATGAGTCCTTTTCCCAGGATGGAGGGTTCAATTACTAGGGGACAAGGTTCAAGGTCTGGGGGGGGAGGATTGAGTGCCTGGAGCGTGCTGCCTAAAGATGATGTTGGAAGCAGGCATGAAAGCAGCATTCTAGAGGCACCTGGGTGAATACATGAATGGGAAGGGAATAGAGGGATAGGAATCCTTCAAGTGAAGAGAGTTTTAGTGTGGACTGGCAAAATGTGTTGGCACAGGCTTGGAAGTTTTCTATACTTATCCAAATCCCTCTTGAAGTCATTCAAGTATTTTGGACTCGACCACTTTGTGGCAGAGAATTACACAGGCTGACCACTTTCTGAATGAAATAAATTCAAAGGATGTTAACAAGGCACAGCTTAGAAGCATGATGGAAACTCTCCAGCCTCAAAAACACTGAAGTTTCACATTATCCATGACAAAGCAGCGCACTTGATCGGCATCCCATCAATATCTTCAGTATTCATTCCCTCCAATGCACAGTGCTGGCAATGTCTACTCTCTACCTCTGCAAGCTACATTTCAACTTACCAGGGTTGCTTCAACAGCAACTTCCAAACCCGTGACCTCTACCATCGAAATGGTTAAAGGCAGCAGACATAGGAACGTTATCACCTCCATGTGCTCCTCCAAGTTACACACAATCTTGATTTGAAGGATATTATCATTCCTTCAAAGTCACTGGGTCAAAATTCTGGAACTTCATACCAGTACTGTGATGTGGAGGAGCTGGTGTTGTACTTGGGTTGACCAGTTAAAAATCACACAACGCAAGGTTATAGTCCAACAGGTTTATTCGAAAGCATGAGCTTTCGGTTTTGCTGTTCCTTCAGCAGGTAGCTGTGGAGCAGGACCATAAGATACAGAATTTATAGCAAAAGATTGCAACTGAAACAATACATTGAACAAGCCTAAATTGCTGTTAAGTCTTTCATCTTTTAGAATGGGTTGCAGATTTTGTTTCATTAATATGTAAATATTATACCTATGGGTTGCAAACCTACGGATAATCTCACGATGCTGCACGTCTCTAGCTTGCACCTTAAACATATTAAAACAGCCATCCCTTCGGGACAATTCCTATGCATACACGGGATCTGCTCGGGTGAGGAGGTGCTGAAGGACGCCCTCATAACAACAGGGTTCGATGCTTAATTCTTTGATCTCCAGTTCTGACGTACCGCAGCGAGAAACCGTAATGACCTCCTTAGGAGACAGACACTGGATGCAACCGAGAGGGTACCCTTCGCTGTCCAATACTTTCCGGAAATTGAGAAACCACACCCTGTTCTTCGTAGCCTGCGACACGTTATCAATGAGGACAAGTTCCTTGCCAAGACTTTCCCCATGCCTCCACTTCTCATTTTTAAACATTCGCCAAACCTTAAACAGATCATTGTTCGCAGCAAACTGCCTAGCCTTCAGGACAACATCTCACAACCCTGTCGTGGCGTGTCAGAGTGTCGACGCAGTTACCACCATTACACGTGGGGACACCATCCACATTGTACGCAGCAGGTACTCGCATGACTTGGCCGACGTTGTCTATATCCTCTGCTGCAGGCAAGGATGCCCCAAGGCACGGCACATTGGCGAGGCCAAGCAGAAGCTATGACAATGAATGGATACTACTCAACAATTGCAAGACAGGGAAGTTCCCCTCTGTCGGGGAACACTTCAGTGATCAGAAACAATTGGCCTCTGATCTTTGGGTGACCATCCTCCAAGGCGGACTTCAGGATTCTCATTCTCATTCTCTCACTCACTCACTCACTCACTCACCCATACACACACCCTCGCACGTACACACAAGTCCATGGGCGAATTTGCAGAATTATATTCTGAGATGCATTCTCTGTTGCTCAAAAAGTGCACAATTTGCAGCCAGCCAATACAGGCAGTCATATTTTATAATTTCCACTTTGGAAATACAGCTAGTCTGACTCAAGATTGGGATACACACAAACTTTAACCAATCACATTTAATGTATTTTCTGAGCTGAGATGTCACCTTTTTTTTAAATAAAACCAGTTATCTTGAGAATGTAACTTAAAAGAAATTTTGGGATTTACATATTAATGAACCAAAACTTGCAACCCATTCTAAAAGTTGAAATACTAAACAGCAATCTAGTTTTGTTCAATATTTCATTTCAGTTGCCTGACTCTAATCTTTTGCTATAAATTAGCTCCGCAGCTACCTGATAAAGGAGTAGTGCTTCCAAATAAACCTGTTGGACTATAACCTGGTGTTGTGTAATTTTTAACAGTACTGTGAGCTACCTAACAGTACTGTAGCAAGTAAAGAAGGCAGCTCACGCCAACTTCCTGATGGCAATTTGAAGTGTGCAATAAATGACCTAGCTAGCAAAGCCCACATCCCATGAAATGATAGTCAGGGCAACTATCCAGATGTCTCATGAGCACTTGCTGAGAAAACTCTTGTACAGCAAGTTAATTGAAAAAAAAAGTCATGTGGAGGCCAATAAAAGAGCTTCAAGGACACACCAGAGAGACCAAGGTGAACCTTGCACCTTATTGCTGAGTGTGGTACAGTCTTATTAGTAGCAGTACCACCACCACCTATGATCAGTAGTAAATCTAGAATTATGAGCTTCTACCCCCACCAGTGCATATGTCCAACATGCCACAGATCTTTTCATGTTAAAACTGAACTGATTAACCATCTTTGAAGACATCATAGTCATGAACTTATTCAAACTCTTGTTGTCATGGTAACTTTTGACAACAAAGGGTGAACACAAAAGCAAGGATAAGATATAATTGTTAAGTGAGAAATTAATAAGTAGAATTGATGTTTAAGAGAGAAACTAAGAAGTCTCCCAATATTTGAGGTGACAAAAGTTGAGAGCCTGCTGTTCTTGAACTTTATGGTTGATTGTACCCCTTTAGCTCCCAGGATTTCTGCTTAAGTACCAGAGATTTGATTCTTTTCTAACTTCTGGCTGTCATGGAAGTACTGAAAAAGGTTCATCATAACTGTATAATGTAAAACATTGATAGCAGTATACATAGAAGAAAATTAGTTGGAAGCCTGTACACGTGGTGGTGTTCACAAAATATATGATTTCTTGTAAATACCTTATACAAGATCATGTTAGTTTATTTACAGTGGAGTGTTTCAGTTCAGATAGACATGATTAAAAGGATCAGTAATTAAAGATTTACAGTGTCACATCACCAATGTTATTTTGCTTGTATGAGGTATACTTAACAGCAATATTTACATTAAGTATAGATATTTTGCAAAATAGCATATATTTAGGAGAACACACCCTGAAACTACCAATTATCATTAACATAGTAGAGCCCCACCTGTTGTCTTCTCTTGTTATTTTCAGCATTTTTAATTCTTTTGAATCTCTGTTCTTTATAATTTGGAGATTTGGCTGGGTACCATGTTTCGAGGTTTCCTCAACAGCTTTGTAGATTAATGCACTGCCTGATATGATAATTATAGCAGGACAGATCCACATTCAGTTCCCTTAATTGGCTGTTCTCCGTCAGGAAAGCAGTAAGGAATTCCACAATCGATCACTGAATTCTTACGCTAAGACATGAACAAATCAATAGGAAGATCTCCCTCATGATCATTAACAAATTACTCAGTGAAAAATGGAGTGCACATGCATGTTGGATGAAAAGTGGGATCAATTTTGGCAAAGGTCATTCCAGGATTACAGATAAATGGCGGGAATCACCTTTTTAATAATCTAAAATGGGTGCTTTTCTCCCACCTCTTGCTTATTAAATATGTAACCAACTGTGGTGCTTAAAAATATTTTTAATCAACCTGTTCAGCAGTGTTATTACACACCTCTGCAGAAGGTAGGATTTGAACCCAGGTTTCTTGGCTCAAAACTGCCACTGCGCCACAACAGACCCCAGCAGCTGTGATGCTTCGAGAATGACTTCAGAAAAGATGATCCCCTGCAATGTATTGTTATGTGGACTTTTACCCTTCAAGCCTGCTCTGGAATTCAATATGATCATTGCTGATTATCCAACTCAGTACCTGTTCCCACTTTCTTCCCATACCCTTTTATCCCTTTAGCCCTAAGAACTGCATCAATATCTTGAAACATTGTGTTTTGGCCTTAACTGTGGTAGCGAATTGCATGGGCTCACCACTCTCTGGATGAAGAAAGTTCTCCTCATCTCAATCCTAAATGGTCTGCCTTATATCCTTAGAATGTTGAACACTGGTACTGTGTGAAAAAGATGCCTCTTAGGTCTCTTTTATATCTTACCCCTCTCACCTTAAACCTGTGCCCTCTAGTTCTGGACTACCCCACCTAAGGAAAATACCTTGTCTATTTACCCTATCCATGCCCCTTATGATTTTATAAACCTCTATAACATAACTCCTCAGCTTCTGACTCTCCAGGGAAAACAGTCCTGAGCTATTCATCCTCTCCCCATTGCTCAAACCCTCCAACCCTGGCAACATCCTTGTAAATTTTTTCTGAACCCTTTCAAGTTTCACAACATCCTTCCAATAGGAAGGAGACCAGAATTGCATGCAATATTCCAACAGTGGCCTAACCAATGTCCTGTACAGCCGCAACATGACCACCCATCTCCTGTACTCAATACTCTGACCAACAAAGGAAACCATGCCAAATGTCACCTTCCCTATCCTATCTACCTGCGACTCTACATTTAAGGAGCTATGAACCTGTACTCCAAGGTCTCTTTGTTCAGCAGCACTCCCTAAGACCTTACAATTAAGTGTATAAGTCTTGCTAAAATTTGCTTTCCCAAAATGCAGTACCTCGCATTTATCTAAATTAAACTCCATCTGCCACTTCTCAGCCCATTGGCCCATCTGATCAAGATCCTGTTGTGATCCGAGGTAACCTTCGCTGTCTACTACGCCTCCAATTTTGGCGTCTGCAAACTTACTAACTATACCTCTTATGCTCATATCCAAATAATTTATATAAATGATGAAAGGTAGTAGACCCAGCACCAATCTTTGTGGCACTCTACTGGTCATGGGGCTCCAGTCTGAAAAACAACCCTCCACCACCCTCTGTCATTTCCCTTTGAGTCAGTTCTGTATCTAAATGGCTAGTTCTCCCTGTATTCCATGAGATCTAACCTCGCTAACGAGTCTCCCAAGGGGAACCTTGTCAAACGCCTTACTGAAGTCCATACAGATCACATCTACCACTCTGCACTCACCAATCCTCTTTGTTATTTCTTCAAAAACTCAATTCAGTTTGTGAGACATGATTTCCCATGCACAAAGCCATGTTGACCATCCCTAATCAGTCCTTGCCTTTCCAAATACATGTACATCCTGACCCTCAGGATTCCCTCCAACAACTTGCTCACCACCGACGTCAGGCTCATCAGTCTATAGTTCCCTGGCTTGTGCTTACCATCTTTCTTACATAGTGGCGCCACATTAGCCAATCTCCAGTCTTCCGGCACCTCACCTGTGACTATTGATGATACAAATGCCTCAACAAGAGGCCCAGCAATCACTTCTCTAGCTTCCCACAGAGTTCTAGGGTACACCTGATCAGGTCCTGGGGATATATCCACTTTTATGCATTTCAAGACATCCAGCTCTTCCTCCTCTGTAATATGGACATTTATCAAGATGTCACCATCTACTTCCCGACGTTCTATATCTTCCTTTTCCTTTCCACAGTAAATACTGATGCAAAATACTGGTTTAATATCTCCTTCATCTCCTGCAGCTCCTCACAAAGGCTGCTTTGCTGATCTTTAAAGGGCCCTATTCTCTCCCAAGTTACCCTTTTGTTCTTAATGTATTTGTAAAAACCCTTTGGATTCTCCTTAACTCTATTTGTCACAGCTATCTCGTGTCCCCTTTTTGCCCTCCTGATTTCCCTCTTAAGTATACTCCTACTGCCTTAAACTCTTCTGAAGATTCCCTTACTCTATCCTGTCTACACCTGACATATGCTTGCTTTGTTTTCTTAACCAAACCCTCAATTTCTTTAGTCATCCAGCATTCTCTATACCTACCAGCCTTTCCCTTCACCCTAACAGGAATATACTATCTCTGGATTCTTGTTATCTCATTTCTGAAGGTTTCCCATTTTCCAGTCATTTTCCCTTGACCTGTGAACACCTGCACCCAATCAGCTTTTGAAAGTTCTTGCCTAATGCCATCAAAATTGGCCTTTTGATCGACTTCCATGAGTTTTTCCCTAATTCTCTAAATTCCAGTGAATATAGTCCTAACTGATTCAGACTCTCTTCATAAATCAGTGCTACCACCCCAGGAATTAGTCTGGTAAGTCATACTCCATCATTGCCAGAATGTCTTTGCTGAGCTACAGAGACCAAAATTGCACACAATACTCTACATGTGGTCTCACCCAAGAATCTGTACAATTGCAACAAGACATCCCTACCCATGCGCTCAAATCCTGTCTCTATTTGCATTCTTCATCACCTGTTGCATCTGCACACTTCCTTTCAGTGACTGGAGTACAGGACATTTAGGTTACATCTTCCCCATTTCCTATCTATTGTTGTTCAGATAATAACCTGTTTTTGCTACCAAAGTGGATAACTTCTCATTATTACACATCATTCTTTCATCAGCCATACATTTGCCCATTCACTCAACTTGTCCAAATCACACGGAAGCATCTCTGCTCCTGCTCTCAATTCACATTCCCACCCAGCTTTATGTCATCTGTCAACCTAGACATGTTAAATTTAGTTCCCTAAATTATAAATGTATGTAATGAATATCTGGGGTACAAGCCCTGATCCATTCAGTTTCTTTATCTTTAGCAGTCCCTCAAGGCAGTCTTTCTTCCACTTCAGGGGAATGGGTTCTGCAGTGGCTGAATAATCCAATGCTGGATTCACAAACCCTGCCATAAGTGAGGCAGATGGTGTTTTATGAGGGAAATGGGTGGGACGTTCTGAATTATAGAGCATAGAGTCTTGAAGCGTGGAAACAGACCCTTCAATCCTACTCGTCCATGCCAACCAAGTTTTCCAAACTAAACTAGTCCTGCTTGTATTTATTTGGTCTACATCCCTCTAAGCCTTTCCTATCTCCATGTACTCGTCCAGATGTCTTTTAAATGCCGCATGCTCTTTCAATTGTTGACACTTGGCCTCCGCATGCTCCATTCAGTGACACTTAAAGTGGTTGGTGCTGTTGCGGATGCTTTTTCCCCAGTTAGTGCATTCTAGGGCAAATAATTCTCATGTGCTTATGGGAATGTTGCATTTATTTAGGAAGACTTTCAGAGTGTCCTTGTAGAGTTTCATCTGGCCCCCTAATGAATACCATTGCAAAACAGAGTAGAGCACAATTTTTAGGAAGTCTTGTGTTGGACATACGGATAATGTGGTCTACTCAGAGTTCAATGTGAGTGATCAGTGCCTCGATTAGAGTCATAGAGGTTTACAGCTTTACCCTTCAGTCCAACCCGTACATGCCGACCAGATATCCCAACCTAATCTAGTCCCACCTGCCAGCACCGGCCTATATCCCTCCAAACCCTATTCATATACCCATCCAAATGTCTCTTAAATGTTGCAATTGTACCAGCCTCCACCACTTCCTCTGGCAGCTCATTCCATACACATACCACCTTCTGCTTGAAACATTTGCCCCTTAGTTCTCTTTTATATCTTTCCCCTCTCACCCTAAACCTATGCCCTCTAGTTCTGGACTCTCCAACCCCAGGGAAATGACTTTGCCTATTTATCCTATCCATGTCCCTCATAATTTTGTAAACCTCTATAAGGTCACCCCTCAGCCTCCGAACCTCCATGGAAAACAGCCCCTGCCTGTTCAGCCTCTCCCTATAGCTCAAATCCTCCAACCCTTTCTGAACCCTTTCAAGTTTCATAACATCTTTCCGATAGGAAGGAGACCAGAATTGCACGCAATATTCCAACAGTGGCCTAACCAATGTCCTGTACAGCCACAACATGACCTCCCAATTGACCTGAGAGAGCATGCTTCAGTTGTTATTCCTACCCTGTTGGTGAATTTGCAAGATTTGGGAAGTTAGCAGGTGATAACTGTCCAGAGAGATGAAGTGTCTGCTGCACATGATCCATGTTCCTGATGCATACATGAGGGTGAGGACCACATCTGCTCTGTAGAACAAGAGCGTGGTGTTGAGTTTGAGCCTTAGACTTTGACCACACTGTTCCTTAGGCATCTGAAGACTGCATTGGAATCAGTGTTAGATTTCATCATCATGGTCTGCTCTCACTGAGGGGGAGGTTCCCAAGGAATGGGAAATGATCCACGTTGTCCAGGGGCTCATTGCATATTTTGAATGCCGAGAAGCAGTGAATGTGGTACAAGCAGGCAGGAAGAGAACTTTAGTTTTCGGGATATTTAACCTGAGCCCATTCTCTCATCCACCTCAGTGAATGTGTTGACAGTGTTAATTTGTAGCTCAGCCTTTGAATGTGTGTACTAGTCCTGGACTCCAGCTTGATGACAGTTGGGGTGGTCTTGGTTCTGACCTGGAGGCATCAAAGATTGAACGGTTTCCTGTTTGTCTGTAGGTTATCTCTACTCCAGGAGGGATCTTTAGGGAGTTGGAGTGGAGTGTTGCATGTGGAAAGTATAGAAGAGAGTTGGTCCAATGATGCAGCCCTGCTTGACCCCAGTTTGGGCCTGTGGTGGATCCGTTGATAAGGGTCACAGCTTGCATGTCATCCTGAAGCAGGCAGAAAATGGTAACAAACTTTTGCGAGCAATCAATTTGAGGAGGATGTTCCACAATTGCTCACGGTCCCTGTGATGCTCCACTAGTCACTCCCTGTCACTTAGGGAAAAAATAACCTTTATTCCTACTCTTTGTTTCCTGTCTGCCAATCAGTTCTTTATTCATCTGAGTACACTACCCCAGTTTGAGGTTTTGGAGGAATCTGCTACTATACTAAAACAACTACTGATGAAGTTCTGTTCACCAAGTTGGTAATTTGTCTTGCAAACGTTTCGTCCCCTGTCTAGGTGACATCCTCAGTGCTTGGGAGCCTCCTGTGAAGCGTTTCTGTGCTGTTTTCTCCGGCATTTATAGTGGCCTGTCTCTGCCGCTTCCGGTTGTCAGTTCGAGCTGTCCACTGTAGTGGCTGGTATATTGGGTCCAGGTTGATGTGTTTGTTGTTAGAGTCTGTGGATGAGTGCCATGCCTCTAGGAATTCCCTGGCTGTTCTCTGTTTGGCTTGCCCTATAATGGTAGTGTTGTCCCAGTCGAATTCATGTTGCTTGTCGTCTGTGTGTGTGGCTACTAAGGATAGCTGGTCGTGTCGTTTCGTGGCTAGTTGGTGTTCGTGTATACTGATCGTTAACTATCTTCCTGTTTGTCCGATGTACTGTTTTCTGCAGTCCTTGCATGGGATTTTGTACACTACATTAGTTTTGCTCATGTTGGGTATCGGGTCCTTTGTCCTGGTGAGTTGTTGTCTGAGCGTGGCTGTTGGTTTGTCTGCTGTTATGAGTCCTAGTGGTCGCAGTAGTCTGGCTGTCAGTTCAGAAATGCTTCTGATGTATGGTAGTGTGGCTAGTCCTTTGGGTTGCAGCATGTCCTCGTTCCGTTGTCTCTCCCTTAGGCATCTGTTGATGAAATTGCGAGGGTATCCGTTTTTGGCGAATACTTTGTATAGGTGTTCCTCTTCCTCTTTTTGTAGTTCTGGTGTGCTGCAGTGTGTTGTGGCCCTTTTGAATAGTGTCCTGATGCAACTTCGTTTGTGTGTGTTGGGGTGGTTGCTTTCATAGTTTAGGACTTGGTCTGTGTGTGTGGCTTTCCTGTAAACCTTTGTGGTGAATTCTCCGTTCGGTGTTCTCTGTACCATCACGTCTAGGAATGGGAGTTGGTTGCCCTTTTCTTCCTCTCTAGTGAATCGGATTCCTGTGAGTGTGGTGTTGATCTGGTGTGTGTTCTGTATTTCTGTGTTTTTAATTATTACAAAGGTGTCGTCCACGTATCTGACCCAGAGTTTGGGTTGAAGTTGTGGTAAGACTGTTTGTTCTAACCTTTGCATTATTGCTTCTGCTATGAGTCCAGAGATCGGTGAGCCCATGGGTGTTCCGTTGATTTGTTCGTATATTTGGTTTTTGAATGTGAAGTGTGTTGTGAGGCACAAGTCCGGAGAAAACAGCACAGAAGCGCTTCACAGGAGGCTTCCAAGCGCTGAGGATGTCACCTAGACAGGGGACGAAATGTTTGCAAGACAAATTACCAGCTCGGCGAACAGAACCACAACAACGAGCACCCGAGCTACAAATCTTCTCCCAAACTTTGAACTACTGATGAAGTTAAAGGAGCCCATACCCACAGCCAGCAGAACAAACGAATATACAAATTAGCCTGCAACGACTGCAGCAAACATTACATCAGACAAACCGGCAGGAAACTAGCCAACAGAATACATGAGAATGAACTAGCCATCAACTATCACTAGTTTTCATACATGCAGATGAACAGGCACCCTAGTTCAATTGCGGCAATGCATCCATCCTGGGACAGGCCATACAAAGACATGTGCGGGAATTCCTAGAGGCCTGGCATTCAAACTGGAACTGCATTTACAAGCATATAGATCTGGACCCCACTTAGCAACCTCTCAGAAACAGTACTGGAAATGATAACACTCACCACAACAAACTAAGACACATAAATAGCAAGTGGGACACCATGGATGATATGTATCTCAACTCCATTCTCCTCCCTTCTCCTGGTAACCCTTGATCCTGTTATTAACCAATAACTCATCTATCTTTGTCTTAAATACACAAAATGACTTGGCCTCCACTGGCTTCTGCAGCAATGAGCTCCACAGATTCACCACCCTCTAGCTGAAGAAAATTTCTGCTCTTTTCAATTCTAAACAGTTGTCCCTTCACTCTGAGACCATGCTTTTGCGTTCTGCAAGCCACATGGTTTATTCATGTTCCTCATTTTGTACTCTTGTATCCCTATGTAAAGCCTGTACCTTCTGACCCTGGTGGGTTCTCTGTCTGAAAATTAACCTGTTTGACAGTAACATTCCAGCACCGGCCTAAGAACAAGACTATAAGAAGTAGGAGCAGAAGTAAGCCATTCAGCCCATCAAGTCATCTCCAACATATATTGAGATCATGGCTGATCTGATGGTTCTCAAATTTACATTCCTACCTTTCCTCATATCCCTTGATTCCTGACGGGTTTAAAATCTATCGCAGCCTTAAATATATTTAATGATCCAGCTCGTCAACCCTCTGAGTATGAATTCCACAATCATGACCCTTTGAGTGAAGAGGGTCTTAAATGTGCGACCCCTTATTCTGAGGTTATGCCTTCGGGTTCTAGATTTTTCCACAAGGGGAATGTATTGTTCTACAACTACCCTGTAAAGTCAGGCGGCGTGATGGCTCAGTGATTAGCACTGCTGCCTCCCAGTGCCAGGGACCCAGGTTCAATTCCCTCTTTCCCCCCCCCCCCCCCAAACCCCACTGCTGTGGTTTCCTCCTACAGTCCAAAGATGTGCAGATTAGGTGGATTTGCAATTCTAAATTTCCCATCGTGTCCAGGGATGTGTGGGTTAGCCATGGGAAATGCAGGGTTAGAAATTCCAAACGGGGAGGTGAGTCTGGGTAGGATGCCCTTCAGAGGGTTGGCGTGGACTTGTTGGGCTAAAAGGCCTGTTTCTACAGTGTAGAGATTCTATGATAAAAAGACCCTTAAGAATTTTGTATTGTTAAATAAGATCACTTCTAATTCTGATTCCAGCAACATGGGTTCTGATTTTATTAAGTAGCCTAGCGTGTGGAACACTTCCTGAAAATTCAAATATAGCAAACTTTGTTTTAACCAGCACTTCGTGAACTGGCACACTCAATAAACTGGCAAGAATTATACCCCTCAAATCGTGAAGTTTACTGTATTATGATGTTCAGTTATTATAGTTTTTAATTAAGTTACCCCAATGTATATATCCCAATTGTTCAATTGAACAGCCACACAAAATATTAACAGTTGATTCAATTTGGAGTCGATTTCTTCTCAAATATCGCTATCTGCCATGCTGTCAGATTAGCCAGATGAGGGCGCAAGTGAGAAGGCTGTCTGCCGGTAAGTTTTATTTAAGGCAAAGTCGAATGTTTTATGCTGTAAATAAAATTTAGCAGAGATGTGTATACCCCTTGCATAATGTTTCTATTACATAGATTATGTGGACCTCTTGTTTATTCAAAAATTTGATCAACCGGCACACTTCTGGTCCCATAGTTGCCAGTTAATAAAAAGTTTGATATATATTGCATCCACTGTTTCCCCTTTTTTTTTGCCTCCTCAAAGAATTCTAGAAAATTTGTCAGGCATGATTTCCCCTTCATGAACCCGTGCTGAATCTACTTGATCATATTATTGATCATAATATGTATTTCTAAGTGCTGTACTATTAGACATTTCAAAATAGACTCCAATAAGATGGGTCCAAGCCTCAGCCCGTTGAGGCAGCAAGGTGGCTCCGTGGTTAGCACTGCTGCCTCACAGCACCAGGGACTCGGGTTTGATTCCAGCCTCTGGCAACTGTGGAGTTTGCACAGTGTTATGACCCCATCACCCACCATGATGCTAAGGGGTCTGAGTCGTCTGGCAGTCATGGTAGCCCACAAACTCACCAACACACTAAAACAGCAGCTAATGAACTTGAAAGACCCTATACAGACAACAAGCAAAACTAATGTCATTTACAAAATACCATGCAAGGACTGTAACAAACACTACATTGGACAAACAGGCAGAAAACTAGCCACCAGGATACATGAACACCAACTAGCCACAAAAAGACACAACCCTCTCTCGCTAGTATCCTCACATACGGAGGAGGAAGGACAGCATTTCGACTGGGACAACACATCCATCCTAGGACAAGCCAAACAAAGACACGCATGAGAATTCCTAGAAGCATGGCATTCCAACCAGAACTCTATCAACAAACAGATAGAGTTAGATCCCATCTACCACCCCCTGAGAAAAGAAAAGGTACGTGACTTCCCCACATGAAATAACATCACAGGAAATGACATCGCCAATCCAAAGAAACACAGACCTATAAATAGAAAGCAGGAATTTTCAGCATTGCTTCGCCTGAGGCCCACTGAAGATGTTACCTAGTAGGGTAACAAAAACTTCTGGAAATTAACCTTGCAGCTCAGCAAGTAAACCTACATCCAAAGTCTCAACCTGAGCTACAAATCTTCTCAAAACTCACTAGTCATAGACCTCCAACCTAGAAAGTACCCTTCCACCACTATCTTCTGCCTTCTATGGCAAGCCAAGTCACTGTGGATCCCATGAATCTTTAATCTTCCGGATGAGCTTACTGTGAGGGACCTTGTTGAAAACCTTACTAAAATCTGTGTAAACAACATCAACTCCTGTACCTTCATCGATCACCTTCGTCATCTCCTCAAAAATTCAAACAAGTTAGTCAGGCATGATCTGCACCGCACAAAGCTATGCTAACTGTCCCAAATTAGGCCATGCTTTTCCAAATGCATCTAAATCCTATCCCTAAGAATACTTATCAGTTGTTTCCCAACCACCAATGTGAGACTCCCCAGTCTATAGTTTCTTGGATTATCCTTGTTTCCCTTCTCGAAAAAAGGAACAACATTAGCTACTTGACAGTCCTCTGTGACCTTTCCAGTGGCTAGCAGGGATGCAAAGATCTTGGTCAAGGCCTCCCTCAATAACCTGGGATAGTTATCATTGGTCCCTGTGGACGTTTCCACCTTAATGCTGTTCAAGAGGTCTAATACCACCTCTTTCTTGATCTCAAAATGTCCTAGCATATTAGCATGCTCCACACAAATCTCACTACCCTCCATATCCTTATCCTGGGTGAATACCAATGCAAAGTACTCATTTAGGATCTCACCCACAACCTCTGTCTCCTTTTATTCTCCTTTATTCTTGAGTGGTCTAGCTTCTCTCGGGTTTTCCTCTTGTTGGTAATGTATGCATAGAATGCCTTTGGATTCTCTTTAACCGTACTTGCCAAGGTCATTTCATAGCCTCTTCTTGCTCTCCTAATTCTCTGCTGGAGTACTTTGCTGTTTTCTTTATGTTTCTCATGGGTCCTGTCCAATTTTAGCTTCCTAAACTTGTATATGCTTCTTTTTCCCTTTTGACTAAATTCACAACCTCCTTCGTTATGCAAGGTCCCTTACCTTGCCTTCCTTTCTTTCCTTCCTCAGTGGAACGTGCCTGTCTTGAACTCTCAGAGGGTCTTTAAACAGTTCCCACATGTCAAATGTGGACATGTCTGATAACAGCTCTTCCCAATTAACACTCCCTAGCTCCTGCCTAATACTGATGTAATTTGCCCTCCCCTAATTTAGTACCTTTCAACATGGACCTGACTTATCCTTGTTCACCGCTATCTTAAAACTGAAGGAGTTGAGATCACTGTTTCCAAAATTGTCTCCCATTGAAAGGCCAGTCACCTGGCCAGGCTCATTAGTCAATACAAAGTCTAGTGTGGTCCCCTCCTCTAGTTGGACTGTCCACATACTGTTTCAAGAAAACCTCTTGGATGCACTTGACAAATTCTGCTCCCTCTAAACCTCTGGCTCTAAGGGCGTCCCAGTTAATATTTGGGAAATTAAAGTCACTCACAATGACAACTCTTCTTCTTGCACCTTTCCATAATTTGCCTACATATTTGTTCCTCAATCTCTCGGTGGCTGTTGGGGGGGGGGGACCTATAATCCTATCATAGTGATTGCACCCATCTTATTTTTGAGCTCTACCCATATTGCCTCAGTGGATGACCCTGCCACATGCCCTCTCTGAGTGCAGAGGTGACATTCTCCCTGATTAGTAATGCAACTGCTTCACTACTTTTACCTTCTCTCTCTCATCTAAAATAACAAAACATGGAACATTGAGCAGCCATTCCTGTTCCCCTTCTCACCCAAGTCTCTGTAATAGTCCTTTGTACTGATCCAGACTCTAAGCTCATCTGCCTTACCTGTAGTACTCCTTGCATTGAAATGAACACACTTCAGTCCATTAGTACTATCGTGTTCATTTACCTGTCTCTGCATGTCAATTCTTTCTGATTTACTGGTTCTAACTTCTACCTTCCCCTCAATCTGTCTACTTGCTAACATGCTGCAATGGTTCCTAGCCCCCTGCCGTTCTAGTTTAAACTCTGCTGAGTAGCACTAGCAAACCTCCCTGCAAGGATATTGGTTCCCCTCCAGTTTAGGCGCAACCTGTCCCTCTTTTACAGGTCACCTGCCCTAGAAGAGGTCCCAATGATCCAAGAACCTGAAACTCTGTCTCCAGCACCAGCTCCTTAGTCACGTATTCATATGTCTTATCTTTCTATTCCTTGCCTCACTAGCACGTGACATTGGTAGCAACTCAGAATTTACTACCCTCAAGGTCCTGCTCTTCAGCCTCTTTCCTAACTCCCTGTACTCACTGTGCAGGACCTTTATCCTCCTTACTATTGATGTCGTTGGTACCAATGTGCACCATGACCTCTGGCTGCTCACCCTGTCCCTTAAGATTTATCTGTAACCAATCAAAGACATCCTTGACCCTAGCACCAGGGAAGCAACACACCATCCTGGAGTCTCGAATGCGACCACAGAAATGTCTGTCTATGCTCCTAACTAATGTGTCTCCAACCACTTGGATCTTGCCTGACCGTGCTCTACAGCAGACCCAGTTGTGGTGCCACAGGCCTAGCTGCTGCTGTTTCCCCCCCATCCTTCCCCAAACACTATCCAAACGGTATACTTGTTTGAGAGGGGAATAGCCTCCTGCACTACCTGCCCACCCCTCCTGGTGGTCACCCATCTTCCTGACTGAATCTCTGGTGTGACCACTTCCCAGTACCTGGTGTCTAGCTCACACTCTGCCATCTGTATGCTCCTCAGTGTGTCCAACTGCCACTCCCACCAAACAGTGCAGTCTGTGAGGAGCTGCAGTCGGTTGCATTTCTTACAGACGTAGTCTTCTGGGACACGAGACTGCTCCCTGATCTCTCACATTTGGCAAGAGGAGCACACCACTGCCCTAACTGCTATCTCTATCCCTATACACTGAAAAAGATCAAAGAATCTAACCTTGCCTTTACCTTGCTTGCCTTACTCACTGAAACCCAGCGTTCATCTAAGCCTGCATTTATACCAATTAGTTGTACTGACTGGTCAGTTAAATTACAATCTTTACGAACAGACCAAATTCCCTCTAGGCTACAACAAATATGCTAACAATCTCTCTCTCTCTTTCTTCTTTTGGTTAGTTACGCATGTTACATATAAATGGTTTAAATGTGAATGTAGGAGGTTAATCAATAAGTTTGTGGATATGAAATTTGGGGTAGTAAATAGTGAGGAGGATATCGAGAGGCTGGCCAGATGGACTGCTCCGTGGTAAATGGAGTTCAATCTGTTAAGTGTGAGGTGATGCACTTGTGGAGGACAAACAAAGCAAGGGAATACATGATGAACAGAAGGGCCCTCGAAAGCACCAAGAATCAGAGGGTCATTGATGTGCATGTCCACCTTAAGGTCGCAAGACATTTTGATAAAGTGGTTAAGGTGGCAAATGAGATAATTGCCTTTATTAGCCAGGGCATAGAGCTTAGAAGCAGGGAGGTTATACTGGATCTGTATAAAACATTGGTTTATTGTGGAATCCACATTAAAGAAAGAATGTGATAGCATTGAAGAGGTTTCAGAGGTGCTTTACCTGGGCTGGAAAGTTAGTTATGAAGAGAGATCGAATAGACTCAGATGGTTTTCCTTGAAGTAGATGAGATCGAATCTCTTGATTGAGATTTATAAAATTGAGGGGCATAGATGGGTAGTTAGGAAGAAACTTTACCCTTTTGTGAAAGGATCATTGACAGGGGGCTTAATTTAAGCTGATGGGCAGGATGTTTAGATGGGTTGTGAAGAAGAATTTTTGGTGGGAATCTGGAACTCACTGCTCTAAGGGCGGTAGAGACCAAAACCCTCCTAGAATTCAAGAAATTTTTGACGTACACTTGAAATTCCAAGGCACACAAAGCCAAGTGCTGGAAAGTGGGATTGGAATAGTTCGGTGGTTGTTTTTAACTGACTCAGTGGGTCGGGATTTTTTTTTTTGTGCAGTAGATCTCTACCACTCTGGACATCACTGAGGTAAAGGAGAATCCAAAGAGATTGTACAAGTTGATTAAGGGAAAAAGTGTAGGGAGGGAATAGGCCCTCTTAAAGATCAGTGAGATCATCTATGTGTGGAACCACTGGAGATGGGTGAGATCCTAAACAAATATTTCTTGTCAGTCTTTACCATAGGGAAAGACATGGAAGCTAGGGAACTCTGGGAAGTAATGATGTGTTGAACAGAGTCCACATTACAGAAGAAGAGGTGCTGGAGATCTTAAAATGTGCAAAAGTAGATAAATCGCTGTGAACTGATCAAGAGAATGCCAAGACATTGTGCGACCTCAATCAAATTAGTGAGACACTATTTCCTACACACTGTGTCCATTATCAGTTCTTACCTTTACAAATGCATGTAAATCCTGTCCCTCAGAATCCTCTCTAACAACTTGCCTGCTGTTGATGTCAGGCTCACCAGTCTATAGCTCCCTGTTTTTTCCTTGTAGCCATTCTTAAATAATGGCACCGTATTAGCCATCCTTCAGTCTTCCTGCACCCCACCTGTGGCTGTCAATGATACAGATATCTTAGTAAGGAACCCAGTAGCGTCTTCCCTAGCTTCCCAAAAGTTATGGGAAGAGACCCTGGGGATTTATCCACCTTTGTGCTTTTTAAGACCTCCAGCACCACCATCTCTGTAATATGGACACTTTTCAAGACAACACTATTTATTTTCCCAGGTTCCCTAGCTTCCATGTACTTCTCCATGGTACTGACGCAAAGTATTCATTTAATATCTCACCTACCTCCTGCGGTTCTGCACATAAGTGGCCTCTTTGATCTTTAAGGGTTCCTATTCTCTGCCTTGTTATTCTTTTTGCCCTTAATGTATTTGTAGAATCTCATTGAATTCACCTTAATCCTATTTGCCAAAACTATCCCATATCCTAGTTTTGCCCTCCTGATTTCCCTCTGAAGTACTCTCCCACTGCACTTCTACTCCTCTGGAAATTCACTTGATACCAGCTGTCTATATGACACATGCCTCCTTTTTCTCGATTAGAGCCTCTGTCTCTAGTCATCCAGCATTCTCTACACTTATCAGCCTTGCCCTTAGCACTAATAAGAATGTACTGTCTCTGAACTCTCATCTCATTTTTGAAGGCTTCTCACTTTCCAACTGTTTCTTTACCTGCAAACAGCCATGTCCAATCAACTTTTGAAAGTTCATGACTAATACTGTCAAAATTTGCCTTACTCCACTTTAGAACTTTAACTTTTGGATCATGTCTATCTTTTTCCATAACTATTTTAAAACTGATAGAAGAATGATCATTTCCCCAAAGTGCTCCCCCACTGACACGCCAGTCATTTGCCCTGCCGTATTACCCAAGAAAAGGTCAAGTTTTGCTTCTTTTCTAGTAGGTAGATCCACATACTGAATCAGAAAAATTTCTTGTGCACACTTAACAAGTTCCTCTCCATTCGAGCTGTTGACACTGTGGCAGTTCCAGTCTATGTGTGGGAAGTTAAAATCTGCTACCATTGTGGTGGCACAGTGGCTCAGTGGTTAGCACTGCTGCCTCACGGCACCAGGGTCCCAGATTCAATTCCAAACTCAGGCGACTGTCTGTGTGGAGTTTGTACATTCTCCCAGTGTCTGCGTGGGTTTCCTCCGGGTGCTCCGGTTTCCTCCCGCAGTCCAAAGGTGTGCAGGTTAGGTGAAATGGCCATGTTAAATTACCCATAGTATTAGGTGGATTAGTGGGGGTGGGATGGCTTGTATGCGGGGGGGGGTGTCGCTCTTCGGAGGGTCGGTGTGGACTTGTTGGGCCGAAGAGCCTGTTTCCACACTGTAGGGAATCTAATCTAATCTAATTTATAACCCTATATTTCTTATAGACCTCTGAGATCACCTTACATGTTTGCTTGTCAATTTCCCACGGACTATGGAGGGGCCTCCAGTACAATCCCAATAAGGTGATCATCCTTTTCTTATTTCTCAGTTCCACTCATTAACTTCATTCGACATTCTCCCAGGAATATCCTCCCTGAGTACAACTGTAATGTTATCCTTAACTGAAAATGTTCATTCCCCCTCTTCTCTTTTTCTCTGTGCTAGCTGTGATATCCCAAACCCTTGTTCCCAAGCACCACCTAAATTCATCTGCCTTACCTGTCAGGCCTCTTTCATTGAAATAAATGCAGTTTAATTTATCAGTATTACTTCATTCTCTGCCTTGCTCTCGTCTGCCTTGGTTTAGCCTGCTCATCATCTGTACTGTACCAGCCTCAGACTTGTCTCTTTTCTCACTATGTCTTTGGGTCCCACCCTCTCCCCATCCCTTCCTCGTTTAGTTTCCCAAGTAGCAGGAGCAAATCTCCCCGCAGAGATATTGGGTCCCTTCCAGTTCAGGTACAAACCATCCTCCTTATACAGGTCACTTCTATCCAATGATCCAAAAATGTGAATCCTTGCCCCTTACACCAGCTCCTTAGGCATGCATGCACCTGCCCTATCCTGCAATTCCTACCCTCGCTAGTGCATATCACCGAGACTAATTCAGATGTTACTACCCTTGCGGACCTACATTTTAGCCTTCTGCCTCATCTCAGTGCAACCTTGTCCCTTTCTCTACCTATTTCATTGATACCAACGTGTACAATGACCTCCTGCTGGTCCCTCTGCCCTTTGAGAATATTCTGCACCCTCTGCGAGATATCCTTGACCCTGGCACCAGGGAGGCAGCATACTATTATGATGTCTCACTGATGACCACGGAACTGTCTGTCTGTGTCCCTGACTAGAGAGTCGATTGCTTGGAGTCTGGTATACTGCTGTTTACAATAGAGCCAATCATGGTACAAGTGCACAATCCTTTATCCGAAATGCTTGGTACCCACTGGTTTTCGGAATTCGGAATTTTTTGAATTTCTGAATAAGTGACAGTTTGATGGTGAAATTTTTAAAAAGTCTAACAGAGCAGACAACTCATTGTGAGTACTACGGGCCCTGAGACAGAATTGAAGCCTGCTAGTAATGCTGCCAACTCTCATCTCCCTCCCCCCACCCCCGCACATGCACGCATACACCACACAAACCACACACCACACGCACGCACGCCCTACTGTATCCAAAATAGGATATTTGTTTCGATGGGTATAGCCACAAGAGACTCCTGTACTATCTGCCCACCTCCCCGACTTTTCCTAACAATAACTCATCTTTCTGACCATATCTGCAGTTTTTCTACCTTACTGAAACTGCCATGCATCACACCTCCTGACTTCTGTAAATTCCTTGTTGTCTCCAACTGCTCCAACCAATCCATGCAATCCAATAGGTTTCACAATTCAATAGACTTCTTCTGGAAATTGTCTCCAGTAAGATTGAAATGCTCCCTGATCCGACAGGAAAAGCGCACCACTCTGCAAAAAGCCATCTCTGCCCCTTTAACAATCTATAGACCTAGAAAATATCTAAAAATGAACACCACATTTTCCTCAAAACTCAGCATTTGCGCAGTCTTACGTTCAAAATACTGCCCTGGGATAACTTTAATACCTATTTTTATATTAAAATTCAATCAAGAGCCAGATCTCAGTAAAATATATTAAAAGAAACCCTCTACTGACTCACTATAATAGTCTTACATAAAGAACATTAAGATTTATAAGTTTTATGAGTCTTAAATTCAAGAACTTAGCTGATCAGGCTCTGACATCATCATTGATCTCTCATAGCTGGAATGTACAATTCTAATATTAGGTTTCCCAAGGTTAGCTGTGCAACTGCAGTCTTTTTTTGTGATCAACCTACAGAAATGTTTGAAATTTGACAGTCAGTCAGCTTTGAAAGTGCACTATTTGATGTTTGCTTGTTGATCTCTGGAGCTGTTTGAAATTCTTCAGTCTCTAACCTTACCACATGGTCGCTATCCTGAAACTTCATCTCCTGCTCTCTCTCTCTTTTTACTCCTGTTTAAAGTATTTCACCTTTTTTTTTAAAGTTCCAAAAATGATGCAAAACTTATAAAAACAGCAATTACTGCTCTAAGAACACAAGGAAATCAGTTCCACCACTGAAAAACAACCAAAAGAAAGCAACGATCCTCTAACATGCACCATTTTGTTTGGGAAATCTTAAAGTCTATTATAAAGGATGTAACAACAGGCATTTGAAACACAAAATACACACAAGCAGTGTTAGCATGGCTTCTGAAGGGGAAGTCAAGCCTAACAAATTTATTACAGTTCTTTGAAGAGTTAAGAAGCAGGGTAAATACAGGGGAGACAGTAGATGTAATATATTTTGATTTCCAAAATGCAATAAAGTAAAGCCACCATAGTCCCAGAGAACAATAAGACTGCTAACTCATTATAAAGAGACAACTGACAATAATTTAACCTGAGGTGGTGGGACCTTCATGGTGACCTCAGCCAGTATGAGAATTAAAATCACACTCTTGATGTCACTCTGAATGACGGAACTCAAACCAACTGACCACCAGCTCAATAAAGTGGCCATCTCAGACCACTTAATTGGATAAGAGCCCATGGTGTTGGGATGGTATATTAGCATGGATTGAAATTGGCAAGTTAATAGAGGCCAGAGAGTGGGGATAAAGTGCCACAGGGATCACTTCTAAGGTCACAACTTAGAAATACACACCAATGACATGGGTGACAAAAGTGGCTATAATCACCCGAACTTAAGTTTAGCACAATTGTTTCACAAGCTGTTGCCAACAAAAGTAAGTGGAAAGATACAGAAGAAGAAGAAATATTCAAGCCACTTGTGGCTGATCATTGAGATCAGTATCCTAAATCCACTCCTATCCCTTGATCCTTTTAGCCGCAAGCGCTATATCTACCTCCTCCTTGAAAACTAAGACAGATAGTGAGGCTGACACAAGGAGTTTTCAGGGGATTTTTTATTATTATTAATCCATGGGTACGTCACTGTCTAGGCTGGCATTTAATCAAATCCCTAAATGTAAAGAAGGCAATTAAGAGTAAACAACATTGCTGTGCATCTGGAGACACATATAGGCTAGACCAGGGTGGCAGTTTCTTTCTCTAAAGGACAGTAGTGAGCCAGATAGTATTTATTTTCCCAAAAAAATTGATGGTGGATTTGTGACCATCATTAGACTCCAAATTCCAATTCCACCATTTGCTATGCAGGATTTGAACCCATGTCCCCAGAGCATAACCTTAGTCTCTGGATCATTCTTGATGAAGAGCTTATGCTCAAAACGTCGACTATCCTGCTCCTCAGGCTGTGCTTTTCCAGCACCCTGCTTTTTGTCTCTGGATTAACAGTCAAGCAATAACATCCCTAAGCTGTCGCCTCCCCTTCTTAATATGGACAGGTTCAGACGTGGGCAAAAAAGCTATCATCCAATTTCAGCAGCTAATAGGGAAGGAAGTGGAATGCTTGCTTTTATTTCAAAGGCATTGGAGTGTAAAAATAGTCTTGTTAGTAAGGGAATGAAAGCTTTTGGGGTAAAGACAGGAGAATCGGTTTGAGAAACCTATCAGGAGATTCATTGGCTGAATGGCTAATTCTTTAAGGTTTTATAGGGAGGTCTTGCCAAAACTATGCAAAGCGCTAGTCAGATCACAAGTGGAATACTGTAAACAGTTTTGGGCCCCTTATCTAAAGAAAGATGCACTTGCATTGGAGGCAATCCAGAGACGTTTCATTGGGTTGATCCCAGTCTGGAGGGATTTTCTTATGCGAAGAGGTTGAGTAGGTTGGGCTTATAGTCATTGGAGTTTAAATGGGTGAGTGAAGAACTTACTGAAGTGTATAGAATTGTTAGGAAGCTTGACAGGATAGATAAGGAGAGGCTTCCTTGTGACAGAGTCCAAGACCAGTGGGCATAAATCCTCCTCATTTCTGTCATACTTTTTGTTTATTTCCTTGAATCTGGAATTCTTTATTGCAAAGGACATTCAAAGGATGGTTATTATGAATATTGAAGGCTGAGATAGACAAAGTTGTAATCGTAAAGGGAATCAAGGGTTATGAGGATAAGGCAGGAAAGTGGAGTTAATGATTATCAGATTAGCCACCATCTTATTGAATGGCAAAGCAGACTTGTTGAGCAAAATGACCATTCCTGATGAAGGGCTTATGCCCGAAACATCTTTTCTCCTGCTCCTCGGATGCTGCCTGACTTGCTGTGCTTTTCCAGCACCACGCTCTTGATGACTCCTTGTTGAGCAAAATGGCCTACTTCAACTCCTAGGTCTGATGGTCACCAGCAGGCAGATACTGGAGAATGGGTGCCACTGAAGGTATGTATTGCAATCAATTAGTCATTGCCTCCTGGAATATAATGGTAAATAAGAATGTGGCAATGGAACCATTAGGGATGCTTTTGTTGACAAATCTACTGATTCAGAAGCACGAACAGCTGTTCCAGCAATCATGAACAACTGGCGCTTGCTGGGAATGTGTTTGTGGAGACATTGAGTGCACAAAAAAATTGGTCTTAGTTTAGTGATCATTTGTGTACTCAGAGTTTATATTCTTGTTGTCAGGGCCCATCACTACTCAACCTTCAGAGGTACAAAGGTGTGTATGACACTGTATCTCTGCAAATACTGCACCATTTTGAAGAGAGGGGGCAGTGGTGAAAAAACATGTCCTTAGATGCAATTTTAAAACATCCATTTGAAATCACACCTAAAGTTTAAATCTCACAGAACTAAATTAGTAGCCTATTGTATTGAACCTGCATCCTACTGACATTCTTCCACTCCTGAATAAAATATGAAATACTTTGTAGCACTCTGGCTTCATGAATAGATTGCAGCCTTGGTCCTTCATAGGACCTGCTCCTTATCTGGTTATTCTCTCCCCTTTTATATGCAGAGTTGCTCTAACCTTGCCCACCAGTGTTTTCTCATGCTCCTCCTCCTTGCTGTTCTCATTGCTTTCTTGAGATCCCCCATGCATTTCCGACACTGTTGTAGGACCTATGTTGTTTCACTCCATTTGTCACTGTTATATGTCTCTCTTTTTCTTTTTATCCAGTCCTATGCATCTTAGAATCCCTACAGTGTGGAAGTAGGCCATTCGGCTCATTGGGTCCCCACCAGTACTCCAAACAGCATCCCACCCAGACCCCCCCCCCCCCCCCCCCCCCCACCTTGTAGCCCTATGTTTCCCATGGCTAATCCACCTAGCTAGCACAATCCCCTTAACACCTGACCTGCACATATTTCGACTGAGAGAGGAAACCAGATCACCTGGAAGAAACCCACACCGATACGGAGAATGTGCAGACTCAACACAGATAGTCGTCTGAGGGTGGAATTGAACCCGGGTCCCTAGCATTGTGAGGCAGCAGTGCCAATTACTGAGCAAGTATACTACCCTAAATATGTCTAGACTAGTTACAGTCGAGTCAAGATTAGAGTGGTGCTGGAATAGCACAGCAGGTCAGGCAGCATCTGAGGAGCAGGAAAATCAACGTTTCGGGCTTTTGCCTGAAACATCGATTTTCCTGATCCTCAGATGCTGCCTGACCTGCTGTGCTATTCCAGCACCACTCTAATCTTGACTCTGACCTCCAGCATCCGCAGTTACACCAAGTTACAGCCAATCAATTTGAAAATGTTCCATTTATCCTAACATTCTGCTTCCTTTCATTAACAAATCTTGCTTTCATATAGTTACATCCTTAAGACAGTCTAACTTTATTAAACACGATTTGCATTTCGTTGATATTGTGTGATTTTCTAAGTACATTGCTAAAACATTCCAGTAACATTCCAGCACTGATCTGATGGCTGATATGTTGATTAATCTGTAGTTCCTAGTTTTCTTTTTTTCTTCTTTCGTAAGTGTCAAGAGTACATTTGCCAACTCCCAATCTGCTTTAATCAATCTAGAATCTAGGGAATTTTTGAAAATCATAACCAGCTTATCCACTATCTCTATAGCTACCTCTTTTAGCTCCCTGGGGTATGGGCCATCCTGAATATTTGTTGAATTTTTGTCCCTTTCTTTGCTGCAGTACTTTTTCTCTGCTAACATTATTGCCTTTACTTTAATGCCTCATATTCATTAGACCCTAAAGTTATCCTCTGTTTTTGGCATTCAACTTCCATTTTGCAATGAAGCAACACATTCAAAATATTTGTTCAAGTACATTTCTCTGTTGCATTATGAAAATTTCTCTGTCTTTTTGTCTCAAGAACTAGCATTTACTTTAGCAACTCTCCTCTATGATATACTTGTAAAAGCTCTTACAATTTGTTCTTCTATTCCAAGCTAATTTATTTTCATTCTTGTTTCCCTCTTTTTGTCAGCTTTTTAATGATCCTTTACTGATTTCTAAAATTCTCTAAATCCTGCTCTCTTCTTTGCAACGTTATAAAACATTTCTTTTAATTTCACTGTTAATTTACCACCGTATCTTTGATCTGTTTACTCAACAACCTTAGCCACCTCTCCCCTCATAACTATACTTCTGGTCTGTTGAACATCCCCAATTTTAATTGATCATTTATCATTGGTTGCTGTGCTTTCACTTGCTTCAGCCCTAACCTCTGGAATTTCATCCCTTTACATTCTACTTCTCTACCTTGCTTTCCTCCTTTTAGACACTTCTTTAAGTGCATCGATTTAACCTAGCCATTGATTATCTGACGTAACAACACTTTGTATAGCCTGGTGTTATATTTTGTTTAATAATGAGTTGGTATGGCATCGTAGGATTTTTATTATGTTAAAGGTGCTCCATAAATTGACATTATTGGTGAAGGCAACTTTTCTCAATTGTATTTCCCTTTGTTCAGACCATCAAAAATCTCTGTGCTCTCAATGCAACAAAAAAACACTAAAATATGAACCATTGTCAGCATGTCCAGTTCAACAGTATAATGACCTTATTAGAAAAATCTCATTCAATAATTTGCATTGTTTGATATCTCTGTTACGATGATGTCATAGGCCAATTTGACTATGTCCTGAAATTTGTTCTGTGATTGAGTGTCCTGCAAAATGTATTTTATTGGAGATATTGCGAAATTTCAAAACAGGATTTGACTTAGCACTACTGAGCTGCTTTCTAAAGCATTCCTATATGTGATATTTCATTCTAATAATTTCCTGAAATGAACAACTTAGCAACAGAATGTAAAGTTTGATAGAAAAATTGCTTGCCTCTTTCCAGTGGGATAAATAATCAAAAAATAATCTTGAAGTGCTATTTAATTAGCATGTGTTTAGTCTGGGGTTTTGCATGTTTTGCCTATATTCTGTTATTTGATTTTCACCTAGTCTGTTGTGTTGGTGAATGATCATAAACATACAGTGCCTCAAAGCTGGCAACCCTGGGATGGAGTCTGTGTTGGATTTCAGATCTTACCTGTTTTTGGGTCAGTTGGGATAGGTTTGGGTGGATTGGGCCAATCTGATTTGGGGAGGGTCAAAGGCAGCACATACATAGGAACATCACCTGCATGTTCTCCTATGCTGTTCAAACTCAGAAATATGTCACCATTTTTTCAATGTCGCTGGATGCGAATCCTGGGACTCCCTCCGTAATGACATTGTGAGTCTACCTATGTCAAATGGACTGTAGAGATTCAAGAAGACAGCTCACCAGTACCCCCTCAAGGGAAATTAAGGAAGGACAATAAATGCAAAACCAGCCAGTGAAGCCTAAATCCCGTGAGTGAATGAATTTTTTTTTAATTGTCTACATTGTTCTGATCGATCAGTGTATTAATTTGGTGGGTGGAGCCTAGCATCTTGAGGTGCATGTAGGACTGAAGTGTGTGAAGTATATGCGACTACTGATTGATGAATGTAGCAGCAGGAATGGTGGAAGGCTACTTTTAGTGGTGAAAAAAGTTGAAGGCAAGGGAAATTCAGAGACAATGTTACACTGGCTATCAGGATGGAGTAGTTGACAAATAACATGGAATGGCTAAGAGATGGTATTATTGAACGTGGAAGATATCCTGAGGGCTACTGTTAACCAGGAGCTGAACTGGACCAGCCCTGTAAATACTGCCATTACAAGAGCTGGTTGAAGACTAGGAGTTCTGTGGTGAAGAACTCCTCTCTCGCTTCCTCAGTGCCTGCCCACTGTCTACAGGGCACAAGTTAGAAGTGTGATCAAATACTCTCCTTCTCTTGCATGGATGATTGCAACTCCAACAATACTTAGGATGTCCCATTTCAATATAGATACTGCTTTCACCACAGATGCTTTGCCAGTCTGTTACTGTGTATTCGTCGTTTCATTTTTTAAATAAATTGCGGCCTAGATTTTTCAATGGCCAGATAACCATTTCTGCAATCTAGTTGGGAGTTGCACACTGGGACCCTGCAGAATCCCTGATGTAGTAGACTCTGAGGAAATTACATGAGAAATTTGATGATTCCGATGAGAAACTCTCCAATGCCTGGAACCCACTGAAAATATCCATTTGTTATGGCATGGGGTAAACCTTCCTGCAAAAAATTTAAACCAGCAACACCGATTTATCCTGTGCAATAATCTGTAAAAGTTCAAGTGGCCAAGAACTATTTAAAGTAAAAATTAACAACTTTATTTCTTAAAGTATAACAGAGAATAATTAACTAACCACTATTTACAATTTCTTCCTCTAACTTATCTTTTACTTTCCCTTCTATAATACTAGTCCAATAAAGTTTCCAGTTAAGATTTACAAAACTAGGCAGCTTTTGTTCTTCTATTCTTCTTTTCTTCTTAGGAATTTCTGTGTCACAGGTTACTGATCAAAAAGGTTCTTTTAAGAGAGCTATTTTCAGGCAGTATGTTTACATGCTGGGCTTGTCAGTTCTCTTCTCAACTGTTCAGTTTTCTCTGGTCGGATTGTGTCCTTGGCTTTTAAGATTGTCAATATACTAAATTCAAACTGGATTGGAGTTTGATACTTTCGGGGTATAATTTAAACTAATTCGCTGAATTTGAATTTGTTCTTGTCTCCGGGCAATGAGCTAATAGAGGTATTTGACCAAATGTTATATTGTTGCATTATTAAGAATGCTTGGTGCTACGTACGGTAGTTCTGCTGCTTTTAACTCTCTTAAAGTACACCCACATCTTCATAACGTACCAGAAGACAGCAGACGATGAGGAAGGCAGAGGGGAGACAGGTGCAAGAGACCCCGGAGAAAGTACCTGTCAGGAACAAGTTGAATCTTTTGGAAACAGTAGAGACAGATGACACTGCCAGTCCGCGAGGTGGCCAGGTCTGTCAATCAAAGGTTGGCGTGGAGACAGAGCAGAAGAGTCGGACATCGCAAAGAGCCGTGGTAATAGGGGACTCCATAGTGAGAGGAACTGACTGGAGTTTTTGTGGCAGCAGATGGGAGTTAAGGATGGTGTGTTGCCTTCCTGGTGCCAGGGTTAAAGACATCACAGACAGAGTGCAGGAAATCCTCAAGGACGAAGTGAAGAGCCAGAGGTACATGTCGGCACAAATGATGTCGGGAAGAAGAGGAGGAACGTACTACAGTGGGACTTCGGAGAACTAGGAAGAAGGCTGAAAAGCAGGATGTCCAGGGTGGTTATCTCCGGTTTGCTTCCAGTTCCTCGGGCTGGTGAGGCCAGAAACAGGGAGATAATGGACTTGAACGTGTGACTGGTACAGGAAGCAAGGATTTAAATTCTTGGATCACTGGGGTATGTTGTATGGTAAGCATAAATTCTACAAGAAAGATGGTTTGCACCTTAATAGGTTTAGGGACCAGCATTCTGGCAGACAGGTTTGCTACTGCAACACAGCTATGTTTAAACTAAGTAGCGGGGGAGAGGGGACAAACTGGATGTTTAAGAAAGAAATTGGAGGGAAAGTTAGAACAAGGAAAGTCAAGAAAGACAACTGTATCAGTGAGACAGAAAACTCAGAAAGGGATCATGCTGTAAGGTTGAGTGAAATAGGAGTTGATGGGAAGGGTGAGGGCAGTAACAAATTAAAAATACTATACATGAATGTACGAAGCATTAGAAATAAGATGGATGAGCTTGAGGCTTTTTTGGTAATTGGCAGATATGATATTGTGGGGATAACTGAGACGTGGCTTCAAGTGGACAGGGCCTGGGAAATGAATATTCAAGGCTATACGTGCTATCGTAAGGACAGACTGACAGGCAGAGGGGGTGGGCTGGCCATGTTGGTAAGGGGTGATGTTCAGTCCCTTGCGCGGGGGGGACCTAGAATCAGGGAATGTAGAGTCAGTGTGGATAGAGCTGAGAAATACTAAGGGTAAAAAGACCCTCTGGGGAGCTATCTACAGCCCCCCAAACAGTTGTCTGGAAGTCTGGTATAAGTTAAATCAGGAGCTGAAATTGGCCTGTTGCAAAGCTGTTATGGGGGATTTCAACATGCAAGTAGACTGGGAGAATCAGGATGGTATTTGACCTCAAGAAAGAGACTTTGTGGAGTGCCTCAGAGATGGATTCTTAGAACAGCTGGTGCTGGAGCCAACGACAGAGAAGGCAATTCTGGATCTGGTATTGTGCAACAAACCAGAATTGATCAGGGACCTCGAAGTGAAGGAGCCATTGGGAAGTAGTGACCATAATACAATAAGCTTCAATCTGCAATTTGAGAGGGAGAGGGTACAATCGGAAGTGACAATTTTTCAGTTGAATAAAGGGAACTATGGATCTATGAGGGAGGAGCTGGCCAAAGTTCAATGGTGCCAATACCTTAGCAGAGACGACAGTGGAGGAACAATGGTGGATATTCTGTGTATAATGCAGAAGTTGCAGGATCAGTTCATTCCTAAAAGGAAGAAAGATCCTAGGAGGGGGCATGGGTGGCTGTGGCTGACAAGGAAAGTTAAGAAACATATAAAGTTAAAAGAGAAAAAGTATAACATAGCATTGATAAGTGGGAAAACGGAGGACTGGGAAGCTTTTAAAGAACAACAGCGGATTACTAAGAAGGAAATACGCAGAGAAAAAATGAGGTATGAAGGTAAACTGGCCAATAATATAAAGGAGGATAGTAAAAGATTTTTAAGTTTGTGAAAGGCAAAAAACTGGTTAAGACTAAAATTGGGCCCTTGAAGACAGAAACAGGGGAATATATTATGGGGAACAAAGAAATGGCAGAAGAATTGAATTGGTACTTCAGATCTGTGTTCACTGGGGAAGACACAAGCAATCTCCCTGAGGTAACAGTGGCTGAAGGACCTGAACTGAAGGGAATTTATATTTGCCAGGATTTGGTGTTGGAGAGACTGTTAGGTCTGAAGGTTGATAAGTCCCCAGGGCCTGATGGTCTACATCCCAGGGTACTGAAGGAGGTGGCTCGAGAAATCGTGGATGCGTTGGTGATTATTTTCCAGAGTTCGATAGATTCGGGATCAGTTCCTGCGGATTGGAGGGTGGCGAATGTTATGCCACTTTTTGAGAAAGCAGGAAATTATAGTCCAGTTAGTATGACCTCAGTGGTGGGAAAGATGCTGGAGTCTATTATAAAGGATGAAATTACAACACATCTGGATAGTAGTAACAGGATAGGTCAGAGTCAGCATGGATTTATGAAGGGGAAATCATGCTTGACTAATCTTCTGGAATTTTTTGAGGATGTAACTCTGAAGATGGACGAGGGAGATCCAGTAGATGTAGTGTACCTGGACTTTCAGAAAGCTTTTGATAAAGTCCCACACAGGAGGTTAGTCAGCAAATTAGGGTGCATGGTATTGGGGGCAAAGTACTAACTTGGATTGAAAGTTGGTTGGCTGACAGGAAACAAAGCATAGTGATAAACGGCTCCATTTCGGGATGGCAAGCAGTGACCAGTGGGGTACCGCATGGATCAGTACTGGGACCGCAGCTTTTTACAACATATGTTAATGATATAGAAGATGGTATTTAGTAATGACATTAGCAAATTTGCTGATGATACTAAGCTGGGTGGCAGAGTGAAATGTGATGAGGATGTAAGGAGATTACAGGGTGACCTGGACAAGTTAGGTGAGAGGTCAGATGCATGGCAGACGCAGTTTAATATGGATAAATGTATGGTTATCCACTTTGGTGGCAAGAACAGGAAGGCAGATTACTACCTAAATGGAATCAATTTAGGTAAAGGGGCAGTACAAAGAGATCTGGGTGTTCTTGTACACCAGTCAATGAAGGTAAGCATGCAGGTACAGCAGGTCGTGAAGAAGGCTAATAGCATGCTGGCCTTCATAACAAGAGGAATTGAGTATAGAAGCAAAGAGGTTTTTCTGCAGCTGTACAGGGCCCTGGTGAGACCACACCTGGAGTACTATGTGCAGTTCTGGTCTTCAAATTTGAGCAAAGACATTCTGGGTATTGAGGGAATGCAGCGTAGGTTCACGAGGTCAATTCTTGGAAAGGCGGGGCTACCTTACACTGAAAGACTGGAGTGACTGGGCTTGTATACCCTTGAGTTTAGAAGACTGAGGGGGAATATGATTGAGACATATAAGATTATTAAAGGATTGGACACTCTGGAGGCAGGATACATGTTTCTGCTGATGGGTGAGTGCCGAACCAGAGGACACAGCTTAAAAAAATGGGGTAGACCATTTAGGACAGAGATGAGGAGAAACGTCTTCACCCAGAGAGTGGTGGCTGTGTGGAATGCTCTGCCCCAGAAGGCAGTGGAGGCCCAGTCTCTATATTCATTTAAGAAAGAGTTGGATAGAGCTCTCAAGGATTGTGGAATCAAGGGTTATGGAGATAAGGCAGGAACAGGATAATGATTAAGGATGATAAGCCATGATCATATTGAATGGTGGTGCAGGCTCGAAGGGCAGAATGGCCTACTCCTGCACCTATTGTCTATTGTCTAACACAGTTAAATCTGAGAATTCAGGGGGTTCTGCTGCTTTAATGGAATAGTGAACCAGAATCCTAGTCTAATAGGATAAACTATTAAACTGATCCTTCTTCTCATCCTCCCCACCCCCTTCCTCCAAACATTAGATCACTGACACACCTTGAACTGCATTTCGTCCAAACCCTTTAGAACCTACCACCCAAGACTTGAATCAGACCCCCGCACCATTCTTGTCACTGGATCCAACACTCCCTGTCCTTACCCCTGACCGATCTGATACCCACCCTCCAGGTAGGACCCAGTATCATCACCCCATCCCCAGGCACCAGACCTGACACATGCCTGCCACCTTTTTAAAGCAACTCCCAAGTATACTGAAAAAGGGGACAGAGTTTGACTTGCCCTGACTATCCTGAAGTATGAGGGATGGCAGGTTTGAAATATGCACCATATTTCTGAATGAACTTTGATTGGAAACTCTTTCATAACTTAAATAAATTGAAGGATTGTATCGAACTGAAAATCTGGCCCAATGTGGTTTACATTCTTGTGACATAATAGACAATAATTTTGACAAGTTTTTGTCTCATTTCAAAGTTAGTTGAGACTTGGTGGTTGAGAACAACTTATATCAAATGACCACATGATATAGGCTCACCGTTAGGCTATTCAGCCCTGCCACTCGATCATGGTTCCATTCCAATTTCTTGCTTTCTCCCTGGAACCCTTGGTCCCCTTACTAATCAAGAATGTATTTGTCTCTGACTTAAAGGCACTCAATGGCTTGGCCATCATAGCCTTCTGTGGCAATGAGATCTACAGATTCACCATCCTCTGCCTGAAGAAATTCCTCCTCATTGCAATTCTAAAGGTCATCCCTTTACTCTGACGCTGTGCTCTCAGATCCTAGTCTCTCCTTTTGGTGGAAGCAGCTTACCCATATCCACACTATCCAAGATGGGAAACTTAGCATCATAGAATTGGCCATGTGTAAAAACAAGCCAGTGCCATCCATCTGTTTTAGGAGCAAGCTCAGCTGTGATACTCAATATGGTTAAATAGTGAAGGATAGTTATTCCTGATAAAGGTGAATTGGGCATGCAGGTTGATCAGCACACAAATCTCCACGGTAGATTTTAAACTAAATTAATGGAGTGTAAAATCTTGTGCAGATTAAATGTGGGCAGTTTTTCTTTAATTCATTCATGGGATGTGAGCACTGCTAGCAAGACTAGCATTTGTTGCCCATCCCTAATTTTCCTCAAGGAGCTCGTCTCTTTGGTGTAGGTACACCCATGGTGTTGTTTGGGAGGGATTTTGAGGATGTTGACCAGTGACATTAAAGGAATGGGGACATCGTTCCAAGTCAAAATCAGTGGGTGAAAAGAAAGATTTGAATTTAAACAGGGTCGTTCATGATTCCAAGGTTCATAGGTCGAAAGGCATAAATAGAGATAAATGGTTATGATATAAATGCCATTGTATAAATATCCTTGCTTGGTGACTATAACTTGGAACCAAATATTCAAGGATTTTTGATGTTTAGGAAAGACAAGCAAGAAGGAAAAGCCAGAAGGCTTACCCTAATGACTCAAGATGGGGGTCAGTATATTAGTAAGGAATCTGGATCTTAGATCAGAAGAACAAATTGTAAAATCTGTTTGGATGAAACTAAGAAACAGCAAGGGCAGCAAATATTGGTTGGAATTATTTATAGGAGTGGTGCTATTTGACATGGTATAAATCAGGAGGTCAGAGAAGCATGTAGCATGGGTGACACCATTATCGTAGTGAATTCAGTCCACATGTAGACTGCATTAACTCATTCATACTTACAACTATGAAGGGTGTGTATCTCAAGTGTCTTAGAGATAATTTTCTTGAGTAATATGTTTAGGACATGACTAGAGGACAGGCTATTTTAGATTTTGCAATATGCAATGAAAAAGGGTTAATTTAATAATCTTGTTATAAATGAATCTTTAGATACGGTTGACCACAATATAATAGAATTTTGTCTTATATTTAAAAGTGAAGTAATTCGATCTAAAGCAAGGATGCTTAAATTTGGATAAGGAAAATTGTGAAGGCATTTGGCACAAATTGGCCGAGGTGGATTGGGCAAATATATTAAAAGGCATGATGGTTTATAAGACCATAAGAATTAGTAGCTCGAACAGGTTGTTTCGTTCCTCAAGCCAGCTCTGCCAGTCTCAGATCATACACACGTCCACTTTCCTGCATTTTTCCTGTAACCCTTGATTCCCCTGCTGATAAGAATATATCTATTTCAGCCTTAGATGTACTCAAGGAGTCTGCCCCCATAGTTCTCTGTACTGAGAAGTTCCAAAGAGTCTCAACACTTTAAGAGAACATCTCTCCTTATCTCAGCCTTAAGTTGGCACCCCTTTATTCTGAGTCAATGTCCTCAGGTTCTGGATTCTCCACATTTACCTGTCAAGCCCCTGAAGAACCCTGTGTGTTTCAATGAGATTCAAAGACTTCCCTACTGTTACATATCTTGACGTAAGGGCCAATGTTTCATTCGCCTTCCTGATTACCTGCTGCACCTGTGTGCTAGCTTTTTGTGTTTTGTGTACAACTCCTTTGGGTTGCAGCTTTCTTATTTTTATCCCCATCTAATGGAGAATATAGGTAATGGACAGTCTTTATTGATTGGTTTACTTGTTGTCACGTGTACCGAGGTATAGTGAAAAGGTTTGTTTATGAGCAGTATGGACAGATCATAGTAAGCAAGGATGTACAGATCAGAAAGACTTAGGCATATAGGTTACATTGCACAGGACATGCACTAGGCAAGAGCATCATTAGCAAGGTCAGCATTATTTGAGGCTCGAGAGTCCATTTTTCTGTCTAATAATTGCCGGGAAGAAGCTGTTCCTGAACCTGCTGGTGCATGAGTTCAGGCTTCTGTATCTTCTGCCTGATGGAAGAGGTTGTATGCGATCATTACCAGGGTGCGATGGGTCCTTGATATTGGCAGCCTTTCCACGGCAGCAAGCGATGTAAATTGAGTCCACGGATGGGAGGTCAGCTTCTGTGATGGTCTGGGCTGTGCACACCACCTTCTATAGTTTCTTACGGTCATGGGTTGAGCAAAGAATTAAAACATGGCTACAATAACGAAAACTTCCTTCAAGGTACAAAATCTCGGGCAAGGTCAGTCATATGTGTCTGACAAAGGAAATTAAGGATTGTATAACATAAAAAGAAAAGGTTGGCCAGACAAGTAATAAATCTGAGAACAGTAAAGACTTTAGAATATTGCAAAGGAGGACCAAGAAACACATGAGAAAAGACCATGAATATGAATGTAATGTAGAGAAAAACACATAACTGGACTGTAAACGTTCAAAAGGCATGTAAAAAGGAAATGTTTGGCTAAGCCAAATGTGGACCGACCCATTATTAAAAACTGAGTCATCAGAATTTATGATGGGGGAATAGAGAATTAGCAGAGAAGCTAAATTATTGCTTTGAATCTGTCTTCACTAAGGAACAGAGAGAAATCCAGCAGTTTTAAAGATCCAAGTGACTCAGGAAAATAAGGAGTTGGAGGAATTTAGTATTTGTAATAAGAGGCATTTTCCAGAGAAATTAATGAAACTGAAAATTATTTTCCCAGGACCCAATAGTCTACATCCCAGAGTGTTGAAGGTGGTGGTTTTAGAGATAGTAGATGTATTGGTGGTGATCTGGATCTGGAGCTGTTTGGAGGATCAGTGCAGACTTAGTCGGCCGAATCGTCTCTTTCTCCACTGTAGGAAATCTATAATTCTGTATCAGGGTGGGGGTCAGTACTTGGGGCCCTGATTGTTCACAATATGTATCAATGATTTGGACGTAGTGACCAAATGTAATATTTCAAAATTAGCAGATGTCAGGGGGCAGTGATTAGATCGTTACTTATGATGGTCATAGCCTGACATTTGGTGCGAATGCTACTATCCACTTGTCATTTGAAGTGAGGATATTGTCCAGTTTTTGTTGCATTTGAAGATGGACTGCTTCAGTATTTAAGGAGTTGTGAATGGTACTGGACATTGTGCAGAACATTCACAGTTCTGACCTTGTGATGGAGGGAAGGTTATTGATGAAGCAGCTGAAGATGGTTGGGCCAGGGACACTATCCTGGCATCTGTCTAAAAACAGAAGTTGCTGGAAAAGCTTGGCAAGTCTGGCAGTGTCTGTGAAGAAAAATCAAAGTTCGCATCTCTGGTCCAGTCACCCTTCCACTGCATCACAGATGCCAGTCTTCGGCCAATTCCGTTCACACCGCATGGCTGGAGACACTGGATACTGCAAAGTCTGATAATGGTATAGAAGATGTGTTCCATAGCTTATCATGGGCCAAGCCAAGCACTTCCAGTAAAGGTACAACACTGGCATCTACATAACAAATGATAAGATTGCTCAGTTACATCCTGTACATGAAAAGCAGGGTAAATCCAACCCAACCAGTTAATGATGCCACTCAGTCATCGATAAAGTGATGAAAGATGTCATCAATATTGCTTTCAAGCAGGACTTGCTTAGCAATAACCTGCTTGCTAATGTTCAATTTGGGTTCTGCCAAGGCCACTCAGCTCTTGACCTCATTGCAGTGTTGGATCAAACAGAGCTGAATTTCAGAGGTGAAGTGAATGAGAGAGAAAAACAGACGGTCCTTGACATCAAAGCCCCGTTTGCCCACGTAGCATCAAGGAGCCTTAGCAAAACCAGAGCCATTGGGATCAGGGATAAGTGCAGCTCCAACAACACTTAAGCTTGGCACCATCCAAGACAATGCACCCCACTTGATCAGTATCACATCTACAAATATTCCACCAACAACACTCAGTAGCAGCATTGTGTACCATCTACAAGATTCACTGCAGAGATTTTAACCATGACACCTTAGTCAACACCTACCAAACAATTTCTCGGAGGTCAAGGGCATCACTTGCATACAAACATCACTATCTGCAAGTTCCCCTTCTTGCCCCTCATCGTCCTAACTTGGAAATATATCATTACTCCTTCAGTGTTGCTGAGTCACAAAGCTGGAACTCACTCCTTATTAACATTGTATATTTGTTTACACCAAATGGTTAGCAATGTTCAAGTAAGTAGCTCACCACCTTCTCAAAGACCACTAGATGGGTGATAAATACTGTCCAGCTGGCAAAGCCCACATCCCATTAATGAATAAAAAAAGTCCCGTGTATCCTTCATGCCATTTAAATTTCCATGTAATCACCTCTCATACTTGAAACTCGATAGAATATAGACACCGTTTGTATAATCTTCCTTCATAGGGCAGTCTCGACATTCTGGGAACAAGATTGGCGAACCTTTATTTCACTCCC